>NC_053395.1:6755694-7388952 GCF_905171765.1 Bufo bufo | reverse complement strand
TCCCCTCCCTTGTGTTTTTCGAAATTTACATTGAGTGCCTTCACTGGACACTTTTTGGGCTGCCTCCCTTGCGCTACTCAGACTCAAGTTACCACCACTGTCGGCCCCTACTTTCAGACACTCGGGGGATTTCCTATCCAGATCCTTGAGTGTTTGAATAAACTTCCTCTTTTTCCTTTCTCTTCCCACTATAGGGAGAGAGCAGGGACAGCTTAGTGAGAGTGTAGTGATATAATAGGGAGGCTTTACCCACACTATAGGGAGAATGCAGGGACAGCTTAGAGATAGTGTAAGGATATAATAGGGAAACATTATCCACACTATAGGGAGCGATCAGGGACAGCTTAGAGATAGTGTAGGGATATAATAGGGAGGCATTATCCACACTCTAGGGATAGAGCAGGGGCAGCTTAGAGAAAGTGTAGGAATATAATAGGGAGGCTTTATCCACACTATAGGGAGAGAGCAGGGTGTCACCGCCAGTTCTGTGAGAAGGTCTGTTAGACGCTATTCTCTACCTCTTGCATGACGTTCTTTGTTTTGGTTTCACTTTGTCATCTTCTTTCCTTCTCACAGCTGTCACCTATTTACACTAATTGTCTCCCTTTATATTCCCTCCCATACTGCCTCACTTTGTGGTTTATACTTCTTCCTGGATGTGTTGTTCACTGCTGGAGGTTGCTACTACTGATTCCTCAGATAAGTCTTTTTCCTTTATTTGTGTTTACTTGCTGGCTTGATTCTAGGTGACCCTGACTCCATCCGTATTAAGTGCAGGGAGCCGGTCGTGTCCCCTCACTATTATAGGGTTTTCAGGTGTCACACAGTATTAGGTACGAGGGCATGCAATCGTCTACCATAAAGAACTTTGCATGGGCATAGCAGTCAGGGAGAGCTCTAGGGGTTTTATAGGGCTCACCCATATGCTCCTTAGTTTGGGATCAAGCCAGTCAGATGTTTATTTATAAGTTCCAGCTTTCTGCAACACCATCCGTGACACAGGGACAGCTTAGAGATACTGTAGGCATATAATAGGGGGGCTTTATCCACACTATAGTGAGAGAGCAGGGACAGTTTAGAGATAGTGTAGGGATATAATAAGGAGGCTTTATCCACACTATACACACTATAAGGAAACAGCAGGGGCAACCTAGAGAAAGTGTCGGGATATAATAGGAAGGCATTATCCACACTATAGGGAGATGCAGGGACCAATAGAAGAGTGCAGCCAACTTTTTGGCTCTCTGCAGATGTCCCTAGTATTAATCAATGGATTAACAAAATAGACCAAATTTATAGACTTGAACTTTATAGACTTTCTCTTGAGGGCATACTGGATCTCCTCCAATTTACTGCATCGGTTCTACCTTGTAGAACTAGTATGTTTCCATGCCTGTTATTTTTTATATTCTATTGCTGTGAGGGATGAGAATCCATTTTGTATGAACATGTCCTCCATCTTGTGCATATGTAGAAAATTACTGAGCCAGCTGTAAAGGATAAGGGAAGGGGGGGCGGTTTCTGTGAATAAACAAAATGTTCTAGCTACATGGCCAAGGTAAGCAGTTCCCTCGCTCCCATTATCAGAGTTTAATGTTCAAAAAAGTTATGTTTTGTTTTCTTAATTTCGGAATGTAATGCTTAAGAATGTCAAATTTGAGATAAGATGCTGCAGAAACTTTTTTTTTAATTTTGTTTCTTTATTAGTATATCAATTTTTTTTTTACAGTGAACAAGAAATTGAGTAAACACTCCATATATTTGATAGCCTCTTTTTCTCCCCTTATCCCTATCCCCCCACCCTCTAGCCCTCCTCCCACCCCAACCCTGTGATGCGTCCACCCTCCCCCCCCCCCTTCAAAGGAAGGGGGAGAGACAGGGTGGAGAGACAGGGGGGAGGGGAGAGGAGGAAAAGAGAAAAAAAAAAGGGGGAGAAAAAACACAAAACACAACAAAAGAAACAATTTATAGATTATTACAGTCAATCAGATCTTCCAGCCGCCCCATATCCTAATCCACTTCTCCTCCACATTTCTCTCCCTATACAGAATCTGTTCATAGTTTTTTACCTTGTTAACTAGATTTATCCAGGTGTTTAATTCTGGGGTATGCCGAGCGAACCAGGTCCGGCTAACCAAAATTCTAGCCAACAGCAGTATCCTACCTAGAAAGATCTTTTGATACTTGTGACTACTTATTGTAGAAAGCTCATTGAGCAAGAACACTTGAGGTTCAAAGGGGATTCGTATTTTAAGTCTATGGTTAAGAAAGTTATTGATATTAATCCAGTATTTTCTAAGTTCTGGGCAGGTCCAGATCATATGGAGGTAGTCCGCACCTAGAATATCACATCTAGGGCACTTGGATGTATCTCGTAGCCCACATTTATTTAGCCATGTATGGGTAACATATAGTCTATGGCAGATATTAAAATGTACTAGGACATGGTTGAAGTTCCGGGATAGTAAGCCTGAATTAGCAAAGATATTCCCCCACCCCTCTAATTGTATATTCGGACAGTCCACCTCCCAGGTTCTTTGTCCTAGTGACTGTATGTCACAAAACCGTGCCTTAAGTAATAGTTTATATATATTTGAAATCTTCATTCTAGAAGTTGTCCTCCCTATCCAGTCATTTAAAAAAGATGAACTATCTATATCCAGAATTAATTTATCATCCAGACTAGATAATGCTGAACGCAACTGGAAATACCTGAACCAAGAGAGGTTTTCTACATTTTGTGATAGCTCTGTATATGACTTAATCTCTCTATCCTTCACCACTTGTGAAAAATAAAAAATCCTATTCTTTTGCCAGAATGTGTCAGCTGCTATACCGTCTAACGTCTGTAAGTGTATATTGTGCCAAAGAGGCGTGAATGTAAGTGAACCCTGTACCTTCAACCATGTTCTAGTAGTAGCCCAGACTTTCTAGAGTAGTTTTATAGTCTCTCTATAACCCCGCTCTTGGCTAGTCAGTAACCCAGATTCCAAAAGGGAAAATATATTATTATGTGAATAGCTCCCTATTAACCTCCCTAAAAGGGCACTGTTTTCCGATTCATAACACATCAGTAGCTGGGCAGCAATAAAATACCCTTTAAAATAAGGGAGGTTTAAACCCCCGTATTCCAGTGGTTTATATAGATATTCCAATTTTAACCGGACTCGTTTTCTTCCCCACACTAAATCATGAATTATTCTTTCCATAAGTTTAAAATATTTGTCTTGTATCCAAGTAGGTGTGTTCCTAAGAAATTGTAGTAGTATCACCATTTTAACCAATGGCACTCGATCGGCTCTAGATAGGGGAAGTCTCAACCAGATTCCTATTTTTGCTCTAGTTTTCGTTATTAGTGGGATCAAGTTTAGTTGGACAAAGTTTTCAACCCTAGGCGATATAGTCAAGCCTAAGTATTGAAAGGTGTCAATGATGTCCAACTCGGTTACAAACGCATCCTTCTGAGGTAACGGGTCTATTGGCATCAAACTGGTCTTAGACCAGTTTATAAGAATGCCGGACACCTCGCCAAATAATTTGACCAATTGAATGATTCTGGGGAGAGTTATTTCCGTATGGTCTATAAAAAAAAGAACGTCATCCGCATATAAAGAGATACGGTCTTGCACTCCTAGTGTTCCAAATCCTTTAACCTGCTCATCCTGCCTAATAGCCAAGGCTAGGGGCTCAATGTAGATATCAAATAATAATGGGGATAGTGGACAACCCTGGCGCGTACCTCTATTTAGCTCAAAACTAGTGGTCAAGATCCCGTTAAGACTCAATTTTGCAGTGGGGGATCTATACAATAATTGAAGGATGTTTATAAATCTTTCCCCAAAGCCCATCCTTGTCAAAACCTTCCAGAGGAAGCGCCACTCCACCCTATCAAAGGCCTTCAACGCATCCAATGACAGGATGGAGCAAGCGGTTCCCCCAGGAGCCTGTATATTGGCAAAGAGCCGATGCAGATTGAGATACGTGCCCTTATTTTGAATAAAACCGGTCTGGTCTGGATGGACAATGGAGGAGATAACACTGGAAAGCCTTGTGGCCAATATCCTTGCAAGGAGTTTTACATCTGCATTAAGCAGTGAGATCGGTCTATACGATCCCAGATCTGCGGGGTCCTTGCCTTTTTTTGGGATCAATGTTATTACAGCTTCCATCATTGAGTCTGGCAATTTCCAATCCTCCACTGATTCAGCAAAGACCCCCAAGAGTCTAGGGAGAATAAACTCCTTATATTTGCTATAAAATTCCTATGGTAGTCCATCTGAACCGGGTGTGGAATTACCTGAGCATAATTTAATTGCCCCCTCAAGTTCCTGAATAGAGAAATCTACCTCCAGTGTTTTCTTTTGGGCCAGAGTGATAGTTGGAAAAACAATACTGTCGAGGTAAGAGTCCATCATTTCATCTGTAATCTTAGTATCAGCTTTATAAAGATCTAAAAAATAATCCAGAAAGGTCTTCTCTACAGGACCTTGCCCACTAACCATCCTACCGTTGGCCAGTCGGACATTGTCTATATATTTTTTGGACTCTTGATTCGAAATCACTCTCGATAAGAGTTTACCAGGTCGCCCTGACTCTGTAAAATATTTTTTCCCCTTAAAGAATAGCCTTTGTTGGGCCTTATCCAACAAAAAATTAGAGTATGCTTGTGTACACTTTTGCATATTTTCCCAATTCTCCTCAGTCTTATTTATGTAGAAGGATTGTGTAGCTAAGGATGCTAGTTCTTCTAGATTTTTCAGTTTTTTTCCATACTCCTTTCTAAGATTCGCTATATTACTGACCATGATCCCCCTCATATAGGCCTTGAAAGTGTCCATACCACCTGGATTTTAACTGAGCCGTAGTTATTACCCCAAAATTGGTCAATTTCATTTTGTATTATTTCATGTTTCTTTATTAGTGATAGCCAATACGGGTTTAGTCTGAATGGGGGTCTCTCTATATATTTCTCTTATTTGTATATTTTTTTCTTTCCCACTTCCCTAAAGTTGTTCTTACCTGTCCTTTGGATTCCTGGCTTCCTGGCTGCTCCAGTCAGTGCCCGTTGCCGCTTCTGCCGACTTCCGTGCTCATGGAGCGTCCCCATCACCATGGGAACGTCTCCATATACTAGAATGTACTGTCGGATTTGAGAATTACGTGAAAAATCGCAATTCGATTATTTCAAGTTACTATAGAGACAGCTAAGTTTAATTCGCTATGCGATTATATTACTTTGCTTTTTTTTATAAAAAGAATAATTATAATAATTATCAGGTATTATAATTATTCTATTTTTTTTTTTTTTAAAAAGCAGTCATATAATCGCAAAGCGAATTAAACTTAGCTGTCTCTATAGTAAACTTTCCAATATGATTGCTAGAATTAGAGAAGTTGATGAATAGGTAGCTAAAATGAAGATGCAGAATACTTTGTTATCTTCGTTTTGTGGAATATGACGAATACATTCGTCATATTCACTTATTCTACCAAGCCAACCATAGTAAGCCAGGTCCAAGTTGAAATCGCAATTTGATTAATTCAAGTTATAATAATCGAATTTCGATTTTAACTTAGCACTGCTATATTCCATATTAGGCTAGAATTAAATATAGCAGTGCTAAGTTAAAATCGAAATTCGATTATTATAACTTGAAATAATCGAATTGCGATTTTTCACGTAATTCTCAAATCCGACAGTACATTCTAGTATATGGAGACGTTCCCATGGTGATGGGGACGCTCCATGAGCACGGAAGTTGGCAGAAGCGGCAACGGGCACTGACTGGAGCAGCCAGGAAGCCAGGAATCCAAAGGACAGGTAAGAACAACTTTAGGGAAGTGGGAAAGAAAAATATATAACAATTAAAAAAAAAAAAAGAATATTCGAAATATCGAATTTATATCACTATATTCGAAATATTCGCTAATTAGAGAAGTGCCGATATTCGCGAAAAAAATTAGATATTCGAATATTCACGCTCAACACTAGGAGGAACGGCCGGCCAGGCTCCAGTTTCAGGACGTAGAGACCGAACCTGACCCGTCCGAGAAGGGCCCCGTCCCCAACGGGAAACAGGCAGTCAGGGGACACACCGGAAGAACAACATCCAGCATCCAGGATCCCAGGCGCAACAAGAGCCCTCCGATCAAGTCAGCCGGTTGGTCAGAAAGTCAAAGGGGAGCTGTGGCGAAACCAACCTCGCCACTGGGTTTTGGAGAGGACTGGCTGCTGGCCTCTTGCCCCTGGATTATGGGCCATATACTAACTTTTAAACCCCTGAACCTATTCAAGTGAATTTTGGATAGGTTTGTCCCCAAGTTATACTGTTTAAATTGATGTTAGTTATATGTATGGACAATGTAAACTCACAAAGTTGTAACAATTTATAATAAGTGTAACTTGTCAGCTTGGGAGTAGGGATGAGCGAACCCGAACTGTATAGTTCGGGTTCGTACCGAATTTTGGGGTGTCCGTGACACGGACCCGAACCCGAACATTTTCGTAAAAGTCTGGGTTCGGGTTCGTTGTTCGGCGCTTTCTTGGCGCTTTTTGAAAGGCTGCAAAGCAGCCAATCAACAAGCGCCATACTACTTGCCCCAAGAGGCCATCACAGCCTTGCCTACTATTGGCATGGCTGTGATTGGCCAGTGCAGCATGTGACCCAGCCTCTATATAAGCTTGGGTCACGTAGCGCTGCACGTCACTCTGCTGATTCAAGCATAGGGAGAGGTTGCTGCTGCGACGTTAGGGCGAGATTAGGCAGATTAACTCCTCCAAAAGACTTCATTCTGTGATCGATCTGCAGCTGGGGATCATTGAAGTGCTAATATCGACTTGCTCACTTTTTTGAGGCTGCCCAGAGCGTTTTTAGATCACTTTTTTCTGGGGTGATGTGCGGCCATTTTGTGGCTTGTGGTGCGACAGCACAAGCTATTACCAAGTGTATTTAACCATCAATAGTGTGGTTATTTTGTGCTATATCCTACATCAGCTGCAGGCTGAGCCTGTGTCACCGAAGTGCATTTAACCATCAACAGTCTGGTTATTTTTTGGCCATATACTACATCAGGTGCAGGCTGAGCCTGTGTCACCGAAGTGCATTTAACCATCGACAGTCTGATTATTTTTTGGCCATATACTACATCAGGTGCAGGCTGAGCCTGTGTCACCGAAGTGCATTTAACCATCGACAGTCTGATTATTTTTTGGCCATATACTACATCAGGTGCAGGCTGAGCCTGTGTCACCGAAGTGCATTTAACCATCAATAGTGTGGTTATTTTTTGGCCATATACTACATCTGGTGCAGGCTGAGCCTGTGTCACCCACGTGCATTTAACCATCAATAATGCGGTTATTTTTTGGCCATATACTACATCAGGGGCAAGTTGAGCCTGTCACCCAGCGCCTAAAAAATAGACCTGACATTTCTATTCAACCAAATTTGTACTGTTTTAGCTGGTCAAGTTATTTGTAGTGACCGTAAAAGCACAGTTTTTGTTCTGGGTTAAAAAACTATTCCCAAATTTGCCATTCTCAAAATAACTAGTTTCTGCTATATGAGGCCTACTTGAAATCTATCCCAAAAAGGATATCTTACATTGAAGGTGCTGATAGTGTCATTCAGAAAAACCTAAGACACACGCTACCGTGCAGATAAAAGTCTAATTCTGTGATTAAACCTATACCTGTCACACAGCGCAAAAAAAAACAGGCATCACATTTCTATTCAACCAAATCTGCACAGTTTTAGCTGGTCAAGTTATTTGTAGTGAACAAAAAAGCACACTTTTTGTTCTGGGTTGAAAAATTATTCCCAAATTTGCCATTCTCAAAAAAACTAGTTTCTGCTATATGAGGCCTACTTGAAATCTATCCCAAAAAGGATATCTTACATTGAAGGTGCTGATAGTGTCATTCAGAAAAACCTAAGACACACGCTAGCGTGCAGATAGAAGTCTGATTCTGTGATTAAACCTATACCTGTCACACAGCGCAAAAAAAAACAGGCCTCACATTTCTATTCAACCAAATCTGTACTGTTTTAGCTGGTCAAGTTATTTGTAGTGACCGTAAAAGCACATTTTTTGTTCTGGGTTGAAAAACTATTCCCAAATTTGCCATTCTCAAAATTGTGGTGAACGGGAACAATGGGGAAAACATCTAATAAGGGACGCAGACGTGGACATGGTCATGGTGGTGTTAGTGGACCCTCTGGTGCTGGGAGAGGACGTGGCAGTTCTGCCACAGCCACACGTCCTAGTGTACCAACTACCTCAGGTCCCAGTAGCCGCCAGAATTTACAGGGATATTTGGTGGGGCCCAATGCCGTTCTAAGGATGGTAAGGCCTGAGCAGGTACAGGCATTAGTCAATTGGGTGGCCGACAGTGGATCCAGCACGTTCACATTATCTCCCACCCAGTCTTCTGCAGAAAGCGCACAGATGGCGCATGAAAACCAAGCCCATCGGTCTGTCACATCACCCCCATGCATATCAGGGAAACTGTCTGAGCCTCAAGTTATGCAGCAGTCTCTTATGCTGTTTGAAGACTCTGCTGCCAGGGTTTCCCAAGGGCATCCACCTAGCCCTTCCCCAGGGGTGGAAGAGATAGAATGCACTAACGCACAACCACTTATTTTTCCTGATGATGAGGACATGGGAATACCACCTCAGCACGTCTCTGATGATGACGAAACACAGGTGCCAACTGCTGCGTCTTTCTGCAGTGTGCAGACTGAACAGGAGGCCAGGGATCAAGACTGGGTGGAAGACGATGCAGGGGACGATGAGGTCCTAGACCCCACATGGAATGAAGGTCGTGCCACTGACTTTCAGAGTTCGGAGGAAGAGGCAGTGGTGAGACCGAGCCAACAGCGTAGCAAAAGAGGGAGCAGTGGGCAAAATCAGAACACCCGCTGCCAAGAGACTCCGCCTGCTACTGACCGCCGCCATCTGGGACCGAGCACCCCAAAGGCAGCTTCAAGGAGTTCCCTGGCATGGCACTTCTTCAAACAATGTGCTGACGACAAGACCCGAGTGGTTTGCACGCTGTGCCATCAGAGCCTGAAGCGAGGCATTAACGTTCTGAACCTTAGCACAACCTGCATGACCAGGCACCTGCATGCAAAGCATGAACTGCAGTGGAGTAAACACCTTAAAAACAAGGAAGTCACTCAGGCTCCCCCTGCTACCTCTTCTGCTGCTGCCGCCTCGGCCTCTTCTGCTGCTGCCGCCGCCTCGGTCTCTTCTGCTGCTGCTGCCGCCGCCTTGGCCTCTTCCTCCGCCTCTGGAGGAACGTTGGCACCTGCCGCCCAGCAAACATGGGATGTACCACCAACACCACCACCTGCGTCACCAAGCATCTCAACCATGTCACACGGCAGCGTTCAGCTCTCCATCTCACAAACATTTGAGAGAAAGCGTAAATTCCCACCTAGCCACCCTCGATCCCTGGCCCTGAATGCCAGCATTTCTAAACTACTGGCCTATGAAATGCTGTCATTTAGGCTGGTGGACACACACAGCTTCAAACAGCTCATGTCGCTTGCTGTCCCACAGTATGTTGTTCCCAGCCGGCACTACTTCTCCAAGAGAGCCGTGCCTTCCCTGCACAACCAAGTGTCCGATAAAATCAAGTGTGCACTGCGCAACGCCATCTGTGGCAAGGTCCACCTAACCACAGATACGTGGACCAGTAAGCACGGCCAGGGACGCTATATCTCCCTAACTGCACACTGGGTAAATGTAGTGGCGGCTGGGCCCCAGGCGGAGAGCTGTTTGGCGCACGTCCTTCCGCCGCCAAGGATCGCAGGGCAACATTCTTTGCCTCCTGTCTCCTCCTCCTCCTACTCAGCTTCCTCCTCCTCTTCTTCCACCTGCTCATCCAGTCAGCCACACACCTTCACCACCAACTTCAGCACAGCCCGGGGTAAATGTCAGCAGGCCATTCTGAAACTCATATGTTTGGGGGACAGGCCCCACACCGCACAGGAGTTGTGGCGGGGTATAGAACAACAAACCGACGAGTGGTTGCTGCCGGTGAGCCTCAAGCCCGGCCTGGTGGTGTGCGATAATGGGCGAAATCTCGTTGCAGCTCTGGGACTAGCCGGTTTGACGCACATCCCTTGCCTGGCGCATGTGCTGAATTTGGTGGTGCAGAAGTTCATTCGCAACTACCCCGACATGTCAGAGCTGCTGCATAAAGTGCGGGCCGTCTGTTCGCGCTTCTGGCGTTCACACCCTGCCGCTGCTCGCCTGTCTGCGCTACAGCGTAACTTCGGCCTTCCCGCTCACCGCCTCATATGCGACGTACCCACCAGGTGGAACTCCACCTTGCATATGCTGGACAGACTGTGCGAGCAGCAGCAGGCCATAGTGGAGTTTCAGCTGCAGCACGCACGGGTCAGTCGCACTGCGGATCAGACACACTTCACCACCAATGACTGGGCCTCCATGCGAGACCTGTGTGCCCTGTTGCGTTGTTTCGAGTACTCCACCAACATGGCCAGTGGCGATGACGCCGTTATCAGCGTTACAATACCACTTCTATGTCTCCTTGAGAAAACACTTAGGGCGATGATGGAAGAGGAGGTGGCCCAGGAGGAAGAGGAGGAAGAGGGGTCATTTTTAGCACTTTCAGGCCAGTCTCTTCGAAGTGACTCAGAGGGAGGTTTTTTGCAACACCAGAGGCCAGGTACAAATGTGGCCAGACAGGACCCACTACTGGAGGACGAGGAGGACGAGGATGAGGAGGAGGTGGAGGAGGATGAGGATGAAGCATGTTCACAGCGGGGTGGCACCCAAAGCAGCTCGGGCCCATCACTGGTGCGTGGCTGGGGGGAAGCACAGGACGATGACGATACGCCTCCCACAGAGGACAGCTTGTCCTTACCTCTGGGCAGCCTGGCACACATGAGCGACTACATGCTGCAGTGCCTGCGCAACGACAGCAGAGTTGCCCACATTTTAACGTGTGCGGACTACTGGGTTGCCACCCTGCTGGATCCCCGGGACAAAGACAATGTGCCCACCTTACTTCCTACACTGGAGCGTGATAGGAAGATGCGCGAGTACAAGCGCACATTGGTAGACGCGCTACTGAGAGCATTCCCAAATGTCACAGGGGAACAAGTGGAAGCCCAAGGCGAAGGCAGAGGAGGAGCAAGAGGTCGCCAACGCAGCTGTGTCACGGCCAGCTCCTCTGAGGGCAGGGTTAGCATGGCAGAGATGTGGAAAAGTTTTGTCACCACGCCACAGCTAACTGCACCACCACCTGATACGGAACGTGTTAGCAGGAGGCAACATTTCACTAACATGGTGGAACAGTACCTGTGCACACCCCTCCACGTACTGACTGATGGTTCGGCCCCATTCAACTTCTGGGTCTCCAAATTGTCCACGTGGCCAGAGCTAGCCTTTTATGCCTTGGAGGTGCTGGCCTGCCCGGCGGCCAGCGTTTTGTCTGAACGTGTATTCAGCACGGCAGGGGGCGTCATTACAGACAAACGCAGCCGCCTGTCTACAGCCAATGTGGACAAGCTGACGTTCATAAAAATGAACCAGGCATGGATCCCACAGGACCTGTCCATCCCTTGTGCAGATTAGATATTAACTACCTCCCCTTAACAATATATTATTCTACTCGAGGGCACTTCCTCATTCAATACTATTTTTATTTTCATTTTACCATTATATTGCGGGGCAACCCAAAGTTGAATGAACCTCTCCTCTGTCTGGGTGCCGGGGCCTAAATATGTGACAGTGGCCTGTTCCAGTGGTGGGTGACGTGAAGCCTGATTCTCTGCTATGACATGAAGACTGATTCTGCGCTGACATAAGGCCAGATTCTCTGTTACGGGACCGCTCTCCTCTGCCTGGGTGCCGGGGCCTAAATGTGTGACAGTGGCCTGTTCCAGTGGTGGGTGACGTGAAGCCTGATTCTCTGCTATGACATGAAGACTGATTCTGCGCTGACATAAGGCCAGATTCTCTGTTACGGGACCTCTCTCCTCTGTCTGGGTGCCGGGGCCTAAATGTGTGACAGTGGCCTGTTCCAGTGGTGGGTGGCGTGAAGCCTGATTCTCTGCTATGACATGAAGACAGATTCTGTGCTGACATAAGGCCAGATTCTCTGTTACGGGACCTCTCTCCTCTGCCTGGGTGCCGGGGCCTAAATGTGTGACAGTGGCCTGTTCCAGTGGTGGGTGACGTGAAGCCTGATTCTCTGCTATGACATGAACACTGATTCTGTGCTGACATAAGGCCAGATTCTCTGTTACGGGACCTCTCTCCTCTGCCTGGGTGCCTGGGCCTAAATGTGTGACAGTGGCCTGTTCCAGTGGTGGGTGACGTGAAGCCTGATTCTCTGCTATGACATGAAGACAGATTCTGCGCTGACATAAGGCCAGATTCTCTGTTACGGGACCTCTCTCCTCTGCCTGGCTGCCTGGGCCTAAATGTGTGACAGTGGCCTGTTCCAGTGGTGGGTGACGTGAAGCCTGATTCTCTGCTATGACATGAAGACTGATTCTGCGCTGACATAAGGCCAGATTCTCTGTTACGGGACCTCTCTCCTCTGTCTGGGTGCCGGGGCCTAAATGTGTGACAGTGGCCTGTTCCAGTGGTGGGTGACGTGAAGCCTGATTCTCTGCTATGACATGAAGACAGATTCTGCGCTGACATAAAGCCAGATTCTCTGTTACGGGACCTCTCTCCTCTGCCTGGGTGCCTGGGCCTAAATATGTGACAGTGGCCTGTTCCAGTGGTGGGTGACGTGAAGCCTGATTCTCTGCTATGACATGAAGACTGATTCTGCGCTGACATAAGGCCAGATTCTCTGTTACGGGACCTCTCTCCTCTGTCTGGGTGCCGGGGCCTAAATATGTGACAGTGGCCTGTTCCAGTGGTGGGTGACGTGAAGCCTGATTCTCTGCTATGACATGAAGACTGATTCTGTGCTGACATAAGGCCAGATTCTCTGTTACGGGACCTCTCTCCTCTGTCTGGGTGCCGGGGCCTAAATATGTGACAGTGGCCTGTTCCAGTGGTGGGTGACGTGAAGCCTGATTCTCTGCTATGACATGAAGACTGATTCTGCGCTGACATGAAGCCAGATTCTCTGCTATGGCATGAAGAGACTGATTCTCTGCTGACATGAAGCCAGATTCTTTGCTATGGCATGAAGAGACTGATTCTCTGCTGACGTGAAGCCAGATTCTCTGCTATGGGACCTCTGTCCAATTGATATTGGTTCATTTTTATTTTTTTAATTTTTATTTTAATTCATTTCCTTATCCACATTTGTTTGCAGGGGATTTACCTACATGTTGCTGCCTTTTGCAGCCCTCTAGCTCTTTCCTGGGCTGTTTTACAGCCTTTTTAGTGCCCAAAAGTTCGGGTCCCCATTGACTTCAATGGGGTTCGGGTTCGGGACAAAGTTCGGGTCGGGTTCGGATCCCGAACCCGAACATTTCCGGGAAGTTCGTCCGGATGACCCCCATGAGGTAGAGCAAGACCTGGCTCACCTAGAAACCCTGTAGTGGGAACTGGAGCAGGACTATCGAAATCTCTTCCACTCCATTGAGAAGGCTCAGCAGGACGGTAAGGTGACAGACCCAGATCCAGACCCATTCAGCTGGGCAGATATTGTAGAGTGTTACTGGGAAGGACCCCAGGTGGCCGGTAGAGATGGGACCGAGGTCTCTCCACCGGTCCTGCAGGGAATTGGGAGCCCAGTCTCCATTCCCCAGCGGCAGTGTGAAGTGCAGGGAGAGGAGAGCAGCGTCCTCCCTCCCTAGCGGCAGGCTGAGTTACAGGGGGCAGAGGTAGTTGTTCCTGCCCCCCAGCAGCAGAGTGATATGCCGGGAAGGCAGTGTGAAATGCAGGGAGAGGAGAGCAGCGTCCTCCCTCCCCAGCGGCAGGCTGAGTTACAGGGGGCAGAGGTAGTAGTTCCTGCCCCCCAGCAGCAGAGTGATATGCCGGGAAGGCAGTGTGAAATGCAGGGAGAGGAGAGCAGCATCCTCCCTCCACAGCGGCAGGCTGAGTTACAGGGGGCAGAGGTAGTTGTTCCTGCCCGCCAGCAGCAGCATGATTTTTTGGGAATTGGGAGCCCAGTCTCCATTCCCCAGCGGCCGTATGAATTATTGGGGATCGGGAGCCCAGTCTCCTTTCCCCAGCGGCAGGCGGAGTTACAGGGGGCAGAGACAGTCGGTCCTGTCCCCCAGCGGCAGAGTGTCCAGCAGGGAATAGAGAGCCCAGTCTCCTTTCCCCAGCAGCAGGACACTGTATTGGGAGCGGAGACGGTCGGTCGCCCTCCCCAGTGGCTGGAAGTATGTATGGGAGAGGAGCTTGTTACCCCCTCTCCCCAGCGGCAGCTTAACGCACCAGGGGGAGACAGTAAGCCCCACAACAGTGCAGATGGGACCGTGGTCTCTGCACTTACAGCACAGGGGGTAGAGACAGTCGGTCTCCCCCTCCAACAACCAGGCTCCAACCAGGCTTCTTCCGTGGTAGCGCTGGCACCAGGGCAGAGTACCGCTGATACCTGCCCACAAAGCAACACAGAGACCGGGAGTACCAGCTTCCAACATAACCTTGGTGGACTCACTGGATAGAGACAGGCTACTAAAGTCAACAGGTCCAGTATTTGGTTGTGGGTGGGCTGCCAGACTAACTCAGGTACCGACCGGCGTGAGGTCAGGTATCTAGTTAGTCTTCCCTGATGGGGGGGGGAGATGTGTGGCGAAACCAACCTCGCCACTGGGTTTTGGAGAGGACTGGCTGCTGGCCTCTTGCCCCTGGATTATGGGCCATATACTAACTTTTAAACCCCTGAACCTATTCAAGTGAATTTTGGATAGGTTTGTCCCCAAGTTATACTGTTTAAATTGATGTAAGTTATATGTATGGACAATGTAAACTCACAAAGTTGTAACAATTTATAATAAGTGTAACTTGTCAGCTTGGGAGGAAAATGCTGGGTGTGTTTCTATTGTGCCATTGTCCCATTGTGTGTTTAAATGGTGATGTCTGTTCTGTTGTCCTCACATGTGTATTGGCGATCTCCCTTTGTCCTCAGAGATAATTGGATTGCTCCTCAGGTTGTCTCCGGGACAGAGAGGAGGAGACCATGATGCATTGTGGGGATATGTTGTCCTATGTCACAGTCTTCATTCTGGTCCTCTGGGGGAGTGAACGATTGGTTGCTGTAGTTACATTGTATGTGTTGTAAATTACTGATTGGTTGTATTTCAAACCCCTGTGGGCAGTACTATGTTTGTGGTTTATGAATAAAAGAGGCTGTACGTGAAGTAAAGTCAGACCACTGTTTGACCCTCAACACGGAGCCTTGTCTCGTTATTGGGGGGATTCGCTGTATGCTGTTAGAAGACCGATTGCCAGAAGTGTAAGCTGATCCCTGTTCGTTTGCTAGCAGATATTCGTGAGGTTCCAGTTTGGAGTGCTACTTTGTATCCAGTTCGGGAGTTTGGTGTATCCTGCAGTAGCTGTGCCTGTCTCTCAGAAAGGGGCTTATCGCCTAAACGGATTTTAACCCCTTGTCTACTGAAACGGTCCGTTACAGGAACAAAAAAGGGTGAGCAAGGAACAAGCGATGCAAGGTTCCAGGATAACGTTCAGAAGCCCCCAGTCCAAGCGAGTCCAGGCGAGGTGGAACACCAAGGTGAAGTGGGAAAACCGGGGAAGCCGGGGAAGCAGGCACCGCTAGCGGTATCGGGAGGTTACGGCACCATGGAGGCAAAGCGGCAGCAGGGACGCCAGGAGCAGCGGGGTTAGCCGAGCCGTGTGGAGAGAGGAGAGCGTGACGCACTACGTCTGCGTCATCACGTCTGTTAGTATAGTGCAGAAGTATTGCCTTTTTTGAATAACGAATCAAATTATTAGTTTTGATTTCCACCCCCTTGGTGGTGGGCCAGATATGTCTGTGATTATCTGTAGTGTTATAAAGATCTATACTTGTGTGGATTCAGCAGTGTGTCTGTGTGCGTTGTTGTATTGCTGTTTGTAATACTTGCCTAAGAGATTATCTACCATCTCGCTGAGAGATACTGTTATGCATTTATATCTCTGACTGAGCTTTGTGTCTCTGCAAAATATCATGTATCTGATCCCTGGCCAGTGATGACCCTTGTTCTGTTTAAAAAAAACTAAAACTGTTAATATAAGAAGAAAAGCTGCGTGCACAATATATCCTGGTAATAAAGTAATTTGGCCTCTTTTTAGGTGAGAAGAAAACATTCCCATTTTTTGCTTTGACAGCAAGGGTCTAAAAGCATGGTTATTAATTCATTAATCATGAGACTGCTTGATGTGAATGATATGCCTGTCAGTGCATAAGCAAGCAAACAGACAGCTCACCATTCTGGTCATTGAGCCTGAGGACCCATTTCCTTCTGGCTCCGCACACCAGTAAGATGATTGGTTATCATGGCCAGTGTTGTTGTGATCATCATCATCCTCCTGCTTCTCCTCCTCCAGTGTCAAGTCCTCATCCACACAGTTGGCGAGTAGACAGCCAGTGGGATGTCCGTGGAAACTTTACCCCAGGCCGATCAGTTCTAACACTGCATGGCAACGCTTTCCTATACACATATGATAGGAGGGAGAGAGAGAGACATTCTGCCCTGCTTCTGTTGGAGACAGATAGATGTCATTGGAGAAGGAGGTGGAGGAGGTAGATAATCTGCTAATGTGGAAACCAGACTGACACAAACATGGAGGTATTAATAGGAACTGGCCTTCTTGCTGTGGTGCTGCCTCACCACAAAAAACATTGACCCAGAGGACTGTGAAAGACATGTACTGTCCCTGTAACTGTTACAGCTGCTCAAGGTGTCCATAGTGGCATGCGTAACGCCCCAGAGGTTCATTACCACTTCTGCACCTCACTACTATCTCCTATGGTTAACCTAATGTCATCTGTGCGTTTATTTCCAGGTCCTATATAATGTGCATATCTCTTTCCATGTAACTGTTATATTCAATTGTAATATGCCTGGTTCACCAGCAGGTGGCAGCATAAATGGCAGAGCTACAGGGACATAGAATGGAGCCTTTACTTCCATTCTAACCCTCCCTCTGTGGTGTGGTGAGCATTTCCCACTTGCCGCAGGAAGGGTGGAGATCAGTTCTAGTTCAGTTCAGCTTACCCCTGCTAGGGGAAGGGTCTAGGTTACGCCCTGCCAAGGGAGGGTGTGCAGCATGTGCACGTCCCTGTTCGACATGGCCTTGCCCAGGCCAGCTGGAGCACCTTCAGCTCAGCTGGATAGGGAGGCAGAAGCTGGAAGCCTCTGAAGCCAGGAGTAAAGTTCCCTGGACCAGTTTAGAGACAGACTACAAGAAGAAAGTTGCAGGCTTCAGCTAAAGCTAAGTTATACAGCTATCCTGTTAGGTTTCTACACGAGGCATCCTGCCGTAGGATGAGCTCCTGTCCTCTTCCCTGAAGAGGTACAGCTCTATACAGATTAAACAATGGATTCCATTCCCTAGTGGAATGTAGCCAGGACATGCACTGTATAAAGGGTCACTGCGTACCTCTTGTTTATTTGTTTACATTCCAGACACCGTAGAGTCCAATTACCAGATCCACAATAAAATCCCAAAATAACCTTGAAAATAAATTTACACGAAGTAAAACTCCCTTCCACAAACAATCCTAAACAAATCTTCAGTTCATTCACAGGCCACAATGGCTCTAACAGAAACAAAATGAAGTTTAATATGAACAGATACAAAATGGAGTCCAAATTTTCAGAAACTATTGGGGTCATTTATTAAAATGGTGTAAAGTAGAACTGGCTTAGTTACCCATAGCAACCAATCAGATTCCCCCTTTCATTTTTGACAGCTCTTTTGGAAAATGGAAGGTGTAATCTGATTGGTTGCTATGGGCAACTAAGCCAGGTCTACATTACACCAGTTTGATAAATGACTCCATATATCTGCACACTTTAACAGCCATGGCTTATTTTAACCCTGCAGACCTTGCACATGGCTTTGGTTTAGTGTGCTGGCCTTGTGGAGTAAAAACGGCATACGGGAGTTGCTCGGACATAGCTACAGACCAGCTGAGCCTGGCCTAGGTATGGCACATTTTGAGCCTATGTCTAAAGTATCAGCGGCATCACCAATTCCAGAGCTGACCACAATAGAAGCAGATCTGGCCCTGCAAGTTTTTGGAAGGTTTTTGCTGTACTTTGCCTCTGCTCTTTATTGGCACCGTGACCTCCACTCTCCTCCTCTGATATTACCTCTTTAGAATCCCAATTTGGTTCCAAGATCCTGTCCAAGACACAATTATCTTCATAGGCCTCACCCTCTCTGACAATTTTATCAGACTGTGATATGTCATTGAGGGCTCTTTGACCTCCTTCCCGATTCCCTGCTCTTTATTTTCCCTGACTGCCAGTGTTCCTATTACTAACCCTACTGCCACCACTATAGCTACAGGTGCCACTATTATTATTAGCTGGATAGATGGTGCTGCTTCTGCTGCTACTACGCACATTCTGACTCTGGGAGGATGCTGCATGGGTCTTTTGTTTTTCACTCTTCCATTTTCCAGACATTTTATTATGAAACCTATAAATGAAAAATCATGGGTTTGATACACATAGATTATTAAATGATAATAGAAAAAAATCTGAGGTATTCTTTACCTTCTAATAAACACACTGCAAACTGGTATTGACAATTTACTTTGGTAATAATGCAATGTTTGCAGTAAAATGTCTTTGAATTATTCTTTCCATAACATGGGTATAAAAATTATGTTATTGCAATATTGCTTTTGCTGTAGCTACCCATTACCTTGCAGTACTATGCAATGCCCTTTAAGGGCATTGGTCAGCAGATTTGTACCTATGAATCTGTCTGAATTATTGCATGTGTGCTTGGCAGATGAAGGCATCTGTGTTGGTCCAATGTTCTAGGTGTAATGACAAGATCCCTGTTGCATCATTTGCATATATTACATATGAACATGGGACTAACATAGATGACTTCAGTTGCTAAAGCAAGGAGACTATTCAGGGTAACAGCTAACTAAGGCTTATGGACCTCATTAGCACCAGTGATCAGGAGTAGCTTTCAGAGTGCCTGATCACAACCAGACAATTTAGGCCACATTGTCCTCATCACTAACTAAACCTTCCGGGTGGTAGTGAGAAAACATAAAATCTGTTTCTAGATGAGTTTCCTGCCAAATAATGAAGCAGATGTGTTTGCCTGATGTGCGGGGGACGCCCTTAAAGGAAAACTCCTAGATAAACAATTATTAGCATCTTCAGCGCAAGTGCAAGTAAATGTAGGATTACTACCAGGATCCTTTCCTGCCAAGACTCCACTCCTAAAAGAACAATTCCTCGAATACATTTGCCACTACCAGATAATAGGATTACCAGTGAACTTATTGCTTATGCCATACAAAACGCTTCTTATTGATGAACTAACTACTAACTGTCCAGAGACTATTGATCGTCAGTAAATGTTCAACTGGTTTACAATTACTTACTACTCATTCTTACAACTACTACTCCCAACATTTGCACCCAACGTTGCTGGCGTCACGAACCAGGGGCCCAGGCACAATCACCCTAAACATCACCACCATTAAGGTCACCTCAACCAACATCTGGCTGGTGTTCCCTGCAACGGAGTGTGCCCCGGAAGATCTCCTGCTGTCTTCCCATCCACTGCCCTACCGACCCAGGGAGGCATCTGTTAACCGTGAGTACAAAAAACTACTATCCCCATGAGCCTCACTTGTTATCCCCTGCGGTCCGGCATGCTGCAAATGTCTGTGTAGATGAGCAACTACTACTCTTCAAAGGGAGGATTAGATTCCGCCAGTACCTGCCTAACAAACGGGCAAGGTATGTCATAAAAGTATACAGACTTTCTGAGAGTAGCTCCGGGTACACCCACAATTTCCACATTTACAAAAGGAAAGATTCCCAGATAGAACCTCCAGAATGCCCCCCAGTCTTAGGAGTTAGTGGGAAGATCGGACTTACTGCACCCACTGCTGGATAAGGGTTACCACTTCTATGTTGATAACTATTACACCAGCATACCACTATTCATGTCCCTAACTGCCAGAGGTACTGTGGCTTGCGGCACAGAACACAAAAATCAGGGCAACCACTGAGAGAGAGTGAAAGCAGGGCTCTCCTCCATGAGAACATGCTGGTGGTTAAGTAAAAGGACAAGAGGGACGTCCTTGTACTGACCACCATTCACACTAACGCCAGCTCCCCTGCTCCTGTATGAGGTACGACAACCACTACCCCCAAACCAGTTTGTATCCTGGACTACAACAGGCACATGGGAGGGGTTGATCTTTCAGATCAACTTCTGAAGCCCTACAGTGCCACATGAAAAACAAAAGTGTGGTACAAAAAGCTGGCCGTACACCTTGTACAGATGGCAATGTGCAATGCGTACATCCTATTTTAGTCTGCAGGCCACACAGGAAAATTCCTTCAGTTCCAAGAGGTGGTTATCAAGGCCCTAATTTTTCAAAGCCAGGCCATGGAGGGCCCCAGTACTTCTGGAAGTTACGGTGGTGCCCATGTTGTACCAGGGCAGGGCTGGCCAACCTGCGGCTCTCCAAAATGGGGTCACTTCTTGGGGTTTTTAATTTCTGGGGACCTCAGGAATTTTTTTAATGCGACATGGCACCTAAAATCCATGTCTGCCAATTCAGGTCTGCAAAAAAATAATAATTTTGCACTATGCCTCTAGAGCCCTGCTGTGCGCCCATACAGCAGGCTACAAGCACAAATGGGGTGTTTCCTGAATGGGAAGAAAATGGGAAACATATACTGGGGTGAACTTTCTCCTTTAACCCCTTGTAAAAGTGAAAAATTGGGGTCTGCTAGTAATTTTTCATTTTCCGAAATGTGTGCTTTGAAATCCTTTAACAAGTGTTTCTGCCTTCTGTGAGACACCTGTTTGCTGAAAAGTACCCTTTCTACCTCTAAAAATGTTCGTACGGGGGTGCTATTTCCATAATGGGAAATTATGGAAATACATCCAGGCCCCTCTTGAATTCCTTTATTGTACTCACCATCACCACCTCCTCAGGCAGAGAGTTCCATAGTCTCACTGCTCTTACCGTAAAGAGCTCCATAGTCTCACTGCTCTTACAGTATAGAGTCCATAGTCTCACTGCTCTTACAGTATAGAGTTCCATAGTCTCACTGCTCTTACAGTAAAGAATCCTTTTCTATGTTTGTGTACAAACCTTCTTTCCTCCAGACGCAGAGGATGTCCCCTCGTCACAGTCACAGCCTTGGGGATAAATAGATGATGGGAGTGATCTCTGTACTGACCCCTGATATATTTATACATAGTAATTAGATCTCCCCTAAGTCATCTTTTTTCTAACGTGAATAACCCTAATTTTGATAATCTTTCAGGGTACTGTAGTTGCCCCATTCCTTTAGTTGCCCTCCTCTGGACCCTCTCCAGCTCTGCTATGTCTGCCTTGTTCGCAGGAGCCCAGAACTGTACACAGTCCTCCATGTGTGGTCTGACTAGTGATGTGTAAAGTGGTAGGACTATGTTCTCATCACCGGCATCTATGCCCCTTCTGATGCAACCCATTATCTTATTGGCCTTGGCAGCAGCTGCCTGACACTGGTTTTTGCAGCTTAGTTTGCTGTTTATTATAATTCCTAGGTCCTTTTCCATGTCAGTGTTACCCAGTGTTTTACCATTTAGTATGTACGGGTGACTTGCATTATTCCTTCCCATGTGCATAACTTTACATTTGTCAGTGTTAAACCTCATCTGCCACGTATCTGCCCAAGCCTCCAATCTATCCAGATCCCTCTGTAGTAGTATACTGTCCACTGTAGTATATATACAGTATACTGTCCTCTGTAGTATCTATACAGTATACTGTCCTCTGTAGTATATATATACAGTATACTGTCCTCTGTAGTATATATATACAGTATACTGTCCTCTGTAGTATATATATACAGTATACTGTCCTCTGTAGTATATATACAGTATACTGTCCTCTGTAGTATATATATACAGTATACTGTCCTCTGTAGTATATATACAGTATACTGTCCTCTGTAGTATATATATATACAGTATACTGTCCTCTGTAGTATATATACAGTATACTGTCCTCTGTAGTATCTATACAGTATACTGTCCTCTGTAGTATATATATACAGTATACTGTCCTCTGTAGTATATATATATACTGTCCTCTGTAGTATATATACAGTATGCTGTCCTCTGTACTATATATACACTATACTATCCTCTTCAGTGTTAATTACTTTACACAGTTTAGTGTCATCTGCGAAAATTGATACTTTACTATGCAAGCCTTCTACAAGATCATTAATACATATATTGAAGAGAATAGGGCCCAATACTGACCCCTGAGGTACTCCACTAGTGACAGTGACCCAATCTGAGTATGTACCGTTAATAACCACCCTCTGTTTTCTATCATTGAGCCAGTTACTTACCCACTTACAGACGTTTTCTCCTAGTCCGAGCATTCGCATTTTATATACACTGCTCAAAAAAATAAAGGGAACACAAAAATAACACATCCTAGATCTGAATTAATTAAATATTCTTCTGAAATACTTTGTTCTTTACATAGTTAAATGTGCTGACAACAAAATCACACAAAAAAAAAAAAATGGAAATCAAATTTTTCAACCCATGGAGGTCTGGATTTGGAGTCACACTCAAAATTAAAGTGGAAAAACACACTACAGGCTAATCCCACTTTGATGTAATGTCCTTAAAACAAGTCAAAATGAGGCTCAGTAGTGTGTGTGGCCTCCACGTGCCTGTATGACCTCCCTACAACGCCTGTGCATGCTCCTGATGAGGTGGCCGACGGTTTCCTGAGGGATCTCCTCCCAGACCTGGACTAAAGCATCTGCCAACTCCTGGACAGTCTGTGGTGCAACGTGACGTTGGTGGATAGAGCGAGACATGATGTCCCAGATTCGCTCAATTGGATTCAGGTCTGGGGAACAGGCGGGCCAGTCCATAGCATCAATGCCTTCGTCTTGCAGGAACTGCTGACACACTCCAGCCACAAGAGGTCTAGCATTGTCTTGCATTAGGAGGAACCCAGGGTCAACCACACCAGCATATGGTCTCAAAAGGGGTCTGAGGATCTCATCTCGGTACCTAATGGGAGTCAGTCAACTCTGGCGAGCACATGGAGGGCTGTGCGGCCCTCCAAAGAAATGCCACCCCACACCATTACTGACCCAATGCCAAACCAGTCATGCTGGAGGATGTTTCAGGCAACAGAACGTTCTCCACGGCATCTCAAGACTCTTTCATGTCGTTCACATGTGCTCAGTGTGAATCTGCTTTCATCTGTGAAGAGCACAGGGCGCCAGTGGCGAATTTACCAATCTTGGTGTTCTCTGGAAAACGCCAAACGTCCTGCACGGTGTTGGGCTGTAAGCCCAACCCCCACCTGTGGACGTCGGGCCCTCATATCATCCTCATGGAGTCTGTTTCTGACCGTTTGAGCAGACACATGCACATTTGTGGCCTGCTGGAGGTCATTTTGCAGGGCTCTGGCAGTGCTCCTCCTGTTCCTCCTTGCACAAAGGTGGAGGTAGCGGTCCTGCTGCTGGGTTGTTGCCCTCCTACGGCCTCCTCCATGTCTCCTGATGTACTGGCCTGTCTCCTGGTAGCGCCTCCATGCTCTGGACACTACGCTGACAGACACAGCAATCCTTCTTGCTACAGCTCGCATTGATGTGCCATCCTGGATAAGCTTCACTACCTGAGCCACTTGTGTGGGTTGTAGACTCCGTCTCATGCTACCACTAGAGTGAAAGCACTGCCAGCATTCAAAAGTGACCAAAACATCAGCCAGGAAGCATAGGAACTGAGAAGTGGTCTGTGTTCACCACCTGCAGAACCACTCCTTTATTGGGGGTGTCTTTCTAATTGCCTATAATTTCCACCTGTTGTCTATCCCATTTGCACAACAGCATGTGAAATTGATTGTCCCTCAGTGTTGCTTCCTAAGTGGACAGTTTGATTTCACAGAAGTGTGATTGACTTGGAGTTACATTGTGTTGTTTAAGTGTTCCCTTTATTTTTTTGAGCAGTGTACTAACCTTTTATGTGGTACAGTGTCAAATGCTTTGGAGAAGTCCAGATATACGACATTCATTGATTCGCCGCTGTCAAGTCTAGAACTTACCTCCTCATAGAAACTGATTAAATTAATTTGGCATGACCGATCCCTCACGAAGCCATGCTGATGTGGCGTTATTTGCTTATTTCCGTTGAGATGCTCTAAGATAGCATCTCTCAGAAAACCTTCAAACAGTTTACCCACAACAGATGTTAAACTTACCGGCCTATAGTTTCCAGGCTCTGTTTTTGAACCCTTTTTGAATATTGGCACCACATTTGCCATGCGCCAATCCTGTGGGACATTCCCTGTCAGTATAGAGTCCGTAAATATCAGAAATAAGGGTCTGGCTATGACATTACTTAATTCCCTTAGGATATGGGGGTGTATGCCATCCGGTCCTGGCGATTTGTCTATTTTAATCTTTTTAAGTCGCTGATGTACTTCTTCCTGGGTCAGACAGGACACTTTTAATGGGGAATTTATTTTTACATTCAGCATTTCATCTGACAGTTTATTTTCCTCAGTGAATACATTGGAGACTAAAATATTTAATATGTGTATATATACATAATAAAAAGCACTGTGTGAAATGGACCCTATCCACCCCGATCCCACATATGATGTTACCGTGGAACTGAAGTGGATATATATCCAAACCCACAAAGTGAACAAAAACAATACTGCTGGATCTGCCTAGTTAGACCTTTTTCTTTATAGCAAATACTGCAAAGAAGTAAAACTGGCTATGTTACATATTCCACAACAAACTTAAATAAACATACGTATTATCTAAAGTTTATTTTGTGTCATAATTAATGTTGTTTATATTTTCTATTTTATTTTTAGTCCCCAACTGCATGAACAGGAAAAAAAATTAAAACAATTTGTTCAAATAAAAAAAAATATATAAAAAATATATTGTTCTAATTTTATCGTATTCACTATCATCCCACTGGTGTGCACATTATTGTTATTAAATTATATTTAAAATGTATTACTTTTATATAGCAATTGCACCTTTTGCGGGCTAATCTCACCTTCCTAAAAGTTACTTACTAATATAAATACATTAATTCCTTTTTTAAATTTAATCCTATAGGATAACGGGTGTTTAGTCTCAGAATCCAGAAGGCTTCACGTAGTAGAACCTTCTGTTTGATGTTGCCACCTCTGGGTGGTAATGTTACTTTCTCAAATGCATAAGTGCAAAATCCTACCGTACTTCTACTATGTACGTTAATAAAATGATTAGCTACACTTGATGTACCTGTGGCCTGAGGATTAGTAATGTAGTTCAAATTTTCTCTAAATCAATTTTTGAACTTCCTAATTGTACTACCAATGTACATTTTATCACACAAAATGCAAATGATGGTGTAAATTACCCCCTCAGTATTACAATTGATGTCTATTTTTTGCACAAGGGGTAAAATAAATGTAATATGTGTGCACTGGTCACATAGGGGTTAATTCCAGCCTCGGTTTGAGATCCTGGGATTATTTCAGCTGTGTGGCTGGTTCACACATGAGGTTACGAGTAAAGACTAACAAGTCCGAAACATGTCAACCTAATGGTGGAGGGAGAAGCTGTCCATGTATGTGAATTGTGACCATTATGAATAAAGAAAACATCTAGGTTTTATCCTGAACGCTGGAACTTCGCTTTCTTCGTGATTTATGGGTGGTCTCTAATATGTAAGCCCCAGAAAGTGACTTCATAACTGAACTGGACCAGAAAAAATTGCGTTTTGGAAATTTTCTTAAAAATTTAAAGATTTGCTTCTAAACTTCTAAGCCTTCTAGCAAACCAAAAAAATAAAATGAAATTTTAAAAATGATCCAAACATGAAGTTGACATTTGGGGAATGTAAAGTAGTAACTATTTTTTTGAGGTATTATTATCTATTATAAATGTAGAAAAATAGAAATTTGGAAACTTGGTATTTTTTATACATAAAAATGAAATATTTTGACTCAATTTTACCACTGTCATGAATGTACAATATGTGACGAGAAAACATTCTCAGAATGGCTTGGATAAGTAAAAGCATTTGAAATTTATTACCACATAAAGTGACACATGTCAGATTTGCTCAAAATGGCCTGGTCCTTGAGGTGAAAAATGGAAGGGCCCTTAAGGGGTGGGTGAGAAGTTGTCTATCAGGACTTACATGTGATGTATGTCATCTGTAAATGCAAATAAATCCGGTCTAGTTGCTGAACTGGAAGGAGTGGTCATAGAAATATATATATATGCAGCACATGGCCATAGGACTTGATTTCTTAGGAGGTTCTCAGCCTACACCAAGGACACAAGCTCCTTATTGTAGAGCCAAGCCATGGGAATGTTACTCGTGTTACTGGTAATGTTGTTTGTCGGTGAGTGACTTCTTCTTGGTTGTTGTCTTTGGATTTTTTGTTTGATTTTCTTGTATTTGTTCTTGATGTCTTTAAGGGGGGTTTCATCTAGGTTCTTTTAAAATATTTCCCCACACAATGACCCACTTCATAGATCTTTTTGTTAAAATTCACACCAAAACATTGAACACACTCCATGGACCAGTTTTTTCTATCTGTCTATAGAGTTATTTTGTATATATATATTTTTTTAGAATATAGGACATTTATATCAGTAGCAAAAAAAGAAATAATAAAGTGGAACACTAAACATGATTTATTTCCTTCCACAGTTAACCCTTCAGCTTCCACTACCACAACCTCATCCCCGCCGGTGTGCGGCTCTCCAGTATTCTCCAGCAGGATAGTCGGGGGCACAGACGCTCTGGATGGAAGATGGCCCTGGCAGGTCAGCGTGCAGTATTATGGCGACCATAGGTGTGGAGGGAGCCTGATCTCCCGCCAGTGGGTGATGTCCGCAGCAAACTGCTTTCCATAGTAGGTATAGTAGATGATTATCTTGTGATCTTCTTGTGTAGGAAGCTATTGTGAATGTGATTTTCTTGGCTCTAGTGAGTATTATATACAGTACAGACCAAAAGTTTGGACACACCTTCTCATTCAAAGAGTTTTCTTTATTTTCATGACTATGAAGGCATCAAAACTATGAATTAACACATGTGGAATTATATACATAACAAACAAGTGTGAAACAACTGAAAATATGTCATATTCTAGGTTCTTCATAGTAGCCACCTTTTGCTTTGATTACTGCTTTGCACACTCTTGGCATTCTCTTGATGAGCTTCAAGAGGTAGTCCCCTGAAATGGTCTTCCAACAGTCTTGAAGGAGTTCCCAGAGATGCTTAGCACTTGTTGGCCCTTTTGCCTTCACTCTGCGGTCCAGCTCACCCCAAACCATCTCGATTGGGTTCAGGTCCGGTAACAGTCTATTCAGTAGGACTATCAGCTGTGTATCCACCTGACTTCTCCTCAACGCAACTGATGGTCCCAACCCCATTTATAAGGCAAGAAATCCCACTTATTAAACCTAACAGGGCACACCTGTGAAGTGAAGACCATTTCAGGGGACTACCTCTTGAAGCTCATCAAGAGAATGCCAAGAGTGTGCAAAGCAGTAATCAAAGCAAAAGGTGGCTACTTTGAAGAACCCAGAATATGACATATTTTCAGTTGTTTCACACTTGTTTGTTATGTATATAATTCCACATGTGATAATGCATAGTTTTGATGCCTTCAGTGTGAATCTACAATTTTCATAGTCATGAAAATAAAGAAAACTCTTTGAATGAGAAGGTGTGTCCAAACTTTTGGTCTGTACTGTATGTCAGCCATTATTTGTCTTCTGTTTGTCAGAGTATCTCCATGTAACCTGTAGGCTTTTATACAAATTTAGCTGCAGGGAAAGAAATAATGCTCATGGAGATCCAAAGTTGATTGAGGTGCAGCCCAGACTTATTGGTCTTCCATAATATTCCTTTCCCACTGAGGTTCAGTTCCACAGTGGAATAAAAAGGGTATTTTCAAAAAGTTCCTTTCCAAATTTAGGAGCGATCTGAGGAAGGCATCTGTAATGAAACCTTCCGTACATTCACCACCTCTGTTAAGACGTCCATGATGACCACAGACAGCGGCATCGACAACACAGATAGACTGAGTTCAAAATACAAACTATATCTTCAGTTCATCCGGATTTTCTCATTGTGTTTTCACCTGTGATAAGGATTAGCTGGATTTTTGGGCTTTCTCTCAGTGACTGCACCTCCCTGCTTGTGATGTACCCCTCTTTTTAATAGTTCAGTGGCTGCCAATAGATTTTGTTGAAATCTGTAGAATAAAGACATTCAAACCTCATAAGGACAATTAAATATTCCAAAGCAGAAAGGAGAAACATGAACGGAAATACAAAACATAAAAATCATAACACATTAGACCAAAAATAAATTAGAATAAACGTATAATATACAGGAACTCTAGAATCCCGGTGATGTCCTTCTCTTCTAAAATAAAGTACAGTTCAAAGGGTAAAAAAAAAAATATATATATAAAAACACACATTTTTCTTCTAGTTTTAGTCTAGGTTCACACACGAGCAGAAGTAAATGCTATTGGCTGGGTGGATTTGTTAGAGGAGCAGAGCAATAAAAATAGCAGAAGTGGCGTATTCAGCACAACACGGAAACCGACAGAGCTGAACAGACCCCACTCACTAGAATCAGACCTTTGATTTCTGGTTGAGACTCCACTTTTTATCAGATGAAAAGTCCTACATGCAGAACATTTTCGTTTGCTCTTTAACATATTCTGTGACAGAGCCCGAATGGAGCGTCCGATGCAGATGTGGACGTGTCCTTACCTGCCCCTAATTCTTCCTGTCCTCTACTAAGAGAACATTTCTTCTGTTTTATTTTAAGAATTTTTTAAAATGAAAGAACTAGCTGGATGGGGAGAGTACAGGAGATGCTACGTGTCTCTGTAGGAATGCTAGCTTGTCCATGTCAGTTTATGATATTTCTGATCTGCTAGATTCGCTCCGATCACCTGTAAGTGCTATTATTGTGAAATGAAAATGTCTTGGAGTAAGAGCAGTGCAGCCACAACGAAGCCTAAAAATGATCTGTCCTCTGTGGTATCACTTAGTGTACAGCTCCAAACTGCCTCTGGAAGGGGCACCAGCACAAGAACTATGCATCGGGAGCTACATATAATGGGTTTTAATGCTCAAGCTGCAGCATAAAAGCAAAGGTTTGCATGCACAATGCCAAGCATCTGCCGAAGTTGTGTAAAGCACATTGTGAATAGACTTTGGAGCAGCTCCATGAAATCCTAGGATAACCATGCACAATGGCAGATGTTGGTCGGAACTGCCTAAAGCACATGGGCCCTGGTCCCCAACTGCTTACATGATCGGGATTGTTACTCTGCTATGGAGCTTAGAGAATCTTCATGGTCTGCTCTACGCTGATCTCATGAGCAGTATGTATACATTATGAACAAACAAGAGAGCCCTCAGGATAGGCAAGGAAGTGCAGATTGTGATCAGCTCAGCAAATCTGTACAATTGTAGCTGTAAATACTGTAAAAAATTATGGGCATTGGTAAATATGTCTTTAAGGGCCCAGTGGACCCACAAACCCACCTTAATTACTTAAATGGCCACTTTCTGGCTACTTGTGCCTAATAGTTCTGGCCCAGTCCACAGCACCTCTCCCGTCCTGGGCTGCAGAGTGACGTCTCTCTGTCCACGGACCAGACAAGAGATCTGGTAAGGGATGTGATGTCAGTGGCACAAGGATTTTCACAAGAGAAGCATCATATGACCAGTAGAGATAGTCTTGCGGTTCGCCCGGCGGTTGTCCGCCGGCGCCATATTCTTTTACATTGTGAAGAACTTTGACCCATAAACGAAATAAGAACTATGCAGCAGCACTCTGCAAAAAAAAATAAAGTACAGTAATGCCATAATTATAGAAAACATTCTGGTCTAAATGCTATGCTTATTTTGCAAATTGGAGACTCTTGGCAAATACATTTTGTACAAAATTATTTGAGCCCGTCTGCCAAACGTCAAGGCGATCTCTTATCTGGTCTTGGACTCCTGACTAGCCTGTCTGCCCCATAGGCTGATTTTAATTAGAGTAAATGTAAAGCTGTAGCCTGCTCTCATTGTATGTATTGGAAGCCATTTGGCACCAGGAGAGGTGTAGAGTGGGCTCGGCATGCATGTTGGTAACTGCATCCCTGGACTTAATGGAGGCCGTTATGGCACCAAAGATGGTAAAAAGCAAAGTGGATCCAGCATGAATTTTATGGTGGTCATTATGGCATATAGCAGGTAGTATTTAGTGTTAGGAACCCGTCTGATAAGAGATTGCATTAGCGTTTGGCAGATGGGCTCAATTAATTTTGTACAAAATGTATTTGCCAAGAGTCTCTAATTTGCAAAATAAGCGTAGTATTAGCACCAGAATGTTTTCTAAAACTATGGCATTACTGTACTTTATTTCTGTTTGCAGAGTGCTGCTGCATACTTCTTTTTTCCTGTATGATTCTAGCCATGGCAGCGTGCACCTGCCCATTGGGATGTGCTGACTGACCCCCTTTTTTTAAACTTTTACCCATGACACATCCATCAGGTGGTACAGGACAGCCAATTGAGACATTTCAGCACATGGACACACCCCCTACCTTATAAATAAACCGGATCTGGCCACCATTTTACATTCAGTCTTTTGCCAGTGTAGGGAGAGGTTGCTGTGTGGAGCAGGGACAGGCTGTTAGAGACACCAAACGCTGGCTAATAGGGCCACAAAAGTATTTTTAAGGACTGGTACAGGTATGCTACCGATAGGTGTTACTTACTGAGGGGTGTAATATACCTATAATATACTTTCTAACATAGAAAGTATATTATAGTGGATTTGTATTGTGCAGCAGTTGTGTGCGGTTCTGCTGCGATACTGCAGCCACACAGAGGGACAAACGCTATTGGAACAAATAATTTCTACTGGTGTGATTTACCAGTTGCCCCCCAAAAAAACTGATTGAAGCAGAGGTGTGATATACCTTCTTCCACAAACACTGCTTTTCCATAGAAACCTTTGTCACTGGGTCATTTTGAAAATGACAGGCAGAGGAAGAGGCAGGCCGTTCCGCAGGGGTGGTAAGGGTCAGGCAGGTGCACCAGGCCGTAGCCTAAGTGGGAAGTTACAGAGGGTGTGTGCGATTACATCAAAGGACGCACCAGAGTTGGTTGAGTGACTCACTCAGCCCTCCGCTTCTGCACCCTCCTTATCCTCTCTATCTTCACCCACTTCACTCTCTGTTGTGTGCACCCGCAAAGACACCACCATTTCCTCTCCGCTCGAGTCAGAGGAATTATTTTCCCATCTATTACAAGACCTTACCGATGCGCAGCCATTCTTGGCATTGGATCAGGAAGAGGAGGTATTAACGGTCGCCACCCAGATCAGCTTAAGGAGGGTGTTCCCCACTGTTGCTGCCTACTCCGAGATCTCGAATGTCAGTGGTGGTGAAGGTGACTAGGATAACGTGTCAATGGAGGTCATGTGGGTGCCCACAAGAGAGGAAGAGGAGGGGAGTTCAGAGGGAGAGACGGAGCAGCAGATAGGCAGGAGAAGGAGGAGAAGCAGCAACTTACAGTGCACAGGAGGCAAAAAGCAGACTGCTAATGTATCTGGAATGAGCCATCCACCATTCATGGTCACATCTTGCGCTCCCAGGATGCCGGCACATGGCTCTGCAGTGTGGACTTTTTTTAATGTGTCAGTTGCTGACAATAGTGTTGCCATCTGCAGCCTGTGCTGTCAATGCATAAGTCGCGGTAAGCCCAACACTCACCTAGAGATGACGGCCTTAAGAAGGCACCTGGCCTCCAATTATCGAGCCCAGTGGGAGCAATGCCGTCAGAACCCGCTAAGTCACACTCCCGGCGCTCCATGTCCTGCCTCTTCTCCTTCTCCTCTCTCCTCCCATTTGTCCTCCACTCCACCTTCCACCGGGCTGTCGTCGCGTTCATCTGGCAAAAGGCAGGCTTCCGTGGCCCAAATGTTTGAGCGTAAAAAGATGATGACGCTAGATAACCCTCTTGCCCAACGGCTGACCGCTGGCTTGTCGGAACTGCTAGCCCGCCAACTACTTCCATATAAACTGGTGTACTCAGAGGCCTTTAGAAAATTTGTGGCCATTGGCATACCGCAATGGAAGGTCCCTGGAAGGAAATATTTCGCCCAGAAGGGCATCCCAGAGCTATATGGCCACGTTCAACAGCAAGTGACTGTATCTCTGGCACACAGTGTTGATGCCAAGATACTTCTGACAACTGACACGTGGTCTAGTAAACACGGGCAGGGACGGTACATAACTTTTACTGCCCACTGGGTAAGCCTTCTGACGGCCGTCAAGAATGTAACCCGTGGCACCCGTGTGGATTTGGTGTTACTGCCACGGATTGCAATCAGGCCTGCCTCTTCTTCTCCTCCTCCTACTCCCTCCTCTGTCTCCTCCTTAGTTGACTCTTCCTTTTCCACTGCTACCGCCTCTTTCGCTGCGCCTCCCAAGCTCCCCAGAACCTATTCGACGTGCCAGGTGAGACATTGCCATGCTGTGCTGCGGCTGTTATGCCTGGAAGCCAAGAGCCACACCAGTCCTGCACTCCTTTCAGCTCTGCGGTCACAGGCTAATCAGTGGCTAACCCCGCTCAATTTGACAGTTGGTAAAGTGGTGTGCGACAACGGTGCCAATCTGCTAAGCGCGCTGAAATAGGGCAAAATGACACATGTGCCGTTAATGGCACACATCCTGAACTTAGTCGTGCAGTGATTTGTTGCCAAATACCCCGGTGTCCAGGACGTCTTGCGGCAGGCCAGGAAAATCTCTGCACATTTTAAAAGATCTTACACGGCCATGGCTCGCCTTGCTGATGTTTAGCGGCGACACCACCTGCCCATCAGACGTCTGATTTGTGACTGCCCGACGCACTGGAACTCCACCTTATTTATGCTCGATAGGCTGCTCCAGCAGCAATGTACCGTTAGCGACTACCTGTACGAACTCTGCAGCAGGACAGGTTCTGGGGAGCTTGGTTTTTTTTTTCACCAAAGCCAGTGGCTGCTCATGCACAACGCATGCAGACTTCTGCAGCCATTTTATGAGATCACCAAACTGGTCAGTCACAGCCAGGGTGCCATCAGTGACATTGTACCTTACGCCTTCTTTCTGGACCGTGCATTGCGTCGTGTCATTGATCAAGCCATCGAGGAGCAGGAGCAGGAAGATGAGGAAGTTGCAATGCTGGATGAATTCCCAGGGAGGGCTACTCTATCTGAGACAAGTCAGCAGGAGTCTGAAGAGGAGTCAGAGGAGGATGGTGCCAGGGCAGAGGAGGAGCAAGAAGAGCAGGCTTTAAACTTTTCTGGGATCCCTGGTGTTGTCAGTGGCTGTGGGGAGGAGACCAAGGACGACATTATCCTGGACAATGAGCAGGAGCCAGGCCGCTCCACCGCTTCTAGTTTAGTGCAAATGGGGGCCTTCATGCTCCAGTGTTCGAAGAGGGACCCCCGTATAAAAATCATAAAGGGCAAGGAGCAGTACTGGGTGGCAACGTACTTAGACCTCTGGTACAAACACAAAATGGTGGACATGTTACCAGCATTACAGAGGGCTGTCAGAATGCAGCACTTACAGGCCTTGCTTCGAGAAATGCTGCATTCTGATTATGTGGGCACTGGCAGAGGAATTCCCACTCACAGAGAAACAGTTGCAGGTACCAATCCAACAGCGCCTGCAAGAAGAGGGCGGTTTGAAGATGTGTCGGTCACTTCAGATATGAGATTATTCTTGCAGCCAACCCATCAACAGCCACCCTCCGGATCCAGCCTTAGGGTATACCTAGACCGACAGGTGTCCGACTACATCAGGTTAACGCCCTATGTGGACACTCTGAGAAGCGAGGAACCCATGGACTACTGGATGTGCAGGCTTGACCTGTGGCCAGAGCTGGCACAATTTGCCATGGAACTCTTGGCTTGCCCTTCGTCCATTGTCCTGTCCGAAAGGACGTTCAGGGCAGCAGGGGGGATCGTGACCGATAAGCGCACTCCCCTAGCTCACGACAGTGTGGACTACCTCACATTTCTAAAAATAAATGAGGCATGGATCTCGGAGGAATTCAACACATGTGACAAGTCGACGACCACGTTTTACCCCTTAAGGACATGGCCACATTTCACCTTAAGGACCAGGGCATTTTTTGCAAATCTGACAAGTGTCAATTTATGTGTGAATAACTTTAAAACGCTTTTACTTATGCAGGCCATTCTGAGATTGTTTTTTCGTCACATATTGTACTTCATGACACTGTTAAAATGGAGTAAAAAAAAATCATTTTTATTTATAAAAAAAATACCAAATTTATCAAAAATCAGGAAAAATTAGCAAATTTCCAAGTTTTAATTTCTCTACTTCTATAATACATAGTAATACCTCCAAAAATAGTTATTAATTTACATTCCCCATATGTCTACTTTATGTTTGGATCATTTTGGGAATGACATTTTATTTTTTGGGGATGTTAGAAGGCTTAGAAGTAAATCTTGAAATTTTTCAGAAAATTTCTCTAACCCACTTTTTCAGGACCAGTTCAGGTCTGAAGTCACTTTGTGAGGCTTACATAATAGAAATCACCCAAAAATGACCCAATTTTACAAACTTCACCCTACGGACCGCGGCATGGAAGGGGTTAAACGGCTGACATCACAGCACAGATGTCAGCCGTTTGAAGCAGAGTGTCAGCAATGTGGTCAAACAACCAGGAGAGCAGCACGGTACCAGAGGAGCAAGCGGAGGATCGTCAGGAGAAGCCGAAGTCAAATGTGATGGAGGAAACGCCAAGACGAAGCGATGAGACGGACGGGTAATCACAACACGAGCAGGAGACCAACAAACCAGGCCGTCCCCGCCTCCTGGAACCGCGCACAGAGCGTATCGTGACTAATTCCCTGGCCCAATTTTTGGGTATTGTTTTTATGAGTTTCTTTTTGATTATGCGGTAGAAATGACCTTATTGGTCAGTACGATTATGGTGATGTATGATTTATACACTGCCTTCAACAATAAAATTCTCTCTTCAAAGACAAAATAAATAAATAAAACTGCGGCTATATTCAGAGAGAATCGCTTTTCTTATTTTTCCATCAATACGGCTGTGCTGGTTTTGTGCAGGGACATTTAACGTTTCCATAGTACTTGTAGGTTTATTGCTCCTTTTGGGAAGAGTAGTGACCAAAACAAAAGAAATTCTGACCGTTTTTTCCTGTGTGTTTTAAATAACGCAGTGATTCAGCAGTTTGGGTTGTTATTCACACAGTCATGGTTTTTACATCTTTTTTTTTTAAATAATAAAAATAAATGAGAAGGGGGTGTTTGTGTTTTTATCCCCCCCCCCCCCTTTTTTTATGTGAAAACATTTTATTTACTATAATTTATAGGGGGAAAAAAGGTGCCCCCACCTACCATAGTGTGGGAAAATTAAAATAGCAGCATACATAGCAATACTGAAAGGTACGTGTAATAGCGACACAGACCAGAAAACCCACATTATAGCAAAAAGCCACCATATTGTTGTACCCTAGAAGAAAGTACAATGCTCTTGTACCTGATATGAATACTATGTAAAAACAATATGGCAGCCATTTGGACACTGTATAGTGGTCTTATGTGAGCAATGTATAGCAGTCTTACTTTATGTGAACAATTTATGGCGGTCTTATGTAGACACTGAATGGCAGTTGCAGGTAGACACTGTATGGTGGTCTTATGTAGACTCTGTATGGTGGTCTTATGTGGAGTCTGTATGGCCGTCTTATGTGGACTCTGTATGGCATTCTTATGTGGACTCTATATGGCAGTCTTATGTGGACACTGTATGGTGGTCTTATGTTGACTTTGTATGGCCGTCTTATGTGGACACTGAATGGTAGTTGCATGTAGACACTGTATGGTGGTCTTATGTGGACTCTGTATGGTGGTCTTATCTGGAGTCTGTATGGCATGCTAATGTGGACTCTGTATGGCGGTCTTATGCGAACTCTGTATGGTGGTCTTATGTTGACTTTGTATGGCCATCTTATGTAAACTCTGTATGGCATTCTTCTGTGGACTCTATATGGCAGTCTTATGTGGACACTGTATGGTGGTCTTATGTTGACTTTGTATGGCCGTCTTATGAGGACTCTGTATGGCGGTCTTATGTGAACTCTGTATGGTGGTCTTATGTGGACTCTGTATGGTGGTCTTATGTAAACTCTGTATGGCATTCTTATGTAGACTCTATATGGCAGTCTTATGTGGACTCTGTATGGTGGTCTTATGTTGACTTTGTATGGCCGTCTTATGAGGACTCTGTATGGCGGTCTTATGTGAACTCTGTATGGTGGTCTTATGTGGACTCTGTATGGTGGTCTTATGTAAACTCTGTATGGCATTCTTATGTAGACTCTATATGGCAGTCTTATGTGGACACTATATGTTGGTCTCATGTGGACACTGTATGGTGGTCTTATGTGGACTCTGTATGGTGGTCTTATGTTGACTTTGTATGGCCGTCTTATGTGGACACTATATGTTGGTCTTATGTGGACACTGTGTGGTGGTCTTATGTTGACTTTGTATAGCAGTCTTATGTCAACTCTGTATGGCATTCTTATGTGGACACTGTAAAGGTCTTATGTGGACAATGTATAATAGTCTTATATGGACACTGTATGGCAGTGGTGTGTGGACACTGTATGGCAGTGGTGTGTGGACACTGTATGGCAGTCGTATGTGGACACTGTATGGCAGTCGTATGTGGACACTGTATGGCAGTCGTGTGTGGACACTGTATGGCAGTTGCATGTGGACACTGTATGGCGGTCTTATGTGGACACCGTATGGCGGTCTTATGTGGACACTTTATGGTGGTCTTATGTGGACACTGTATGGTGGTCTTATATGGACACTGTATGGCAGTAGTATGTGGACACTGTATGGCAGCCATATGGGGACACTGTGTGGTGGTTTTATGTGGACAACGTAGAACAGTCTTATATGGACACTGTATGGCAGAATTCGTTTGTATTTTTGGCTTGTTAAATGATAGTCGTGCTTGTTGCTCGGGGCCGGTCCTATATCTCAGTGTATATTATATAGTTATCAGTTTACCTTCTGTTCTCTCCTTTCGTTCGCAGTGACACCAGTGAAGCGGCCTACACCATGTACTTTGGGCTCTTCAGGTTATCAGAGGCGTATAACCACACTCAGAGCTCTTCTGTCTCTAACATCTATATACACCCTAACTATACGGGGACTGGAGGTCCAGGAGACATCGCTCTGGTGAAGCTCTCCAGCCCGGTCATCTACACCAGTTACATCATGCCCATCTGTCTGCCCGCCGCCTCCGTCATCTTCCCCGAAGGCTTGGAGTGCTGGGTAACCGGTTGGGGCTCAGGAGAGGATGGACCCATGAATTGTTCTCGGTCTTACATGAAAAATGATTGTGTCCGGGCAGAACATATGACTTGTAGAGCTGAGCCTTACGTCTGCTTCTGGGTCATCTCATATCAAATGCTTCACAATTCCAAAGCTGCAAACTTCTGTCTGGCACCGGTTCTACCAAAAGCAGCATTGGTTGGTGCAGGCTGTAAAGGGGGCAACCATGGCTGGTGAAGACTAGAGAGGTGAAATTAGAGGGAGACACCTGAGACTGGTGCACTCAGAACCTTTACGTGAAGGGCACGCTCCCATGAAAAGGGATTACCACAAAAACCTTTCATGGTACCGTAATGTCCTTTCCATCTGTCATTCTGGAAGGATGGGCCACTCAGAGGTCATAATTGGAGATGTGCAAATTTCACAAATTTCCTTTCAGATCCAGTTCGAATGATTTGATATGGGTACAAATAAATCCCCCCAAATAGAAAGTGCTCCAATAGCCCTGAAAATTGGGATATAACACCCTCTAGTCTCCTAGGAATGTTTTCCCTCCCCAAGCTTTGAAATGCAATGACACAATAGTAAATGATGGCGGTAACATACAGCGTATTTAATATCACACCGAGCCGGCACATGTGTTCTGCTTCTTTATATTTCACAGCTTCCAAATATTGTCCCTTATCGGGGGAAGATGGTGTTATGGCTTGTTCTGAGCATCCAAAGCACCCAAAGATTCTCCCTACTTTGGGAGCAGCAGTGCAGTATGGAACCTGACAGCAGATGTGCCACAGGGGTAGTACTAGTGGCATCAGAAGGAGTGGCAGTGCAGTACCACAGGGGTAGTACTAGTGGCAGCAGGAGGAGTGGCAGTGCAGTACTACAGGGGGAGTATTAGTGGCAGCAGAAGGAGTGGCAGTGCAGTACTACAGGGGTAGTACTAGTGGCAGCAGAAGGAGTGGCAGTGCAGTACTACAGGGGTAGAAATAGTGGCAGCAGGAGGAGTATCAGTGCAGTACTACAGGGGTAGTATTAGTGGCAGCAGGAGGAGTGGCAGTGCAGTGTAGTGATCGTTTTGGAACCTGGTACCGTCGGATCCTGTGAAGTACTATTAGCTCTTTTAGATATATGGAGACTTGCAAGTGTAAGCAACCAGCACCGATGAAATAAGACTCGTGTACAGTCTGCTTCGTGTCCAAGAAATTCTGGGCTAACCCCGCCCTCCATGGCACATGGCTGCCCAATAATATTTACAGATAGGCAGGTACAATCCACCTCATGCCTTGACCAATAGGAATACATTTCAGAAAGGTAGACATTTGCACACTTCCTGAGAGTGCCGGTGGGTGGCGCTCAAACATTCTCACCATCCGCTACCACACCCAGAACACGTGCAAATTCTTCTAAATGAATCAGCCTTTTATTTAAACAGATATGGCCCTAATCGGACAATATCTATTTAATTCGGTACAGATATCCTACAGACCCAAAGTGAACCTCTGTTAGACATTGTTCCGAAAGGGGGGATCAGTCCCTGAGGAAGGTCTTTTAAAACAGGGTCGACCAAGAAAGGTGATATAGCATTCACATGGCCACCAGTCCCACCAACCAATATTTTGTAGCATGTTGGGGCCCCCATGGTTCAATGAGACCGGCATCAGTGTGCTATACCCCACCGTTGCTGACGAGGAGCCGCTGGCAGCTTTCACTAAGAACATTGCTCTCAGACCCAGCAGCCATTAGATCCCCCTCAAACCAACGGTGGCGGCTTTCACATGGGGAGTAGGGACCAGAGTGCTGATTTATAGAATTTCCCGTGCAACGTCGTGACCCGATCACGCTCCTTCATAACCGTAATCCGGTCAGACATTACACAGGGAGGCATATACAAAATAAACCTACATAACATTCCTAACCTAAAGAGAAAGTCCACTATAGTCATCCTATGCTAATAAAGATTTCCACGACAGCAGTACTACAGGGGTGGTACTAGTGGCAGCAGGAGGAGTGGCAGTGCAGTACTACAGGGGTAGAAATAGTGGCAGCAGGAGGAGTATCAGTGCAGTACTACAGGGGTAGAATTAGTGACACTCCTCCTGCTGCCACTAATACTACAGGGGTAGTACTAGTGGCAGCAGGAGGAGTGGCAGTGCAGTACTACAGGGGTAGAAATAGTGGCAGCAGGAGGAGTATCAGTGCAGTACTACAGGGGTAGAATTAGTGACACTCCTCCTGCTGCCACTAATACTACAGGGGTAGTACTAGTGGCAGCAGGAGGAGTGGCAGTGCAGTACTACAGGGGTAGTACTAGTGGCAGCAGGAGGAGTGGCAGTGCAGTACTACAGGGGTAGTACTAGTGGCAGCAGGAGGAGTGGCAGTGCAGTACTACAGGGGTAGTACTAGTGGCAGCAGGAGGAGTAGCAGTGCAGTACTACAGTTTTTTTTTTATTACACTTGTGTATACCCTGCACATGTAGAGGCACTTTTTACATATATTTACATTTAGTCGGAGAGTACTGGTTGCCTGCTCTTGACATGTACATTTTTTATTTTGTAGGCATTTATTTTCATAAAATTTAGCTTTTATTAGTCATTTAGTTAATATATATATAGTGAGCACTTAAATCTAACCTACTGATTAAAACTCTCTATAGTAGACCCTTTGTGTGCTGCGTTGCTGTTAGCTTGTTTCTGGTGCCGGCTAGTATTACAGTAACAACGTGTTAATGGACAATGTGTCTTTTTGCTGAGTGCCTATGTGTACACCTTCTAGGCTTACTGTAGTAACACTGTTGCTTCCTATACTGCCTGCTGGCTTTTCATTATCTGTAGTTACTACAGATATATTTATTACCAACAACGCCAATCTCAGTGCAGACTGCCCGATCCCCTGAAGACGCCATGTATATGGCGAAACATGTCGGGGGGCAGTGATTAGCTTTTTAGATCACAGCAGACCCGGAATTAGTGTGCAAGCTACCGAGTAGCCTTTAGGCAGCATAGTGAGGTAATGCGCCGCCATGAGAAACTAAGCACAGTCTTTGAATAGGCAAATCAAAGCCTATAGCAGTCAGCAAGTGTAGCGACCAAACAGCTACCATCACAGTCACCAAGCTGAGTTACATGATATATCAATGTGTCAGTAACTACAGATAATGAAAAGCCAGCAGGCAGTATTGGAAGCAACAGTGTTACCACAGTAAGCCTAGAAGGTGTACACATAGGCACTCAGCAAAAAGACACATTGTCCATTAACAGCTAACAGCAACGCAGCACACAAAGGGTCTACTATAGAGAGTTTTAATCAGTAGGTTAGATTTAAGTGCTCACTATATATATATTAACTAAATGACTAATAAAAGCTAAATTTTATGAAAATAAATGCCTACAAAATAAAAAATGTACATGTCAAGAGCAGGCAACCAGTAGTCTCCGACTAAATGTAAATATATGTACTACAGGGGTAGTACTAGTGGCAGCAGGAGGAGTAGCAGTGCAGTACTACAGGGGTAATAATAGTGGCAGCAGGAGGAGTGTCAGTGCAGTACTACAGGGGTAGTACTAGTGGTAGCAGGAGGAGTGGCAGTGCAGTACTACAGGGGTAGAAATAGTGGCAGCAGGAGGAGTATCAGTGCAGTACCACAGGGGTAGTACTAGTGGCAGCAGGAGGAGTGTCAGTGCAGTACTACAGGGGTAGTACTAGTGGTAGCAGGAGGAGTGGCAGTGCAGTACTACAGGGGTAGTACTAGTGGCAGCAGGAGGAGTGGCAGTGCAGTACCACAGGGGTAGTACTAGTGGCAGCAGGAGGAGTAGCAGTGCAGTACTACAGGGGTAATAATAGTGGCAGCAGGAGGAGTGGCAGTGCAGTACTACAGGGGTAGTACTAGTGGCAGCAGGAGGAGTGGCAGTGCAGTACAGAACATGATGGAGAAGCAATAAAATACGCTTACTGTGCAGTTATTAACTGCAGAAAATTTCCAACAGATTTTTGTGGAAAAAAGACACAATTGCACAGTGTCCGGTGCAACTATGATTCTTAAAATATCACCAACCAGTAGATTTTTTTAAATTATTATTTAGGCTGCTACCTGGCTCCTGCACATAAAAAAGAGTACTATGTCTTTAAATGGATGTGCAGTGCAGCAGAGTGTGTATGCATGTGAACAGCTCCAGCCCTATAAGACACCCAGTACATTAACTGGCCCCATCCTGTCCCTAATGATAAAACCTGACTTTCTACCTAGTAGTCCATAGTATCCATACACTGTCCCTGCAGGACCCTATAACGACTGGCTTGTGTGTATGATTGGACACATCCTACCGAATCAGTGCCTGAGCTCAGGGGTGGACCGGCCACGTACCTTACAGGGAACTGTCCTGGTGGGATGCTGGCCAGGGGGCTGCCCGAGCCCTCCTCACAGACACTGGTACAAAATGATCTGATGCTCCAAGCCAGGGCTCAGCAACCTTTGGCGCTCCAGCTGCTGTGAAACTACAACTCCCAGCATGCTTGGCTGTTCTGCTAACTCCTATAAAAGTGAATGGAGCATTCTGGGAGTTGTAGTCTCAAAACACCTGGAGTGCAGGAGGTTGCTGATCCCTGCTCTAGGCAATAACTAATGTCCGAGCATCAGATACTGATACACCTGGCCAACGGCCGCAGGGGCCCTCCTGAATTCAACTGTATCTCCGTCCTCAGAATGGTGATAGGGCAGAATTTTATGCTGCACTGTAGTATTTGGTTTTGCTGAAGAGGTATATTCTTCTGTAGTACGGTACTGCAGGCCCTGCCCACTTCTGTTGTCTCTGCCTACTTGTGTTGTCCCGCCTAATGTGAATTTGGACTTTTCTACAATTTGGGGCACTTTTAGGTTTTTTTCCACCCCCTCCTGAGCTCACAATATCATCTGAGCTAGCAGGGAACCTAATAGACCGGCCAGTATCCTGCCTCCTGATTGGCGGTCAGGTTGCCTGAAGAGCATTGTGGGGGAGTCCACCAGCTGTGATCCTTCATCTTTATCCTCCATGCCCTGACATATTCGCTAGTGTACTGAACTGTAAAAGTAAAATGGCGGACACCGCTTTCCACAATTCGTCAGAAGCAAAACAACTAAACAAATCATTTTTCTGGAATTTGTAATGAACTCAATTGAATTAGAATCAGTTCACTCGTCTCCAGTTACAGCGAAGAGGCTCTAACAAAAAGTCACCAAGCCGTGAAATAAACGAAGCAGCCTGATTAGGTGGGCACAGATGTGACCCCTCACCATGTATTACAGCATGGTATGACCACTGAGGTCTACAGAGCTTCACTATGGCTCCTCTTCTACTTTATGGGACCATATTGTACCTCTGTCTGCTATTAATACAAAGGCATATGTATGTTCGTTCTGCCAGAGGCCACAATAAGAAGGCCCTCTGCCCTATAGGGTGGAACATGTCTGTGTAGGCATTGACTGATCACCTTGTTGTTGGGTAGAGGGTTCCAGGTTTCCACTTAGATTCAGAACCATTCATTTCCCCATTTCCTAGACGGAACATGGTATCCCGACACTCTACAGGAAGTGATGACACAGATCATTGACAGAGCGACATGTGACCAGCTCTACCATATGTTCTCCGACATCAGCAGCAACCAGACCATCATCCTAGATGACATGATATGTTCTGGTTACACAAATGGAGGCTTCTGCCGGGTAAGTACGAGTGGTGCAGAGATGGGCGAGGCTGCTGTCTTCCATTGGACCCACCTGTAGGTGCACGGCGATCGATAGCCAGGACCACATACATCTGCCCATGCTGAAGACTTCCACTTTATCTTCCACAGTTACATAGAGATCTGGGATATTCACACTTGCAGAACTTGTACAGTAAATTATGACGGGTGCTCCGCCCGCTGCCCTGTGCCCTCCAGCAAATGGAGGACAACAAAACTTAGAACAATTGGTGTCTGTAGACGAAGGGGGGGGGGGGGGTAACTAAGGGCTGAAGGGCCAGGATGGAAAAGCCCCCAGCTTGGGCCCCAGCACAACTTCTCCTCCTTATTGCCGGCAACAGCTTTTCTTAAGTGAGCCATAGATGCAGCACTGGCGCCGGTGATTGCAGCGCACTTACATCCGCTCTGATTGGCGCCCTCCACTTCCTAAACGTCGGCTGCAGCATCCTAGGTGTTTGACAGGGGGCGCCACACCACATTGCATTCTTTGCAGTTCTATGCATGCACCTGCTCTCTGGTGTCAGACCTTCAGAATATTCACCTTCCTTGGATCCACCCACCAGACTAGGATGATTCCATAGGATGACATTTTTCACTAATTTCACAAATAATGACCTTTCTGTGGAAATTGCTGCCATTTGTGTCTTCCAGGGAGACCCCGGGGGACCTCTGGTGTGTAAAGTAAACGGTGTCTGGTATGAAGCGGGCATCGTAAGTTGGGCGAAAGGATGTGCTTTATCTTACCTCCCTGGGGTGTACACCTTAGTACCGGCCCATGCAGCATGGATCCAGAGCTATGTTCCCGATGCGACCTTCATTGACCTTGTAGACATACCCCTGCCTACACCGACGAATTCTACACCAGAAGGTAAGATGTGGACACCACTACTCAGGCACAATCCTGTGGAAAGTCATTTACAAGAGCCTTGGACCAGACACCTTCTGCATCCACTGTGCAAGCTCCACACTTCTCTTCTAAACACTTTGGGTGTCATTTATTTAAGGGGTTGTGTCATTTCAGAAAGTGGCATGTAATGTAGAGACCGGCGCCTCTTTATAACAGCACCAGCTATAGGGCTTATTAAGACCAGCGTCTAAAACACTGGTCTTAAAGGGTTTGTCTCACTTCAGCAAGTGGCATGTATCATGTAGAGAAAGTTAATACAATACATTTCTTAATGCCCATGTCTCACGACCATGAGAGTGTGCATAGACTGGCACTTATTTCTACAGTGTGCAAGCACGACCACCACTGCTGGATTACAGGGTGGTCGTAACCATGGAAAAAAGAAGTGTATGTTGCATAAGGCAAGTTCCAAGTTCCAGCCCACTCCACGTCCACTATTTTTGACCTGACGTGAGTGGGGAAAAGTCACAGATTGCAGCGCAATCTGTGCCAGAAATACGCCTACTGGTTAGTATTTCTGGTTAGTATTTCTGGTTAGTATTTCTGGTTAGTGAATGACCCCCTTTATCTTACAAAAAGATTACAAAAGAAACAGATTTTTTTTTTTACATAACCACAATTTCTCCAATGAATTAAAAATGTGGAATAGAACAAAAAGTTTTTGTGAAGTGGAGGAAGAAGATTGAGGAGATTGAGATGAGAAGGAGATTGATATAGTCCATAGAGCCCACAGCGAAGTGGTGGCTACCTCCAAGTCAGGATCACTGTCCTCACGGAAACCCCCTGAACTCCGGAAATCTCGGAGAGACAGATTCCCAGTTGAGCTATTACGGTAATTCAGGGAGGTAGCAGAAGTGTGTAGCATGTAAAAAGTGCAAGTGGCTCTATTGGGGACCCAGGTCACTCTTGAGCTGGCCATAGATATTAAATGTACATTGGTGGGATCAGCAACCATCTAATGCGATCTCCAAACCCTCTCCTGATGGCCAAACCCTCCTCTGTTACTAATGAGAATACATGCATGCTCAACTGAGCCGATCGTCCATGTGCATGTCAAGATAAGGAGAGATAGCTGTTGGTTGAACAAGTGTTTGGCCAGCAGCTATTTCATGTCTATGGCCAGTCATAGTCCACCCTAAGGTCTTGCTTTTGCTTCCTCTGGAATTACATAGGCTGATGGGTGGTTTGTTACCCATTTACACCTATAACATTGATTGCATGTAGATGTGACCGAACTTCTGAAGATCTGTTTTTGCAACATTTTAGTTGTGGGTGGATGTCCTGTTATGGAGATATTGGCCATGATATGGTGATGCATATTTCAGCCTTCATCGCCTTGTAATGGCCTATATAACTCCATAGGAAATTCACCTTCAGCGTTTTTATAGACAGTAAGTTTGCTCACCTCTACGCAGCTGTTCATTATCATCTTTGTTGTAATAATTTCATGTCTGTATTATGTTATTCCAGTAATGACTTCTCCGCCCCAGACCACTCAGTTGAAGCTCAATTATACCTCAACCTCACCCAGTAATTATGTTTGCGGCTCTCCGATGTTCAGTAACCGAATTGTAGGGGGCATGGATGCTGTGGATGGAGAATGGCCCTGGCAGATCAGCCTGCGGTACAAGGGATCTCATATCTGTGGTGGGTCCTTGATCTCTAACCAGTGGGTCCTGACTGCTGCTCATTGCTTTGGATAGTAAGTTTTACTCGTGACCATGTGTATTATTTCCCACAAGACACCGAATACTGGACCCAAAGTGTCTATTCCTAATATGTTTCCTATGTTCTTCACAGCTCCATCAACCCATATAATTATGTTATCGTGGCTGGGGAATACCAGCTGTCCATCTCTGGTTACCATGAATATTATGCCTCTGTAGAGCGAATTATAATTTACCCCACATTTGCTGGGGCAGGGAGCAGTGGAGACATTGCCCTTATCAAGCTGACTGACCCTGTCCCCTACACCAACTACATCCTGCCTATCTGTTTACCATCTTTGTCTGTCAGCTTCCCGACTGGTTTGGAATGCTGGGTAACTGGCTGGGGGAACACTAGATCTGGTGGTGAGTCTTCGTTTATTACTTGTTCCTCAACTGCTGTGGTTTTTAGCAAGAATTTCCTAAATACTATCTCAGTCCATATATACCTCAATTAGAGATGAGCGAATCGAAGCTGATGAAATGGAATTCCATCCGAATGTCAGGAAAAATTTTATTTGCAGCGAATGCGAATTTCCTCGCGCTTCGTGGTAATGAATTGCAATTTTTCCTAAAATGGCGGCTACTCGTGTGAGGATTGAGGACATGGGGCTGGGAAGGCGGGATCACCCAGATTGACATGCATGCATGCAGCCAATCAGCAGCCAGCCAGCCCTGTGATGTCACAGCCCTAGAAATACGGAAGCCATTTTAGATTCTGCCATTTTCCAGCTTTCTGAGTGCAGGGACAGACGTGAGAAAGAGCTAGGGACTTCAATTGGAAAAACCTCACTGTGAACAAAAAAAACTGAAAAAATTACTTACAAGTGCAGGGAAAGAGTATTTGGGGATCCAAATAGCCATTATACAGCTCTGTCATTCCAGAAATTTGTTCTTGGGGTGCAAGTGCTGTGTTGAAAAGCCTTTAGTGGCCTATATCTGTGGAAAAAGTTCACTTCTGCAGTTATATATGTTGAAAGCGTACAGAAAGAAAAATATATACGCACTTTAGTGGTGCACTTATTTCTGCTAAAAGTGTTTAGTGGCCTATTTCTGTACAGAAAGAAAAATATATTCTCAGTTCACTTCTGCAGTTATTTGTGGTGAAAGCGTTCAGTGTCCTATTTCAGTACAAAAAGGAAAAAAATGTACGCACTTCACTGTTGCAGTTATTTGTGGTGAAAGCGTGGCCTCTTTCAGAACAAAACGAAAACTATATACGCATTTCACTTTTATTATTATTTCAGTACAAAACAAATTTTAATCAGCGTTCAGCGCTGTAGGTATATGCGGTAAAATCTCCATGATCTCTCCATGATAAATCTGCAGCGTGGGGGCCCCGTGTGGCTTCTACAAACTTTCAAAATAATCCTTCAGCGGGGCAAATAGATGCCGGATGACCGGGACGCTCCATGACCTTCCCAGGAGCTGCTGTCGGGAGCAGCGGTTCATTTATGAGATGTCCGTATAATGCGGGGGGAATCCGAAGACCCTCTCCATCTCCGTGCTCGATTATATGTGGTAAAATCTTTATTGTCGTTTTTCAGTGGAAAAACAAACTTTTTTTCAGCGTTTAGCGCTACAGTAATATGTGGTAAAATCTTTATTGAAGTATTTTGGTCGAAAAACCAAAATTAATTCAGCGGTCAGCGCTGCGGTTATATGCGGTAAGATCTTTAGTGACGTATCTTGATGAACTCCAAAGACATACTGATAGGGACCTTAGATTGTGAGCCCCATTAGGGATAGTTAGATGCAAATGTCTGTAAAGCGCTGCGGAATATAGTAGCGCTATATAAGCGCATAAAATAAATAAACGTTGTGACTCTTCCGAGCTCAAAGCCATCTTGACGCTTTGTCTTCTCATTGTCTGTAGCTACAAGAGGCCTGTTCATGCCAGGCAGGTTCCCCCAGAAGTATCTTGATCAATCGACACTCATCGTCATTGTGCCACTCTGTGGCCTCCTCCTGATGCTGCTGCCACCTCCAGACTCTGTCATTGTGCCACTCTGTGGCCTACTTATGCTGCTGCCACATCCACACTCTGTCATTGTGCCACTCTGTGGCCTCCTCCTGATGCTGCTGCCAACTCCAGACTTTGTCACTGTGCCACTCTGAGGCTTCCTCATGCTGCTGCCACCTCCAGACTCTGTCATTAGGCCACTCTGTGGCTTCCTCATGCTGCTGCCAACTACAGTCTTTGTCATTGTGCCACTCTGTGGCCTCCTCCTGATGCTGCTGCTGCCGAAACCTCCAGTCTCTGTCATTGGGCCACTCTGTGGCCCCCTCATGCTGCTTCCATCTCACCACTGTGTCATAGGGCCACTCTGTGGACTTCTCGTGCTGTTCCCACCCTCCCCACTTCATGACTGGGCCACTATTTTGGCTTTTGGCCTGGCTGACATCATCAATTATTTGACCTTTCTTCTGATCTGTCAGAAGGAAAGAAAAACTATCTGTGTAGCAGCTGTAAGGCCTGTATGGTCCCATCAGAATTGGTTTATAATTTGGTAGCCAAAAGCAGGAGTGGGTACAAAACACAGAAGACATGAAAATATTCCATTCACGTGTCATCTCTGTTTTGGATCCACTCCTGTTTTTTTTGGCTTTAGCAATACTGATGGATTACTGACCAGATGCTGACCGAGTGAAGGCAGACGCTCCACAGACAGGATCCATTTTTCGGGGTTATTGTTCTGACGGATCAGAGAAACGGCAAAATAATCTGTGACGTCAACACAACCTTACTGCTGACACCCTCTCCACTCTGTCGGGGGCTCTACTTGTATCGGTGTTTAATAGAACAGGCTCTGTAGACATCTATGTGGAATCAGCTGACGACGGTGTAAAAGGAGCGCGCTTCTTCTTGGTGCTAACATTGACCTGTAAGGCTGAGTCACACTGGAGTTATTTGGTCAGTTTTGGCCCCGTGACTGCCCTAATAAGTGCAGTGCGCAGTGATTCTAAGAGCGACGCCTGTCATCTGCAGGTCATACGAACTCACAGTATTATTACTACCACAGCAGACTCCCTATTCGTGTTACTGCAAGGCACTGTGTTGTACATCACTATAAAGGATCTGCAGACAGGAAATAGCCATTTTTTTTACGTAATTCGCTGCAAATTTTTCCGAAAAATTAGGCGAACCGGACTTCGCTCATCTCTAATCTCAATGTCAGTAATGAGTAGAAAGCTCCTCTGAGTCTTCTCTGATTCTAATAAAACCAGTGGTCTGATGGCGAATGCAAAATTGAGCAAAGTTTATGGTGGACGGTCTTTCCATGAGTCAAGACACTGTGGCTGAAATATCTTTCTAGGTTATACACCCGGAATTAAATCCCAAACCCAATACTTACTTGGGGCTTTTTCTATTTGCTCTTGTAGCTCCATCTTCTGGATAGTGTAAATTTCAAATTTGCAAATTTATAAGGCAGACAAATTGTAAGGCAGACCACAGTAAACTCCAGTCATTGTTATAGAAGGTGAAAGATGTTCTCTGTGTTGACAAATCATATTAATAAGAAAGTCCCCTTGACAATAAGCAGCTCACAAAGTGTCTCCTTGCTGAGTCCCCACCAATCAGTTGTAATATGAAGAGGAATCTGCCGGTAAGTGATCCGTTTCCCTACAGCACTATCATAGGAGATCTGGCACAGATCCTCCAGAGAGATGGATGTTATTTGAAACCATTCTCTGCTCTGACCATGAAATGAGGATTCAGTACACAGGACCCTACACTTAGTCGGGTATTGGAAACTGGGTTTTCTAAACTACACCAAACCTTAGAAGAAATGTAGAAGAACCACTAGAGGAGAGGTCGGTCCTTTCATCAATACTAGAGGGGGAAATATCAATGTTTAGAACTCAATTCTACAAAGAATGGTTGCAGTTGTACAATGTAATAGTCATGTGTAGATAGATGAGCCTCACAATGTCTTATGTAACACCACAGTGAATCTACCGTATCCTAAGACTCTTCAAGAAGTGATGACCCCACTGATTGACTACAAAACGTGTGATGCTATGTACCACAAAAACTCTATTGTGAATGCGAACACCAGCATTATCAAGGATGATATGATATGTTCCGGGTACGAAAATGGAATGAAGGATTCATGCCAGGTACACAGATTTATATCTTATAGTAAATTAATAATAAATAGGCTGGCACACACTATCCAGTACTGTATGGATAAATGCAAAAATACTACAAAAAAAAAAATCCTTGTGATATACAGTATATAAAATTTTTATTTATTTAATTACCCCTGTAAAAAGATAAAAAATCTATCTCACATAATAACATTAATAAATAAACCTATAATGGCATCTATATCGTTATTCTACCAAAGCCGTGAATAAAGAACCAGAGAATGTTCATACGTAGTTTTAATAAATCAAACTTGAGCCCAGATTTATGTCTTGTTCTTCCTTTTCATACTCCTGAGAAGTCACTTAACAGCTTTCATAGCTGATGGGCGTCTATGGAGAGGAGAATTGTTTATTGCTTGACTTTTCAGATGATAAAGCCAGAGATGAGGTCATACGTGGAATATCTAGCTTGTCTTTCCTTCTAGACAATATTCTCCATATGTGTTCTGATGACATCTCAGTGTTTTGGTTGTTTAGTGCTGTGGACAATGCTGGTCAATGACTTACACCGAACAATTACTCAAGACAAGATGTCCTCTCAGCAGGCCAAGTGGTCACCAATTCTGTCTTTTTCCCTCAGGGAGACTCTGGAGGACCTCTTGTGTGTAAAGTAAAGGGTGCATGGTACCAGGCTGGCATTGTCAGTTGGGGCGAGGGATGTGCTAAACCTTATCGTCCTGGAGTCTACACTCTCACTACTGTCTACAAGCAATGGATAGAAAGTTACATCCCAGAACTTAACTTCATAAACCCGGGTCCAACTAAAGCTCCAAATGAAGGCTCCAAGCTGCTGGGTCAAGAGATGACGACTGTGATTCTTCTTGCCTTAAGTTTAATGTTTTTTCATTATGTTTAAAAGAAATGCGTCACCAGAAAATGGCCTATTATTAAAATCACATTTTTATGTTTAAAATATTTTGTAAAATTGTTTGATGTTATTTTTAATTTTCCATGTTCATATCTATATTTAAACAGAACCCATGAAATCCTGCAGTTTCCGCACTGGCCACTAGGCCTAATAATAGGTGCCACTTCTTGGTCTGTACAGATCACTTTACTGCAGTTACCTGCTTATCTACACACAGAGGTGATATCATTACAGGAAGGATTAGAATGACAGATAAGGCAGGATAGGGGATTGTCAATCCTTATCTACTCCACCTCCCTGCACAATGACCTCTGCTCAGGTCACAGAGCTAGAAAACTCTCCTATAAAAGTCAATGAGGTCCCCACCTGACCATTGTGTCTATGGACCATGGGGCTGCCGTAAAGCAATTTTCTTAATGCTTTCTAAATGCTGTTTAGAACAGCTCAGGCAAGATGGCCGCCCCCATAATCATGTACAAGATGGTAGCCCCCATAATCATGTACAAGATGGCCGCCCCCATAATCATGTACAAGATGGCCGCCCCCATAATCATGTACAAGATGGCCGCCCCCATAATCATGTACAAGATGGCCGCCCCCATAATCATGTACAAGATGGCTGCCCCCATAATCATGTACAAGATGGCCGCCCCCATAATCTGCGCAGTATATGGGGGTCTGTTTGCGCAGTATATGGGGGTCTGTCTGCGCAGTATATGGGGGTCTGTCTGCGCAGTATATGGGGGTCTGTCTGCGCAGTATATGGGGCCACACACACCCTCTCCCCCTGAAGAAGCTTTACGCGAAACGTGCGTTGGGGTATCCGGTTCACCACTCAGGTATTCATGTAATGGCTTAATTGTGATTAGTTCAGTATCTGTGATCCATGTACTGTGTATGTTTGCACTTTGCACTTTGCACTTTTTTGTACTGCTTTGGATCCCCATCCTATTTTGTTAGCCGTGGCTTGGCCTGATGTTTTTTGATATCCGGCTTATGTCATTTATACATTATGTTATCTGCTTGATTTCAGTAGCCTGGATATTTATATGTATATGCTTATATAGTAGTGGTGCCGCATTTCTTCCTGTGTGTTCTATACCCACCACAGAATTGTCTTTTATCTATATTTTATCATATTTTGTCTCGTGTTGAGACTTCAATAAAGTTTATACTTATGTATTTGTGCTAGCCTTTTTCCTTCTTTGGTGTTTTACAGTATATGGGGGTCTGACTGCGCATTACATGGGGGTCTGTCTGCACAGTATATGGGGGGGGGGATGTCTGCGGAGTATATGGGGGGGGGGGGGGTGTCTGCGCATATGTAACATCCCAGAGTATGTCACTAAACTTCTGTTCCCCTGCTTCATAATGTCAAGTGTATGTATATCTGGTATAAGGTTGCATCATTTTCCCCATCATGTGCATTTTCCAGGCTTGTTGCATTGTATTTATGCTGTAATATCCATGTACACCAGCAGGTGGCAGCAGTATGTAGTAGAACCAAGCCAGTTAGTATATCTAGACTGGAATATACTATTCCAGGCTAGCTCCCCCTATCTGAGGAGGAGTGGAATGTTCCCACATCCTACTTCAGAGGGAGGAAAGAAAGTTCTAGCAGTGTACCAGCCACCCCCTGTTGGGGTAGGCTGTGTGAATAGGAGCTCCCAGAAATAGGGACCCCAACCAGGGATCCAAGCCTCCCTGAAGGCCCAAGATCAACTCTTCCCAGCCTGAGTCCCTTACCTCAGCTGGATGACAAGGAAAGCAGCCAACTTCAGAACTATCAGATCTCCAGGAAGAAACCACCATTCCCTGCGAGCAGTCCTGTAAGTACAGATTCCAAATACAAGGAGAAGATAATTACCTCCATAGCTAGTCAGGCCCATATCAAGCAGAATACAGACAGAGCAGAAGACTGATACCTGCCAGATTCCTAAAGGCGTATGTACTAGATGCAGAATATATGTAAATTCCTGCCACATATTGCCAATACCTGCTGGGATCCTAGACTATTGCTGTAAATTGTATGGATCTAAAGCTGCATATAACAACATAAGTAAAGACCAGTTGGACCCTATTATCTGTGTGGAATTCCATCATTCCTCCGTTACTCCTATTGACAGCACTCAATTTTGTTGCATGTGAGCCAGGATACAGGAGTCCAGCTGTACCAAGGTAGGAGACACCATTGACACAATACAGAGACAATATCCCCCTCTGGCATTCCTCACCTGGTACATGAGCTATACCATCTTAAAGGGCCCTGCTATAGTACCTGCGCAAGCTGCAACTGGCGTCACAAACTCATACACACCTAAATCTGACCCACAGCATAGCAGCCCCAACTGACCCAGTGTCCTGCTCATTGCACATTATATGGGGGTCTGTCTGCGCATTATATGGGGGTCATGTCTGCGCAGTATACGGGGGGGATGTCTGCGCAGTATACGGGGGGGGGATGTCTGCGCAGTATACGGGGGGGGGATGTCTGCGCAGTATACGGGGGGGGGATGTCTGCGCAGTATACGGGGGGGGGATGTCTGCGCAGTATACGGGGGGGGGGGGGATGTCTGCGCAGTATACGGGGGGGGATGTCTGCGCAGTATACGGGGGGGATGTCTGCGCAGTATACGGGGGGGATGTCTGCGCAGTATACGGGGGGGATGTCTGCGCAGTATACGGGGGGGATGTCTGCGCAGTATACGGGGGGGATGTCTGCGCAGTATACGGGGGGGATGTCTGCGCAGTATACGGGGGGGATGTCTGCGCAGTATACGGGGGGATGTCTGCGCAGTATACGGGCAGATGTCTGCGCAGTATACGGGGGGATGTCTGCGCAGTATACGGGGGGGATGTCTGCGCAGTATACGGGGGGGATGTCTGCGCAGTATACGGGGGGGATGTCTGCGCAGTATACGGGGGGGATGTCTGCGCAGTATACGGGGGGGATGTCTGCGCAGTATACGGGGGGATGTCTGCGCAGTATACGGGGGGGATGTCTGCGCAGTATACGGGGGGGATGTCTGCGCAGTATACGGGGGGGATGTCTGCGCAGTATACGGGGGGATGTCTGCGCAGTATACGGGGGGATGTCTGCGCAGTATACGGGGGGATGTCTGCGCAGTATACGGGGGGGATGTCTGCGCAGTATACGGGGGGGATGTCTGCGCAGTATACGGGGGGATGTCTGCGCAGTATACGGGGGGATGTCTGCGCAGTATATGGGGGGGATGTCTGCGCAGTATACGGGGGGATGTCTGCGCAGTATACGGGGGGATGTCTGCGCAGTATACGGGGGGAAGTCTGCGCAGTATACGGGGGGATGTCTGCGCAGTATACGGGGGGATGTCTGCGCAGTATACGGGGGGATGTCTGCGCAGTATACGGGGGGATGTCTGCGCAGTATACGGGGGGATGTCTGCGCAGTATACGGGGGGGATGTCTGCGCAGTATACGGGGGGATGTCTGCACAGTATATGGGGGGATGTCTGCGCAGTATACGGGGGGATGTCTGCGCAGTATATGGGGGGATGTCTGCGCAGTATATGGGGGGGATGTCTGCGTATTATATAGGGAGGTCTGCGCAGTATATTGAAGTTGTGGGGTCTACGCAGTATATTTAGTGTCTGCGCAGTTTATTGGGGGGCTATCTACGCAGTATATGGGGGTTATCTACGCAGTATATGGGGGGTTATCTACGCAGTATATTTTTTGTGTCTGCGCAGTTTATTGGGGGTCTATCTACGCAGTATATGGGGGGCTATCTACGCAGTATATGGGGGGTTATCTACGCAGTATATTGTGTGTGTCTGCGCAGTATATTTGAGTGGTCTGTGCAGTATATTAGTGTGCTTTCTGTGCAGTACATGGGTGGCTATCTACGCAGTATATTGAAGTTGTCTACGCAATATATTGGGGTGTGTCTGTGCAGTATATTGGGGGATGGATGTGCAGCATATTTGGGGGGGGGGGGGGCAGTGTATTATATTTGTGGCCTGTGTGTTAGATGTGTACAACCCTAGTTTAACAAAAAAAATATATAATTCCCTAGCTCTCCTCTGCCATGGCATGTTTTTTGCTACCAAACTGCAGCCATCTCGTCACTCGGAGAAGGATGAGAAGCTGCCCCCCAGCCAGAGGGACACATCTGCCACCAAATCCGTCGCTCACTGGATTCTGTCATCTCCGTCTCTGTGTCTCCCACAATCCGTGTGTCTGTCTGCTGTGTATATGTGGACCGTCCGTCTGCTGCACTGCGTCTGTTCTGCCATTTACTCTAACCATTTAAAAAAAAAAACTTTTTGTGTCCCAACTCTGACCAGCATGTTCTCCTATGGAACACGAAGTACCTGAGGTGGAATGAAGAAGCCCATGTCTGAGGCCCACGCCCCCGGCTGGAGCAGTGAAGGGGCATCTGACACGTGACAAGCTGCTCCAGCATTGTGTACTGTGATCACCGCCAGTTCACAGGTCGGCAACCATAGGCCGTCCACATGCTGTGAATTACATCTCCCATCATGCTGGCAAAGCATTATGGGAGGTGTAGTCCAAAACATCTGGAATACCAAATGTGTATGAATGAAAAGTATGGTGTGTGTGGTCAGTAACAAGGGTTGGAGCCTTGACGTGGCGTTACTGCTCACATGTGTATCCATGTGCCAATTCAACCAATGTGAGTGACTGTAATACTGATGAGGTAACTATAAATACTGTGACGATGGAGAATTAAACGACCGTATCTCCTACACACTGCTTACACCGTGACCGTATCTCCTACACACCGCTTACACCGTGACCGCATCTCCTACACACTGCTTACACCGTGACCGTATCTCCTACACACCGCTTACACCGTGACCGTATCTCCTACACACTGCTTACACCGTGACCGTATCTCCTACACACTGCTTACACCGTGACCGTATCTCCTACACACTGCTTACACCGTGACCGCATCTCCTACACACTGCTTACACGGTGACCGTATCTCCTACACACTGCTTACACCGTGACCGTATCTCCTACACACTGCTTACACCGTGACCGTATCTCCTACACACTGCTTACACCGTGACCGTATCTCCTACACACTGCTTACACCGTGACCGTATCTCCTACACACTGCTTACACTGTGACCGTATCTCCTGCACACTGCTTACACCGTGACCGTATCTCCTACACACTGCTTACACCGTGACCGTACCTCCTACACACTGCTTACACCGTGACCGTATCTCCTACACACTGCTTACACCGTGACCGTATCTCCTACACACTGCTTACACTGTGACCGTATCTCCTGCACACTGCTTACACCGTGACCGTATCTCCTACACACTGCTTACACCGTGACCGTACCTCCTACACACTGCTTACACCGTGACCGTATCTCCTACACACTGCTTACACCGTGACCGTATCTCCTACACACTGCTTACACTGTGACCGTATCTCCTGCACACTGCTTACACCGTGACCGTATCTCCTACACACCGCTTACACCGTGACCGTACCTCCTACACACTGCTTACACCGTGACCGTATCTCCTACACACTGCTTACACCATGACCGTATCTCCTACACACTGCTACTCTTTTTATTATAAAAGTACAAAACTTTACAAAATAAAACAATTTCAAATAAAACAATACTCATAAAACAATGTTATTACTGGCCCAGCCACATACATCCACACTCACACTCACATTCATGCCCCAACAACATATCAAACTTAACAACTAACCTTATAACTATAAAACCTTACCTGGCCGCCCGGCTGTAAAACCCAAACAGAAATAGGACTAATCGTCATAAACAGAAATGTATATAATGAACAGAAAATAACAAACATAAACATAAATAAATCAATATAACTAAATAAATAAAGGCGACCTTTGCCAAAAAAAACAACAACAAGGCGACTTTGCCAAATATATACATAATTATTTATATACTCTTTTTTTCCCCTTTTTTTTTTTTTTCCTTTTTTCTCCCGTCACCTGTTTATAGAAAAATCACCAACCTAACCTATTCTATACCTACTCACACTATCCTTTTATCCATCACCCGACACCCAGGGCTGACCTTCGCCTCATGTCTCTATCATGTCCGCATAGTCCAAGGCCAGCCCTTCCTTCACCACCCACATCTAGCCCCTCGCCCCATGTCCTCCCATGTCCGCATAGTCCAGGGCTAGATGCAGGCCTCCCCACTCAAAACACAAAAGGACACATAAAAATTATCCCCCCCTTCCTCACCCACCCAACCTGACTAATCCCAACTTTCCCTCCTCTAGCAAACATAACTCGCATAACTACATAACCAACTCCCGAAGGCCCAAGTTCGGTCTTTGCAAGCCTTTTTCAAAAACCTCAACTTACTACAAAACAAAAATCTAGTGTGGAAGCGTCAGCCCACCACCAGGAACAGTACGACTAGACTTACGGTACATCAAAAGCAAAGCCTCTCCAGAGGAGAGAGGCCCTACTGGTACCCAGTCTCTCATACTCAAGAGAACGCACCTTCACCAGGCCACCCAAGATGTTCCTACAAACCTCGTCCACCGGGAGGACTTTCTGCTGCGTAGAAACTAAACACCGTGCGTTCCACGTGTAGAACCTAACCACTATGCTAACTAAAAAACTTGTGCACGGGTCCCTCCTTCCCAGGTCTCTGAACACTCCGTAGGCCCACTCCGCATAGGAGAGGCTGGCTAGCCTGGGCCAGCCAATGGAAGCTCCCACCCGTTCATACACCTCTGTATTAAAAGGACAATGAAGCAGGAAGTGCTCCATACTTTCCAGTATGGAGCCGCACTCCTCCCGGGGACAGCCCCTTTCCTCAGAGTTCCTGTACTTCAGGTTGTCCCTTACATACAGCCTCCCGTGAAAGCAGCGCCAAGCCAAGTCCCAAAACTTCAAGGGGATCCTTGCAGAATTTAGCAACTGTAACCCCTTGTCTAGATCCCGGCTTGGGCAATCCTTGAGGGCCAGGGGCTTCTGAAAGTGGGACAACAAGACCCTCTCGTCAAGGGATCTCCTTGACAGAGTCCTGATTTCCCTCACCTCCAAACCCCACCGGCGGATCACCTTCAGAATCGGGGTGACATAAGCCGGAAGATATCCGTGAGGCGTACGCAAGTCCTTCACTCGCCCTCCTGTCTCCCATTCCTGGAAGAAAGGCCGAAACCACCCCCTGCAGGAGACTATCCACGGAGGAGCCCTCTCCATCCAGAGGTTTGCCAAATTGATCTTAACAAAGGTGTTTACGAGAAACACCACGGGGTTGACCATAGATAACCCCCCTAGTCTCCTCGTGCGATAAGTCACCTCTCTCTTGATCAGGTTCAGCCTATTCCCCCATAAAAGCTGGAAGAACAGGCTATAAACCCGAGTCCAGAGAGGCTCTGGCAAGATACACACGCTACCCAAATAGATAAGCAAAGGGAGAAGGTAAGTCTTGATCAGATTCACCCTTTCCCTGAGGGTCAAAGACCAACCCTTCCACTGGCCGACCTTCTGAGCGGCGATCTTGAGCCTGTCGTCCCAATTTTGGGTGGGATAATCCCCGTGGCCGAAACGGATGCCTAGAACTTTTGCTGACGACTGAGGCCCTGGAAGGGTGTCCGGGAGATCGAAAACTGGATCACCCCCCTCCCAGCCAGAGACTCTCGCACTTATCCCGATTGATCATGGACCCGGATGCCTCCGAGTAGCTGTCCACCTCAGACATCACGTACTCCGCCTCCCCTCTCGAGGACACGAAAACGGTGACGTCGTCGGCGTACGCTACTGCCCTCAGAGCGGCTTCCGGCGCTGCCGGATCCATCCCGACTCCCGCCAACGGACCACGATCGATCCTCTTAAGAAAGGGATCGATCGCGAACACGTATAAAAGCGGGCTCAAAGGACAACCCTGACGAACGCCAGACCCAACCTCAAAAGAGCAGCCAGACCAACCGTTCACAAGCGGGAAACTCTCCGAGATCTTTAACCAATCAACAAACCCCCCCGGCAGGCCGTACTTCAGAAGGACCGACCAGAGGTACTCGTGGTCCACCCGATCAAACGCCTTTGCCTGATCTAAGGACAGCATGTACCCCTTCCAGTGACCCGCTCTACTCCGCTCCACTGCCTCTCGGACACCGAGCACAGCACTGAGAGTACTGCGGCCTGGAACCGAGCAATGCTGGGCCACCGAAAGGAGCTGGGGTGCAAATTTCACCAACCGATTGAACAGTATCTTGGCCAGAATCTTTCTGTCCGTATTGAGAAGTGCTATGGGACGCCAGTTCTCGATACGGCTCGGATCTTTACCCTTTGACAGAAGGATCAGGGCTGACCTCCTCATTGACTTCGGCAGAGTGCCCGAGGATAGACACTCATTGAATACCTCAGTCAAAACGGGACATAAAGAGTCCTTAAAGGCCTTATAAAACTCGGATGTTAAGCCATCCGGGCCCGGCGACTTCTTCAGAGATAACCCTTCCACCGCCAGGATTACTTCCTCCTTCCTGATCTCTTCCACCAAAACGTCAAAAGAGAGGTGAGCTCCCGACTCAGGGGCTATGTCAGCCAGCAAAGCCGACATCTTGTCCCGATCCAGATCCTTCTTTCCCAAGAGGCGCGAGGAGAAGGATCTGACGACTTCCAGGATCCCCGATCTGGACCGGTTCAGAGATCCCGTACTATCGACCAGTCCTGTCACCAACTTACTACTCACTGACATCTTGCAGTTTCTGTAAGGGTCGGGCGAGCGGTACTTCCCGAAGTCCCTCTCAAAAACCAAAGATGTGTGCCTATCGTACTGGCACCCCCTGAGCAAAGATTTCACCCTGGAGATATCCTCGCGGCTACCTCCAGTCGAGACCAGACGCTCGAGTTTCCTCCTCAGACCCTGATACAGGCGGTACCTGTCCAGGGACCTGAGGCTCGAGAGCTGGCGGAAGAACTTTGCCGCCCGATCTTTGAATATCTCCCACCACTCTGACTTAGTATCACAGAGATCCAGCAAAGTTACCTGACTCTGAAGGAAGTCCTCAAAGGATTGTCTCACCTCCGCTTCCTCCAGGACTCCCGAATTCAGCTTCCAGTAACCTCTTCCCATTTGGGGGGACTCTGAAATATTCAAAGAAAACATAATCAGACAGTGATCGGAGAATTCTACCTCTACGACCCTTAAGGGCGAGAAAATAGCCTCCTCCTTTAAATAAAACCTGTCTATTCTAGACCTAGTCTGACTTCCTCTATAATAAGTGAAACCCCCGTGGCCTGGGGTATGCCTGATGTGGACATCCACCAGGCGAGCCTCGCTAGCTACGCTATTTAAAGAGATGCTATCGTAAGCCAGCCGGTCTCTGGCGCCTCCCCTATCCTGGGACCTCGTGATCGTGTTGAAATCCCCTCCAAAGACCACTTGCCGACTCGTAAAAAGAAAAGGCTTGATCCTCATAAAGAAACCTTTCCTGTCCCGTTTGGTCTGGGGCCCATAGATGTTAATTAGGCGCAGTTCTTGTCCCCTCATGAGGACATCCAGGATCAAACACCTCCCCATTTCCAACTCGATCACTCGTCGGCTTTCTACCGGTGCGGTAAAAAGGACCGCCACTCCGCTATATGGCTCGGCCGCAAGAGACCAGTAGGAGGGCCCTGATCTCCACTCCCTCCTGGCTTTGTGAATCGCTGCCAAATCTGGCAGCCTGGTCTCTTGCAAAAACAAAACGTCAGCCCCAATTCGGCTGAGAAAATCAAAGGCCGCGAAACGAGCCGCATCCGACTTAATGCTGGCGACATTAATGGTCGCCAGCGTCAGCAGAGCGTGTGCCGCCATACAGAGTGATCGAGTTAGATGGCCTTCTTCCCAACCCTCCCTCTCCCGGGGCTGTCTTCTAAGGCGGCACGACCCCTCTTGAGGGAGACGGTGGTGTCCATCTCGTTTGTCACCACCGCCTCCCCCCGCGCACCACCCCCGGCTTCCTCGGTCTCAGGGCCTGGTTTTGCTACCCCTCCTGAGGACCTTACATCCCCATCAGAGGGGGGCGCGGGGCCTCCCGAAGGCCTTCCCTCCTTTGCCCCCGGTCTCCCACCTTCAACCTCCTCCCCAGAAGAAGAGGAGGCAGAGGTCTCATCCAAGGTGAGAAACCGGTTGGAGAGCTCCAGAGGGGAGTCGGTTAGGCCCTCCCTGGCTACTTTGGTCGAGCCAGGTCTTTTCTTAGTACGGCGTTTCCGTCTAATTATTTTGGACTCCGTCTCGCTATCCTCTGCGGCGCTTTCATAGTGCAAGGACAGAGTCCCCTCGGCACGCTCCAGTCTTTCGTTCTCCTCATTCAGCTCCCTGTCCCCTAGGGTCTCCGATGCAGGAGGGGCAGCCGCTTGGGAAGGGGCAGGCATCACCCCAGGACGGGGTTCCTCCCGCTCCCTCTCCGCCTGGCGCCTCTTCCTCCGCCTCTGCCGGGACGGACCATCTTTGTTCTTCACCGACCCCTGAACTCTGCTGTCTCCGCCAGCACCCGCCTCAGCCGAAGGGACCTCCCGGCCCGCTCCTGCGTGAGCTCGGGCCGCATTGACCTCAGAGAGAGGACAACGACTGAAAGGGTGACCGAGTTCACCGCACAGGTTGCATCTAATCTCCCCACAAGATGCGGCTAGATGACCGGTCCCCCCACACAGCGCGCACTTCTGCACTTGGCAGCTGGCGCTGAAGTGTGAGGGGCTGCCGCACTTGTGACAGAGCTTAGGCTGCCCCCTGTAGAAAACCAAAATCCTGTCACGGCCGATAAAGGCAGATGATGGAATGTGGGAAACCGTACTCCCCAGACGCTTGAGTTTGATGTTAAACGTCCAGGCGCCCGACCAAATGCCAAACTCGTCCAGGTTCTTGGATGGGACCCCCTGGATCTCTCCATACCTGCCCAGCCAGGTCATGATGTCAACACAAGAGAGCGACTCGTTACGGGTCAAAAGGGTCACTCTCTTGACCTCACTCTGACGGGTTATTGCTTTCGCAAGGAAACCGCGCCAGTCCGGTGTGTTCTTCGCCAGCTCATACCCGGACCAGAAGAGCTCCAGCCCCTCCGGCCAGACAAAGCTGACGTCGAACTCCTTGGAGCCGTACGGATGGATCAAGGCAAAGATGTCGGTCGCCTTGAAACCCATCCCAAGCAGGAGCTCCGCCACCCTCTTTCTTGTAGGGCAAGCTTCATCGCTACTCCACTTAAAACAGATCACATTCCGTCTGACCCCAGGGCCGGTTGTAGGTGACGACCAGGCGGTCTCGCCCCCATTCTGCTCTCGGAAAGCCCTCACGCCATGTCTGTTGAACCAGAATGACAGATCAACCTTCTTTCCCTCTACAGTGATGGAGCTCTCTCCCTTTTTGAGGGCCTCCAGCAGTCGCCACTGCAAGTCACCATCACCGGACTGTGAGAGCGAGGAAGCCAACGAGGACAGCCCCTCCCCCCCACGGCCGCAGCCACACTGGCATAACTTCTGCCAGGCGCCACGCAGCCGCTTTCTCAGCGGCCGATCGCCCCCCCCGCATTCACCCTACCACCAGAGACCGGGCCCGCAGCCCTAACACACTCCCCCACACTCTTTTGGCCACTGACCCCAGAAGCCCGAGAGGCCACGGAGGCACCGGCCGGTTTAACATGCGCACCAGCAGCTACTCCAGCCACCGATGTCCCACCGACCCCCACCTCCATAGCCCCCCCAGCCCCAGCGGCCAGAGACACATCACACGTTTGTCCGCTAGGAGCAACCCCTTTTCCAGGAGCCGCCTCCCGCGAACAAACCGCTGGGCCAGCAGAGACTTCCATTACGGAATTCATTACAGCATTCATATTCATATCTATGTTATCGCTGCCGGCCTCCCTCAATACTTGGGCGCGGGTCACAATTACCTCCCCCTTTCCAGCGCTTGACTCAGCGCCGGAGGAGGAGGCAGAGGCCCCAGCAATAAGCCCGGTCTTTATATATTCGGCCACTGCACTGGGGGATACGAACCCCGCTTTTAATCTCTTAGCCTTTTTGGCCCTCTTAACATTCTTTACCTTTTTTATTTAAATTTTAATGGGGAACTGGTGCGCTGTAGAACCACTGCTCCCAGCCACACCAGTCCCCGCTTCTCCTGCTGCCGCTACTCCCGCCGCCACTGTGCGCTGCCGCTTGGGCGCGTCCCCGGACACACCCCCAGCTCCGCCCCCAGACAAGGGAGCATCGCCGGGAGCATCCCCAGGCACGCCCCCAGCCGCGCTCACTGCACCGCCTCCCGTCTCCATCTCCAGGACCCTTAGGCTCCGCCCATGTGTGGGAGGAGCAGCGTCCCCGCCGTACCGCCTCAGCTCCACGCCACAAGCGCTCACCCAGGCAGCGGACGGGGTCACTTTTTCCATGGGAGCGGACCCCAGCGCCAAGCCACTCCCCCCTCCCACAGGAGAGCAGCCCACAGCGCCAGGGGCTCCCAACTGGCCAGCAGCGCAGTTAGCCCCGCCTCCTCTATTGCCGGCAAGACTGGCGTCCTGCGCCATCTTTCCTGCACCTGACCCCGCCATGACAGCGGGACCCATAGGACCAACCTGCGGCTCACCCTGCACGGACTTTTCAGCCCGCACAGAGGGAGCCACAGGAACATATACATAGCGTATTTCAAATTTTTTGTCTTTGTTCTTTTTGCTCTTTTTGTTTTTTTTCTTCCCTTCTCTGTCTTTCAGTAATTCGTAACCAAAGGCAAAATCCTTGAACTCCATAGGGGATTCTAGTAGCCGGATCTGTTCCATCAGACCCCCACCGTTCCCGCTCTCTTCCTCGCTGAACTCGCTTGCATAGGAGGCGCTGTCGTCAGATGGAGGTAATCCAACTTGTTCAGCTGGGATCCCACTTCTGCACTCCAGGCTCTGCAACGGCTCCCGGAATTCAGGGGGTGCAGGGGCAGGCTGGGCTTTCACCCTGGACCCAGTTACTTCACCGGGTTTTGGGCTATCTGCCTCACTATCACTGCCCTCACCACACTGCTCCCCTTTCCTCTCCATTTCCATAAAGCGGTCCTCATTTATCAGCTTTTCTCTGAAAGGACCACTTTCATTCAAAAGCTTCTCCTTTTCCACCTCGGCAGCTTCAATCACCACCTTTAGGTCCCTGATCCTCTCCGCTATAGGGAGTCTCTTTCTGCTAGAGGTATTGTTTGCTTTAATTCTTTCAAGCTTTAGCTCATTTCTCAGAGCTTTGAGGTGTCGCCCCAGCTCCTTATACTTCTGTAGATGGGCTGCTACCCGGTAGCTGTATGTGGCGGTGGACTCTCCCTCCCACCGGGACCCCCAACCTACCTGGGACAACACCTCCATAGCCTCCGCAGGGACTTCACTCTTCCTTCTTGGGTCTTCATGGGGGACCTGGCTGTTATCACCAGGTTTTTTGACCCCACTTCCGCTCAGGGCCGGTTGCCTGGACCCCCTGCTCCCCCCCGACCCTGACTGGAGAGCAGGGGTCCTTGACCGTATCTCCTACACACTGCTTACACCGTGACCGTATCTCCTACACGCTGCATATAAAATGCCTTAATGGAAATGTACGAAAGCCATTCCGAGGATCCGTAATGCGGATCATTTTGTCACGTTTGTTTCCATTTTTGCCTCCGTTCATCTGATCCTTTCTTGATTGAGTAGGATTACAATCTGACCCCCCCTCCCCCTTCATGTATTCAGATCCCCAGGGTTGTCATTTGATTTGAATCATGTAAATGCTCCGTTGCTAATCTCTAGGGGGCAGTCTTCTTGAAATTTCAATTATGTCCGGTTTCAGCTCTGATCACGGACCACACCTTTTGGACTCTTGTACACGACTATATGCACTAAAACATGGGAAATTTTTTGCCACGTTACTGGACGCTCATGCGCAATGCCTGTAGGCTCATGCGTCCTTTTGAGGAGGTGACAAACCTAGTCAGTCGCACCGAAGGCACCATCAGCGACCTCATCCCATTTGTTTTCTTCCTGGAGCGTGCCCTGCGAAGAGTTCTGGATCAGGCTGTAGATGAGCGTGAAGAGGAAGAGGAAGAGTTGTGGTCACCATCACCACCAGAAACAGCCTTGTCATCATCACTGGCTGGACCTGTGGCAACGCTGCAAGAGGAGTATGAGGAAGAGGAGTCAGAGGAGGAATGTGGCTTTGAGGAGGAGGAAGACCAACCACAGCAGGCATCCCAGGGTGCTGGTTGTTGTCATCCAATCTGGGACCTGTGGTGTTGTACGTGGCTGGGGTGAAGAACAGACCGTTAATGACATCAGTGAGGACGAGGAACGGGAAATGAGTAGCTCGGCATCCAACCTTGTGCAAATGGGGTCTTTCATGCTGTCATGTCTGTTGAGGGACCCTCGTATAAAAAGGATGAAGGAGAACGACCTGTACTGGGTGGCCACGCTACTAGACCCCCGGTATAAGCAGAAAGTGGTGGAAATGTTACCAACTTACCGAAAGTCAGAAAGGATGCAGCAGTTCAAAACAAAACTAAAAAATATGCTTTACACAGCTTATAAGGGGGATGTCACAGCACAACGGGAATCTAACAGGGGAAGAGGTGAAAGTAATCCTCCTCCTACCACGACCACGGCGGCAAGGACAGAACGCTTTACAGATGTGTTGTTGATGGAGGACATGCAGAGCTTTTTCAGTCCTACACATCGCCACAGCCCTTCGGGATCCAGCCTTAGAGAACGACTCGACCGACAGGTAGCTGACTACCTCGCCTTAACTGCAGATATCGACACTCTGAGGAGCGATGAACCCCTTGACTACTGGGTGTGCAGGCTTGACCTGTGGCCTGAGCTATCCCAGTTTGCGATAGAACTTCTGGCCTGCCCCGCTTCAAGTGTCCTGTCAGAAAGGACCTTCAGTGCAGAAGGAGGCATTGTCACTGACAAAACAAGTCGCCTCGGTCAAAAAAGTGTTGATTATCTCATCTTCATTAAGATGAATGAGGCATGGATCCCGAAGGGACTGACAGTGGGGGATACGTTTGACTAACAAAAGGCCTGATGACATGCCTTGGCCTCAAAATGGTCCCTACGCTGCTGTATTTAATGTCTGCATACCGGATGACTTTCGTGAATTCTCCGCCACCAACTAGGGTTCAAGCCGCAATGTTTTAGTCACCTTTCTGCCTTGAAAACATCAATTTTTCCGGCCGCTGCTACAACAATAACATTATTTTTCAGGCATGTGTACATGCCTAATTTTTCTGGCCTCTGGTGCTGCACTGTGGCTGCAAAAAAAAAGGCACATACAAGTGTCAATTCCCCTTCGTGATCGTTACCTTGTTGTGGTGAAAGGGCTTGCGTATCACAATGAAGCGATCATCACCTCTATGAGTGTTTTGGCAATGTTGCCACACCCCAGATGATAAGGCCGTTGCTTCATTATGATCAGACCAAAAGCGATTGGCTGGATAATTTTTCATAGAAAAAACATAATTGTTGTATGGGTGGGTATTTAATACATAAAATAAAAAAAATCATAATAAAGTCTCTTAATAGTTTATTAAAAATAATGCAGACAATTTAAAAAATCCCCATCAATTCCAATACAAAGCAAGTACAAAGCTCAGAACTCAATTATTCCAGGATGTCGTAATGGTTCGTTAATTCGACAATGGTTAATCAATTCGACACACGTCCCCAGATAGGGGACGTAACAGGGATTAAACTGATAGGAATAGTACTAGTTAAGACATCACTCACATAGGGTGTCACAGCACATTGCTCCGTGCACGCGCAGTGCCCCAACTTGGGAGTAAGAGGACCGACAAAGCTGCTTTTTCCATCTCCCGGTTCCTAAAATCAATTCAGTTTGGTGTATCAGAGTTTGGTCTGTCACTGTGAAGGCAGTCGAAGGTACCAGGCCTAAAAATTTTTTCACAAAAGGCAATCCCTGATATGGGACGTAACAGGGATTAAACTGATGAGAATAGTACTACAGAAAATACCACTCATATCGGGTGTGACAGTAAATTGCACGGCGCAGACGCAGTGACCGTGGCGTGGATTCAAACAAAGGGGAGGGAGCCAGCATTTTTTTAACCATCTCCCCGTTCGAAAAATCAATTCACCTTTCGAGGACCCTTGGTGTTGTACGTGGCTGGGTGGAGGAAGAAACCTTCAATGACATCAACGGGACATGGCTAGCTTGGTATCCAACCTTGTGCAAATGGGGAGTTTGCGGTTGGGCAAATGGACTGTTTGCGGTTGTTTGCGGTGCATTAAAAGGGGAGTTTGGTCTGTCAATGTCTGTGATGCGGGCGTAACCCTTACACTACCTGATCGATACAACATCATACCTGATCGTATACACATACTGGATGTTTTAAACCACGTTGTTCAAAAAAAAATTGGATTGTTAGGTGATTTATGCCCTTTATGGATTAAAATCCAACTCTGCGTCAACTATGTAATTTTCCATGGGAGTTTTGCCATGGATCCCCCTCCAACATGCCACAGTCCAGGTGTTAGTCCCCTTGAAACAACTCTTCCATCACTTCTGTGGCTACAAAGAGTCCCTGTGGGTCTTAAAATTCGCCTGCCTATTGAAGTCTATGGCGGTTCGCCCGTTCGCGAACATTTGCAGAAATTGGCGTTCGCGGTCCGCAAACGGAAAATTTTATGTTCGCAACATCTCTACTGGTGACCCTCAAAAACATTAGGAGCAAGGGCCTGCTGATGACCCTGTATAACATTAGGGGCGAGGGCCTGCTGCCGAGCAGACCATGTAAAAGATTTTGTGGGCGAGAGCCTGCTGCCGAACTGACCATCTAACAAATTTTGTGGGCGAGGGCCTGCTGCTGAGCTGACCATGTAAAAAATGTTGTGGACGAGAGCCAGGGCCGTCTTTAATATTGATTGGACCCTGGGCAAAATTTTACTTGGGCCCCCTGGATCCCGCCTTCCCACACCTTAGCAGGCAATCACGCCCTCCACCACAACACACACCTTGTAGAGTCCAGTGAATGACTGTAAATACTTTCAGTTCTGAAGACTCCAGCGGCTCAGGATCAGTGCTCTGGAAGTGGGCACCGCTCTGCAGGAAGGAGACCGGGGCTCGGCTCACCCTAGCGTTTCAGTGCACCCCACAGTATGCAGTATAGCACCCTATAGTATACAGCACCCCACAGTATACAGCACCCCACAGAATATAGTAGAGCAGTATAGCACCCCACAATATACAGTAGGGTTGTTGCGGGTATCGAAATTTCGATATCCAATCGATACTTTTGTCCCTGTATCTATACGATACCGGGATTTCCACTTTTTCAAAACACTGGCCTGCGGTGCTGAGCAATCTAGTATCACAGAACATGAGCGCGCTGCTGTCAGCGCGCTCATGTTCCCTCAGCAGCACAGGGGAGAAGGAAGCAGTCTCTCCCTCCCCCTGTGCCACTGCCACCAATGCCCCCCTCCCCCCAGTATTAAAATCATTGGTGGCAGTGGCCACAGAGTCCCCTCACCTCCTCTTCTTTGGTGGCAGTGGCAGCTTCTAATCAGAGCCCCAGCAGTCTAATCCTTGGGCTCCGATCGGTTACCAATGCAGCCAGGACGCTACTCAAGCCCTGGCTGCCATAGTCAGCTCCCTGCTGCCCTGTGCACAGAGCAGCAGGGAGAGTGTGAAATCCTATTCACCCTGATAGAGCTCTATCAGGGTGAATAGGACAAGGGATAAAAAAAATCCCAGGTTCTAGCCCCTAAGGGGGAAATAGTTATTAAATAAAAAGTTTAAAAAAAATAAAAAATATTAAGTATAATTTACATATAAAATATACTGTATAAACAATAAATAAATAAACGTATCACATATCGCCACATCCAAAAAGTCCAAACTATTAAAATAGAAAAAAATCTATGCGGTGAAAGCCGTAACAGAAAAAATATAAATAAAAACTGTGCGATTCGCCATTTTTTTTAAATGCGGAATGCACGTGACTTTTTTGGTTTAGTTTTTTTTCGCGTGGTATCGAATGGTATCGAGTATCGCAATACTTTTTTATGGTATCGAAATCAAATCAAAAATTTGGTATTGCAACGACTCTAATATACAGTATACAGCCCCTCACACAACACAGCCCACCACAGTATACAGTAGAGCAGTATAGAACTCCACAATATACAGCACCCACAGTATACAGCCCCTCACAGTATACAGCACCCCAAACTATACAGAATACAGCACCTCACAGTATACAGCCCCCCCACAGTATACAGTAGAGCAGTATAGCACCCCACAGTATACAGTATAAAGCACCCCACAGTATAAAGCACCCCACAGTATAAAGTAGAGCAGTATAGCACCCCACAGTATACAGTAGCTTACAGTATATTAGCATAACAGCCCCTGTCACCTTTTCCTGATGTAATCTTCACAAAAAAAGCTCCACAGTTAAGGCAAACTTCTCCTGCAGCAACAGTCCTGGTAGAGAGAAAGGACCTTTGATGACCTCATAGCCATGTGACCAGTAATATTGCTAGGTTACTAGTCACATGGTGATGATGTCATCTAAGGTCTTTTCTCCTAAGAGAATCACAGCTCTCACAGTTCACTGCCTGGAGTGCCGGCAGGCATGGCATGGCAGCACCCCCTGTGTAGCCAAAAGCCTGACACCTGGGGCAGTGGCTAGCAGGGCTCAAGAGGCAGCTGCCTTGGGCCCCCCAGGAGCAACTGGGCCCGGGGCAGCTGCCCCTTTTGCCCCTTGTTAAAGACGGCCCTGGCGAGAGCCACAGCTCAGTCTGGTCCCTTATACCCTGCCATAGCTCTGCGGCAGTGTGCGGTTTGTCACCTAAGCAAATAAGTTTCAGCTTGGCCTGTTGCCGCTTCCCCACTGCAGTGCTAAACTGCTTCCAGCTACTGACCGATTGCTGACTGGTGCTGCAAGATGATTATTCAGAGGTGGAAGTGGAGGAGGAGGCGGAGGAGGAGAAGTGGGGGTAGCAGCAACTAATGTAGGTGTCGGCGGAAACCCTGATGGAAGTAGGGCCAGCAATCCTTGGTGTGGGTAGCACCTCTGCCATCCCAGGGTACGGCTCACTTCCGGCCTCCACAATGTTCACCCATTTCAGAGAAATGTAGCGTCCCTGGCCGAAAGCGCTTGTAATGTCGCTGTCACCACCGCCTAATAAAAAATTTAACTTAATAAATGTCACTGATATTTAGGATGCGCACACGTTATACAGGAGGTATATCGCAAGTAATGTCACTGCCACCACCACCTAATAAAAAATTACACTGAATGAATGTCGCTGATGTTTCGGATACACTAACATTATACTGGAGATGTAGCACAGGTAATGTCACTGTCCGCAGCGTCTTCAGAAAAAGTACACTGGATGTCACAGAATTTTTTTTGAAGCACACACGTTACTCTGCAGATATGGCCCTGGTCAGGCCACTGTCAGAAGCGGACACCGTCTACGGAAAAAGTGTACAGGATGTCACTGATATTTTAGGGATGCGCACACTTTAAACAGGAGATGTGGCGCCAATAATTTAACTGTCCGCAGCGGCCTATTACACGGTATTTAGTGCAGTATGCGCTAAAAATATATATTGCTGCTGTCACACACAATAGTCCTTAAAAGGACTTTTCGGTCTCTGAAAAGTTTTTTGTATAAAAATCTTCCTATTACACTCCCTACACTGCCTGTCCCGTCCTAAGCGCAGCTCTCCCTGACTTAGAATGAGCCGAACACGAGTCATCGAGTGCTATATAGCACCAGATGACGCTTTACGGCCAGCCAATCACTGGCATTACAGGGAGGGCAGTACTTACCTGCACATTTATTGGCTGCTTAGCAGCCGCAAAACGTGCAGGGAGGAGACTCGAGCATGGCGCTCGAACACATGCGATACTCTGCCGAGCATGCTCGCTCAACACTGGTCTTGTTCTTCCTTTTCATACTCCTTAGAAGTCACTTAACAGGTTTCATAGCTGATGGGCGTCTATGGAGAGGAGAAATGTTTATTGCTTGACTTTTCAGATGATAAAGCCAGAGATGAGGTCATAAGTGGAATATCTAGCTTGTCTTTCCTTCTAGACAATATTCTCCATATGTGTTCTGATGACATCTCAGTGTTTTGGTTGTTTAGTGCTGTGGACAATGCTGGTCAATGACTTACACCTAACATTTACTCAAGACAAGATGTCCTCTCAGCAGGCCAAGTGGTCACCAATTCTGTCTTTTTCCCTCAGGGAGACTCTGGAGGACCTCTGGTGTGTAAAGTAAATGGTGCATGGTACCAGGCTGGCATTGTCAGTTGGGGCGAGGGATGTGCTAAACCTTATCGCCCTGGAGTCTACACTCTCACTACTGTCTACAAGCAATGGATACAAAGTTACATCCCAGAACTTAATTTCACAAACCCGGGTCCAACTAAAGCTCCAAATGAAGGCTCCAAGCTGCTGGGTCAAGAGATGACGACTGTGATTCTTCTTACCTTAAGTTTAATGTTTTTTCATTGCATTTAATGGAAATGCGTCACCAGAAAATGACTTATTATTAAAATCACATTTTTATGTTTAAAATATTTTGTAAAATTGTTTGATGTTATTTTTAATTTTCCATGTTCATATCTATATTTAAACAGAACCCATGAAATCCTGCAGTTTCCGCATTGGCCACTGGGCCTAATAGGTGCCACTTGTTGGTCTGTACAGATCACTTTACTGCAGTTACCTGCTTATGTAGTGTCCCACTAGGTAGGCGTGGGCACTACACAAGGGTCAATTGGTTCACGTGTTACTTCTGCTCACAAGGGACAGTAATATTATATTTGTCTATGCATTTAATGTATTTTTCTATGTGTTTTTACATGCAATGTTTCCCCTGTATCATGCATAGCAGGCCTATTTGGGTGTAGTTAGGCATCCTAGACACTAAAGAGAGATAGGGAGCCCCTAGTATAAATGTCCAGGCCCAGACAGGGAGGAGAGAGTCTGTAGTCAGGAGTCTGTGGAGACAGAAGTGAGAAGGCACCAGCCCGAGATATGCTGAGAGACTCCTCCTGACATGCAGCTTGATAGTCCTGGTTTCTAGTTGCACTAGGAGGCTAGGAAGAGTACAGCCTGCCTGGAGACCAGTAATCCAACCAACACAGATGAGATACCCCAGTAGTAGGACAGCACCTCCTGGGAGAAACCTGCAGCCACCGTGCATAATGCAGCAGTGAAGACAGCTAGGAAAAGAAGGTATTGTAACCTTAAGCAAGTGCCAATACTGGAGGAAGGATTTTATACCAAGGATTTAAGCCAGCAATTAGGCATTGGGATCCAGCCAGCTAGAATAGCTGTGGGGATAGAGCAGCATTGCACTGCAAAGTATTAACTGTTTGCCCTCCAAGTATCTTGCAAGATTGAAACCTGCTGTGAAGTAAACCTGCTGTGCATTTTGTATTGTAAAGGACTGCATCATCTACTGCAACTGTCTGTATAAAGTTGGACTGTTTCACCAAGTAAAGCAACGTTTGGTTTACCAACTGCGTACTCTATTAATCCTCCTACAAATCGGTGTGCCACCGTTACAGGCACTGGCGTCACGAATCTTAAAGGGACCTTACCTAAGGCACTCAAAACACCTACAACATCCAGGGCACCCCACACACCATCAGGCCTGGTCCCTATCTACAGAGTTTGCCCCAGAGGAACTAGTGTCTGCCTCTCCTTTCACTGTTGAATGCCTGCCCAGGGTTCTCCTCAGAAAAGTGAGTAACCCTCGATTGCCCATACCGTGATCTCACTGTCGCTATACCCTGCAGGTCTGGCGTGCTGCACTTATCTACACACAGAGGTGATATCATTACAGGAAGGATTAGAATGACAGATAAGGCAGGATAGGGGATTGTCAAAGCTTATTTACTCCACCTCCCTGCACAATGACCTCTGCTCAGGTCAAAGAGCCTAGAAAACTCTCCCATAGAAGTCAATGAGGTCCCCACCTGACCATTGTGTCTATGGACCATGGGGCTGCCGTAAAGCAATTTTCTTAATGCTTGCTAAATGCTGTTTAGAACAGCTCAGGCAAGATGGCCGCCCCCATAATCATGTACAAGATGGCCGCCCCCATAATCATGTACAAGATGGCTGCCCCCATAATCATGTACAAGATGGCCGCCCCCATAATCATGTTCAGAAAACAGAATAAAAAAAATCTGTAATTAGAAAATAAAAAGAGATTAGAAAAAAGTAGATGTGTTACTATCTGGTTTTAACTGAAAACAATTTGGTGACACATTTCCTTTACATTCCAGCTCCACTGAGCCGAGGATGGAATATGACGTGTAGGAGCTTTGTGGGTGCTGGGAGGTGGTGCACAGCAGAAGATGCTGCAGATATTCTGTCTCCTCCTCCCGGGACTACTTTGGAATGTATTTGTATTATTATGCCATTACTTAACCTTCCAATACATTTCATACTGATAGAATAATATCTACTGCAATAGGAACGTTTGACGTTCCTTTACTGAAAGCTGAAGGTTCAGATGATAAGCAACCATTCAGATTCAGCAGAAGTCAGATATGAATGTGGAGCCTTGTAGATCCTTAAATGAACGCAACAAAGAACTGGCAGGAATGAACACAGTCCTAGAAACACACCTGGTGCAGTTGAGCGATGGTTTGGAGCAATACATTTCAGAGCTGTGAACATGCAGCGATAAAGCAGAGCCAAGACACACCTAGAATAGTTGAACCTGAGAATTGCAGAAAACCATACATGCTAGAAGGCAATTGTTTGACTAGAATAAAATTTGTTTAGCAGTAGTTATCCAGTGAATCCAAAATGTTTGCGACATGATTTGGATGAATCATTCAAAATGGAATCCACCATTTTACAGATCAGAAGACAGCACAGCAGGTCAGGGAAGATGAAGAAAGGGGATCATATGACCTTGGTCAGTGCCCTGGTCAGCGACCATACAATAATATTTCTGCTGTCACTACTACTACATGTCTCTTTTCTTTCATACTGCACTGCTGCTCCGTTGCTACTACTGGCCCTGCTGCCACTACTACTCCCCTACACAGCAGCACATCTCCTGCCTTGTCTGTCCAGTTCCATACTGCACTACTGCTGCACATCTACTGCTGCCCCTGCTGCCACTACTACTACCCCTACACAGCTGCACATCTCCTGCCTTGTCTGTCCAGTTCCATACTGCACTACTGCTGCACATCTACTACTGCCCCTGCTGCCACTACTACTACCCCTACACAGCAGCACATCTCCTGCCTTGTCTGTCCAGTTCCATACTGCACTACTGCTGCACATCTACTACTGCCCCTGCTGCCACTACTACTACCCTTACACAGCAGCACATCCCCTGCCTTGTCTGTCCAGTTCCATACTGCACTACTGCTGCACAGCTACTACTGCCCCTGCTGCCACTACTACTACCCTTACACAGCAGCACATCCCCTGCCTTGTCTGTCCAGTTCCATACTGCACTACTGCTGAACATCTACTACTGCCCCTGCTGCCACTACTACTACCCCTACACAGCAGCACATCTCCTGCCTTGTGGGGTCCAGTTCCATACTGCACTACTGCTGCACAGCTACTACTGCCCCTGCTGCCACTACTACTACCCTTACACAGCAGCACATCTCCTGCCTTGTCTGTCCAGTTCCATACTGCACTACTGCTGCACATCTACTGCTGCCCCTGCTGCCACTACTACTACCCCTACACAGCAGCACATCTCCTGCCTTGTCTGTCCAGTTCCATACTGCACTACTGCTGCACAGCTACTACTGCCCCTGCTGCCACTACTACTACCCTTACACAGCAGCACATCCCCTGCCTTGTCTGTCCAGTTCCATACTGCACTACTTCTGCACATCTACTACTACTGCCCCTGCTGCCACTACTACTACCCCTACACAGCAGCACATCTCCTGCCTTGTCTGTCCAGTTCTATACTGCACTACTGCTGCACAGCTACTACTGCCCCTGCTGCCACTACTACTACCCTTACACAGCAGCACATCCCCTGCCTTGTCTGTCCAGTTCCATACTGCACTACTGCTGCACAGCTACTACTGCCCCTGCTGCCACTACTACTACCCTTACACAGCAGCACATCTCCTGCCTTGTCTGTCCAGTTCCATACTGCACTACTGCTGCACAGCTACTACTGCCCCTGCTGCCACTACTACTCCCCTACACAGCAGCACATCTCCTGCCTTGTCTGTCCAGTTCCATACTGCACTACTGCTGCACATCTACTACTGCCCCTGCTGCCACTACTACTACCCTTACACAGCAGCACATCCCCTGCCTTGTCTGTCCAGTTCCATACTGCACTACTGCTGCACAGCTACTGCTGCCCCTGCTGCCACTACTACTCCCTTACACAGCAGCACATCTCCTGCCTTGTCTGTCCAGTTCCATACTGCACTACTGCTGCACATCTACTACTACTGCCCCTGCTGCCACTACTACTACCCCTACACAGCTGCACATCTCCTGCCTTGTCTGTCCAGTTCCATACTGCACTACTTCTGCACATCTACTACTACTGCCCCTGCTGCCACTACTACTACCCCTACACAGCTGCACATCTCCTGCCTTGTCTGTCCAGTTCCATACTGCACTACTGCTGCACAGCTACTACTGCCCCTGCTGCCACTACTACTACCCTTACACAGCAGCACATCTCCTGTCTTGTCTGTCCAGTTCCATACTGCACTACTGCTGCACATCTACTACTGGCCCTGCAGCCACTACTACTCCCTTACACAGCAGCACATCTCCTGCCTTGTCTGTCCAGTTCCATACTATACTGCTGCACAGCTACTACTGCCCCTGCTGCCACTACTACTACCCCTACACAGCAGCACATCTCCTGCCTTGTCTGTCCAGTTCCATACTGCACTACTGCTGCACATCTACTACTGCCCCTGCTGCCACTACTACTACCCCTACACAGCAGCACATCTCCTGCCTTGTCTGTCCAGTTCCATACTGCACTACTGCTGCACAGCTACTGCTGCCCCTGCTGCCACTACTACTACCCTTACACAGCAGCACATCCCCTGCCTTGTCTGTCCAGTTCCATACTGCACTACTGCTGCACATCTACTGCTGCCCCTGCTGCCACTACTACTACCCTTACACAGCAGCACATCCCCTGCCTTGTCTGTCCAGTTCCATACTGCACTACTGCTGCACATCTACTACTGCCCCTGCTGCCACTACTACTCCCCTACACAGCAGCACATCTCCTGCCTTGTCTGTCCAGTTCCATACTGCACTACTGCTGCACATCTACTGCTGCCCCTGCTGCCACTACTACTCCCCTACACAGCCGTACATCTCCTGCCTTGTCTACACACTGTACTGCTGCTTCAGGCACACTGTCACATGTATTTGTGGTGGAAATGGAGGTGATTATATATTTATTCAAAGGACCCGGCTTCGTACGGGTACATTTCATATATTTCATTTTATTTTTCCATGTCGTAAAAAGATAGACAGTTTCCCCATAACAGTGACCTCTACAGTACCCGCCCCTTTAACAATGACCTCCACAGTTCCCGCCCCTTTAACAATGACCGCCCCTTTAACAGACCTTCACAGTGACCGACCCTTTAACAGTGACTTTCACAGTGCCCGCCACTTTAACAGGGACCTTCATAGCGCCCTTCCCTTTAATAAAAGTGACCCTTCACAGTGCCCGCCCATTTAATAACAGTGATCTCCACAGTGCCCGCCCCTTTAATAAGCAGTAAAGAAAAATGGCTGGGTTATTATGGAAACCTTGAGTAAAACTGTGTTTATTGCAGTTGGGATTTGAAGAGAAAGACTTGCAGGCTTGTATTAGGGGGGCTAATTGTTTGGGAATATCTCAGGAACAGTACGTCCTAGTGAGCTGAGACCCGGTCTAAAACCTTCCCGGACACCTGATGTACCTGTGTGCCAAATACCAGCGCCACAGTGTATAACGCAGGCGCGCCGGACTGCAGACACTGCTGGCAGTTTGGGAGTTAATTCCCACTGTCGTCCTGCTGTAGGAACATAGCTGGTAAGTGCTCGCTCCCCCCCTCCCTTGGGGGGGCAGGGTAATAGGTGAAGTCACCACCCCTTAGAGTTAATAAAAAGGAGGGTCATCCCTGTGTCCTGCCTCTCAGTTTCCGGCACCTCTGGAAGGAAGCTTCCTAACAAGGTATGGCCGACGACAGAGCCCTCCTGGCAGCCCTAGCTGCTAGAGTCCAGGAGAACCCAGCCTTCCTAACATCCCTCATTGCTGGCTTGCAGGAGCCCCCTCCTGCTATGCCTGCAGGGGACTCTTTAGTTTCTGGCCGCCCTAAACGGCGTACTAGAGCCCCAGCCAGACTCAGCTCTGCCTCCCTCCCTCCTCCACTTGTGAGAGGTTCAAAGCGGGGGGGCGCAGCCTCCAGCGTGTGTGCAGGAGTGTTATCAGCTCAGCCTGCAGCACGTTCTGGTCTCCCGCCCCCTGCTTCTTTCATTAACCCCCGAGCTTCCTCTGTCCCCTTGCCCGAGCTAGTGCCTAGTAACAGGGCTAGTGTGCACACATCTGCTGTGATCTCTGCCCCCACTCTGGCACTGAGTGCCCAGGCATCCCAGGTCCCTGCAGCGCAGCATACAGCTGCGCTCACCTGTGTTAATGAGCGGGGTAGCGATGTTTCCAGAGAGCTGGCCGGAGTGCAGTCAGTGCTTCCGGCAGCGTGGTCTGTGGCTCCGCCCCCCTCCAGTCCTCAGCAGTTTCCCGCTCCCTGGCAGGCAAGCTCCTCTCTCCGCAGCTCCCTGCTGCAGACTGTCACCCCTGGGATTATGGGCAATAGAAATTCTAATGTGTCATCTGCAGATGAGCCCAGGGATGCCCCCTCTACCGAGGTACAGGCTCCTGGGAGTGCCAACAGTTGCACTAATGCCCCTGCCAGCCCACCCCTCCAACCCCCCAATCCCACTCAGGCCACCCTGCCTGACTTTATTGTAGCCAATCCCACCACTTCCTCATCGCTTATGGCACATTTAGGTCCCCCTACTGGGGTCCCTGCCGCTATTGCGCATATGGGGGAACGTCCCAATTCCAGACGGCGCTCATCTTCAAACTCACCTGATGTATCCGTCCGCCGTTACCGGCGCAGGTCGGCAGCTTGTCATCAACGTTGTTCCCGTCATCGGTCACGGTCTGCGCGGCGGTCCCACAGAAGTGCCCGCTCCAGATCGTCTCGCTGGCGGTCACCTTCATCAACGGAGGTCAGCTCCTGCAGCGATACCGCTGGCAGGTCTCATTCACAACGCAGAAGGGGTGCCCATTCATCCGCTGCACGGGCTTCTCGCGGGGCCAGCCGGGCCAGCGCGGTGCAGGATCCGAATCCTCCAATCGCCCCAGTGGAATCTCCAGGTCCTTCTACTACCGGTGAGTTGAATTTTACGGGGGCTTGGGGGGCCTCTTTGGGTCCCCAGTTGGTCCCGGTACTTAAATCTTTATTGTCGCACTTGGACGGGAGTAATGCTGCTGCAGGTAAGCCCCCTCCTGCTGCCCCGCCTAGGGCAGGTGATCATAAAGAATCGCTGTTTTGCGGCCTGTCTCCTTTGGGGGCGCACTTGGACATGGACACTAAGGAGAAAATTTGGTCTAACCAATACATAGACATCTGGTCATTAGTTACTGTAGACCAGCATACGATAGATAAAGAGCGGCTCCCAAATTCAGACAGGTTTACCGATCGCCGGCCCAAAGTGGCGCGCACCATGGGTAACTGGCTACAGGCCTTCTCGGTCTTAGGTCATGTTATGGCACAGAGGCACCCAGAGCTCTGCGGTGAATTATTTCTGTATTTGGAATCTGTTTATAGCGCCTATAAGTCCCACGGCGGTTCTGCCTGGTGGCGCTACGACGAGGAGTTCCGTAGGCGTTTGGCACTGCAGCCGGATATCGGTTGGGGTGTCAAATCCACAGACCTCTGGTTGCGACTGATGCTGTCACAAAAATCTGTGCCCTTTCAGTCAGCGGCCCCCGGCCTCACTTCCAGTGGTCAGGGGCCGGTGTCAATCCGCAGGCCAGGATCCTGCTGGCTGTATAACGAAGGCCACTGCAGGTTCTTCGCCCTATGTAAATTCAAACATGAGTGTTCCATCTGTGGGGGATCCCATTCGGCCATTCGATGCCCTAGACAGCAGCCGGCCAGATCCAATGCTTCCTCTACCGCAAAAGAGCCCAGTGAGCGTAGCAGAGATGTCCCCATGGTTAGAGCTCTACCCCAATAAAAGGGCTTCCGTCCCCTCCTTTTGATAATATCCGGGTTTCTCCATTGGGCCTGGTACCGAAGCGGGAGCCAGGTAGTTTTAGACTTATCCATCACTTGTCCTTCCCCAAAGGCGAGTCTGTTAATGACGGTATTTCTAAGGAGGACGCTACAGTCTCTTATGTTTCCTTTGACAGGGCTGTCTCTTTACTGAGAGCGGCAGGCCGGGGTGCCTTATTGTCAAAGTCAGACATTGAGTCCGCCTTCCGCCTTCTCCCGGTGCACCCGGATTGTTACCATCTGCTAGTCTGCATGGTTGATAATTGCTACTATTATGACACCCGGTTGCCCATGGGATGCGCAATGTCTTGTTACTTCTTTGAATTGTTCAGTTCGTTCTTGGAATGGGTCGTCAGGTTTGAGACGGGGTCTAGTTCAATAATTCATTATTTAGATGACTTCTTGTTCATAGCCCTCAGGTGATTCCCCCAAGTGTAAGTTCCTGTTAGACACTGTCTGTTTCCTAATGTCCAGATTCGGGGTCCCCCTGTCTCCTGATAAAACGGTAGGCCCGTCCACCAACATTGTGTTCTTAGGCATTGAAATTGATTCACTAGCTATGGTTTTCCGGCTCCCTTGTGATAAGCTTGCCAAGCTGTTAGCACTTATTGAAGGTTTTTGCTCTGTTAAATCTGTCACGCTCAAGCAGTTGCAGTCCCTACTGGGTCTCCTTGTTTTTGCGTGCCGTGTCATGCCGATGGGCAGAGTCTTTTCCAGGCGTTTGTCCTTGGCGACTCGGGGCATCACTAACCCGCGGCACCATGTACGCTTAACGCGCAAACTTAAACAGGACCTTCAGGTGTGGCGCAGTTTTCTGTTTTCTTATAACGGCCATACGTGCTGGCAGCTCTCGGAAATTTCCAGCCACGACCTGTCTCTGTTTACTGACGCGGCGGGTTCTGCCGGTTTTGGCCATCCTAGGTACCCAATGGTGCGCATCCCCTTGGCCTCAAGAGTGGCGCGCAGCGGGCCTTTGTTCCAATATTACTTTGTTGGAATTTTTTCCCATTATTGTGGCCATTGAATTATGGGGTCCCTCGCTACAAAATAGGCGGGTATGTTTTTGGACGGATAATATGTCTGTTGTTCATTGCATTAACCGGTTGTCTTCCTCATCCCCCCCTGTTTTGGCGATGTTGCGCCACCTGGTGTTGAGATGTTTGCAGGATAATATTTATTTTCGTGCCTCTCATGTTCCAGGTACCCTTAACAGTTCTGCTGATGCGCTTTCTCTCTTCCATTGGCAGGAGTTCCGGACCCTAGTGCCAGCAGCTTCACCGGACGGATCCATAGGCCCGGCCCATCTCTGGGACATCCCGCTGAACGATTGATGCCTCTCATTAGAGCCTCAGTGGCTCCTAGGACCTGGACGGGTTATGGTAAGGCCTGGGCTGGCTGGGTAGCGCTAGCAGGGACTCATCCGGTCCATTCCTCAGTGTCGGATCGGCTGCGCATAACCATCGACTTTATTTTGCAGGCAAGGGAAGCAGGCGTTTCGGCGGCGGTTATCCAACGCCGCTTAGCCGGGGTTAGCTTTTATTTTAGGTTATTGGGTTGCCTGGCGTTTTTCGGGGCTTTTCGGATAAGCGAGCTCCTCCCCCCGACCAAGTTCCGGCCAGGTGGTGTTTTGCAAGATGATGTCCTTATTACGGATTCCTTGGTGCGCATTCGCCTCCGCCGGTCAAAAACAGACATTTTTGGCCGGGGTTCTAGTGTGTCGTTATATCGCATCCCCGGCCCGGCTTGCCCAGTCTCGGCAACCTAGATCAGAGAGCTGAAACAAGACCCGGCGGTCGGAGCTTGGGTTTCCGGAATGTGGAAGTCATTTGGCGTGGCATCCGTGGCCTTCGCTGGTCGCAGGTTTTGCCGGAATCGGTTCACCTCAGCACATTGGCACGCCCCCCTGTGATCCTTGCGATCCATGCTGGGGGTAATGACCTCTGCTTGCTTATAGTAGCGGAGCTCATTACCCTCATTAGAGCAGATTTAGAAAGAATTCCAACTTTCTTTCCTGAAGTCATTATTGTGTGGTCAGAGATGATTGTCTAGAGCTATAGCTCAGTGGTAAGACACTTGCTTTGCATGCAGTGTTCATGGGTTCAAAACTCCTTCCAGGCTATTAATACAATTTATCCCACAAAAAAAAAAAAAAAAAACAACCACCGTTTGATGCGGCCCGATGGTGTGCACCTTAATGATATCGGTTTAGATATTTTCCTCCCTGCCTACAGGATGGTGTTGAGCAAGCCTTGTTTTTGTTGGGTGGGGGTCGGAGCGCCGTGTAGAGTTACACGGGCTCCTCCGTGGAGGTCGGAGGATGACAAAAGTTACAGCGGAGGGGAAGGCGGACTTGCGCACCAATGTTTGGTGTGGCATAGCGCTTCTCGCACTCCGGGGACCGGCTTTGGGCCGGGCAGTTATTGTTGGGTTATTCTTAAAGGATTGAGCTAAAATAAGAATAAAGCTGTGACCGACCTTTCACCCACAAAAACTTGGCTGTTTGTGTCGTTTTTCCAGGCAGAGAGACAGGAGTTTGTGTGAGGTGTGTCAGTTGTCTGCAGTCTACCAGCGCCACAGTGTATAACGCAGGCGCGCCGGACTGCAGACACTGCTGGCAGTTTGGGAGTTAATTCCCACTGTCGTCCTGCTGTAGGAACATAGCTGGTAAGTGCTCGCTCCCCCCCTCCCTTGGGGGGGCAGGGTAATAGGTGAAGTCACCACCCCTTAGAGTTAATAAAAAGGAGGGTCATCCCTGTGTCCTGCCTCTCAGTTTCCGGCACCTCTGGAAGGAAGCTTCCCACCCTCCCTCCCTTTGGTTATTGTTACGATGTTTTTGTATTGTCTTTTCAGTTCTGATTCAAGTCACAGCTGGAGGTCGGAGGATGACAAAAGTTACAGCGGAGGGGAAGGCGGACTTGCGCACCAATGTTTGGTGTGGCATAGCGCTTCTCGCACTCCGGGGACCGGCTTTGGGCCGGGCAGTTATTGTTGGGTTATTCTTAAAGGATTGAGCTAAAATAAGAATAAAGCTGTGACCGACCTTTCACCCACAAAAACTTGGCTGTTTGTGTCGTTTTTCCAGGCAGAGAGACAGGAGTTTGTGTGAGGTGTGTCAGTTGTCTGCAGTCTTTGGTCAAGATCGGTCCAGTCGTTTGGTCGCGCATAAAGAACAGACAGACAGACAGACTAAAAACTCATTTTTATATACACTGCTCAAAAAAATAAAGGGAACACTTAAACAACACAATGTAACTCCAAGTCAATCACACTTCTGTGAAATCAAACTGTCCACTTAGGAAGCAACACTGAGTGACAATCAATTTCACATGCTGTTGTGCAAATGGGATAGACAACAGGTGGAATTTATAGGCAATTAGCAAGACACCCCCAATAAAGGAGTGGTTCTGCAGGTGGTGAGCACAGACCACTTCTCAGTTCCTATGCTTCCTGGCTGATGTTTTGGTCACTTTTGAATGCTGGCGGTGCTTTCACTCTAGTGGTAGCATGAGACGGAGTCTACAACCCACACAAGTGGCTCAGGTAGTGCAACTGATCCAGGATGGCACATCAATGCGAGCTGTGGCAAGAAGGTTTGCTGTGTCTGTCAGCGTAGTGTCCAGAGCATGGAGGCGCTACCAGGAGACAGGCCAGTACATCAGGAGACGTGGAGGAGGCCGTATGAGGGCAAAAACCCAGCAGCAGGACCGCTACCTCCGCCTTTGTGCAAGGAGGAAGAGGAGGAGCACTGCCACAGCCCTGCAAAATCACCTCCAGCAGGCCACAAATGTGCATGTGTCTGCTCAAATGGTCAGAAACAGACTCCATGAGAGTGATATGAGGGCCCGACGTCCACAGGTGGGGGTTGTGCTTACAGCCCAACACCGTGCAGGACGTTTGGCATTTGCCAGAGAACACCAAGATTGGCAAATTCGCCACTGGCGCCCTGTGCTCTTCACAGATGAAAGCAGGTTCACACTGAGCACATGTGACAGACGTGACAGAGTCTTGAGACGCCGTGGAGAACATTCTGCTGCCTGCAACATCCTCCAGCATGACCGGTTTGGCATTGGGTCAGTAATGGCATGGGGTGGCATTTCTTTGGAGGGCCGCACAGCCCTCCATGTGCTCGCCAGAGGTAGCCTGACTGCCATTAGGTACCGAGATGAGATCCTCAGACCCCTTGTGAGACCATATGCTGGTGCGGTTGGCCCTGGGTTCCTCCTAATGCAAGACAATGCTAGACCTCATGTGGCTGGAGTGTGTCAGCAGTTCCTGCAAGACGAAGGCATTGATGCTATGGACTGGCCCGCCCGTTCCCCAGACCTGAATCCAATTGAGCACATCTGGAACATCACGTCTCGCTCTATCCACCAACGTCACGTTGCACCACAGACTGTCCAGGAGTTGGCAGATGCTTTAGTCCAGGTCTGGGAGGAGATCCCTCTGGAGACCGTCCGCCACCTCATCAGGAGCATGCACAGGCGTTGTAGGGAGGTCATACAGGCACGTGGAGGCCACACACACTACTGAGCCTCATTTTGACTTGTTTTAAGGACATTACATCAAAGTTGGATCAGCCTGTAGTGTGTTTTTCCACTTTAATTTTGAGTGTGACTCCAAATCCAGACCTCCATGGGTTGAAAAATTTGATTTCCATTTTTCTTTTGTGTGTGATTTTGTTGTCAGCACATTCAACTATGTAAAGAACAAAGTATTTCAGAAGAATATTTAATTAATTCAGATCTAGGATGTGTTATTTTTGTGTTCCCTTTATTTTTTTGAGCAGTGTATATATAAAACAGATTATATGTGTATATTTATATATATATATATATATATATATATATATATAAATATAGTGACAACTCGGGGGGTCACTTAGCTCTCCAGGATCGCCGTCTTCTCTACTTAGGCTACTTTCACACTAGCGTTGTTTAAATCCGGCATTCAATTCCGACACCGGAACTGCCCGCCGGATCCGGAAAAACGTGTGAAAACGGATTACATTTGAATCCTGATCAGGATTTTGATCACAATGAAAAAATGCATTGGAAAAAACGGATCCGCCATTTATGGACTTTAACTTTTTTTTCACATTTTTCGGGTTTAACATGCAAAAGCCGGATCCGGTTTGACTGAACACACAGCGCCGGATCCGGCGTTAATGCAAGTCAATGGGAAAAAGACTGGATCCGGCGTTCAGTCAAAGTGTTCAGGATTTTTGGCCGGAATTAAAAATACAACATGCTACGGTTTTCTGAAAAGCCTGATCAGTCTAAAAGACTGAACTGAAGACATCCTGATGCATCCTGAACGGATTGCTCTCCATTCAGAATGCATTAGGATAAAACTGATCAGTTCTTTTCCGGATTTGAGCCCTTAGGACGGAACTCAGCGCCGGAAAAGAAAAACGCTAGTGTGAAAGTACCCTTAGACGGTTGGCACACCTCAAGAGGCCACTCCAACACTGCAGATTTGGGTGTAAACGTGCCACGGCCAGCTTTCTTATCACTTTTACAGCAGACCAAAAGCATAAAGCATAAACAAAAATCCACAGCCGCCTGGCCACTGACTAAACAGAAGTTCTCCCTCTCTATCGGGATCTAGGTGTACCACCCAGCTCCCCAAAACACAACATGGTACTTACCCCACACAGGGTTAGATGGTCCCGGCTCCCACAGGCCTTGGCGCAGCCTGTTCCTTCCCCAGACAGGGAGCCCTGATTGAGGAGCTCAGCCCACATTTACCTGAGCTCCTCAGCTGGCTGCTAATTACCTTCATTACCAGCCTGGCTGCTGCAGACAGTGGGAAAAACCTATTCTCCCAGCCATTCCCTGTTCTCACCCAGGCTCCTCTGGGTGAGATACACCATTTAAATGGCCTTCATATGGCCCTCTGGCAGCTCCACTGCCACAATATATATATATATATATATATATATATGTTCATTTCTAACACCAAACTTGTTGCTAGAAGGCATTTGCCCCCAATAAGGGATCATTTTTGTAGTTTTTAATTTTAAAAAGAATAAAAAATCAGACAGGTATAGGTCTCATGCACACGGAAGTTTTTTTTTGCGGTCCGCAAAACGGATTTCCGTTGTTCCATGATCGTTTTTTCATCCGTGGGTCTTCCTTGATTTTGGAGGATCCACGGACATGAAAAAAAAGTCGTTTTGGTGTCCGCCTGGCCGTGCGGCGCCAAACGGATCTGTCCTGACTTACAATGCTAGTCAATGGGGACGGATCCGTTTGACGTTGACACAATATGGTGCAATTGCAACGGGTCCGTCCCCATTGACTTTCAATGTAAAGTCAGGAGTCCCTATTATGCCATCGGATCGGAGTTTTCTCCAATCCGATGGTATATTTTAACTTGAAGCGTCTCCATCACCATGGGAACGCCTCTATGTTAGAATATACCATCGGATTTGAGTTAGATCGTGAAACTCAGATCCGACAGTATATTCTAACAGAGGCGTTCCCATGGTGATGGAGACCCTTCAGGTTAGAATATACTAAAAGAACTGTGTACATGACTGCCCCCTGCTGCCTGGCAGGTGCTGCCAGGCAGCAGGGGGCTGACCCACCCATCCCTCCCCCCCCTTGTATTTAACTCATTGGTGGCCGGCCCCCCCTCCCTCCTTTGTATTTAACACATTGGTGGCCAGTGCGACCGGCCCCCCCTCCCTCCATCCCTTGTATTTAACACATTGGTGGCCAGTGCGGCCGGTCCCCCCCCTCCCCCCTAATTAAAATGACCGACCACTAGAGTTGAGCGAACACCTGGATGTTCGGGTTCGACGAGTTCGGCCGAACTTTGGAAAAATGTTCGGGTTCGGGATCCGAACTCGACCCGAACTTCATCCCGAACCCGAACCCCATAGAAGTCAATGGGGACCCGAACTTTTGGGCACTAAAAAGGCTGTAAAACACACCCGGAAAGGGCTAGAGGGCTGCAAAAGGCAGCAAAATGTAGTTAAATCCCCTGCAAACAAATGTAGATAGGGAAATGATGAGTTAACATAAAATAAATAAAAATTAAACAATATTAATTGGAGTGAGGTCCCATAGCACAGAATCAGGCTTCAAGTCACCCACCAATGGAGAAGGTCACTTACTATTATTTTGACCACAGCACCCAGACAAAGGAGAGAGGTCCCACAGCAGAGAACCAGGCATCATATCACCCACCACAGGAGTAGGCCACCATTTAGTTACTTTGACCCCTACACCCAGACGGAGGAGAGAGGTTACACAGCAGAGAATCAGGCATTTAGATCACCCACCACAGGAGTAGGCCACCATTGAATCAGACCCCGGCAACCATGTCAGATGGCACAAGCATAAGCTTTATATCAATCAGCACAGGAGAAGGCGACTTTGACAGACTTTGACCCCTACACCCGGACGGAGGAGAGAGGTTTCAAAGCAGAGAATCAGGCATTTAGATCACCCACCACAGGAGTAGGCCCCAATTTAATGGGACCCCGGCAACCATGTCAGATGGCACAACCATCAGCTTCATATCAATCAGCACAGGAGAAGGCGACTTTGAAAGACTTTGACCCCTACACCCAGACGGAGGAGAGAGGTTTCACAGCAGAGAATCAGGCATTTAGATCACCCACCACAGGAGTAGGCCCCCATTGAATCAGACCCTGGCAACCATGTCAGATGGCACAACCATCAGCTTTATATCAATCAGCACAGGAGAAGGCGACTTTGAAAGACTTTGACCCCTACACCCAGATGGAGGAGAGAGGTTTCACAGCAGAGAATCAGGCATCATATCAACCACCACAGGAGAAGCCACCATTAAGTTACTTTGACCCCTGCACCCAGGAAGAGGAGAGAGGCCCCACAGCACATATTCTGGCATCATATCAGCCACCACAGGAGAAGCCACCATTGAGTTACTTTGACCCCCGCACCCAGGAAGAGGAGAGAGGCACCACAGCACATATTCTGGCATCATATCAGCCACCACAGGAGAAGCCACCATTGAGTTACTTTGACCCCCGCACCCAGGAAGAGGAGAGAGGCACCACAGCACATATTCAGGCATCATATCACACACCACAGGAGAAGGCCTCTTTCAGTGATTTAGGCCTTTGGACCCAGACAGAGGAGAGAGGCACCACAGCACATATTCTGGCATCATATCAGCCACCACAGGAGAAGCCACCATTGAGTTACTTTGACCCCTGCACCCAGGAAGAGGAGAGAGGCCCCACAGCACATATTCTGGCATCATATCAGCCACCACAGGAGAAGCCACCATTGAGTTACTTTGACCCCTGCACCCAGGAAGAGGAGAGAGGCCCCACAGCACATATTCTGGCATCATATCAGCCACCACAGGAGAAGCCACCATTTAGTTACTTTGACCCCTGCACCCAGGAAGAGGAGAGAGGCACCACAGCACATATTCTGGCATCATATCAGCCACCACAGGAGAAGCCACCATTGAGTTACTTTGACCCCTGCACCCAGGAAGAGGAGAGAGGCCCCACAGCACATATTCTGGCATCATATCAGCCACCACAGGAGAAGCCACCATTTAGTTACTTTGACCCCTTCACCCAAACAGAGGAGAGAGGTTCCACATCAGAGAATCAGGCATCATATCAACCACCACAGGAGTAGGCCCCAATTTAATGGGACCCCGGCAACCATGTCAGATGGCACAACCATCAGCTTCATATCAATCAGCACAGGAGAAGGCGACTTTGAAAGACTTTGACCCCTACACCCAGACGGAGGAGAGAGGTTTCACAGCAGAGAATCAGGCATTTAGATCACCCACCACAGGAGTAGGCCCCCATTGAATCAGACCCTGGCAACCATGTCAGATGGCACAACCATCAGCTTTATATCAATCAGCACAGGAGAAGGCGACTTTGAAAGACTTTGACCCCTACACCCAGATGGAGGAGAGAGGTTTCACAGCAGAGAATCAGGCATCATATCAACCACCACAGGAGAAGCCACCATTGAGTTACTTTGACCCCTGCACCCAGGAAGAGGAGAGAGGCACCACAGCACATATTCTGGCATCATATCAGCCACCATAGGAGAAGCCACCATTGAGTTACTTTGACCCCCGCACCCAGGAAGAGGAGAGAGGCACCACAGCACATATTCTGGCATCATATCAGCCACCACAGGAGAAGCAACCATTGAGTTACTTTGACCCCTGCACCCAGGAAGAGGAGAGAGGCCCCACAGCACATATTCTGGCATCATATCAGCCACCACAGGAGAAGCCACCATTTAGTTACTTTGACCCCTTCACCCAAACAGAGGAGAGAGGTTCCACATCAGAGAATCAGGCATCATATCAACCACCACAGGAGTAGGCCCCAATTTAATGGGACCCCGGCAACCATGTCAGATGGCACAACCATCAGCTTCATATCAATCAGCACAGGAGAAGGCGACTTTGAAAGACTTTGACCCCTACACCCAGACGGAGGAGAGAGGTTTCACAGCAGAGAATCAGGCATTTAGATCACCCACCACAGGAGTAGGCCCCCATTGAATCAGACCCTGGCAACCATGTCAGATGGCACAACCATCAGCTTTATATCAATCAGCACAGGAGAAGGCGACTTTGAAAGACTTTGACCCCTACACCCAAACAGAGGAGAGAGGTTCCACATCAGAGAATCAGGCATCATATCAACCACCACAGGAGTAGGCCACAATTTAGTTTATTTGACCCCTGCACCCAGGAAGAGGAGAGAGGCCCCACAGCACATATTCTGGCATCATATCACACACCACAGGAGAAGGCCTCTTTCAGTGATTTAGGCCTTTGGACCCAGACAGAGGAGAGAGGTCAGAGATTAGCTTCATATCCCCCAGCACAGCAGAAGACCGCTTTATTTGACTTAGGCCTCAGCACCCAGACAGAAGACAGAGGTAGCATGGCAGAGGTTATGGCTTCATGTCACCCGTTAGTTTAACCGGCCACTTTCATCTGGTTAGGCCCCGGCGCCCAGACAGAGAAGAGTTTCATTCAACTGTGGGTTTCATAAAATTTGTATCAAATAAAGAAGTGGCCCGTAGCACAACAAGACATGTTTTAGGCAGTTAATAAGGACTACTCTGCACAAGGGAGGGACAGGTCCTGTGGGATCCATGCCTGGTTCATCTTTATGAAGGTCAGCTTGTCCACGTTGGCTGTGGACAGGCGGCTGCGCTTGTCAGTAATGACGCCCCCTGCCGTGCTGAATACGCGTTCAGATAAAACGCTGGCCGCCGGGCAGGAAAGCACCTCCAAGGCATAACATGCTAACTCTGGCCACGTGGACAATTTCGAAACCCAGTAGTTGAATGGGGCCGAACCATCCGTCAGGATGTGGAGGGGTGTGCAGACATACTGTTCAACCATGTTAGTGAAATGCTGCCTCCTGCTAACACGTTCCGTATCAGGTGTCGGTGCAGATAGCTGTGGCGTGGAGACAAAACTTTTCCACATTTCTGCCATGCTAACCCTGCCCTCAGATGAGCTGGCCGTGACACAGCTGCGTTGGCGACCTCTTGCCACTCCTCTGCCTTCACCTTCCACCTGTTCCCCTGTGACATGTGGGAATGCTCTCAAGAGCGCCTCTATCAGCGTGCGCTTGTACTCGCGCATCTTACGGTCGCGCTCCAGTTCAGGAATTAAAGTGGGCACATTGTCTTTATACCGGGGATCCAGCAGGGTGGCCACCCAGTAGTCTGCACACGTTAAAACGTGGGCAACTCTGCTGTCGTTGCGCAGGCATTGGAGCATATATTCGCTCATGTGGGCCAGGCTACCCATGGGTAAGGACAAGCTGTCCTCTGTGGGAGGCGTATCGTCATCGTCCACCGTATCCCCCCAGCCACGCACCAGTGATGGGCCTGGGCTGCCACCCCGCTGTGAACTTGCGTCATCCTCGTCCCCCTCCACCTCCTCCTCCTCATCCTCCTCGTCCTCCAGTACAGTGCCTAGGCTGGCGACTTGTGAACCTGTCCTCTGCTGCTTAAACAAACCTCCCTCTGAGCCACTTCGAACAGACTGGCCCGAAAGTGTTAGAAACGAGCCCTCATCCTCCTCCTCCTCCTCCACCTGGGCCACCTCCTCTAACATCATTGCCCTAAGTGTTTTCTCAAGGAGACATAGAAGTGGTATTGTAACGCTGATAACAGTGTCATCGCCACTGGCCATGTTGGTGGAGTACTGGAAACAGCGCAGCAGGGCACACAGGTCTCGCATGGAGGCCCAATCATTGGTGGTGAAGTGGTGCTGTTCGGCAGTACGACTGACGCGAGCGTGCTGCAGCTGAAACTCCACTATGGCCTGCTGCTGCTCGCACAGTCTCTCCAGCATGTGCAAGGTGGAGTTCCACCGGGTGGGCACGTCGCATATGAGGCGGTGAGCGGGAAGGCCGAAGTTCCGCTGTAGCGCAGACAGGCGAGCAGCGGCAGGATGTGAACGGCGGAAGCGCGCACAGACGGCCCGCACTTTATGCAGCAGCTCTGACATGTTGGGGTAGTGGTGAATGAACCTCTGCACCACCAAGTTCAGAACATGCGCCAGGCAAGGGATGTGCGTCAAACCGGCTAGTCCCAGAGCTGCCACGAGATTTCGCCCATTATCGCATACCACCAGGCCTGGCTTGAGGCCCACCGGCAGAAACCACTCGTCGGTCTGTTGTTCAATACCCCGCCACAACTCCTGTGCGGTGTGGGGCCTGTCCCCCAAACATATGAGTTTCAGAATGGCCTGCTGACGTTTACCCCGGGCTGTGCTGAAGTTGGTGGTGAAGGTGTGTGGCTGACCGGATGAGCTGGTGGAAGCAGTGGAGGAGGAAGCCGAGTAGGAGGAGGAGGCTACAGGAGGCAGAGAATGATGCCCTGCGATCCTAGGGGGCGGAAGGACGTGCGCCAAGGAACTGTCCGCCGGGGGCCCAGCCGCCACTACATTCATCCAGTGTGCAGTTAGTGAGATATAGCGTCCCTGGCCGTGCTTACTGGTCCACGTATCTGTGGTTAGGTGGACCTTGCCACAAATGGCGTTGCGCAGTGCACACTTGATTTTATCGGACACTTGCATGTGCAGGGAAGGCACGGCTGTCTTGGAGAAGTAGTGGCGGCTGGGAACCACATACTGCGGGACAGCCATGGCCATCAGCTGTTTGAAGCTGTCTGTGTCCACCAGCCGGAATGACAGCATTTCAAAGGCCAGCAGTTTAGAAATGCTGGCGTTCAGGCCAAGGGCTCGAGGGTGACTCGGGGGGAATTTGCGCTTCCTCTCTAAGGTTTGAGATATTGAGAGCTGAACGCTGCTGTGTGATATAGTGGAGACGCTAGTTGACGGTGGCGGTGGTGGTGGTGTCGGTGGCACATCCTCTGTTTGCTGCTCGGCAGGTGGCAACATTTCTCTCGAGGCGGAAGCCGAGGCAGCAGCGGTAGAGGGAGCAGGGGGAGCCTCAGCGAGTGCCTGGTTTTTAAGGTGTGTACCCCACTGCAGTTCATGCTTTGCATGTAGATGCCTGGTCATGCAGGTTGTGCTGAGGTTCAGAACGTTAATGCCTCGCCTCAGGCTCTGATGGCAGAGCGTGCAAGTCACTCGGGTCTTGTCGGTAGGACATTGTTTAAAGAAGTGCCATGCCAGGGAACTCTTTGAAGCTGCCTTTGTGGGGCTGGGTCCCTGTTGGCGATGTCCAGTAGCAGGCGAACTCTGGGGGCGGCGGCTCGTCTGCTTTGGCCCCCTGCTCCCTCTTTGGCTTCGCTGTTGTCTCGGTCTCACCACTACCTCTTCCTCTGAACTGTGAAAGTCATCGCCACGACCTTCAGTCCATGTGGGGTCTAAGACCTCATCGTCCTCTGCATCGTCTTCCACCCAGTCTCCCTCCCTGACCTCCTCCTGTTCAGTCTGCACACTGCAAAAAGACGCGGCAGTGGGCACCTGTGTTTCGTCATCATCAGAGAGTCGGTGACTCTGCTGTGGTGGTATTTCCATGTCCTCTTCATCTGGAGACATAAGTGGTTGTGCGTCAGTGCATGGTATGTCTTCCTCCACTGGGGAAGGGCTAGGTGGACGCCCCTGGGAAACCCTGGAAGCAGAGTCTTCAAACAGAAGAACAGACTGCTGCATAACTTGTGGCTCAGACCGTTTCCCTGATATGCTTGGGGGTGATGTGACAGACTGATGGGCTTGGTTTTCAGGTGCCACCTGTGCGCTTTCCGCAGAAGACTGGGTGGAAGACCATGTGGTGAACGTGCTGGAAGCACTGTCGGCCACCCAATCGATTAATGCCTGTACCTGCTCAGGCCTTACCATCCTAAGAGCGGCATTGGGCCCCACGAGATATTGCGGTACATTCTGCCGGCTAGTTGAGGGAGTTCGTTCCCTACTGTGTGCGCCTGGGGCCGAACGGCCACGTCCTCTACCAGCAACAGAGGCTCCACGGACACCACCACGACCGCGTCCTCGTCCCTTAATAGTATTTTTCTTCATTGTTGCGATTCAACTCGCACCACAATGAAATATATTATTTTTTATAAGCAAAATCCCCTCACTGGAATACTTTCAGTCTTTTGACTGTATGGATTACAGATGGAATGACTGTTATATGTGAGTACCGCTTTCTTTGACAGATTCTAGTATGGGTACATATATGTTTTCCCAACCCCAGCACATTAGTTTGCTAATTCCAGATGTATGAAACGCAGGCCTAACTGTATCTAGTATATTGAACGCCAGGTAAACTAACTTGGCCTTTTTTAAATAAAAAAAATTCCCTCACTGGAATACTTTCAGTCTTTTGACTGTATGGATTACAGGTGGACTGGTATTAGTAGGGGTGACACAAGCACACCCAAGTCCCTGATGTAGGATTTCTATGGCACAGACCACTATTACAAGTGATTAATGGACGTTGGGAGAGATTGTGCTGCAGCACTAGTCCCAAGATGGCCGCCGCCTATCAGCCCAGTAACATGTGCCACAAAATGGTCTGCACAACCTTTAAAAAAAATAGCCTTGGACTGTGCTGCTAAATCGCTATTGGTCTGAATCCCAGGTGTAGATGTCTGACTTGTTTGGAGCTTTGGAATGCACACTGTGGCAGCTTCTGCTGCAGCACTACAAGTCGCAAAATGGCGGCCGGCGGTCAGCCCAGGTACATGTGGATGGAAAAATCACTCTGGCCACTCTAAAAATAGCCAATCCCTATCAAAAAAGCAGCTCAGCTGCAGTTGTTCAGATGAATCACAGGTGGAGGAGAGAAATTTGCTTCCAGTTATTCAATTATCCCTGCCTATTCTCGCCCTAGCATCAGCTGCGTCTATCCCTGTTCTATTCACATCGGGAGTGAGCACGTCCCGACGTGCGCACAAGCTTATAAAGAGGCTGAGTCACATGCTGCACTTGGCCAATCACAGCCTTGCCAATAGTAGGCATGGCTGCGATGGCATCTTAGGGCAAGTAGTATGATGCATGTTGATTGGCTGCTTTGCAGCCTTTCAAAATGCGCCAAAATACATGCCGAACGACGAACCCGAACCCGAACTTTTACGAAAAAGTTCGGGTTCGGGTCCGTGTCACGAACACCCCAAAATTCGGTACGGACCCGAACTATGCTCGAACTGTTCGCTCAACACTACCGACCACCCATCTTTGGTGGCAGTGGAGAGTTCCGATCGGAGTGCCAGTTTAATCGCTGGGACTCCAATCGGTAACCATGGCAACCAGGATGCTACTGCAGTCCTGGCTGCCATGGGCACTTAGCAATTTTAGAAGCATTATACTTACCTGTCTGTGACCAGCCGGGAGCTCCTCCTACTGGTAAGTGAAAGGTCTGTGCTATAAGCAATGCGCCGCACAGACCTTTCACTTACCAGTAGGAGGAGCGCCCAGCCGGTCACAGACATCGCAGATAAGTATAATGCTTCTAAAATTGCTAAGTAACATGGCAGCCAGGACTGCAGTTGCGTCTTGGCTGCCATGGTAACCGATCGGAGCCCCAGCGATTAAACTGGGACTCCGATCGGAACGCTCCGCTGCCACCGATGATGGGGGGTTGGTCATTTTAATTAGGGGGGGGGGGCGGCCGCACTGGCCACCAATGTGTTAAATACAAGGGAGGGAGGGGGGGGGGCGGCCGCACTGGCCACCAATGTGTTTAATACAAGGGAGGGAGGGGGGGCCGGCCGCACTGGCCACCAATGAGTTAAATACAGGGGAGGGAGGGGGGGCCGCACTGGCCAGCAATGAGTTAAATACAGGGGGGGAGGGGGAGGTCATGCAGCAGGGGGCAGTCATGTACACAGTTCTTTTAGTATATTCTAACCTGAAGTGTCCCCATCACCATGGGAACGCCTCTGTGTTAGAATATACTGTCTGATCTGAGTTTTCACGAAGTGAAAATCAGATCTAAAAAGCTTTTATGCAGACGGATCAGCGGATCCGTCTGTGTGAAAGTAGCCTACGGACAAGGATGACGGACGCAGATGGCAATCTTGTGTGTGAAAGTCAAAGGGTCCGCGAAAAAAAAAGGAAAACGGAACAACGGCCGCGGATGCACACAACGGTCGTGTGCATGAGGCCATAGTGAGTTACTAAACAGGCTCAGACTGTCAGACACAACTTTTCAGGGAAATCTGAGCAGTTTTGATTCAGGTGAATTTTTTTGTACCGGAATTGAATCAGCTGTTCAATTCATTTGAATTGGACCTGAAACAAATTTCAAGAAATTTGCTCACTTCAAATTTTTAGACCATCAACAATACAAGATGTAGAAAACCATACCTTGTGGTGGTTTCAGTGAGTAATACATAAACCCTTGATAGCATTTTTTTGTTTATTGCCATGTTTTTCGTGGGACCTTTGTCCCTCTTCTGATAAAATGCTCCCATTTTCATGAAATGTAGAAACTTACCGGTAAGGTGAGAACAAGCGGGAACTGGTTTTAGACTAACCCAAGATTTCAGCTTCTTGTATTTTTATTTCCGCCTGTTTCTGTAATGTTTACTAGCAAGAATTTCTTTTAGCCTGAGTAATTTTTGTTTTTTTGAACTACTAAGAATTTAGTACTGAGGCTACACAAAGCAGATTTTTTGCTTCCTGGTTTTCAGGTCTTTGTACATTAATATCTAACACCCTAGTTTATTTTATAAGGTCCTGGGGCCATTAATGCAGCTGATTGGGTTCTGGGGTGGAAAAGGTGTTCTGATGAGATGGTGGAAGCAAACGTAATGATTACTTTCTAACTCAAGGGTTAGAGGGCCCAGTTCCAGGTCTTGCAGCTGATATCCAAGTACTAATAAACACTCTGCAGTTTTTGAAATCCACAGAAAGCATGTAATCACCCAGCATATGAGCACCAGAAAGCTTGAGAACGAATCATGTGCCTATGTGTTTGGGTGAATAAAGTCTAACTTTGGACATTCCACTGGCCAAAACTTAAAGGGGTTCTGCACTTTGTTTTAATTGATGATCTATCCTCTGGATAGATCATCAGCTTCTGATCGGCGGGAGTCCAACACCCGGGACCCCCGCCGATCAGCTGTTTGAGAAGGCAGCGGTGCTCAAGTAGCGCCGCGGCCTTCTCACTGTTTAACGCCGGCCCACTGACGTCACTACTAATATCAACTAGCGCAGGCGCGGCTAAGCTCCATTCAAGTGAACTGAGCTTAAACCCGCCCACGCTAGTTGATACTAGTCGTGACGTCAGTGGGCTGGCGGTAAACAGTGAGAAGGCCTGCGGCGCTACTGGAGCGCCGCTGCCCTCTCAAACAGCTGATCGGCGGGGGTCCCTGGTGTCGGACCCCCGCCGATCAGAAGCTGATGATCTATCCAGAGGATAGATCATCAGTTAAAACAAAGTGCAGAACCCCTTTAAGCTTCAATCCATAAACTTTAGCAGTTTGTGGTGTTTTGTTTATCGTTTCTTGTCTTTGCTGCCTTGACTCTTATGATCTCACTATAAACTTTGACTTTAGCTTATTCGAAACATGATTTGCTTGTGGCCCAGGTAATCAGTAATTTTGCTAATATTCATGTCCTCAGGGGTTTGCAGCCTTTCAGCTCAGCCAAGTCCAAGCCTAATGATGGAGCAAAGGGAATAAAGTGAAATTTTGCTATATAAGCATCAATTATTAACAGCTAGAGATAAAGAAATTAAAGTTGATGAACTGAAATTCGATCCGAATTTTAGGAAACATTAGATTTGTCCCAAAGTCGAATTTCTTAGCGCATCGAATCGTATATTTTGCAAAATGGCTGCTGCACATGTTAGAAAGAGGAAGTAGGAAGCCTGGGAGCGAGGGAGCACCCATAATACCATGCATAAAGCAAATGAGCAGATAGCCAGCCCCTGTGATGTCACAGTCCTATAAAAATGCTCATCCTGCCCGGTCTCCGCCATTTTTCAGTGAACTTAAGTCAGGGAGAGACGTTACATGCACTAGGGACAGTGATTAGGAAATACATTATTCACAAAATATTACTATTGAGCAGTTCAGGGACAGAATATTGATCATGTAGGGATATAATAGGGAGGCTTCATCCACACTATAGGGAGAGTGCAGGAACAGCTTAGAGATAGTGTAGGGATATAATAGGGAGGCTTTATTCACAATATAGAGAGAGAGCAGGGACAGCTTAGAGATAGTGTAAGGATATAATAGGGAGGCTTTATCCACACTATAGGGAGAGTGCAGGGACAGCTTAGTGATAGTGTAGGGATATAATAGGAAGGCATTATCCACACTATAAGGAGAGTGCAGGTGTCAAGTAGGGGAGTGGGGGAACCCCCACCATGCAATGTCTTCAAGGGGAAGAGCAACTAGGCCTGAAATCATGGAAAAGGGAGCAGGTCACCTCCTAAAGCATTCCTAAGCCTCACCCTAACTCCTAACCGTATAAGTGGATCTGGATGGTAGGACGTCTCATACCTAGGATACCTAGGACCCTGAGTCACCCTGATAATCCCTCAAATAGGAGCAGGGGAGAGACAACCTGTTCTTCCAAGACACGGAAGAGCAGGAGTCTCTGCAGGCCTAACAGCAAAGGGAATGATGGCAGCTAGCGGTGGACGACACAACAGATAAGTGTCCAGAAGCAGCAAACACAACTGCCAACAGAACAAAAATAGACACTTACCTGACACAGCTGCAACCAGGAACTAGAGCCACCCACGCCACAACCACTGGATACTAGTAATGCGCCTAGGCCCAAACACACATCAGGAAGGACCCAGCACTAACACCCCGACACTGAATCCAGTAGTCACTACCTGGACCACAATGCAGAATGATGCATGGCAGCCCCAGGCAGTGCTGCTGATAGTTCCCCCTCCGGGGAACTTCCAGGGACCCCCTTTCAGAGGAAAAGACGAAAACGGAAAATGTCTAGCAGACATGCTGGACACAACATCAACAGACCAGACATGTAACAACGCACTAGACATAACAACCAAACGCCAAATCAAACCCACACCAAACATAGACACATAAGGAAGGGTGGAGACATGGAGAAGACATAGGGATGACATTGCTAAAAGACCTTGATGTCCAAAAAGGTGGCCCTCAATGACTAGGCTGATGGAATTGCCCAAGAATGGAGCCTAGATTCCAGCCCACAGCAAGGCTAGAGCACAACTAACCTCCATGCTACAAGCCTAGACTAAATAGCTCTAAGAGACAACACCCTGATCCACACCTAGTCAGTAAATTAACCCCATGCTCACCAAACAGCAGGAAGACTAACCTTAAAGGCTTGAAGTGCACATGCAAACCGAAAACTACATGTTGCCACCGGCAACCAGTCTGTACGGCAACCGTGTCGCGGTCAACATAACATAGGCTGTGACTGTAGGGTCCAATAGAAGAGTGCAAAGCCTCGCTAATAGGAGCTATTCTATCACACCTTGCTGTACTAATTAGGGTTAAAAAGTGTTCTAATACTACTAATTTTAGGCTGTTTGCATTCCTTCATACATACAAAATTCCAGTAACCCTTGATTCTGTTATTGGGGTGAAACTGTGATCTGATACTACAGATTTTGGGGGGTTCTTATTCTTTTATACATAAGTAAATCCTCCTTTTTTTTTTGTTTATTGACAAAGAAACATTCAAAATTATTTTCCATACAGCTTAATCTTCAACATTATTAAATTTCTCATTTTTACCCCAAAAACTTCCGCCCCTCCCTTCAATGCGTCTCCTATCGCCTTTGTCAGCCAAGACGGAAAAAGTGATAACGGTGGGGTGAAGGCAGGATGACTTAAGACTTCCAAATCCCCCATACCATATTCCATTTCTCCTCAATACTTCTTTGTTTATATAAGATTCTTTCATATCTCTTAATATTATTGCCCAAATTTAACCATACATACACACTAGAAGTATTTTGTGAGAACCAACCTCGAGTGATTAAAAGTCTTGCCAAAAAGAGTATTTTAATCAAAAGGAATCTTTTATACTTATCACAAATAATTTGGGAAAAATCAACCAGGACCCAACATTCCACCGTGTATGGAATCACTATTTTCAGTTTTTGTGTAATAAGTTTAGCTATTGAGTCCCAATATTCTGTTAGTTGTGTACAAAACCAAAACATGTGTAAGTAGTCAGCCCCAAATGAATCGCACCATGGACAATTGGACGTATTTCTCAACCCACATTTATTGAGCCATGCTGGTGTGACATATAATCTATGTGTAATATTAAATTAAACCAAAACATGATTAAAATTATGTGACTCTAATCTTAAATTAGTCATTATTTTTCCCCAATCATCTGGCTGGATCCTTGAAACAGATTCCCAAGCCTTTTGTCCGGGGGAACGTATACTATTGAAAAGTGCTTCATGAAGCGATTTATAAAGTTGATAAATTTTAAACTTCTGCCACAAATTTCCCATCAAATCATTCATAGGTGTACAGGTATCTATCCGTAACAAAAATGTACCCTTTACACTAGAAAGTGCTGAACGTAGCTGTAAATATCTAAACCAAGATAAATTAATTATATGCTCTCTTTGTGTCAACTCCAAAAAAGGAAGTATATCTCCATTACTCACCACTTGTGCAACATACAGAATATTGTTGTTTTTTTGCCAGTATTGATCTTTAGCTAGATCATCCAACTCCTGTACATAATAATTATACCAAAGGGGCGTACAGTGGAGATATCCCTATATTCCCAACCAACCTCTAGTGCTCCACATCTTGACAAATAACTTTCTAGATTCCCTATAGTCCTGCTGAACTCTGGATAATAACCCAGCCATAGCTGTGAAGCTATAGAAGAGCCCTTAAAATAGGGAAGGTTCAACCCTTCCTGTTCCATCGGCTTATTAAGGTACTCCTATTTAAACCTCACCCGCTTTCTTCCCCACAGCAGATCATTAATAATTCTCTTAATTAGCTTAAAAAAATGTATCCTCAATCCACAATGGGAAGTTTCTAAGAATATAGAGGACTTGGGGTAATATCACCATCTTAACCAGGGATATTCTGCCAACTCTAGATAGAGGGAGTCGAAGCCAAAGCGTCACTTTTGACCTCAACTTACTTATCAATGGAATCAGATTTAGATATAAAAAAAATCTTCAACTTTAGGGGATATAATCATGCCCAAGTATTCAAATGAATGAGAAATCCAAGGTAAACTCAAGGGCCCCTCAATAGAATAGTCAGGTCTAATGCGCCCTGGTGACTTCTTCCTGGCTAGTATACTATACTGGCCAGGAAGAAATCACCATAGCGCATGCGCGGCCTCGGCGTGCGCTTTCGGGACTGCGCGCGGCCGGCCTGGAGAAAAGAAGAAGTCGTCTGCACAAGCGCGGCCACCGTGATTCCGGAGAAGAGCGGTGGCTGTAACCAGGTGAGACAGAAGACAACAGTCAGGTAAGTATATGTTCATTTTCTTCTAAGGGGTGGGAATTAGTTACTTAAATATATTTAGAAAAATAATCACTGTTAAATCATTAACAGATTTAACAGTGATCATTAAGATGGGAATACCCCTTTAATATCAAAACCCAAAGCTGCACCAAAGGTATTAACTATATGAATGAATTCAGGAAGTGAGATATTGGTATGATTTATAAAAAAAAAAACATCATCTGCATATAAAGAAATACAGTCTTCTGGTCCTGGTCCTCTACTCAAAGAGAAGCTCTCCGTCAGGCTCCCATTAATATTCAATCTTGCAGTAGGTGACTTATACAAGAGCTTAACCAAATTTATAAATCTAGTACCAAATCCCATCCTTCCCAAAACCTTCCAAAGGAATCCCTTAGAGGCGTCTAATGACAGAATGGAGCGATAGACCCCCCCGAAGGACTGTATACTTGAAAAGAAACAATGCTACTTATAATGAGTATCCTTATTAGGAATAAAGCTATTTTGATCAGGATGTATAATGGATGTAATAACCTTGGATAGCCTCATAGCCAGAATTCTTGAGAGAAGCTTCATATCTGTATTCAATAAGGAAATAGCCCTATATGACTCCAGATCTAAGGGGTCCTTCCCCTTTTTAAATGTTAATGTTATTACAGCCTCTGTCATTGATTCTGGAAGGCTATCCTCCTCAAATGATCCTAAAAAAAACCCTCAATAAACGAGGGAGAATAATCTCTCCATACTTACGATAGAAATCATATGTCCCAGGGGAAGGATTTCCCAATTATGCCTTCAGTGCAGCCTCTAGCTCCTCTAGAGAGAGATCTAAATCCAGAAACTCCCTCTGAGTATCGGTAAGAACTGGGAGAGAAATAGAGTTATAATTCAGAAAAATGCTTCAAAATAGGTTGACTTTATACGCCCTTGTTCTCCAATAATTATACCCACAGACCGAATACTATCTTTTTTTTAAAATTTTTATTAGAAATCACCCTCGCCAAGAGTTTCCCTGGTCTCCCCGCTTCCAAGAAATATTTTTGTCCCTTAAAAAAGAGTCTCTGCTGGGCCTTTATCCAAGAGAAAGTCAGCATACACCTGGCTTGCATTTTGCATATTTTCCCTATTTCCTGGAGTTTTATTCTTAGAGAACTCATTCATGGCAACCAACGCTGCTTCTTTTAACTCTCCCTCCTCCTTGCCATATCCCTTTTTAAGGTTGGAAATATTACTTTTGAAAATTCTCCTGATAAAGGCCTTAAATGCGTCCCATACCAGTTGGACTCTGACTGTGTTATCATTACTATCCCAAAAGTATCCCACCTTCTTTTTCACCAGTTCATGAATATCCTTACCCATTATAAAAATCCAATTGGGGTTCAATCTAAATAAGGGTCTTACTTTATGATCATTGCCCCCCCCCTATGTTTAATTCAAGAGATAAGGGTACATGGTCCGATAGCGGCTTGGACTCGTATTTCATCGATTTAATAGATCTAAGATGTTTTTTATTTATCAAGGCCAGGTATATCCTAGACATGGAATTTCCAGATTTACTTACACAGGAATAAGCTCTTTTCAATTTTCTAGCCCATCCCCATACATCCACATAACCTGCGTCCAGACAAAAGCGTGCCAAAGGGGACCCATGGGCTGGAGTGTAAATATCTCCTCCCACAGAGATTCTATCTATTTCTGGATTAAAGTTAAAGTCCCCGATAACTAGTGAGGGATATTCAGGCCACTGATCCACAATAGTCAATCAACAATAAAGTACGTATAAAGAGAAGGGGGAGGGGTATAAGCAAAAGCCAAAATACACAATCTTCCAGAGAGTTCCCCATAAAGAAAAACATACCTCCTTTGCCTATCGATAGAGGATGCCTTGCAGACAAAATCAATCCCCCTATGGATCAGAACTGTAACCCCTCTGGAGTAGCTGGAAAAGGTAGAATGATAAGTCTGCGCAGCCCATCCCCCTACCGAGTCACAAAATCGACTCCTCGGTAGTAGTGTTGAGCGCGAATATTCGAATTGCGAATTTTTTTCTCGAATATCGCAATTTCGAGATTTCGCGAATATTTAGAATATCGTTCTATATATTCGCGAAATAGAATATTCGTTTTTTTTCTTTTTTTTTTTTATTATATTTTTTTCTTTCCCACTTCCCTAAAGTTGTTCTTACCTGTCCTTTGGATTCCTGGCTTCCTGGCTGCTCCAGTCAGTGGCGTTTTCAACTTACTGCTATATTCCATATTAGCTAAATTACAATCTAATCTATATGTGTATTTTACGAAATTTCGCAATAGTCGCAATTGCGATGCGAGTAATATAACACGAAATATTCGCATGAAGATTTCAACTTAGCACTGCTATACTCCATATTCTAGCCTAATATGGAATATAGCAGTGCTAAGTTGAAATCTTCATGCGAATATTTCGTGTTATATTAGTCGCATCGCAATTTCGACTTTTTCAAATGTTCTTAATATTGCTCTAACTTCGTCTTTTAGAAATTTCGTAATATTGCTCTAACTTCGTCTCTTAGAATATTACGAATATTCTAAAAGACGAAGTTAGAGCAATATTACGAAATTTCGTAAAATACACATATAGATTGTAATTTAGCTAATATAGTGCTATAATCCCTTTTTTTTCCTGTAATTTTTTTTGCCTCTTCTGAACTTAAGTTTTGTAAAATATGTACACTATTAAAAATTATTACTATAGCAGTATATTAGCTTAAATACAATCTATGTGTATTTTACGAAATTTCGTAATATTGCTCTAACTTCATCTTTTAGAATATTACGAATATTCTAAAAGACGAAGTTAGAGCAATATTAAGAACATTTGCAAAAGTCGAAATTGCGATGCGAGTAATATAACACGAAATAGTCGCATGAAGATTTCAATTTAGCACAGCTATATTCCATATTCTAGCCTAATATGGAATATAGCAGTGCTAACTTAACACAGCTATATTCCATATTAGGCTAGAATATGGAATATAGCAGTGCTAAGTTTAAATCTTCATGCGACTATTTCGTGTTATATTACTCGCATCGCAATTTCGACTTTTGCAAATGTTCTTAATATTGCTCTAACTTCGTCTTTTAGAATATTCGTAATATTCTAAGAGACGAAGTTAGAGCAATATTACGAAATTTCGTAATATACACATATTAGCCTAGCCATAGTCATTAGCATAGGAACGTTGCCTTATACTATCAAGATAAATTTTCGCAATATGCGAAAAATAATTTCGCGATAATTGGAATAATTGCGAATATTCGATTTCGACGAATATAACACGAATATTCATGCGAATATTCGCGAAATATCGCGAAACCGAATATGGCACCTCCCGCTCATCACTACTCGGTAGCATGCATTTCAACCAAGCAGATAATCGCTGGTAGAGGTCTCTGAACCTGGTCAAAGACTGTCTTTTAATCTTATCCCCAAGACCTTGCACATTCCAAATAAAGATTCTAACTGCCATCAGACCAGCCAACAGCTTCCCATAATATAGGTATAATCCCATCCTCCCCCCCAACCCCCACCATCTTAGGAGACACATCGCAGGCCATCCCACACCTCTTCCCCCCTATACTTTCTGATCTGCCACATCACTGCAGAGATCTCTCACCTAAGACCGTCCCTCTCCCCCTTCCCACAGACATCTAAGGTAGAAAAAGGGAACCAAAAAAAGGAAAGGTAATCATGAAAAAAACTGCTTAGATCTTATTCAGGTCCAGCCAGTCTACAGCAGAATCCGAGGTATCAAAAAATTGGGTTTCATCATTGAATATTATTCGCAGTTTAGCTGGATAGGCAAACTAATGTTAAAGATGTGTGAATGAGTTAACTTTTTCTTCTTCAAGTGCCTCCCACCCCCATCTTTGTTTCAAGACTGAAGAAGAGAGGGGGGGCAAAGAGCTTTGCTGTGGGAAGGGTCTGTTTTCTCATCTTTGTACAGGTGTCCCAAGGGAGGTGTATAGATTGTGGAGGAATGCATAAGCCAATCATATGACTTGATGATATATACATATTATTCACTGCCTATAGAGAAGCACCTCCTTGAAGTGTCACATATGACGTATGCAGTATTATTGTTAGAATAGACGCCATTACAATATGGCGGACACTTAGATGTTTACATTAGTTCACATTCCAAAGTGATACACAGTGCGCAGATGTTAGGATGTTATCTCTGTTTCTCTTATCTCTTTTTCCTTTTTGACCAATTAAACAATGTTTAAGCCTCAGAGAGGACTGCCCTCTTCTGAAGATGTATATACAGCTTACCCTTTGTAATAAAAGATAGAGATTGCTTTGACCAGCTTCTGTGCCAGTGTCCAGTCTCTCAACCACGCGTAGATATTAACCCCCTGGGGGTACATTGATTTGGAGCACCAGAGTGCATCTTAAATGCTCTAATTTAGGGCTACTTTAACAGATGGTACCCCAGATGGGACTATAAGCGAAGGTAGCATCCAACAGCTGACCAGACGAGCCCTGAGCTTGACGAACGGCAGAGGGGAGTGGACCGCAGCCTCAAAAGAAAGGTGAGAAAACGTTTTATCTTATCTGCCTTTCTGCTATTTACTTCGTCATGCTCAGATAGCTCAGTCTGCTGTGAGGTGGTACCGATGTAAGTATAGTAGTCGGCTGTAATGCTGAAAGCTTGGAGTCTATAGAACCAATAGTCTGAATTTATAGATCACTCTGGTGTGTATATGTTTTGTGTGTGTCTGTGATTTATCTGAGGAGTGAGTTGAGCACAGACGGTAAAACCACAGACAAAGGGAGAGGACAGTAACCTCCTGGTTTGGAAGGGGGCGCTGTAGCGCCGAGGTGTGGGACAAAGTAAACTCCGGCTGACCTGGCCAGGGAGACGCATGGAGCCACATGACCCCTAGATAAGGGAAGACTGCGGAGATATTCTCTACCTGACCTGACCCCCAGGAAGATGCGTGCGGAGCCCGCCTGACCCCTGGAGAGGGGAAGACGTGCGGGAAGTCCCAGCTGACTAGTCAGACGTGATAGTCAGATTTGAGCCAACCAGAGGGGAGGGTGAATCCTTTGTCTGTAGAGGAAAGGGTTAAAGGTGCCTCTTTACTCCTCTGTTTTGTGTGTGTCAGTCTGAAATACTGCTGTTGAAATGGGTCAGTCCCAATATTATTAAGAAGGAGAAAATACAGCCCCTAGCTAGTAGCGAAGGAAGAGGGAGATTATAGGATGTGATATTAATGGACAATTGAAAGTTAAAATGTAAAAAATAATGTTAGAGAAAGTGTGGGGCCGGACAGCAGGTCGCCCGGCTGGCAACAGGGATGAAAATCTGTAAGAATCTGTGAAGTTAGAGCTTACAGACTGTGGGCATCAGAACTCCTGTGATGTTGAGGGAGGTTCTAATGAGTGAGAAAACAGAGCAGTGTCAGGATGTTAATTGATGGCACTAGCAAGAAAGAAAGTGCCCCAGTGTCGGCAATCAGAAAGACGCTTGTGTTAAATGTTCCGAAATTAACTGGTTAAGTTTTGTTACCCTAATAATATGTGTGTGTTTAAATAGGGAAATAGGGAAGACCCATAGCCTGGTCAGTTAATGGATAAGTATTGTATCTAGTGTGAGCTACAGAGATTCACTTTCCCCTGCTTTCACACAGAAACATTCCTGAGATAAGAGAAATGGGCAAAGAGAAATGGGGGAGGGAATCATGCAGAGTAAGTGATGTGTAATATATTATACAAGACGAAGAATTGTTCAATAATTTTCTTTCTTCTTTCCCAAGCAGTGTAATGTGGGAATCCAGCTTTAAACAAAATGACTGTATGATTATAACATGTATATTGTCTTCTTATAAGATTTGATTAATCACAGAGTGAAGACCAGAAGACATTGGAAAAAACAGCACAACAGCGACATAGAACATCAGCAATTCTGGGTGTGGTGTGGCTATCTGTTTCCAGGAAAGCTGTGTTTGTCTGTGCTGCAAGTTTTGGGCTGAAACAAAGAAAACTGAGTGGCTGGGTTGGAAGACATAAATGAATCAGTGGAACGTTAATGGGTGTAGCTTTGAGTTGTAGTTGAGTCGAAAATGTGTGAAGACTGATGGATGTTTTTAGCAGAGCTGTGAATGCAATTCATATTTTATGTATAAGGGCGTGGTTATGAGCTGTTTGTGAAAATGAGTACATGAAAATGTGAATGCGTATGGAGTACGATATTTGTTTTTAAATAATATGCGCATTGAGAATTTAATTTTATTTTTCTTGGAAGATTTTAGTTTTTTTTATTGGTGCCAACAATGTTGATTGGGCTGTAATTTTTTTTTTAAGTTGAAGTCAATGAAAAGTTTCTTATGGGCCCTTTGTGTGTTCATGTCTGTATTGTTAGATCTGTTTGTTTCAATGTTTGAAGTTACGTGTTACATGTTAAGTGTTGTGCTTAACATCAGAGCTCTGTTCTTATGGACAGCTGGGACACTACTGAAAGACAGAAGGAGGACCACAGCGTCCGACTGAGATGACTCAGCGCGGAGGGAGGAGGATAGGGGTGGATGTTACAGACAACGACAACCCTTGTGCCCATCCCCTAGTTATAAGACACTCCCATGGAAGATTAGAAGTCCTGTTTTCCAGTCTATTAATTCCGCGATAGGAAAAGTTGGATACTTCTGTAAGCCAAAATGCAGAGTAACATCAAGCAGCATTGGGTGGTTCAGTGGTTCCAACCATAGGTAGTGTTCCTTTGGCATTGCTTCAGCCCTGATGTCAAACGCCTCATTAAAGTGAGGAAAAAGTAAGTCTGCCACCCTATAATGGTCCTGGGAGATGGGCCTGCAAAGTCTGTGGGACCCAGATCCCAGAAGAGAGAGTGTTGTGCTGTGTGTGGTACTCCTCGTTCACACCACACAAGAGGATTGTATTCTATGTTGACCATGCCCGGATCACTGTCCGTCCCCACAGACACCCATGTTTTTTTGTCATAAGGAGAACACAAAGACAGGTGAGGGGGGGGGGGGGGGTTAGATCAAGATTAGGAAACAGGAAATCCATTATCGGCTCTACTTTTAAACATTTTTAGCAGATTCAGTCTGGCCCAATGATATCCCTCATTCTGGGTGATAAAATAAGTAGTCCCGTTTTTGATTAATACTGGAGCAGCCAAGACAGTTGTGCACAGCAAACATGGCCTCCCCTGATTTACTCTCCAAGGACACCAGTCTTTGGGTAGAAGTGGATGGGAAAGTAGTACGCTCCCTTTTCAACAGAAACCATCCATATTAGATTTGTCCCTAACCAAGATGCGCTTGCCCGTTTGCTGGTCAGTGGTAACGCCCCTTGTTGCCTCCTGGGTGCAGATTTGCTTGCAAAAGTACATGCTAGTATCTCATATCAGGAGGTCGGCACTGTGAAGCTTACAGGTGCCCTCAACGACCAGGAACTTTGTTTGTTGGCCATTAGTGATAAAATTCCCTGGTCCATGTTTGTATCAGTACTCCCAGAAGCTGAGAAAAGCAAACCACTCACCACTGGATGGTACATGACCTACATGCCGTTAATGAAGCCACAGTTTCTAACACCCAAATCGTGCCCAACACACACACACACCATGTTGGCTCAGCTTCCCATTACTTCTACGCACTCCACTGTGATTGATTTGTCCTTTGGTCCCTACCGCCTCACAGATGAGGTGGTAGATTTTTTTATGCCCAGAGCTGGCAATTTTGTGTTCCCCCACACTGGGCCTATCAGATTATTACATTTAGATTGTATTGTTATGAAGTGAGTGGCCATGACTCAGCTGTCCTCACCCAACTGCATGGCCAGCAATAACGCCCCGCAGCATATTATTCAGTCAGACTTGATCCCGTGGCCAGAGGTGCCCCTTTCTGCATCAGAGCAGTAGTAGTTGTACTAGCTATGCTTGATAAAAGCTCTGAGATAGTTCTGAACCACAAAGTGATGGTGATATTACATCTATCCTAGTGAACATACAATCCAAATGATTGTTTTGTTGCCCGTTATTTGAGAATGCAGTGTTCAATTTTGTTGCCTGACAATGTTGCCCTCCAAAGGTGTAATACTTTGGACCGAGCCACCCTGTTGCCTCTGGACCAAGGCGGGGAGGGAAGAGTTAGGGCACCACACTTTAAACTTTTCTTCCAGATTCAAAGGAAGAGGCTCCTGACTGTTTGCAGATGATGTCACAAGAGGTAGTGGGATTTGGTAAATCAGCCATTAGGTAATCTAGATCATGTGCTCTTTGTTGATGGATCGAGGTATGGCCAGGATGGCAGGTACTACACAGGTTGGGCAGTGGTGATTAAACGTGACCTACCACACATGTCTGCTCAAGAAGTAGAGCTAAAAGACACTGAAGATGGCTTGCAGATATGCAGATGGAAAAACAGCCAACATTTACACTGATTCCAGGTGTGCTTTTGGGATAGCCCATGACTATGGGCCCATATGGAAAGCCAGAGACTCCTTGATCGCTTCAGGTAAACCCATCAAAAATGGGGAAGCAGTGAGGTCTCTGATGGAAGCCCGCTTGTCACTAACATGAGGGGTGATGATAGCAACGAAAGGCCACTGTAAACAGATGCAGAGGAGGCAAAGGGGAAAGCCACGGCAGATCAGGCGGCAAAAATGGCTGCCAAATTACCTAAGCAGACCTTAAGTCTTAAGTGGCCACAGTTCAGGTCCCTGAAATAACTCCTGTCTCCCGAAAGTTCTTAAGTAGGGATGAGCGAACCCGAACATTTTCGTAAAAGTCCGTGTTCGGGTTCGGTGTTCGGCGCTTTCTTGGCGCTTTTTGAAAGGCTGCAAAGCAGCCAATCAACAAGCGTCATACTACTTGCCCCAAGAGGCCATCACAGCCTTGCCTACTATTGGCATGGCTGTGATTGGCCAGTGCAGCATGTGACCCAGCCTCTATATAAGCTTGGGTCACGTAGCGCTGCACGTCACTCTGCTGATTCAAGCATAGGGAGAGGTTGCAGCTGCGACGTTAGGGCGAGATTAGGCAGATTAACTCCTCCAAAAGACTTCATTCTGTGATCGATCTGCAGCTGTGGATCATTTAAGTGCTAATATTGACTTGCTCACTTTTTTGAGGCTGCCCAGAGCGTTTTTAGATCACTTTTTTTCTGGGGTGATCGGCGGCCATTTTGTGACTTGTGGTGCGCCAGCACAAGCTATCACCAAGTGTATTTAACCATCAATAGTGTGGTTATTTTGTGCTATATCCTACATCAGCTGCAGGCTGAGCCTGTGTCACCGAAGTGCATTTAACCATCAACAGTCTGATTATTTTTTGGCCATATACTACATCTAGTGCAGGCTGAGCCTGTGTCACCCAAGTGCATTTAACCATCAACAGTGTGGTTATTTTTTGGCCATATACTACATCAGGGGCAAGTTGAGCCTGTCACCCAGCGCCTAAAAAATAGACCTGACATTTCTATTCAACCAAATCTGTACTGTTTTAGCTGGTCAAGTTATTTGTAGTGACCGTAAAAGCACACTTTTTGTTCTGGGTTGAAAAACTATTCCCAAATTTGCCATTCTCAAAATAACTAGTTTCTGGTATATAAGGCCTACTTGAAATCTATCCCAAAAAGTAGGGTTGTCCCGATACCACTTTTTTAGGACCGAGTACAAGTACCGATACTTTTTTTCAAGTAGTCACCGATACCGAATACCGATACTTTTTTAAAATGTCATGTGACCGTTTTCAAACCACAATACAGACTAAGGATATTTTCTTTAGAATTATGAAGAACTCTATGAACTCAAGACATTTTAAAAGAATAAAACTGTTTTATTTGCTTGTCACGCAGTAGTATAAAACTACAAAACTCAAAGAATTTTCAAAGAACATGTTGATAAATCCCAAAAATATATTTTACAACATCAAAATATATTAACAACAACAATAACTAAACACATGTTAAATCACAACCCAACTAAAAGTGCAAAACAGCAAAAAACTGTAACAGTGCATTGTTTAACATGGGGAACAAACATTATGGGATGGATTAACGGCAATATAGGTAATAGAATTATTATTTGTCAAAAGTTAGTGGCAAGTTCTTTTTAAGGAATAAAAGCATCTCTGCATGTTCAGCCATTAGCCTGTTTCTGCTATCAGTAAGCACGTTGGACGCTAAGCTGAACAGTCTTTCACTTTCAACGCTACTGCATGGGGCAGAAAGAAATTTTTGGGCCATTTTAGCCAGAGTTGGAAACCTCACTTTGTGAACTGCCCAGTACTTCAGGGGTTTCTCTGAATGAGGTATGGTGATCTCTCCCAGGTAAGCTTCCAGCTGTATAGTAGCAGCTTTTGGAGCACTGCTTTCCGATGTAGATGAACCTTCACCAGCAATTTCCGCAAATACACTGGACAGACTGGTACCTGGCTGGTCACAGTGAGGTCTTTTGGAAGCTTGTTCTTCATGATCCTCAGATACTATTGTCTCATCAGAAAAGTTTTGCAGTTCCTGTAATAACATTTCTTTTGCCTCCCTGGAAGTTTCTGAATTACCAAAAAATCGATCTTTATACCTTGGATCCAGTAAAGTTGCGATAGAGTAAAGGGGGTTTCTCTCAGTATCAGAAAAGCGCTTCTGCAAAGAAGCAAGCAAAGTGCTCCTCATTGTTTTGATGCCCTGGTCGTCATCCACTTTTGACAAAACTTTCTGTAGCACTGTTACTGCAGGAATAACATCAGAGGCGAAAGCATCAGAACAACTGACTTGGCGGGTCATCTCCTCAAATGGAGCCAAGATATTGAGCAACTTCTCTATCAGGTTCCACTGGTTTGAAGTAATGGTGGCAGGGAGCTCATGTTCAGACGAATAGACTCCAAGGGCACGTTTCTGCTCAAATAGACTCTTCAGCATGTAAAATGTGCTGTTCCAACGAGTTTGCACGTCTTGCTGGAGTCTTTTTACTGCCTGACCAAGGTCTTTCTGGATGTCCTGCAGCCGAGAGTATGCCAGAGTAGAATGCTTGAAGTGGCCAATTATTCTGCGCCCGACTCCCACAGCATCTGAAATGCTGCGCTGTGACAACAGTCCCTCTGTGACGGCAAGCTGCAATGTGTGCGCAACACATGAAATACTGGGAAGTCCAGCATCTTCCATACCCTTTATCATGTTTTTGGCATTGTCCCGGACCACATGAACCAAACTTTTTGGAATTGCCCAATTCTGAAGCATTTCCTCAAATATGTTGGCAATTGCTTGACCAGTGTGGGAGCCTTCAAATTTTGTAGCATGGAGCATGACCTGATGCAGAGAGAATTCGCCGTCTATCCACTGCGCCGTTAAACTGATAAGAGACAGTGGACTCACACTGCTGCTCCAGATGTCTGTTGTGAAGCTAATTGCCTTAATGTCGTTCTGCAACATGATGGTAATGTGCTTTTGAACCGCACCATGGATCTTTGGTAAGATGACGTCCGTTATGTAGTGGCGACTGGGAATGTCATACTTTGGCTCTAACACGTTAAGAAATTGCTGAAAAGCCATGTTCTCAACAACGGAAAGAGGTTGATCATTCAAAATAATAAATTTGGTGAGGGCATCTGTTATCTTTACAGCTCTGGGGTTGTCTCTTGACAGCTTTTCTCTTCTGGCAAAAGTTTGTTGCAAAGTTGGCTGCTGAGTGCTAGTGCTGGCGGTAAACTCTGCATGCTCAGTTTTATGTTTTATTTTCAAATGCTTTATCAGATTACTGGTATTGAAAGAGCTGATTTTTGTACCTCCTCTCGATAATTTTACAGAGCAAAGTTTACACTCTGCAATCCGTCGGTTGTCCTCATTAATTTTAAAATACTTCCACACAGCTGACATTCTGCTGGTGTCTCTGTGCAGTGTGAATTCAAAGGTGTTGATAATTTGCACGACCTTGGGTGAAAAAGGCAAAATAAAAAAAATAAGCATCCATTGTTTAACTACTTTTTTATCGGGCAGTGGCACTCTCACCCCTTCCTGCCCAGGCCAATTTTCAGCTTTCAGCGCTGTCACACTTTGAGTGATATTTGCGCAATGCGCAGTCATGCTACACCGTACTTTCCTTTTTTTTGTTTTTATAATTTTTTTTTTCACACAAATAGAGCTTATTTTGGTGGTATTCATTTTATTTAATCACTGCAGTGCCTTTTTTAAAAAAAAAACAGAAACATGAATAAGAAGCCTTTCTTGGGTTCCAGGAAAAGGGGACAGCTGCGCCAACTAAATGAAAGATTAAATAGCATACAGTATATGGTGAAGATTTGCGCAAATCAATAGTACGTAAAGAACCAGTCCTGCTTAAATGGCAGTGGCACCACAGTGACTCACTTGACTGTCTCACTCTAATCTTACCTGCTCGGCGAGGGCTGCCTGCTTCTGCGATGTCCGTCCTGCTCGTACTGCTCTCCGCCTGCTCTCCTCCCACTCTCCTCCCTCTCTCTCTCTCCTGCCCACTCTCCAGTGCCCTCTCATCAATTAGCAGCACAAGGTGAGGAAAATGCATGCTAATTGGATGATCTTTGGCGCTCTCCTTCTCAGCCGCCCACCAGCCAGCTCGAGGGGAGGAAACAAACAGTAAGTAATAGTAATACCCAGTCACATACCAGCAATAATTATCGTTGCCGGCTCTCTCCACCCCTTCTCAGCTGCCGCTACATGCCTCCTATAAGCACCCGCTCACCAGCCCGCTCGAGGGGAGAAAACAAAACACATGGCATCACTAATTATTACAGTTACACACATGTACCGCTCGTTTCACCCCTTCTCAGCTCCCGTTCACTGCCCCCTCTATGCACCGCTCACCAGCCCGCTTAAATAAAAAAATAAAAAAAGTATTCTATTTATGTATCGGGGCGGGGTATCGGCGGCTGAGTACCGCCGAGAAAACTCGGAATAAGTCCCGATACCGATACTAGTATCGGTATCGGGACAACCCTACCAAAAAGGATATCATACATTGAAGGTGCTGATAGTGTCATTCAGAAAAACCTAAGACACACGCTAGCGTGCAGATAGAAGTCTGATTCTGTGATTAAACCTATACATGTCACACAGCGCAAAAAAAAACAGGCCTCACATTTCTATTCAACCAAATCTGTACTGTTTTAGCTGGTCAAGTTATTTGTAGTGACCGTAAAAGCACTTTTTATTTTCTGGGTTGAAAAACTATTCCCAAATTTGCCATTCTCAAAATAACTAGTTTCTGGTATTTAAAGCCTACTTGAAATCTATCCCAAAAAGGATATCTTACATTGAAGGTACTGATAGTGTCATTCAGAAAAACCTAAGACACACGCTAGCGTGCAGATAGAAGTCTGATTCTGTGATTAAACCTATACCTGTCACACAGCGCAAAAAAAAACAGGCCTCACATCTCTATTCAACAAAATCTGTACTGTTTTAGCTGGTCAAGTTATTTGTAGTGACCGTAAAAGCACTTTTTATTTTCTGGATTGAAAAACTATTCCCAAATTTGCCATTCTCAAAATAACTAGTTTCTGGTATTTGAGGCCTACTTGAAATCTATCCCAAAAAGGATATCTTACATTGAAGGTACTGATAGTGTCATTCAGAAAAACCTAAGACACACGCTACCGTGCAGATAGAAGTCTGATCTGTGATTAAACCTATACCTGTCACACAGCGCAAAAAAAACCAGGCCTCACATCTCTATTCAACCAAATCTGTACTGTTTTAGCTGGTCAAGTTATTTGTAGTGACCGTAAAAGCACTTTTTATTTTCTGGATTTAAAAACTATTCCCAAATTTGCCATTCTCAAAATAACTAGTTTCTGGTATTTGAGGCCTACTTGAAATCTATCCCAAAAAGGATATCTTACATTGAAGGTACTGATAGTGTCATTCAGAAAAACCTAAGACACACGCTAGCGTGCAGATAGAAGTCTGATTCTGTGATTAAACCTATACCTGTCACACAGCGCAAAAAAAAACAGGCCTCACATCTCTATTCAACCAAATCTGTACTGTTTTAGCTGGTCAAGTTATTTGTAGTGACCGTAAAAGCACACTTTTTGTTCTGGGCTGAAAAACTATTCCCAAATTTGCCATTCTCAAAATAACTAGTTTCTGGTATTTGAGGCCTACTTGAAATCTATCCCAAAAAGGATATCTTACATTGAAGGTACTGATAGTGTCATTCAGAAAAACCTAAGACACACGCTACCGTGCAGATAGAAGTCTGATTCTGTGATTAAACCTATACCTGTCACACAGCGCAAAAAAAAAACAGGCCTCACATTTCTATTAAACCAAATCTGTACTGTTTTAGCTGGTCAAGTTATTTGTAGTGACCGTAAAAGCACACTTTTTTTTCTGGGTTGAAAAACTATTCCCAAATTTGCCATTCTTAAAATAACTAGTTTCTGGTATTTGAGGCCTACTTGAAATCTATCCCAAAAAGAATATCTTACATTGAAGGTACTGATAGTGTCATTCAGAAAAACCTAAGACACACGCTAGCGTGCAGATAGAAGTCTGATTCTGTGATTAAACCTATACCTGTCACACAGCGCAAAAAAAACCAGGCCTCACATCTCTATTCAACCAAATCTGTACTGTTTTAGCTGGTCAAGTTATTTGTAGTGACCGTAAAAGCACACTTTTTTTTCTGGGTTAAAAAACTATTCCCAAATTTGCCATTCTCAAAATAACTAGTTTCTGGTATTTGAGGCCTACTTGAAATCTATCCCAAAAAGGATATCTTACATTGAAGGTACTGATAGTGTCATTCAGAAAAACCTAAGACACACGCTACCGTGCAGATAGAAGTCTGATTCTGTGATTAAACCTATACCTGTCACACAGCGCAAAAAAAAAACAGGCCTCACATCTCTATTCAACCAAATCTGTACTGTTTTAGCTGGTCAAGTTATTTGTAATGACCGTAAAAGCACACTTTTTTTTCTGGGTTGAAAAACTATTCCCAAATTTGCCATTCTCAAAATAACTAGTTTCTGGTATTTGAGGCCTACTTAAAATCTATCCCAAAAAGGATATCTTACATTGAAGGTACTGATAGTGTCATTCAGAAAAACCTAAGACACACGCTAGCGTGCTGATAGAAGTCTGATTCTGTGATTAAACCTATACCTGTCACACAGCGCAAAAAAAAACAGGCCTCACATCTCTATTCAACCAAATCTGTACTGTTTTAGCTGGTCAAGTTATTTGTAGTGACCGTAAAAGCACACTTTTTGTTCTGGGTTGAAAAACTATTCCCAAATTTGCCATTCTCAAAATAACTAGTTTCTGGTATTTGAGGCCTACTTGAAATCTATCCCAAAAAGGAAATCTTACATTGAAGGTACTGATAGTGTCATTCAGAAAAACCTAAGACACACGCTACCGTGCAGATAGAAGTCTGATTCTGTGATTAAACCTATACCTGTCACACAGCGCAAAAAAAAACAGGCCTCACATTTCTATTCAACCAAATCTGTACTGTTTTAGCTGGTCAAGTTATTTGTAGTGACCGTAAAAGCACAATTTTTGTTCTGGGTTGAAAAACTATTCCCAAATTTGCCATTCTCAAAAATGTGGTGAACGGGAACAATGAGGAAAACATCTAATAAGGGACGCAGACGCGGACGTGGACATGGTCGTGGTGGTGTTAGTGGACCCTCTGGTGCTGGGAGAGGACGTGGCCGTTCTGCCACAGCCACACGTCCTAGTGAACCAACTACCTCAGGTCCCAGTAGCCGCCAGAATTTACAGGGATATTTGGTGGGGCCCAATGCCGTTCTAAGGATGGTAAGGCCTGAGCAGGTACAGGCATTAGTCAATTGGGTGGCCGACAGTGCATCCAGCACGTTCACATTATCTCCCACCCAGTCTTCTGCAGAAAGCGCACAGATGGCGCATAAAAACCAAGCCCATCCGTCTGTCACATCACCCCCATGCATATCAGGGAAACTGTCTGAGCCTCAAGTTATGCAGCAGTCTCTTATGCTGTTTGAAGACTCTGCTGCCAGGGTTTCCCAAGGGAATCCACCTAGCCCTTCACCAGGGGTGGAAGAGATAGAATGCACTAACGCACAACCACTTATGTTTCCTGATGATGAGGACATGGGAATACCACCTCAGCACGTCTCTGATGATGACGAAACACAGGTGCCAACTGCTGCGTCTTTCTGCAGTGTGCAGACTGAACAGGAGGTCAGGGGTCAAGACTGGGTGGAAGACGATGCAGGGGACGATGAGGTCCTAGACCCCACATGGAATGAAGGTCGTGCCACTGACTTTCAGAGTTCGGAGGAAGAGGCAGTGGTGAGACCGAGCCAACAGCGTAGCAAAAGAGGGAGCAGTGGGCAAAATCAGAACACCCGCCGCCAAGAGACTCCGCCTGCTACTGACCGCCGCCATCTGGGACCGAGCACCCCAAAGGCAGCTTCAAGGAGTTCCCTGGCATGGCACTTCTTCAAACAATGTGCTGACGACAAGACCCGAGTGGTTTGCACGCTGTGCCATCAGAGCCTGAAGCGAGGCATTAACGTTCTGAACCTTAGCACAATCTGCATGACCAGGCACCTGCATGCAAAGCATGAACTGCAGTGGAGTAAACACCTTAAAAACAAGGAAGTCACTCAGGCTCCCCCTGCTGCCTCTTCTGCTGCTGCCGCCTCGGCCTCTTCTGCTGCTGCCGCCGCCTCGGCCTCTTCTGCTGCTGCTGCCGCCGCCTCGGCCTCTTCCTCTGCCTCTGGAGGAACATTGGCACCTGCCGCCCAGCAAACATGGGATGTACCACCAACACCACCACCTGCGTCACCAAGCATCTCAACCATGTCACACGGCAGCGTTCAGCTCTCCATCTCACAAACATTTGAGAGAAAGCGTAAATTCCCACCTAGCCACCCTCGATCCCTGGCCCTGAATGCCAGCATTTCTAAACTACTGGTCTATGAAATGCAGTGATTTAGGCTGGTGGACACACACAGCTTTAAACAGCTCATGTCGCTTGCTGTCCCACAGTATGTTGTTCCAAGCCGCCACTACTTCTCCAAGAGAGCCGTGCATTCCCTGCACAAACAAGTGTCCGATAAAATCAAGTGTGCACTGCGCAACGCCATCTGTGGCAAGGTCCACCTAACCACAGATACGTGGACCAGTAAGCACGGCCAGGGACGCTATATCTCCCTAACTGCACACTGGGTAAATGTAGTGGCGGCTGGGCCCCAGGCGGAGAGCTGTTTGGCGCACGTCCTTCCGCCGCCAAGGATCGCAGGGCAACATTCTTTGCCTCCTGTCTCCTCCTCCTCCTACTCAGCTTCCTCCTCCTCTTCTTCCACCTGCTCATCCAGTCAGCCACACACCTTCACCACCAACTTCAGCACAGCCCGGCGTAAACGTCAGCAGGCCATTCTGAAACTCATATGTTTGGGGGACAGGCCCCACACCGCACAGGAGTTGTGGCGGGGTATAGAACAACAGACCGACGAGTGGTTGCTGCCGGTGAGCCTCAAGCCCGGCCTGGTGGTGTGCGATAATGGACGAAATCTCGTTGCAGCTCTGGGACTAGCCGGTTTGACGCACATCCCTTGCCTGGCACATGTGCTGAATTTGGTGGTGCAGAAGTTCATTCGCAACTACCCCGACATGTCAGAGCTGCTGCATAAAGTGCGGGCCGTCTGTTCGCGCTTCCGGCGTTCACACCCTGCCGCTGCTCGCCTGTCTGCGCTACAGCGTAACTTCGGCCTTCCCGCTCACCGCCTCATATGCGACGTACCCACCAGGTGGAACTCCACCTTGCATATGCTGGACAGACTGTGCGAGCAGCAGCAGGCCATAGTGGAGTTTCAGCTGCAGCACGCACGGGTCAGTCGCACTGTGGATCAGACACACTTCACCACCAATGACAGGACCTCCATGCGAGACCTGTGTGCCCTGTTGCGCTGTTTCGAGTACTCCACCAACATGGCCAGTGGCGATGACGCCGTTATCAGCGTTACAATACCACTTCTATGTCTCCTTGAGAAAACACTTAGGGCGATGATGGAAGAGGAGGTGGCCCAGGAGGAAGAGGAGGAAGAGGGGTCATTTTTAGCACTTTCAGGCCAGTCTCTTCGAAATTCTGTGCTGACATGAAGCCAGATTCTCTGTTACGCGACCTCTCTCCTCTGCCTGGGTGCCTGGGCCTAAATATGTGACAGTGGCCTGTTCCAGTGGTGGGTGACGTGAAGCCTGATTCTCTGCTATGACATGAAGACAGATTCTGCGCTGACATAAGGCCAGATTCTCTGTTACGGGACCGCTCTCCTCTGTCTGGGTGCCGGGGCCTAAATGTGTGACAGTGGCATGTTCCAGTGGTGGGTGACGTGAAGCCTGATTCTCTGCTATGACATGAAGACAGATTCTGCGCTGACATAAGGCCAGATTCTCTGTTACGGGACCGCTCTCCTCTGTCTGGGTGCCGGGGCCTAAATGTGTGACAGTGGCCTGTTCCAGTGGTGGGTGACGTGAAGCCTGATTCTCTGCTATGACATGAAGACAGATTCTGTGCTGACATCAGGCCAGATTCTCTGTTACGGGACCTCTCTCCTCTGCCTGGGTGCCTGGGCCTAAATGTGTGACAGTGGCCTGTTCCAGTGGTGGGTGACGTGAAGCCTGATTCTCTGCTATGACATGAAGACTGATTCTGCGCTGACACAAGGCCAGATTCTCTGTTACGGGACTGCTCTCCTCTGTCTGGGTGCCGGGGCCTAAATGTGTGACAGTGGCCTGTTCCAGTGGTGGGTGACGTGAAGCCTGATTCTCTGCTATGACATGAAGACAGATTCTGTGCTGACATCAGGCCAGATTCTCTGTTACGGGACCGCTCTCCTCTGCCTGGGTGCCTGGGCCCAAATGTGTGACAGTGGCCTGTTCCAGTGGTTGGTGATGTGAAGCCTGATTCTCTGCTATGACATGAAGACAGATTCTGTGCTGACATAAGGCCAGATTCTCTGTTACGCGACCTCGCTCCTCTGCCTGGGTGCCTGGGCCTAAATGTGTGACAGTGGCCTGTTCCAGTGGTGGGTGACGTGAAGCTTGATTTTCTGCTATGACATGAAGTCAGATTCTGCGCTGACATAAGGCCAGATTCTCTGTTACGGGACCGCTCTCCTCTGTCTGGGTGCCGGGGCCTAAATGTGTGACAGTGGCCTGTTCCAGTGGTGGGTGACGTGTAGCCTGATTCTCTGCTATGACATGAAGACAGATTCTGTGCTGACATGAAGCCATATTCTCTGCTATGGCATGAAGAGACTGAATCTCTTCTGACATGAAGCCAGATTCTTTGCTATGGCATGAAGAGACTGATTCTCTGCTGACGTGAAGCCAGATTCTCTGCTATGGGACCTCTGTCCAATTGATATTGGGTTATTTTTATTTTTTTTATTTTTATTTTAATTCATTTCCCTATCCACATTTGTTTGCAGGGGATTTACCTACATGTTGCTGCCTTTTGCAGCCCTCTAGCTCTTTCCTGGGCTGTTTTACAGCCTTTTTAGTGCCCAAAAGTTCGGGTCCCCATTGACTTCAATAGGGTTCGGGACGAAGTTCGGTTTGGGTTCGGATCCCGAACCCGAACATTTCCGGGAAGTTCGGCCGAACTTCTCGAACCCGAACATCCAGGTGTTCGCTCAACTCTATTCTTAAGACCTTACAGAACCAGATGGGGAAGGAGGAAAGGGACTGGTGGATGGAAAAGGGGGGACTACAAATAAGAAGGGAAACTTTGCCTTCCCAGGTCCCTCTACTCCACTATGCCACAGGCAACCCATGGAGTGATGCACCAGACAAAAACTGCTATGTGGGATTTAGTACGTAGCATATGGTACGCCCCAGGGTTCAGCACTGTAACAGTCAGACATACTCAAGGATAAATGATTTGTGCCCAGAACAACGTGGGCAAGGTGGTTAAGGTACCCAAGAAACAAGTCTTGCTTTTTGTATCTGTTTCAACGTTGGCAGACTACCTTCAACTACCCAAGGTGGGCATGTATGAGTAAGTATTAATATGTGATGACTTGTTTTCAGGATGGACAAAACTGTCCCCAAGGAAGTAAAGAAGATTATGTCCGAAGTTGTGTGCAGGTATGGGGTACTTTAGATCATTGAAAGTGACACAGGTGTTCACTTCACAGGTGAAGTGATGCAGGAGATGATGAAGGTTTTGGGTGTAGGATAGGCCTTACATGCTTCGTACCATCCACAAAGCAGCAGTAGAGTAGGGAAAAGGAACTGAACGGGACACTAAAGTTAAAGATTCAAAAGCCTTAATAGAGTGCCTGCTGGTAGCCTTCTTTTAGTAAGGTATACGCCTAACCGTGAGACAGGCCTTTGTCCCTATAAGGTCCATTTTGGGTCAGCCCCTAGGATAGGATTGTATTTCCCACAGCAGCTCCAGATGCAACATGGTTTTGCATGATTATGTGATCAGTTTTGTACAAGCATTTGACTAAAGTACATTTTCGAGTTTTTGCTTCACTTCCAGGTTTTGATAAAGTAACAGGAACCCACCCACTTGTGTCTGGAGATTGGGTGGTAGTAAAAGACACGTTAGAAAAGTCCTAAAACCCTGGTTTGATGGTCCATTCCGAGTGTTGTTGACCACAAGGACAGTGAAGCTCAAAGAAAAGCATAATTGGATTAATTTCAGGGAAGTGTTGAGACTGGTTTTCCCTTGTGTAACTGTTGATTATGACTCAAAAGAATATGGAAAAATTGTATGAAAACTTCGGTCCAGTCAAATCAGAAGCACTGATGACCTCCAGTCTCCCCCATGTGATGTCAACGCAATTAGGGAAAGATCATCTGACTTCCCTGTGCTCAAATCCAGTGTCATGGGAGGCTGTTCACTAGGAATGGCTTGTCATGGAAGCTGGTGAAGAGGAGGCGGAGCATTGGGACAGATGTTTAGGTTTAAGGAGAGAATTAAAATTCAAGGGGGGACTGTTAAAGATGTGTGAATTTTATTCTATATTTTGTATCTCTAGGACTGTAATGAGTTAACTTTTTTCTTCAAGTGCCTCCCACCCCCCTCTTTGTTTCAAGACTGGATAAGAGAAGGGGGAGCAAAGAGCTGTGCTGTGGGAAGGGTCTGTTTTCTCATCTTTGTACGGGTATCCCAAGGGAGGTGTATAGATTGTGGAGGAATGCATAAGCCAATCATATGACTTGATGATATATACATATTATTCACTGCCTATAGAGAAGCACCTCCTTGAAGTGTCACATATGACGTATGCAGTATTATTGTTAGAATAGACGCCATTACAAGATGGCGGACACTTAGATGTTTACATTAGTTCACATTCCAAAGTGATACACAGTGCGCAGATGTTAGGATGTTATCTCTGTTTCTCTTATCTCTTTTTCCTTTTTGACCAATGAAACAATGTTTAAGCCTCAGAGAGGACTGCCCTCTTCTGAAGATGTATACACAGCTTACTCTTTCTAATAAAAGATAGGGATTGCTTTGACCAGCTTCTGTGTCAGTGTCCAGTCTCTCAACCACGCGTGGATATTAACCCCCTGGGGGTACATTGATTTGGAGCACCAGAGTGCATCTTAAATGCTCTAATTTAGGGCTACTTTAACACTAATATCTAATATCCTCTTCCTGTAGATGTTTTTTTGCCGCCTTAAAACTGCATCTTTTTTTCTGGATCTCTTTAGAGACGTCCGTGAAGAAAAGGACTTTATGTCAGTTATATACAAGTATTGATCAAGCAGCAAAGTGCTCGGGTGCTCGAGAAGAACACCTCGGGATGCTCAGGTGCTCTACCGAGCACCCGAGCACAATGGAAAACAATGTGAGAAACCGAGCATTAAACCAGGCACCGCCTGCTCTGAAGAGGGGAGGGTGTCTGGTTCTAAGGAAAAGGTCAGAAATTGATGGAAACACCACCGAAATGGTTCAGGAACAGCATGGGGTGGATGTCTGGATGCATCTTGGACTCCCAGGTCGCTGCTGGGAAAGATGTTGTCTGAGTAGTACGCCACTTTTACAGACTGACACTAATACGTACAAAACCAAAGATAAAATCGATTTGAGAGGAAAAATTGTTAGGAAACATTCTTTCCTGTATATTTACTTGTATATAAAGTGCAAGTGCTGCCAAAAATTACAAGGAAGAGGCACTCCGTTACAGCCTGTATATCACATAAAGGATGGCCTCATTCACATTGTGGTACAATTTTTCAGGAAGTGGGACTCCTACACTCATAAAGCCTATGCACTAAGTGAAAGGGCTGCCAAAAATTACAAGGAACCGGCACTCCAATACACCCTTTATTACACATAAAGGAGGGCATCATACACAGCCATGAAAGATTATGATTGATGGCCTGTTGTTGACCCTCAAATATATTTGGAGCAAGGACCTGCTGATCTGACCATCTAAAACACTATAGGCGAGGTCCTTCTGATGTGACCATCTAAAACAATAGGGGTGAGGGCCTGCTGCCGAGCTGACCATCTAACAAAATTGTGGGCGAGGGCCTGCTGCCTGGCTGACCATCTAAAAAAATTGTGGGCCAGGGCCTGCTGCCGAGCTGACCATCTAAAAAAAATTGTAGGCGAGGGCCTGCTGCTGAGCTGAACATCGGAAAAATTATGGTTGAGGGCCTGCTGCTGTGCTGACCGTCGAAAAAAATATGGTTGAGGGCCTGCTGCTGAGCTGACCATCAAAAAAATTATGGTTGAGGATCTGCTGGTGAGCTGACTCTCTAAAACATTAGGGGCGAGTGCCTACTGCTGATCTGACCATCAAAAAAATTATGGTTGAGGGCCTGCTGCTGAGCTGACCATTTTAAAAATTATGGTTGAGGGCCTGCTGCTGAGCTGACCCTCAAAAAAATTATGGGCGAGGGACTGCTGCTGAACTGACCATTTAAAACATTAGGGGCGTGGGCCTGCTGCTGAGCTGACCATCTAAAACATTATGGGCGAGGGCCTAATGCTGAACTTACCATTTAAAACATTAGGGGTGAGGGTCTGCTGCTGAGCTGAGCATCTAAAACATTAGGGGTGAGGGTCTGCTGTTGATCTGACCATCTAAAACATTATGGGTGAGGGCCTGCTGCTGAGCTGACCATTTTAAAAATTATGGTTAAGGGACTGCTGCTGAGTTGACCATTTAAAAAATTATGGTTGAGGGCATACTGCTGAGCTGACCATCGAATAAATTATGGTTGAGGGCCTGCTGCTGAGCTGACCCTCTAAAACATTAGGGGCGTGGGCCTGCAGCCAAGCTGACCATCTAAAACATTAGAGGTGAGAGTCTGCTGCTGAGCTGACCATCTAAACATTAGGGGTGAGGGTCTGCTGCTGATCTGACCCTCTAAAACATTAGGGGTGAGAGCCTGCTGCTGATCTGACCATCTAAAACATTATAGGCGAGGGCCTGCTGCTGAGCTGACCATGTAAAACATTAGGGGTGAGGGTCTGCTGCTAAGCTGACTCTCTAAAACATTAGGGTCGAGTGCCTGCTGCTAAACTGACCATTAAAAAAATTATGGTTGAGGGCCTGCTGCTGAGCTGACCCTCGAAAAAATTATGGGCGAGGGACTGCTGCTGAACTGACCATCTAAAACATTATGTGCGAGGGCCTATTGCTGATCTGACCCTCTAAAACATTAGGGGTGAGGGTCTGCTGCTGAGCTTACCATCTAAAACATTAGGGGTGAGGGTCTGCTGCTGATATGACCCTCTAAAACATTAGGGGCGAGGGCCTGCTGCTGAGCTGACCATCTAAAACACTATAGGCGAGGTCCTTCTGATGTGACCATCTAAAACAATAGGGGTGAGGGCCTGCTGCCGAGCTGACCATCTAACAAAATTGTGGGCGAGGGCCTGCTGCCTGGCTGACCATCTAAAAAAATTGTGGGCCAGGGCCTGCTGCCGAGCTGACCATCTAAAAAAAATTGTAGGCGAGGGCCTGCTGCTGAGCTGAACATCGGAAAAATTATGGTTGAGGGCCTGCTGCTGTGCTGACCGTCGAAAAAAATATGGTTGAGGGCCTGCTGCTGAGCTGACCATCAAAAAAATTATGGTTGAGGATCTGCTGGTGAGCTGACTCTCTAAAACATTAGGGGCGAGTGCCTACTGCTGATCTGACCATCAAAAAAATTATGGTTGAGGGCCTGCTGCTGAGCTGACCATTTTAAAAATTATGGTTGAGGGCCTGCTGCTGAGCTGACCCTCAAAAAAATTATGGGCGAGGGACTGCTGCTGAACTGACCATTTAAAACATTAGGGGCGTGGGCCTGCTGCTGAGCTGACCATCTAAAACATTATGGGCGAGGGCCTAATGCTGAACTTACCATTTAAAACATTAGGGGTGAGGGTCTGCTGCTGAGCTGAGCATCTAAAACATTAGGGGTGAGGGTCTGCTGTTGATCTGACCATCTAAAACATTATGGGTGAGGGCCTGCTGCTGAGCTGACCATTTTAAAAATTATGGTTAAGGGACTGCTGCTGAGTTGACCATTTAAAAAATTATGGTTGAGGGCATACTGCTGAGCTGACCATCGAATAAATTATGGTTGAGGGCCTGCTGCTGAGCTGACCCTCTAAAACATTAGGGGCGTGGGCCTGCAGCCAAGCTGACCATCTAAAACATTAGAGGTGAGAGTCTGCTGCTGAGCTGACCATCTAAACATTAGGGGTGAGGGTCTGCTGCTGATCTGACCCTCTAAAACATTAGGGGTGAGAGCCTGCTGCTGATCTGACCATCTAAAACATTATAGGCGAGGGCCTGCTGCTGAGCTGACCATGTAAAACATTAGGGGTGAGGGTCTGCTGCTAAGCTGACTCTCTAAAACATTAGGGTCGAGTGCCTGCTGCTAAACTGACCATTAAAAAAATTATGGTTGAGGGCCTGCTGCTGAGCTGACCCTCGAAAAAATTATGGGCGAGGGACTGCTGCTGAACTGACCATCTAAAACATTATGTGCGAGGGCCTATTGCTGATCTGACCCTCTAAAACATTAGGGGTGAGGGTCTGCTGCTGAGCTTACCATCTAAAACATTAGGGGTGAGGGTCTGCTGCTGATATGACCCTCTAAAACATTAGGGGCGAGGGCCTGCTGCTGAGCTGACCATCTAAAACATTATGGGTGGGGGCCTGCTGCTGAGCTGACTGCAGAGGAGAAAAATATTCCTTCCTAAACTTTTCCTGAATTAAGATCTGTATCATTTCGGCAATGTTTTTTTCCTCAGAGCCTTCAGGTAGATCCAAAATTCTCAAATTACATCTCCTAGACCTGTCTTTCAGATCCGCCACCTTCTTTTTATGGATATTAACCTCCATTCTCCACCGCCCGACACTACAGAGCCCCCACAGTTTTTTCTATAGTTGTGACTCTGTCCTGGATCTTGGTAACATCGTCCCTTATCAGGACCACATCTGTCTGGATTACCCCGAGCTGCATTCAGATATTCTGTATTAAATCTCCATTTGTTTTTACCGCAGCCAGGATTGCCCCAATGGGGCAGGCTCCACAATACATGAATCGTTTAACTCTTCCATCCTCACCTCACTATCATCCTCCACTGATTCACCCACTTTGGATCCAGGATTTTTTTTTACCATTCAGATCAGTCATCCCTTTTTGTCCTGCTCTTGTAATTACATTTGAGAACTTTAAAAACTGGTCTATTTTCACAGATTACAGTGTTTTCTGCCGCATTTTTTGAGACAAATGGTCCACTGAACGTCTATTTTGCTTAGGGGCCATTTCCTTCCCCCTCCCCTTTATATATATATATATATATATATATATATATATTCAGCTATATTTCAGCCCCCCAAATACTGTTAAAGAGCAAGGGAGGAAGAAGAAAAAAAGAAAATAGAAAAAGAAAGCAAACAGGAAGAAAATATCTCAACCAGGGGCAGACTGACAATTCATGGGGCCCCCGGGCAATAGGATTTTATAAGGGGCCCTTGTGTCTCCGCCCAGCCTCAAGCCATGCCCACACACAGCCCCACCCACATATCACGCTGCCCAAAACACCTACACTTGGTACAGAATTTCTCTTCACTATGTTCAAAATAAATGTTTACTAATTTAAAAAATATATATCCCGCCCTCCACCACAACACAAGCGTATCTCAGACTCCATGTATGGCAGAGCCCCACAGCAATACAACTCACAGTAATGTGTGATGTGCAAGTACATCACAGATCACCTCAGCAATAAAATGCATAGAAAAGTGCAGTGTGTGAGTATCGCAAGCTCTACAGCAATATACGTCACAGGAATGTGCAGTGTGTGAGTGTATCATAGCCACCCCACTGCTGTCCCATAAGGAAGCACTGGGGGGCTATTGCGCATGCGTGGCTTCATAGAGATGCTTTGAATCAATGCATTGCTATGAGAAGTGTTTAGTGTGAATGCCAGGGTTGCACGTTGTCTGATGAGTGGTCACTAGAGGTGTTCCTTGGCAGTAATGTAAATACAGTGTTTAAATTACAAAGCTCGCAGAGACATGCTATAGACACCAGAACTACTATGTTTAGCTGTTGTGGTTCTGGTGACTATAGTGTCCTTTAATATAGAGACAAAAAAAAAAAGGAATCAGCACAAAAGTATCAAATAAAATGGCTGTAGGATTATTCTAAAAATTAAAAAATAACAATTTCTGACACAAATATATATATTTTGCTGATTGCTTTTATTTTTTTAAATGTGCAGATAGTACTGTACCCCTCCATCCACCCCTCCCTCTTCTCCAACCCCCCACCCGCTTCTCCAACCACCCAGCACCCTTACTGACTTAAAACAAGTAATATACTGTACATAAGGAAATCAGTTAATCCTTAATTGTGGTCCTGGCTACGGCGGGGAACCGTGTGGAAGAACCCGAGGGGGAAGGGATGACTTGACTGTCAACTATGGATGGCTGAGGTGTGCGGGAAGCCATGGCCGGGTGCGAGCTAAATGAGGGGCATGCCTGATGGTGAGAGCGCGGCGTCCATGATGGGAGCGCGAGGCGGCGCTAAATAGGCCTCCTTCGTCCCTCCCACAAACACAGGCTGAGCTTCAGCCTTGACTACTTGTGGTCCTGGCTACGGCGGGGAACCGTGTGGAAGAACCCGAGGGGGAAGGGATGACTTGACTGTCAACTATGGATGGCTGAGGTGTGCGGGAAGCCATGGCCGGGTGCGAGCTAAATGAGGGGCAAAAATCAAGCGGGTAGGAATGATTAATGTGGAACTCATAGAGCTAAGCTGGTGAAGGCTTTGGCAATCTCGGCCCGCGGATTTGGAATGTAGTGAAACAGGAAGATTGCCATCGCCCATTTTCTGGATGACGTGCGCTGGGACTCCGTGACTTGATGCTGCAGAGGCCGCCCCTATGTGAAATGAATGTCCCGAAATGGCCTTGACGTCGAACCCTAGTCCGGAAGCTAAGGTTCTGATATGGTGAATGAACTGTGAAGCCGTGAGTTATTTGGAGTTGAAGGGAAAGAGAGGGCTGCCTGGCGTGGAAACTTTTGAGATGGCGAGTAGCTTTTTGAACACGGCAACCGGGCACCATTCATTGAAGGTCTGGTAATAGCAAATTTTGACTGGCGGTCCCACTTGAGAAGTTTTGGTGGAAGGGAGTGATAGGGTGCAATGCGTCTGCTGCCAGACCAATTGATCTGAAGTGGGGCCTGCGTGTCGAGGAGAGCTGGTGAATTCCCCAGGCCGTAAGAACCCGTAGAAACAGAGGTACATGGCTGCTTTGATCACTATGCTTTTATATGGCCCGAAAGGATCATTGTCTAGGGAGGTGGAAAAGGCCCTGAACATTGCCCCGGTGACTGGTTTTCTACGGGACTCTGGCTTGTTGCTGTTCTTTTGGATCCCTCTGAGGGTGGATTTGATGGCCTGAAAAGAAAATATGGACTGGCTGGCTGGGTGATCTAAAGTGAAGAAATGTTGTACCCCTGCAAGGTATAATTTGATGGTATTAAAAGATAGGTGAAGGTCTGTGTGACAATAAGCCAGGAATACCATGACATAAGTTGTTCGGTCCAGGTGTTCTTGTGGGTGTCTGAGGGAGAATTGTGTGAAGGTTTCCCATCCTGTCTTGTAGTTCCTGGCTGTATTGCGGGATAAGGAATGATGGATGAGTGATCTAGCCGTTTTGACATGCTTGCTCAATCCATCGTCAGTGTCTCGAGGGCGGGTGGAGGGACCCCTGATGGATCCGCGTCTGGCATCACCTGAAAGAAAACCGGGAAGTTGAAATGAGAGAGGGCATCGGCCGCTGTGTTTGCTGAACCCTGTATGAACCTGCATGAAAAATGAAAATTATACTTTAAAGCAAGGCACACTAGTCTGCGGACAAAAGGCATGATTTGTGGGGAAGAGGAACGGCCTTTGCTGAGGATTTCTACAACTGCCTGATTGTCCGTGACGAAGATGACCGGCTTGTTCCTCCAGATCTCCCCCCAGGTCTGGGCAGCTGCCACGATGGGATAGATTTCTAAAAGTGGAGAGGATTTGATGGAACTCTGAATGGAAGAAATCTAAGGCGGCCAAGGACCCGCGAACCACTGGTTGTTGAAGATGGCTGCAAACCCTTTTGAACCTGCTGCGTCGGAAAAAACTGTGGGAGAATTATCGTCCCAGGAAGGGACGAAGAGGGAGATGCCATTCCAGCTGGAAAGGAAATGGTGCCACATGTGGAGATCGGCCGTTGCGGCGGCGTCGAGGTGGATCAAGGCGTCCAGATCCGAGGCAGCAGGTAAAAGCTGCAGCAATCTGGAGATAAATGTCTGCCCCTGGGGCATGATCTTGGAGGCAAAATTTAGCATTCCCAGAATTGACTGGAGTTCGACCTTGGTGAGGGTCCTGGCCGTGACAGATTTACTGATGGAATCTTGGATTTTTCGGAGTTTGTCGTCGGGCAATCTGGCTTCCATCTTACCAGTATCCAAGATGATCCCCAGGAAGGTTATTACTGAAGATGGACCTTCAACTTTTGCCGGGGCAATCGGGACGTTCAGTTTTGAAAACAAGTCGAGAAGTACCTGGAGCTGATTGGGTGCTTGATCTGCGGTCTCGATCAACAGAAAGTCATCAAGGTAATGGATGACCCTGGAGCATCCGCCGTGGTTGACCAAGACCCAGTGGAGAGCTATGGCAAATTGATCAAACAGCCAGGGGCTGCTCTTTGATCCAAAGGTCAGTCTATCTGAGAAATAGTACAGTTCCCTCCACTTGATGCCATAGAATTTCCATAAATGAGGTGAGACTGGAAGAAGTTTGAAGGCGTCGGCAATGTCTGCCTTGGAAAGCCAAGCGCCTGACCCCAGCTGGAGAATCAACCGAATGGCTTCGTCCAAGGAAGAGTACCGCATGGAGAAGTCCTCTGAAGGGATGAGTGAATTTAAACTAGGTGTGCTGGAAGCATGAGGAGCAGAAAGGTCGAATATCAGTCTTTTTTTATTGGAAAACTTTTTTGTGACCAGGCCAATGGGGTTGACCCTCCATATGTCAAAGGGGGGGACTGTGAATAGACCCAGGAGAAAACCCTTGCTGATTTCGGACTGGATGAGGGAGTCCACTGATTCAGCATCTGCCAAGGCGGAACGGAGATTGGAACCCTCCCAAGTTGTCTGCGGGGAGGAAACTAGCCCTGTATAGAACCCCTGTGAAAATCCGGAAACCAAAAACTGCACGAATGCGGGGTCGTGGTGATGCAGAAGGAGGGCGGCTAGTAGGTCGATGTTGACTCCAGCTAGTCATAGCTGTTTGGATGACCTTTGCGGACAGGACGACTGGGGATGGGCCCTGAAACAAATGGAGCAAACATGCAAAGCCTTGCATTTTGCAAAATAGCAGTCAGACCAGTTAAAATTGTTGCAGACCTGACTTCTGCCCAAAAACACTATGGGCCTGCCCCATTTGTCTACATTCTGCCCTGAACTTGAAGAGCCGGAAGGGATGGCAGAGGGTCTGCCTTGGGCCAGAGCCCCTGAATTGGGACACCAGTCAGAGGAATGCGAGATGGACTGGCAGTTGGCACAGGTGGGAGCTTTGAGGCCCGCAAAATGCCTGCAGAACAGCTCCATGTCTAGTGTGGACCAATCCATAATGTGCTGGGACTGGGACAGAGCAGCAGCGGCTTTGGCGGAAAACGAGCGATGATAATCATAAAAAGCATGACCTCCATACTTGTGTCCCAAATCAGTGACCCTGTAGAGGTAGGTGTCGAGTTCCTCTCTACGGTGTGGTTGGGCAGAGCATAGGATGTCTCGGAATAGGCTGAAGGCCAGCATGAACTCTGCAATGGAGAGCTTTTTATGCAACCGGGCGTCTTTGGATTTGAGAACCACTGACACGTCTCCACATGCAATGGTCCTGTTTTCGTTGGAATCGTTGGTGGAAATGAGTATGGAAGCCAGGTTTATGTCTTTACCTGCCAAAATGTCCTTCCGGATGTTATCGGGAACGAAGTGTGATGGGGAAATGGTGAAGGAGCTGGGAGCCTGACCTGGGGTTGGGCATGAATGGCGGACGGGCCTGGAACCGGAGAGGTGGGAGTGTTCGGAATTGATGGTCTGGTCTCCACCACCAGCAACCTGGTCTGGATTTCAGACACTGAACTGGCAAGAGTGTTAATGGTAGAATGAAGCTGGGCCAGCGCTGTCTGGATCGTGGACAGGGACACCTGATCTTCCGCAGCTAAGATAGGCTCCGCAGTTAGTAGCCTGTACAACTCAGCTTTGCGAGCTGAGGCAGGATAGCGGATGCCTCTCCTGGTTAGTTCGGTCATTAGCTTCGGAATGGTCCACTGCCTGAACGAAAGAGTGCTTCCATGGGCCGAGCCGGGCGATTCCGGAATAGAGCGAGTCTCGGCGATATCGGAAGCGTGGGACATCGTGCTGTGGAATGAAGAATGGAAGGTAAGGAGGGTGATAAAGCCACCTGACACCTGCGAGTGAATCCGTGAAACCCTCTGAAATAAAACACCGAAGAGTGACAGTAATCCTTCACCAGGAAGAGGTTAAGAGGGCGACATACATGATACTGGCCCGATCCTGAGGGATGAAGTAGTGAAAACCAAACTTACCTGGACTTGGCGTATGAAACCGTGGAACAGAAATAACCTGGATGGAAAAGGGACCTAGGATTGGTACCTGGAGGAAATCGCCTAAACGAATCGAATTTTGAACCAGACAGACCTCTGGGATGACCCTGGAAAACATGGGGTGAGGCTTGAGAGATGCAGGAGATAAGTAGAACCTAACGTGGATGAGGGAGCGGGAGCCCGTGAGTCAAGCTTGACCGTGCCTGATACATGTGAGGCACCCCTGAATGACCTGATGCCTGGCGGGCGGTCAGGAACCCGTGAACTAGCTGCGTGGCTAGTGGCGAATGCCCCTGAGGTGCATCAGGGTCCAACCAGGTTGAAACGGGCCGAGCGTGTCGGGCGACCGATGCACCTGCTGCGTGGCAGGACCGCGACAGCACCTGATGCGTATCAGGAAATGCAAATGTAACATGAGAAACCTGTCCCTGATGCGTGTCAGGGCGGTGAATGAACCTGATGCGTGTCAGGAAAATGAACATGGACTGCTGCGTGGCAGACAAAAGATTGAATAATCTGATGCGTGTCAGGGAAAGAAACGAGACCGGATAAAACCTGATGCGTGTCAGGACAAATAAACGGCATGAGCTGCAGTGTGGCATGCAATGACCGGATGAACCTGATGCGTGTCAGGAAAGAGACATGAATCTGCTGCGTGGCAGACAATAACGTAAATGAAACCCTGATGCGAGTCAGAAAAAATTGACATGAATATGCTGCGTGGCAGACAATTGCGTGAATAAAACCTGATGCGAGACAGAAAAAATTGACATGAATCTGCTGTGTGGCAGACAATTGCGTGAATAAAACCTGATGCGAGACAGAAAAATTGACATGAATCTGCTGCGTGGCAGACAATTGCGTGAATGAAACCTGATGCGAGACAGAAAAAATTTACATGAATCTGCTGCGTGGCAGACAATTACGTGAATGACACCCTGATGCGAGACAGAAAAAATTGACATGAATCTGCTGCGTGGCAGACAATTACTTGAATGAAACCAATTACTGAATGAAACCTGATGCGTGTCAGGAAAGACATGAATCTGCTGAGCGGCAGACGGAAGGACGAATGAAACTGATGAGTCCCAGAAGTAACATGACGTGAATCTGCCGTGCGGCAGACAAACGACAGGAAGACCCGAGCGTCCCAGTGAAAACGATGACGTGAATCTGGCGCGCGGCAGACGGACGACCTGATGCCAAAATTGTTATTTTTTTTTTATTTTATTTTTTTGGGTGATCACTCCTGGGTATGGATCTGCTGCGCGACAAGTGACCCAGGAATGAGTGCATGATGTGTGATGGGTGTTTGCCACACAACCTCAAGAGGGGTGGCCAGGATGAATTGGATACAGTGGTGCTGTGGCAGTGTCTTGGATGTGATGAATGGTTGCTGATGCTGTGGCTGTATGAGTTGGCTGAGGCCCATGCATTTGAGTGTAGTGGTTTTCCTGTAGTGGCGACCTGAGCGTCGGCGTTGCCCTGGTGACCAGTGCAGGAGACTCGGGGCCCAGTATCGCGAGATCACGTGCGGAATGCTGTAGAGCGCGGCGCCGAGGCTCCCAGGATGGGGAGCAGCTCAAGGCGCCGCTTAGCTTACCGGAGGAGCGAGGATCGATTGAGGGCAGAAGAAGTCAGACCGGAGGCAGGAACGAGCGGCAGCGAGGGTAAAGCGGCAGCGTCGGAACTGAACCCGGAAGTGAAGAGACGTCACGGTGAGAGCGCGGCGTCCATGATGGGAGCGCGAGGCGGCGCTAAATAGGCCTACTTTGCCCCTCCCACAAACACAGGCTGAGCTTCAGCCTTGACTACTTGTGTAGTGGGGGGTGTTTTTGCGGCCCGATACTACAGCTATTCTACACGTATAGATACTGTTACAGTACAGTATGTCTGACAGACAGGTGTCAGGGCCTTCTAAGGGAACGGGCAGTGGCCAAAATGTTTCTGGAACTGGCAGAAGAAGCAGCAGAAGAAGGGGGGTTGGCAGTAGCAGTTCGCAGCGAGAGGCCAGAGCTGACACTATCATCCAGCGGTTGTGTTTTGACCAGCAGCCCAGCAGTCCTTCAATGGTTGACTCGGTCTTCAACCTCATCTCAATTGACATCAGACACCCCAAGCCATGAGTCGGTGGGTTCCTCTGACCTGACGTTTACTTGGCATGGCCCTGGAACAAGCTTTTTGCCCTCACCTGTCTCTTTAATTTTCTGTTCCTTCTGCTCGGGAAGTATTGCATGCTGTCGATTCATCTCAGCTTTTCAGCAAGGACAAGCTTATTGAGGACAGTCAGCAGCTACCACCCAGCCAAGATGTGGAGCAGAGATCTGCTGCTTCCTCCGGTAGGCGGGCAAGAAAATACAATGAGAGTGGTCAGGCACACTGCCCTGAGCCTGGTGATGGTGACATCAGTGATGTGCAGACGGTAGTGGATGATGATGTAGCCAATTGCACGTGGGAGATGGGTCAAGGGGGATCTTCATCATCATAATCAGGGGATGAGGGTGGCAGCTTGCACGTGAGGCAGCGACTGAGCCAGCAGGGTGGTAGTGTGGCCGTGAGTCAGCTATGTAGCAGCAATGTGAGGTCTGGAACCAAACATGCCCGGAGTAGACCATCTGCTACTCAGGAGTAGGGTTGAGCGAACCCGAACTGTAAAGTTCGGGTTCGTACCGAACTTTAGCATTTTTGGACCCCGGACCCGAACATTTCAGTAAAAGTTTGGGTTCAGGTTCGATGTTTGGCGCTTTCTTGCCGCTTTTTGAAAGGCACATCACTCTGCTGTTACTAGTGTAGGGAGAGGATGCTGCTGGTGATTTCAGGGAGCGAATAGGAGAAACTATTTGCTCAAAATCAGAATCTAACTCAGTGATCTACCTACATTGTGTTCTGTGGGTGCAGGGCACAATTTTTTTACCCTGCCCTGAGCCTAGTGACCGAAAAAAATAAGCACTTTAATAAGTCAGTTAGGTGGGCGGCGGTGGCGGCCATTTTATGCAAGCTCAATGCACCAGCACTGCATCTAAGCTTTTGGGACATTGAAAATCACAATTTTTTTAAATCAAACTACAACATCTGGATTAATCAGTGTGCAATTTAAGCTAGTGTTAACCACTTGCCGCAACTGTAACGCCGAAAGGCGTCATCGCGGCGGCTCCCCCAGGCTACGCTAACGCCGATTGGCGTCATCTCGCTTGAGCCGAGATTTCCTGTGAACGCGCGCACACAGGCGCGCTCGCTTACAGGAACGGAAGGTAAGAGAGTGGATCTCCAGCCTGCCAGCGGCGATCGTTCGCTGGCAGGCTGGAGATGTGATTTTTTTAACCCCTAACAGGTATATTAGACACTGTTTTGATAACAGCGTCTAATATATCTGCTACCTGGTCCTCTGGTGGTCCCCTTTGTTTGGATCGACCACCAGAGGACACAGGTAGCTCAGTAAAGTAGCACCAAACACCACTACACTACACTACACCCCCCCGGTCACTTATTAACCCCTTATTAGCCCCTGATCACCCCATATAGACTCCCCTGTCATTGATCACCCCCCTGTAAGGCTCCATTCAGACGTCCGTATGCGTTTTGCGGATCCGATCCATCTATCAGTGGATCCGCAAAACACATACCAGCGTCTGAATGGAGCCTTACAGGTGGGTGATCAATGACATGGGGGTGATCAATGACAGGGGGGTGATCACCCCATATAGACTCCCTGATCACCCCCCTGTCATTGATCACCCCTCTGTAAGGCTCCATTCAGACATTTTTTTGGCCCAAGTTAGCGGAAATTATTATTTTTTTCTTACAAAGTCTCATATTCCACTAACTTGTGTCAAAAAATTAAATCTCACATGAACTCACCATACCCCTCACGGAATCCAAATGCGTAAAAATTTTTAGACATTTATATTCCAGACTTCTTCTCACGCTTTAGGGCCCCTAGAATGCCAGGGCAGTATAAATACCCCACATGTGACCCCATTTCGGAAAGAAGACACCCCCAGGTATTCCGTGAGGGGCATATTGAGTCCATGAAAGATTGAAATTTTTGTACCAAGTTAGCGGAAAGGGAGACTTTGTGAGAAAAAAATAAATAAAATCAATTTCCGCTAACTTGTGCCCAAAAAAAAAAAATTCTATGAACTCGCCATGCCCCTCATTGAATACCTTGCGGTGTCTTCTTTCCAAAATGGGGTCACATGTGGGGTATTTATACTGCCCTGGCATTTTAGGGGCCCTAAAGCGTGAGAAGAAGTCTGGGATCCAAATGTCTAAAAATGCCCTCATAAAAGGAATGTGGGCCCCTTTGCGCATCTAGGCTGCAAAAAAGTGTCACACATCTGGTATTGCCGTACTCAGGAGAAGTTGGGCAATGTGTTTTGGGGTGTCATTTTACATATACCCATGGTGGGTGAGATAAATATCTTGGTCAAATGCCAACTTTGTATAAAAAAATGGGAAAAGTTGTCTTTTGCCGAGATATTTCTCTCACCCAGCATGAGTATATGTAAAAAGACACCACAAAACACATTGCCCAACTTCTCCTGAATACGGCGATACCACATGTGTGACACTTTTTTTCAGCCTAGGTGGGCAAAGGGGCCCACATTCCAAAGAGCACCTTTCGGATTTCACAGGTCATTTACCTACTTACCACACATTAGGGCCCCTGGAAAATGCCAGGGCAGTATAACTACCCCACAAGTGACCCCATTTTGGAAAGAAGACACCCCAAGGTATTCCGTGAGGGGCATGGCGAGTTCCTAGAATTTTATATTTTTTGTCACAAGTTAGCGGAAAATGATGATTTATTTTTTTATTTTTATTTTTTCTTACAAAGTCTCATATTCCACTAACTTGTGACAAAAAATAAAAACTTCCATGAACTCACTATGCCCATCACGAAATACCTTGGGGTGTCTTCTTTCCAAAATGGGGTCACTTGTGGGGTAGTTATACTGCCCTGGCATTCTAGGGGCCCAAATGTGTGGTAAGAAGTTTGAAATCAAAATGTGTAAAAAATGACCGGTGAAATCCGAAAGGTGCTCTTTGGAATATGGGCCCCTTTGCCCACCTAGGCTGCAAAAAAGTGTCACACATGTGGTATCTCCGTACTCAGGAGAAGTTGGGGAATGTGTTTTGGGGTGTCATTTTACATATACCCATGCTGGGTGAGAGAAATATCTTGGCAAAAGACAACTTTTTCCATTTTTTTATACAAAGTTGGCATTTGACCAAGATATTTATCTCACCCAGCATGGGTATATGTAACATGACACCCCAAAACACATTCCTCAACTTCTCCTGAGTACGGCGATACCACATGTGTGGCACTTTTTTGCAGCCTAGGTGGGCAAAGGGGCCCACATTCCAAAGATCACCTTTCGGATTTCACTGGTCATTTTTTACACATTTTGATTTCAAACTACTTACCACACATTTGGGCCCCTAGAATGCCAGGGCAGTTTAACTACCCCACAAGTGACCCCATTTTAGAAAGAAGACACCCCAAGGTATTCGCTGATGGGCATAGTGAGTTCATAGAAGTTTTTATTTTTTGTTACAAATTAATGGAATATGAGACTTTGTAAGAAAAAAAAAATCATCATTTTCCACTAACTTGTGACAAAAAATAAAAACTTCTATGAACTCACTATGCCCATCAGCGAATACCTTAGGGTGTCTACTTTCCGAAATGGGGTCATTTGTGGGGTGTTTGTACTGTCTGGCCATTGTAGAACCTCAGGAAACATGACAGGTGCTCAGAAAGTCAGAGCTGCTTCAAAAAGCGGAAATTCACATTTTTGTACCATAGTTTGTAAACGCTATAACTTTTACCCAAACCATTTTTTTTTTACACAAACATTTTTTTTTATCAAAGACATGTAGAACAATAAATTTAGAGAAAAATTTATATATGAATGTCGTTTTTTTTGCAAAATTTTGCAACTGAAAGTGAAAAATGTCATTTTTTTGCAAAAAAATCGTTACATTTCGATTAATAACAAAAAAAGTAAAAATGTCAGCAGCAATGAAATACCACCAAATGAAAGCTCTATTAGTGAGAAGAAAAGGAGGTAAAATTCATTTGGGTGGTAAGTTGCATGACCGAGCAATAAACCGCTAAAGTTGTGAAGTGCCGATTTGTAAAAAAGGGCCTGGTCACTAGGGGGGTATGAACCTGTGGTCCTTAAGTGGTTAAAGATGTGTGAATTTTATTCTATATTTTGTATCTCCATGACTGTAATGAGTTAACTTTTTCTTCTTCAAGTGCCTTCCATCCCCCTCTTTGTTTCAAGACTGGAGAAGAGAGGGGCGGGGCAAAGAGCTGTGCTGGGGGAAGGGTCTGTTTTCTCATCTTTGTACAGGTGTCCCAAGGGAGGTGTATAGATTGTGGAGGAATGCATAAGCCAATCATATGACTTGATGATATATACATATTATTCACTGCCTATAGAGAAGTACCTCCTTGAAGTGTCACATATGACGTATACATTATTATTGTTAGAATAGATGCCATTACAAGATGGCGGACACTTAGATGTTTACATTAGTTCACATTCCAAAGTGATGCACAGTGCGCAGGTGTTAGGATGTTATCTCTGTTTCTCTTATCTCTTCTTCCTTTTGAGCCAATGAAATAATGCTTGGGCCTCAGAAAGTACTGCCCTTTTCTGAAGATACATATACCGCTTACCTTCTGTAATAAATTAGAGATTGCTTTGACCAGCTTCTGTGTCGGTGTCCAGTCTCTCAACCATGCGTGGATATTAACCCCTTGGGGGTACATTGATTTGGAGCACCAGAGTGCATCTCAAATGCTCTAATTTAGGGCTACTTTAACACTAGAAATACAGCCATCATTTTCTGGGGTTTTAAAAACACACTTTTTTGCCAAAAAACAGTATTTTCCTGATCTACAAGTGTTAAATTCAAATTTAATATATACATTTTTCATATTCTGTTACCAAAAAACCCCACTTTTTTGGCAATATACAACATCTGGATTAGTCAGTGTGCAATTTAAGCTAGAAATACAGCCATCATTTTTTGGGGTTTTAAAAACACATTTTTGCCCAAAAACTGAATTTTCAGGCCTTGCAGCATCAGCACGTGTGAAATTACAGGCTTATTGTAATGACCGGCGTCATGCACAGGGAGGGAAAAGGGAAAGCCCTGCCCAAGGGAGAGGGAAAGGTGGTGACCCCTGACTCACCTTGCGGTTGGCACCTGACTGCCCTGACGTCCCTAGACGGGTTCCTCACCCGTGCGGCGATCACGTGCCTAAACCCTGGCTTTCCCTAAAATGAGCCCTAGATAGTGAACGGGCTGGTGGGATCGCTAGTCCGCACCACTGACACTAAGAGGGAAACACCAGGGAGAGGACAGACAATACAGACAAACACATAAACCCAGGTGGGCGACCACAGCAGACCACAAAGGTCCAACAGGGATCCGGAGGGTAACGTTCTGGACCAACAACCAAAGAACGCAGCAACACAGCTCTAGAGGGTCAGTATAGAAGTCCAGGCAGGAAGCTCTATATCTGGCAACCAGACAAGTGTGAGAGGGGAATATAAGGAGGTTGGGAGTGCTGGACAAGGAACAGCTGAGGAGAAGGAGCTACGGATCCCTGAGTGAGCCAAAAAGGGTTGCAAAGCAAACCCAGAAAGCTACCATAAGGAAACAGCCCTATCGTACATAGAGCGCGCAGCCAACCGCTGCGACTTCCTGACCCCGGGTATAACGGAGTCAGGCGTGGTTCTTGACACCCTCGTGACAGTACCCCCCTCTCTACGCCTCCGGACACTCAGGACCAGGTCTCCCAGGATGAGAGGCATGAAAAGCCCGAACTAGCCTGTCGGCGTTTACCTCAGACGCAGGAACCCACATTCTTTCCTCGGGACCGTAACCTCTCCAATGCACCAGATACTGAAGAGAGCGGCGGACCCGACGAGAATTAACAATTTTGGATATCTGAAACTCTAGATTACCATCCACAACAACAGGAGGGGGTGTCTACGGTGACAGTTCTAGAGGTGGAACATATTTTTTGAGTAACGACTTATGAAAGACGTAATGGATTTTAAAAGTCTGAGGTAGCTCCAGGCGAAAAGCCACGGGGTTGATGATGGCTACAATTTTGTAAGGGCCAATGAACCTAGGACCCAGTTTCCAAGAGGGAACCTTTAATTTAATATTCCTAGTAGACAACCACACATAGTCATTCACTCCTAGGTCCGGACCTGGCGACCGTCTCTTATCAGCCATGCATTTGTATTTACCTCCCATATTTTTCAAGTTAGCTTGCACCTTCTGCCATACCGATGAAAGAGACGACGAAAACCGCTCCTCTTCGGGAACCCCAGAAGACCCCCCCTCTTTGAAAGTACAGAATTGGGGATGAAAACCATATGCACCAAGAAATGTTGACTTGCCAGTGGATTCCTGACGATGATTATTTATGGCAAACTCAGCTAACGGTAGATATGATGACCACAACTCTTGGTTTTCAGACACAAAACATCTTAGATATGTCTCAAGGTTTTGGTTGGTACGCTCAGTCTGTCCATTCGACTGAGGATGGAAAGCTGAGGAAAAGGACAAGTGTACCCCCAAACGGGAACAAAAAGCTTTCCAAAATTTAGAAATAAACTGGGTACCCCGATCCGAAACAACATCGGAAGGGACCCCGTGAAGCTTCACGATTTCACTGATGAATACCTGAGCAAGAGTCTTAGCATTAGGTAGTGCGGGTAACGCAATGAAGTGTACCATTTTGCTAAACCTGTCCACTACTACTAAAATAACTGTTTTACCCGCAGACAAAGGTAAGTCAGTGATAAAATCCATTGACAGATGTGTCCATGGTCTATTGGGAATGACGAGTGGTAATAGAGACCCTGCAGGACGTGTATGTGAAACTTTTGCGCGCGCACAGGTAGAACAAGAAACAACAAAATCCAATACATCCTGACGCAACCTTGGCCACCAAAAACGATGAGACAATAGCTCCAAGGTTGCTTTACTACCCGGGTGCCCAGCAAGTGCCGAATTATGATGTTCCTTTAATAATTCGAAACGCAGGTTCAACGGTACAAACAATTTCTCTGAGGGGCAAGAGACTGGGGCGTCCCCCTGGGCCTCTAACACCTTCCCCTCCAGAGCAGAGTGTACCGCAGAAACAACCACTCCTCTTTGAAGAATGGGTACCGGATCACTCACATTACCCCCTCCAGGGAAACAATGAGATAATGCATCTGCCTTGGTGTTCTTTGCCCCAGGACGATAGGTAATAACAAAGTTAAACCTGGTAAAAAATAGCGACCACCTAGCCTGTCTAGGGGTGAGACGCTTAGCTGATTCGAGGTACAGAAGATTTTTGTGGTCCGTTATCACAGTGACGGGGTGGATTGCCCCCTCTAAAAAGTGACGCCATTCTTCAAACGCTAGTTTAATAGCTAATAGTTCCCTATAGCCAATATCGTAGTTCTTTTCTGCTGCAGATAGTTTTTTAGAAAAGAAACCACAAGGACGCCATTTGCCAGGAGACGGACCCTGAGACAGCACAGCCCCCACTCCCACCTCTGACGAATCGACTTCAACAATAAAAGGCTGAGAGACATCAGGTTGGACCAGTACAGGTGCCGATGTAAACCTCTCTTTTAGAGAGGAGAAAGCAACTTTAGCGGCGTCAGACCATTTAGAAAAATCAGTCCCCTTCCTAGTCATGTCAGTAAGGGGTTTTACAATAACTGAATAATTTTTAATGAATTTCCTATAGAAATTCGCGAAGCCCAAGAACCGTTGCAGTGCTTTGAGGTTCTCAGGAAGATCCCAATCTAAAATTGCCTGGACCTTCCTAGGATCCATACGGAAACCTGAAGCAGATAAAAAATAACCTAGGAATTGTATCTCCTGAACGGCGAAGACACATTTTTCAATTTTAGCATATAATTTTTTCGTCCGTAGGACCTGCAGTACTTGTCTGACATGCACCTCATGTGTTCTCAGATCAGACGAATAAATTAAAATATCATCTAGGTATATTACCACAAACCTGCCGATTAGATGACTAAAAATGTCATTAACGAAATGTTGGAAGACGGCAGGAGCATTGGTCAGACCGAAAGGCATAACTAGATTTTCATAATGCCCCTCAGGGGTGTTAAAAGCTGTCTTCCACTCATCCCCCTCCTTGATACGAATCAGATTGTAGGCCCCCCTAAGATCAAGTTTGGAGAACCACCTAGCACCCGCAATCTGGTTAAACAGGTCAGGAATGAGAGGAAGAGGGTATGGGTCTCGGATGGTTATCCGATTTAATTGGCGAAAATCTAGGCAAGGACGCAAGCCCCCATCTTTCTTTTTAACGAAGAAAAACCCTGCAACCACGGGTGAAGAAGAGGGTCTGATGTGTCCCTTAGCAAAGCTCTCGGAGATATAATCTTTCATGGCTTGTCTCTCTGAACCCGAAAGATTATATAACCTGGTCTTGGGTAATTTTGCGCCGGGAATAAGGTTAACCGGGCAATCATAAGGACGGTGAGGTGGTAACTTCTGACAACCCTTTTCAGAAAAAACGTCTTCAAAATCCGAAATAAATGTAGGTAGGGTAGTTATGGAGGCGACTAAGCAATTGCTATTTAAGCAATTTTCTCTGCAATGCTCACTCCACTCCGATATCTTCCTGGCCTGCCAATCCACCACTGGATTGTGCGCTACCAACCAGGGAAGACCCAGCATTACCGGAGTGGGAAGCCCCTCCAGAACATAACATGAAAGCATCTCGTTATGTTGGTCCCCTACCCGAAGGTGTAAGTTATGAACAATGTGGGTGAGGTTTCTCTGAGACAGAGGAGCAGAATCAATAGCGAATATGGGAATAGGTCTCTGTAGCGTACAGAGAGACAAACCCATAGTGCGGGCAAAATGGGCATCTATCAAATTTACCCCTGCTCCACTGTCTAGAAAGAAAGAAATAGTCTCCGTCTTAACACCAAAAACAATAACCGCTGGCAACACAAATTGCGATGTACGTATGGAGGAAACATATACCCCCCGGCTGACATCCTCCACACAGCCTGGGGTTAGTAGTTTTCGACGGTCTTTTGTTTCTGAGGAAAGAAGGACAGACATTAATGAAATGACCCCTCTCCCCACAAAAAAAATAAAAAAACACGCCTACGGCGAGCCTCAGGAGGACGGACCTGACGAGTAGTTCCTCCTAGCTGCATAGGCTCGTCTAAGTCCGTACAGACTAACTGCTGCTTGGGAGGGGTTACCAATTGCTCCAGTTTTTTCAACCTGTCCCTAAGGAGTCTATCTATTCGGATAGAAAGGGACATAACCGCATCAAGGGAAAAGGGGGTCTCATATAATGCAAGCGCATCCTTAACCCTTTCGGATAACCCAGAGCAGAACTGACTCCTGAGAGCCGGGTCGTTCCATTGGGTATCCGTAGCCCACCTACGGAAGTCAGAGCAATACTCCTCTACCGGCCGCTCTCCTTGTAGGAGTCTCCGTAACCTTGATTCAGCCAGTGCGACTCGGTCAGGGTCGTCATAAATGAGACCCAAGGCCCCGAAAAACTCATCCACTGATCGAAGAGCCTGGGAATCAGTGGGTAAAGAGAACGCCCAGGACAGCGGGTCCCCCTGCAGCAGGGAAATAACAACCCCCACCCGCTGTTCTTCATTACCAGAGGAGTAAGGGCACAGTTTAAAATATAATTTACAGGCCTCACGGAATGTCAAAAACTTGTCCCTTCCTCCAGAAAATCTGTCAGGGAGAGGGACCTTGGGTTCCGCAACAACCTGGTTACCAGTAGCAACCGCTGGGCTTGCGGTCAGTTGTAATTGCTGCTGTTGCTGGAGGACCGACGCCTTCAATACTGCCACCTCCAAAGACAGGCCATGAAATTGTTTGGACAGAGCAGCAATTGGATCCATACTGGATTCTAAGTAGGCAAAAAAAAAAAATGTAATTTGTTTTTTTTTACCTACACGAAATAAGGACCAGATATAATGTAATGACCGGCGTCACGCACAGGGAGGAAAAAGGGAAAGCCCTGCCCAAGGGAGAGGGAAAGGTGGTGACCCCTGACTCACCTTGCGGCTGGCGCCTGACTGCCCTGACGTCCCTAGATGGGTTCCTCACCCGTGCGGCGATCACGTGCCTAAACCCTGGCTTTCCCTAAAATGAGCCCTAGATAGTGAACGGGCCGGTGGGATCGCTAGTCCGCACCACTGACACTAAGAGGGAAACACCAGGGAGAGGACAGACAATACAGACAAACACATAAACCCAGGTGGGCGACCACAGCAGACCACAAAGGTCCAACAGGAATCCGGAGGGTAACGTTCTGGACCAACAACCAAAGAACGCAGCAACACAGCTCGAGAGGGTCAGTATAAAAGTCCAGGCAGGAAGCTCTATATCTGGCAACCAGAGAAGTGTGAGAGGGGAATATAAGGAGGTTGGGAGTGCTGGACAAGGAACAGCTGAGGAGAAGGAGCTACGGATCCCTGAGTGAGCCAAAAAGGGTTGCAAAGCAAACCCAGAAAGCTACCATAAGGAAACAGCCCTATCTTACATAGAGCGTGCAGCCAACTGCTGCGACTTCCTGACCCCGGGTATAACGGAGTCAGGCGTGGTTCTTGACACCCTCGTGACACTTATATACTGCTGTCAAATTCAGTTTTTAAACAAACACTCGTTTGGGCAAAACATTTTTAGTTGGCATCCTTTGATGCAGATGTCATTGTGAGATACACCCTTAATACATTTGGGTTAGATTCATAGATTTGAAATACAGCCATTTGGTGCACCAATATTGAATTCAGGCCTACTGTGGGTCAGGCCCTGTGAGATACACCCTCTACATACAGGGGTTTGATTCAGGCATTTGAAATACAGCCATTTTGGGCAAATAAATCTTTAATTGAGACATAGTCTGGTTCCGGCCGTGTGAGATACACCCTTTACATACTGTCGTTCTATTCTATTAATTAAACACCCATTTAGGGCAAGATTCTAAATTCGAGAAATATGAGGAGAGCGTCAAATAAGGGACGTGGCCCAGGTCGTGGTGCTGCTGGTGGAGCTCCTGTTGCAGGGAAAGGACGTGGTCGATCTGTGCCAGCTACACACACAAGTGAAACCCCTTCCTCATGTGCGAGTAGGCGACAGAACCTGCAGCGGTATTTGGTCGGGCCTAATGCGGTTCTACGAATGGTGAGGCCTGAACAAGTACAGGCGATAGTAGATTGGGTTGCTGACAGTGCCTCCAGTTCCTTCACATTGTTTCCCACCCAGTCTCCTGCTGAAAGACCACAGTTGGCACCTGCAGCCGATGTCCATCAGTCTTTCACCTCACCCCCTTGCAAATCAGCCAAGCAGTCTGAGCCACAAAGTCATGCAGCAGTCTTCTCTGCTTTTTGATGACTCTGTTAGCAGGGTTTCCCAGGGCCATCCACCTAACCCTGCCCCAGAAGTGGAAGAGATTGAGTGCACCGATGCCCAACCACTTATCTTTCAAGATGAGTACATGGGAGGACCATCGCAGCACGTCTTGGATGATGACGAAACACAGGTGGGGCTTTCAAAAGTGTGCAGACTGACAAGGAGGGCAGAGGTGAAGACTGGGTGGAAGATGATGTAGAGGACGATGAGGTCCTCGACCCCACATGGAATCAAGGTTATGCGAGTGACCTGTCTAGTGCGGAGGAAGAGGCGGTGGTTGCACAGAGCAACCAGCACAGCAGAAGAGGGAGCAGGGTGCAAAAGTGGAGCGGCCGTCCTCTAGACAGTACGCCTACTACTGCCCACCACAGCAAGGGACTGAGCACACAAAAGTCAGCATCAAGGAGTTCCCTGGCGTGGCAGTTCTTCAGACAATGTGCTGACGACAAGACACGAGTGGTTTGCACGCTGTGCAATCAGAGCCTGAAGCGAGGCATAAACGTTCTCAACCTGAGCACAACCTAAATGACCAGGCATTTAAGTACAAAGCACGAGCTGCATTGGAGTAGACACCTCAAAAACCAAGAAAGGTCTCTGGCTCCTCCTGATTCCTCTTCTGCTGCAGTCTCGGCCTTTTCATCCACCTTTGGAGTGACAGTGGCACCTGCCACCCCGCAAACAGAGGATCTTCCAGCAACACCAACACCTGGGTCACCAAGCATCTCCACAATGTCCCACGGAAGATTTCAGCTCTCCATATTCCAAATGCTGGAGAGGAAGAGGAAGTACCCCCCTACCCACCCACGATCACTAGCCCATTTCTAAATTACTGGCCTTTGAAATTCTGTCATTCCGTCTGGTGGAGATGGATAGTTTTAAAGGCCTTATGACGGTGGCTGTCCCACAGTACGTCGTGCCCAGCCGCCACTACTTTTCAAGGTGAGCCATCCCTTCTCTGCACAACCAAGTAGGGGACAAAATCAGGTGTGCACTGTGCAACGCCATCTGTGGCAAGGTGCACCAGACTACGCATACGTGTACCAGTAAGCGCGGTCAGGGCCGTTATATCTCCCTAACAGCACACTGGGTAAATGCAGTGGCGCCTGGGCCTGAGGCGGATAACAGTTTGGCCTTCCCGAAAGGTAACTTCGGCCTTCCCGCTCACCGCCTCATATGCGACGTGCCCACCAGGTGGAACTCCACCTTGCACATGCTGGCCTGACTGTGTGAGCAGCAGCAGGCCATAGTTGAGTTTCTCAGCGTTACTATCCCACTTCTATGCCTCCTTGAAAAAACGCTCTTGGCAATGATGGAAGAGGATGTGGCACAGGAGAAGGAGGAGGAAGAGGGATAATTTCATAGGGTTTCCAGACAGTAATTCCCAAGTGGCTCCGAGGGTGGGTTCCTGCATCCACAAACCCAAGGTACACAATTGTCCAGCCAGGGCACAGTTCTAAGGAAATGACGAGGTGGAGGATGAGGAGATGGAGGAGGAGGAACCATGTTCACAGCAGGGTGGCACCCAGACCAGCTCATGGCAATCACTGGTTCGTGGATGGGGGGATACAGAGGACACAAAAGATACACCTCCCACAGAGGACAGCTTTTTATTGCCTCTGGGCAGCCTGGCACACATGAGCGATTACATGCTGCAGTGTCTCCGCAACGACCGCCGAGTTGCCCACATTCTAACTTGTGCTGATTACTGGGTGGCCACGCTGCTGGATCCCCGTTACAAGGACAACGTACCGTCCTTAATTCCCTCACTGGAGCGTGATCGTAAGATGCGCAAGTACAAGCGCACGCTGGTAGACGCGCTGCTGGTGGCCTTCCCACCTGACAGCGGGGGCACAGTGGAAGCACAAGGCGAAGGAAAAGGACGAGGAAGAGGTCACCAACGCAGCTGGGGCACCGCCAGCACCTCAGATGGCAGGGTTAGCATGGCCCAAATGAAAGCTTTGTCAGCACACCACAGCAACGAGCACCACCAGCTGATATGGAACGTCTTAGCAGGAGGCAGCATTTCACCAACATGGTGGAGCAGTATGTGTGCACATGCCTACACGTACTGAATGACGGGTCTGCCCCCTTCAACTTCTGGGTCTCCAAATTGGGCACATGTCCTGAGCTTGCCCTTTACGCCTTGGAGGTGCTGGTCTGCCCTGCAGCTGGTGTATTACCTGAATGTGTGTTTAGCACGGCAGGGGGCATCATCACAGACAAGCGCAGCCGCCTGTCCACAGCCAACGTGGACAAGCTCACATTCATTAAAATGAACCAGGCCTGGATCCCACAGGACTTGTCTGTACCTTGTGCAGAATAGACATGTATACCGGCACTAAGCAGCCATTGTTATACTGCAGCGCAATTACTCATTGTTTGTATTTTGGATATTTCACACTCTTTTAGAGTGTACCCTAATAAAAAAATAAAAAAATTAAATTAAAAACCTGTGTTGGCTACCTCGTCCTCCTCCACCACCGCTTCCACCTACACCGCTACGTCCACCGCCTCCTCAAACTCCATCTCCATATGGAACTCCACTTCTTTTATTTGTACGTATTTTATTTTATATCATTTCACTACTTTGTCAGTTACATTTTCTGGTGAAATTCAGCAATTTTTGGGTGAATAGTACCACTGCTATACCTAGTAGACAGGTTAAACAAAACAAAAAATTGTCATTTACATTTTCGGCTGAAATTCACCAATTTTTGGGTGTATAGTACCACTGCTATACCTAGAAGGCTGGTTAAAAATAAAAAAAATTGTCATTTACATTTTTGGGTGAAATTAACAAATTTCTGGGTGTATAGTACCACTGCTATACCTAGTAGGCCGGTTTAAAAAAAAAAAAAAAAATAGTCAGTTACATTTTTTGGTGAAATTCACCAATCTTTGGGTGTAATATACCCCTCCTCTACCTAGTTGACAATTTTTTTTCTGTCATAGACCCCTGCTCTACCAAGTAGACCGGTTGATAAATTTCACTAATTTTTCTTTTACATTTTCGGGTGACATTGTACAATTTTAGATGTGAAGAAACACCTTCTCTGCATAGGTGACAGGGAATAAAATGTAATATATTATTCAGTAATTAATGCGCGCCACATCCTTTCATTCAATGCTTAAACTTTAAAAAGTTGTCCCACTTTTATGCTTTAATAATTTCTCCCATATTTCAACTCTATAATTCTAAATTTGAAAAAATGAATCCGCCCTTGGATGTGGTCTCTCTTTCTCACGCTCCCTCTCCGGCCTGGAACCCTGATTCCCCGCCACCCATGATCACCATGGTAGGCGCGTAAAAGAACATTGAAAGTTGATAGAGCAGATATCCAATTGGATCGTGAACATCACGGGGACGTGTGACATGGTGAAGCAGTAAGTGTGCACACGCCTACACGAACCGACTGACAGGGGTCAGCCCTGCAACTTCTGGGTCTCCAAATTGGGCACATGGCCTGAGCTTACCCTTTACCCCTTGGAGGTGCTGGCCTGCCTTGCAGCCAGTGCATTGTCTGAACGTGTGTTTAGCACGACTGCAGGGGGTTATCACAGGTTATATTTCCCAATGTTTTGGGGTGAACCCTAATTTTAAAAATAAAATTTAAAACCAAAAAGCAGTGTAGGCTACCTCCTCCTCCTCCTCCACTGCCACTTCCACCTACACCACCACATCCACCACCTCCTCAACCTCCTACTCCATATGGACCTGGTCCTCCTAGATCAAGATTATTATTTTTTATTCTTACCTATTTTATGTTATTTAAAGTCATTTCCCTATCCACATTTGTTTGCAGAGCACTTGCCATGCTATTAACCACATTTTGATGCCATGTGCAGCCCTCTAGCGCTTTCCATGACATTTGTACAGCCATTTTAGTGCTCAGAAGTTCGGGTCCCCATTGACTTCAATGGGGTTCGGGTTCGGGGTGAAGTTCGGGTCAAGTTCAGGTCCCGAACTCTAACTTTTTTCTCAAGTTTGTCCACTGAACTCTACTCAGGAGCCTACCTGTCCAGAAAGAACTAGTGGTGCACAGGATCATGGAGGCAGTGGCAGCAGGCAGTCAGCTTGGAGTGGTGGGGGGAAAATGCTATACTTGCCACCATAGGTCATCAGTGTGGCCATTTGCAGAATCTGTGTGCAGAAGGTGAAGCATGCCCAGGGTGCAAATGTTGGCACCAATGCCCTGCATCAACACATGCAATGTCACCATAAAATGGCCTGGGAAAATTATGGCACTAATGTAGTGATACAGATTGACGCAGCAACCACTGCAACACCCAGTGGCCAGCACCCCTTCTCCAGCAGTCAAGGCTCCACCACCTCAGTAGAAGGGAGCTGTGATTTCCTTCACATCATCTACTGGTCCTGATGCTTCTTCTCCTACCCCTTGTTACTCATTTTGTCAGCAATTGATCACAGAGGTGATTGCAAATGGACAACTGTATGCATGCACTCATCCAACAGCGGCAGTCCTTGAGCCTGTCAGCAGTGCCGACGTGTGGAGCTGTAACTATGGTCAAGGACAATATATGTCCTTTACGGCACACTGGGTAAGTGTCGTTCCTGTACAGCCACACTAGGAATTTGGCCAGGTGACGGCACTGCCGCCTCCAAGTTCTCAAGCATTGAGTCCAGCGCGAATGTCCTCCTTTGCCCATCCTCACGAAGGTCTGATGGGGGAAGCTCTCTGCACTCTCGTTCAACTGCCATGACTGCTGGAGCAGGTTGGGGGGGGCAGGAGCAGCTCCAGCTCCATCAGCAGCAACTTAAGTCTGGATTCTCTAATAAGCACTTTTCTTCATCCACCTACTGATGAAACTACCCACCAGCAGCAGCAGCAGCAAGACATGAAGCAGAACCTGAACCAGCAGGTCATGGCATACTTGGACTGTACCCTGCCATGCCACATCCAAGCCTTCCTGGACTACTGGGCAGCCAAACTTGATTTGTGGCCTCTACTGGGCGAGTTTGCCCTGGACAAGCTTTCCTGCCCAGCCAGTAGTGTGGCTTTAGAGCAGGTGTGGCAGGGGGGCATAGTTACCCTAAGGAGAAATCACCTTTCTACCCCAAATTTTGTGAGACTGACCTTTGTGAAGATGAATCGGGCATAGATCAAGTAAGATTTCCACACGCCAGTGCCTGATGCATGAGACTAGATCATTCTGGGTGACACACCAAAATTTTTGAAAAAAGACCCATTTCTTCAGACCACATGCTTCACGCACTATTCTGATGCTGCCAGCCACCTGCTGCCATGTGCTCCTATTGCCGCCCACCATCTTGTGCTGTAACCTCCACTCCATGACTGGGCCACTATTTTGCCTTTCGTCCTTGCTGACATCACCATTTATTTGACTCTTCTTCTGAATAGAGTTGAGTGAACACCTGGATGTTCGGGTTCGAGAAGTTCGGCCGAACTTCCCGGAAATGTTCGGGTTCGGGATCCGAACCCAAGCCGAACTTCGTCCCGAACCCCATTGAAGTCAATGGGGACCCAAACTTTTCGGCACTAAAAAGGCTGTAAAACAGCCCAGGAAAGAGCTAAAGGGCTGCAAAAGGCAGCAACATGTAGGTAAATCCCCTGCAAACAAATGTGGATAGGGAAATGAATAAAAATAAAAATAAAATAAATAAAAATTATCCAATATCAATTGGAGAGAGGTCCCATAGCAGACAATCTGGATAGCAGAGAATCTGGCTTCACGTCACCCACCACTGTAACAGTCCATTGTCATATATTTAGGCCCCGGCACCCAGGCAGAAGAGAAAGGTCCCGTAACAGAGAATCTGGCTTCATGTCAGCAGAGAATCAGTCTGCATGTCCTAGCAGAGAATCAGGCTTTACGTCACCCAACACTGGAACAGTCCATTGTCAGATATTTAGGCCCAGGCACCCAGGCAGAGGAGAGAGGTCCCGTAACAGAGAATCTGGCTTCATGTCAGCAGAGAATCAGTCTGCATGTCATAGCAGAGAATCATGCTTTACGTCACCCACCACTGGAACAGTCCACTGTCACATATTTAGGCCCAGGCACCCAGGCAGAGGAGAGAGGTCCCGTAACAGAGAATCTGGCCTTATGTCAGCACAGAATCTGTCTTCATGTCATAGCAGAGAATCAGGCTTCACGTCACCCACCACTGGAACAGTCCACTGTCACATATTTAGGCCCAGGCACCCAGGCAGAGGAGAGAGGTCCCATAACAGAGATTCAGGCTTCATGTCAGCAGAGAATCAGTCTTCATGTCATAGCAGAGAATCAGGCTTCACGTCACCCACCACTGGAACAGTCCACTGTCACATATTTAGGCCCAGGCACCCAGGCAGAGGAGAGAGGTCCCATAACAGAGAATCTGGCTTCATGTCAGCAGAGAATGAGTCTGCGTTTGTCTGTAATGACGCCCCCTGCCGTGCTGAATACACGTTCAGACAAAACGCTGGCCGCCGGGCAGGCCAGCACCTCCAAGGCTTAAAGGCTAGACAAAACTTTTCCACATCTCTGCCATGCTAACCCTGCCCTCAGAGGAGCTGGCCGTGACACAGCTGCGTTGGCGACCTCTTGCTCCTCCTCTGCCTTCGCCTTGGGCTTCCACTTGTTCCCCTGTGACATTTGTGAATGCTCTCAGTAGCGCGTCTACCAACGTGCGCTTGTACTCGCGCATCTTACTATCACGCTCCAGTGCATGAAGTAAGGTGGGCACATTGTCTTTGTACCATGGATCCAGCAGGGTGGCAACCCAGTAGTCCGCACACGTTAAAATGTGGGCAACTCTGCTGTCGTTGCGCAGGCACTGCAGCATGTAGTCGCTCATGTGTGCCAGGCTGCCCAGAGGTAAGGACAAGCTGTCCTCTGTGGGATGCGTATCATCATCGTCCTGTGTTTCCCCCCAGCCATGCACCACTGATGGGCCCGAGCTGCGTTGAGTGCCAGCCCGCTGTGAACCTGCTTCATCCTCATCCTCCTCCACCTCCTCCTCATCCTCGTCCTCCTCGTCCTCCAGTAGTGGGCCCTGTCTGGCCACATTTATACCTGGCCTCTGCTGTTGCAAAAAACCTCCCTCTGAGTCACTTCGAAGAGACTGGCCTGAAAGTGCTAAAAATGACCCCTCTTCCTCCTCCTCCTCCTGGGCCACCTCCTCTTCCATCATCGCCCTAAGTGTTTTCTCAAGGAGACATAGAAGTGGTATTGTAATGCTGATAACGGCGTCATCGCCACTGGCCATGTTGGTGGAGTACTCGAAACAGCGCAACAGGGCACACAGGTCTCGCATGGAGGCCCAGTCATTGGTGGTGAAGTGTGGCTGATCCGCAGTGCGACTGACCCGTGCGTGCTGCAGCTGAAACTCCACTATGGCCTGCTGCTGCTCGCACAGTCTGTCCAGCATGTCCAAGGTGGAGTTCCACCTGGTGGGCACGTCGCATATGAGGCGGTGAGCGGGAAGGCCGAAGTTACGCTGTAGCGCAGACAGGCGAGCAGCGGCAGGGTGTGAACGCCGGAAGCGCGAACAGACGGCCTGCACTTTATGCAGCAGCTCTGACATGTCGGGGTAGTTGTGAATGAACTTCTGCACCACCAAATTCAGCACATGCGCCAGGCAAGGGATGTGCGTCAAACCGGCTAGTCCCAGAGCTGCAACGAGATTTCGCCCATTATCGCACACCACCAGGCCGGGCTTGAGGCTCACCGGCAGCAACCACTCGTCGGTCTGTTGTTCTATACCCTGCCACAACTCCTGTGCGGTGTGGGGCCTGTCCCCCAAACATATGATTTTCAGAACGGCCTGCTGACGTTTACCCCGAGCTGTGCTGAAGTTGGTGGTGAAGGTGTGTGGCTGACTGGATGAGCAGGTGGAAGAAGAGGAGGAGGAAGCTGAGTAGGAGGAGAAGGAGACAGGAGGCAAAGAATGTTGCCCTGCGATCCTTGGCGGCGGAAGGACGTGCGCCAAACAGCTCTCCGCCTGGGGCCCAGCCGCCACTACATTTACCCAGTGTGCAGTTAGGGAGATATAGCGTCCCTGGCCGTGCTTACTGGTCCACGTATCTGTGGTTAGGTGGACCTTGCCACAGATGGCGTTGCGCAGTGCACACTTGATTATCGGATACTTGGTTGTGCAGGGAAGGCACGGCTCTCTTGGAGAAGTAGTGCCGGCTAGGAACAACATACTGTTGGACAGCAAGCGACATGAGCTGTTTGAAGCTGTCTGTGTCCACCAGCCTAAATGACAGCATTTCATAGGCCAGTAGTTTAGAAATGGTGGCATTCAGGGCCAGGGATCGAGGGTGGCTAGGTGGGAATTTACGCTTTCTCTCAAATGTTTGTGAGATGGAGAGCTGAACGCTGCCGTGTGACATGGTTGAGATGCTTGGTGACGCAGGTGGTGGTGTTGGTGGTACATCCCATGTTTGCTGGGCGGCAGATGCCAACGTTCCTCCAGAGGCGGAGGAAGAGGCCAAGGCGGCGGCAGCAGCAGAAGAGGCCGAGGCGGCAGCAGCAGAAGAGGTAGCAGGGGGTGAAAGGAATCCATGTTCTTTATTATGTCAAAATGAATTCTGCTTTTTGCTGAAGTTTTGTTTCTATGTTAGGTACTAACTCTGATTGCTGTGAAACTAATATACTGTAAGGTTTCTATTCTCTGTAACCCTGAATCTTATCTCTTTGGCACTACTCCCGGACAATATTCCTAATATGGAAGTTCCGTTTTTGTTTCTATTTCTCTGAGCGTAGAATGAAACGTGTTAATATGATAGGTTAAATACATAAATACATAACATACGATGATATGCTAATAAAGAGGGTAAAGCCCCCTCTATATAACCTGTGTGCATTAAAAATAAACCTCAGAGTGTTCATTCAGTACATCACTGTTGTGTCTTTTGTTACCTACTGAGTGAAGCGCTCTCCTGACGTCAGAAAGGACTCAAACCAAGCCGATACTAGAAGTTTGGTGCCAGGGGTACCAAGTGGGACTCAGAGATTCCTATCAGTTTGGGGGCTCGCGTCCGGGGATTGAGAAGGTTTTCCTCGTGTTCGGTAAGGAAGGCATCTGTTATTGTCCTCTGGCCGATCCGAGAACCACATATCGATCTAGTAAGTAGAACCTACAACTTCTAGTATAATTACTGTATCAGGGATACAGGGTACAGACTCCGGGAGTCTGGGGGAGTGACCCGGGGACTCCGGGAGTCCGCCGTGAGGATCACTCAGAGAAAATATAGTGCGCACTACATAATATTGTCTCAGGGAGACAAGGATGGAGCTTGGTTTGACTCTTTTAACGTTGTTTTAAAGTATAAGATTATTAGAGTTGAGATAAGGATACTGATGTCCGGGTGGTAAGTGTACGGACTGAAGTTCACTATTTGCATAGAGTTTTAAGGACATTGCATTGTTGTTTTAGGCTCAATTCACACCTGAGCGTTTTACAGCGCGTTCCTACGCGCTGTAAAACGCTCAACAAGGAGAAACCAATGCTTCCCTATGGGAATGGTTCTCACCTGGGCGTTTTACAGCGCGTACGATCGCGCTGTAAAACGCCCGACGCTCACACAAGTACAGGAGCGTTTTTTTGGGCGCTTGTCGCGCGTTCCCGTACATAGACTTTCGGGAACGCGCGACACTGTGTGCACACTTGTCTCTGTATGCGCGCTTGTAAACGCCCGTACAATCGCGCATACAGAGCGCTCCATTAAGAACGCTCAGGTGTGAATTGAGCCTTACTGTGTTGCGGAGGTCTGCAATACGCCCCACCCCTGGCTGGGAGCAATCCATTAACCCGCAGATAGGTGAACACAAGCGGCAGACCAAAGCAACAAATTATATGTTTGATGAGACACTCTGATATTTTCTGATCAGACCTGAGTCCTTTGCTTAGTTGAAAGCATTAATTTGTCGAATCCTTAACGCTTCAGTGCAGCCAGTCCTAGGAAAGTAGCATCATTAAAATATCAGACGGAATGGGGTCACAAGGGTCTAAAACAAATCATCCCAAACCTGAGACGGGAGAAACATGCAAAGTTTATGTTGCACGGTGTAGTCCCACAAATTACTTCCTATTTAACCTATGGGTGGATAACTTAGCTGGATGGACTGAGTTCATGCAAGCTGCTAGCCCCTTTTTCCCAGGGACGGCGATAATAGCCCGTACCACATGGACATGATAAAGGGTCTTTGTCTGGGAGACAAAGAAGCATGGCCACATTTTGACCATGACCCGTCCTAGGATATGGATTACATGATACAAAGGAGTAGGGAATCCTGCAGAGTAAGTGATGTTATATGTGTAATATTATTATAAAAGACAAAAATTGTTCAATAATTTTCTTTCCCCAGCAGTGTAATGTGAGAATCCAGTTTTTAACAAGAATTATTATATATGTACAACATTAACTAAGAACACCTGATATATAAAATTATTTGGGTTTAACAAAATGACTTTATGATTATAACATGTATATTGTCTTACAGCGACAGACCATCAGCAATTCTGGGTGTGGTGTGGAAAGCTGTGTTTGTCTGTGCTGCAAGTTTTGGGATGAAACAAAGACAATTGTGTGATTAGGTTGGAAGACAAATGATTCAGTGGAATGTGAATGGGTGTGGCTCTGAGTTGTAGTGGAGTTGAAAGTGTGAAAGAGCCCTAATGGATGCTTTAGCAGAGCTGTGTGTGCAATTCAGTTTTTATGTGTAAGGGCGTGGTTATGAGCAGTTTTGTGAAGATGAGTACATGAAATGTATATGAATGTGTATGGAGTACGATATTTGTTTTCATATAATATGCGCATTGAGAATTTTATTTTATTTTTCTTGGAAGTTTTTGGTTTTTATTGGTGCCAACAGCATTGATCAAGCTGTACATTTTTTTTATTATTGAAGTCAATGAAAAGTTTTTATGGGTCTTTTGTGCGTTTATGTCTGTATTGTCAGATCTGTTTGTTTCAATGTTTGAAGTTATGTGTTACATGTTAAGTGTTGTGCTTCACACCAGAGCTCTGTTCTCACGGACAGAAGGTGGACCACAGCGTCCGACTAAAAGGGGTTAGATGACTCAGAGTAGGATTCATGGTAGATAGCAGTGCAACCTCAAGTGTGTTAAGTAAAGATTTGTTCATTAAGCTTGACTTACAAGTGTCAGCCAAAAATCAGGGCATAAGAGTACACTCAGATCTCATTCCAGTCTCTACACCAGTGCCACTGATTCTTGCAAACATACAGAACCACCCAGAACTTAACAACATTAACCCTGCATTATGGTCTTCAAATGAATATGACACAGGATTCATAGATTGCACACCTTACAAAGCTACTGTAAAACCAGGTGTCATCTCAGTGTTCCAGAAACAATACCTACTGCCAAAAGAGAAACTTGATGGACTTAGGCCAATGATAAAAGAATTCCTACAAAAGGGAATCCTGGAAGAGGTGATTTCACCCTACAGCACGCCCGTGAATCCAGTGACAAAGGCAGATGGTACTGCCCGCTTTGTACAGGATTTAAGGGCCATCAACAACATCATTGTGCCTATAGCCCCTGTTGTACCTGACATCTCTCAATTACTATCTGCCATTCCAGCAGACGCTGTTTGGTTCAGTGTGATAGATCTGAAAAATGCATTCTTTTCTATCCCAGTTGACAAGAAGACCAGACTAATTTTTGCTTTTTCCTTTGACAGATGCCAACTGACCTGGGGCAGAAATGCCCTAGGGATGTGCTGATTCACCTGTAGTGTACAGCATAGTCCTCCAAGCCACGTTAAAACCATGGCACCCCCCCCCCCAAGGTTCCGTGTTGTTGCAATACGTGGATGATTTACTGTTGTGCAGTATGTCAGTGGAGGCCAGCATTGAGGATGGTATATCACTGTTACAATGGTTGTTTGAATCTGGACACAAAGTGTCATTAGGGAAAATGCAATGGTGTAAACAGCAAGTCGAATACTTGGGGTTTGTCCTCAAAAGGGGGAAAAGAGGATCAGTCCAGGGAGAGTTCAGTCTGTAGCGGGCTTGGTCACCCCGCACTCCAAGAAGGAAATGCTATCCTTCCTTGGAATGATAAACTACTGCAGACAATGGATCCCAGACTGTTCCTACTATGACAATATCTTGAGGCAGGCAACACTGCAGGACAAACCTGATTTAATAAGATGGTCTTCAGAAATGTACAATGCATTTGATTATCTGAAATGTTCATTAATGTCAAGTCCAGGATTGGGCCTCCCTGACTACAAACTTCCACATGTTTGCACGACAAAATTGTAAAACCATGGCGGGTGTACTGACACAAGAACATGGAGGCAAGTTGCGTCCTTGTGTATTTTTCTCAAAGGTAATGCCCACCCCTGTTCAAGGGATGCCGGCATGTCTGTGTTCTCTTGCAGCCTGTGCTATGATGGTAGAGTTGGCAACTCCTTTCACAATGTGACGTTACACTATTTTTGCACACTACACATGATGTTGTAGGCCTACTCAAGGACATCCACACTCAACACAGCAGGCAGCTGAGCTCATTGCACTCACTAGAGCATGTATTCTACATACTGATAGATCTGTCACCATTTATACTGATAGTAGGTACGCACATGGGGTAGTGTGGGACCATGGTATGATTTGACAGAGCAGAGGATTCACGGCAGCAGATGGTAAGGATCATGTCTCACAGGGCAATGCGCTGGCAGATAAGGTGGCGAAACGAGTGGCCAAATGCAACCCCACAGGTCCATGTAACCTTTGGGAGATGCCATGTTTGGCACCTCCAACCCCTGAGATGTCACAAATGCTTACTGATCTTCAAAGATATTCCACTGAACAGGAACAGCAAGACTGGTGTTATCCAGTATTGCAGAAAAATCCTAAGACAGGATTAGTCTGCAAAGAGGGGGTAGGATATAACAGTATTGAGAATCCTTACAGATACTCATGGGAAGGCCTTTCCCCACCCCCTGGGCAAGACGCCCAATGATAGTGCAGGAAGGTGATCTTGATTTAATAAGGGAAGAATATGTCACCAAATTGATACAGGTTCTTAATAAAACTGAGGAAAAAGTTGCTTGTAAGTCTCCCTCTCTTCCACAGGAACCCACCCACCCATACAGGGTGGGGGATGAGGTAGTGATCAAAACACTGAAGAAAGGAAAATCCCAAGGTGACTTCGCATATGGCCACCCACTACCGTGGTCGCAGTAACCAGAACAGCCGTGCTGACTGAACAGTCTCCAACTTGGATCCACGCCACCCGAGTGAAGCTTGTGAGAACAAGAGAGGAGGCAGGAACGGAGGCAGACAGCCTTGGCCTTGAAGAAGGACAAGAGGTACTAACGGGGACAGACAGCCCTGACCTCCAACAAGGCCCATAGGTACTAACGGGGGCAGACAGCCCTGACCTCCAACATGATGAGCTCCTCACTCCTTTCTGGAAAATGGTTGAATGTACTGACTAAGATTGCTTCAATAATCTTGTTGATTTTACCAATTAGTAGTAAGGGAGAAGTAGCCGCAACTAGCAAGGGCGGCGTCATCACCTTTTGGTATAATTCATCTAACACTCACGTAGCTACCTACACCTTTTGCCTTTGTGATATATTGAAAACATGTTCATATTATAACTATTGTTCCAACGACTATGTAGAAGGACAGGCCTATATATGTGTAACAGACTCATACTGGGGAAAAGGTTGTGGATACTGGGGATCAGTGGGATGGAATACAGGGACAGAATGGGGATACAAACCAGAAAGTGCCCTCAAAAGGAGGGATAAAAATTCTAAGTCCCTTTTGACTAGAATGACACTCCTTGAGAGAGGGACATGTTATGTGGACACCTCTTCAATGTATCATTGCAAAAAAAAGGTCAGCGGAAATGAAGATTGTATTGACAATAGACAACCCTGGTAAATATGATGAAGGAGATTATATATTAGGATGGTACTTCCATAAAATGTGGGTAGCTGAGACTTCTCAGGTAACACAAATGTTCAAACTTAGAGATATGTACTGTATAAGTCTAAGGAATACCAACCCATCACAGGTGTCCCCAAAAAACCCACTAGCCCCGCATATAGTTTCTCTAAAAAACCTAAGGGCCATATCTAATCCCACATATGAGGATACTTTGGCCATGGGGACGGGTTTTTCTAATGTTAATTTGTGGCTGGAGTGGATGAAGTATAGTGCAGCCTCTGTGAATAAAAGTAACTGTTACACATGTGGTGCTGCCAAGCCACACCTAGGTACCGTACCCCTAGTGTTACCAGAAAGGGCTGAAGAATGTTTTTTGACTCTTTTTGTTAATATGTCTTATAACCACAGTGCATGTACAGAATGGAAATCAAAATACCCCCTTTTGTTAAAAAAATCCTCGCCCAGGGGCAGGTATCCAGGTATATCCAGGTAACTACACATGTTACAAGGGGAGTACACATGGGAGGAATGTACAGAATTTCACCAAAGGTTATTGTCACAAATACAGCAATCTGAACATATCCCTCACTCAGAACCAAGTGTACTCCATAGGAGATGTGTACTGGATCTGTGGAGATGGAAAGATAAGATCCAGATTGGAAGGTGCCTGGAAAGGTGAATGTGCGCTTGCCAAAGCTATAATGAACATGCACATTTTTACTGAATCAGATATTATAGACAAAGGGGTGCTAAAGAGAAACAAAAGAAGCAGCCCCCTTTCAAGTTTTGACCCCCATGTGTATATAGATGCAATAGGTGTTCCAAGAGGGGTCCCAGATGAGTTCAAAGCTAGAGATCAAGTAGCCGCCGGATTTGAATCAATATTTCCCATTATTACTGTGAATAAAAATGTTGATTGGATAAATTACATATACTACAATCAGCAAAGGTTTGTAAACTATACCAGAGCTGCATTTCTAGGGGTAGCAGAAGAACTACAAGCGGACTCAATCATGACATTCCAGAATCGAATGGTGTTGGATATGATTCTTGCAGAGAAGGGCGGGGTGTGCCGAGTATTGATTGATCCAACCTCCTGCTGCACATACATACCAAATAATACTGGCCCCACTGGTAAGGTCACAATAGCTATAAAGAAGCTTGAAGATCTGTCAGTAGAACTGAAAAAGAACTCAGGTATAAATGATCCATGGGATCAATACTTTGGGTGGTTCACAAGTTGGAAACAAGGTCTCATGCAACTAGGGATTGTCATACTAATAGTAATTGTAGTAATAGGTGTAGTAGCATTATGTGTTATTCCCTGTGTGAGACGAATGCTAGAAAAAGGGCTCTCTAATATGTCATTATATCAGACTACTGTACCCCAGGAGGATCAAAGCCCAGATGGGTATAAGAATTACCTAATATCATATAGAGAGAAAAAGGACAAGAAAGGAAAGAACCATGTAGTGTGATCCACTAAAGGTTCTTAAGAGGGGATTTGAAAGGAATCCATGTTCTTTATTATGTCAAAATGAATTCTGCTTTTTGCTGAAGTTTTGTTTCTATGTTAGGTACTAACTCTGATTGCTGTGAAACTAATATACTGTAAGGTTTCTATTCTCTGTAAGGGCTCTTTCACACCTGCGTTATTGTCTTCCGGCATAGAGTTCCGTCGTCGGGGCTCTATGCCGGAAGAATCCTGATCAGGATTATCCTAATGCATTCTGAATGGAGAGAAATCCGTTCAGGATGCATCAGGATGTCTTCAGTTCCGGAACGGAACGTTTTTTGGCCGGAGAAAATACCGCAGCATGCTGCGCTTTTTGCTCCGGCCAAAAATCCGGAACACTTGCCGCAAGGCCGGATCCGGAATTAATGCCCATTGAAAGGCATCAATCCGGATCCGGCCTTAAGCTAAACGTCGTTTCGGCGCATTGCCGCATCCGACATTTAGCTTTTTCAGAGTGGTTACCATGGCTGCCAAGACGCTAAAGTCCTGGCAGCCATGGTAAAGTGTAGTGGGGAGCGGGGGAGCAGTATACTTACCGTCCGTGCGGCTCCCCGGGCGCTCCAGAGTGACGTCAGGGCGCCCCAAGCGCATGGATCACGTGATCACATGGATCACGTCATCCATGCGCATGGGGCGCTCTGACGTCACTCTGGAGCGCCCCGGGAGCCGCACGGACTGTAAGTATACTGCTCCCCCGCTCCCCACTACTACTATGGCAACCAGGACTTTAATAGCGTCCTGGGTGCCATAGTAACACTGAACGCATTTGGAAGACGGTTCCGTCTTCAAATGCTTTCAGTACACTTGGTTTTTCCGGATCCGGAGTGTAATTCCGGCAAGTGGAGTACACGCCGGATCCGGACAACGCAAGTGTGAAAGAGGCCTTACCCTGAATCTTATCTCTTTGGCACTACTCCCGGACAATATTCCTAATATGGAAGTTCCGTTTTTGTTTCTATTTCTCTGAGCGTAGAATGAAACGTGTTAATATGATAGGTTAAATACATAAATACATAACATACGATGATATGCTAATAAAGAGGGTAAAGCCCCCTCTATATAACCTGTGTGCATTAAAAATAAACCTCAGAGTGTTCATTCAGTACATCACTGTTGTGTCTTTTGTTACCTACTGAGTGAAGCGCTCTCCTGACGTCAGAAAGGACTCAAACCAAGCCGATACTAGAAGTTTGGTGCCAGGGGTACCAAGTGGGACTCAGAGATTCCTATCAGGGGGAGCCTGAGTGACTTCCTTGTTTTTAAGGTGTTTACTCCACTGCAGTTCATGCTTTGCATGCAGGTGCCTGGTCATGCAGGTTGTGCTAAGGTTCAGAACGTTAATGCCTCGCTTCAGGCTCTGATGGCACAGCGTGCAAACCACTCGGGTCTTGTCGTCAGCACATTGTTTGAAGAAGTGCCATGCCAGGGAACTCCTTGAAGCTGCCTTTGGGGTGCTCGGTCCCAGATGGCGGCGGTCAGTAGCAGGCGTAGTCTCTTGGCGGTGGTGTGTTCTGATTTTGCCCACTGCTCCCTCTTTTGCTACGCTATTGGCTCGGTCTCACCACTGCCTCTTCCTCCGAACTGTGAAAGTCAGTGGCACGACCTTCATTCCATGTGGGGTCTAGGACCTCATCGTCCCCTGCATCGTCTTCCACCCAGTCTTGACCCCTGACCTCCTGTTCAGTCTGCACACTGCAGAAAGACGCAGCAGTTGGCACCTGTGTTTCGTCATCATCAGAGACGTGCTGAGGTGGTATTCCCATGTCCTCATCTTCAGGAAACATAAGTAGTTGTGCGTTAGTGCATTCTATCTCTTCCACCCCTGGGGAAGGGCTAGGTGGATGCCCTTGGGAAACCCTGCCAGCAGAGTCTTCAAACAGCATAAGAGACTGCTGCATAACTTGAGGCTCAGACAGTTTCCCTGATATGCATGGGGGTGATGTGACAGACCGATGGGCTTCGTTTTCATGCGCCATCTGTGCGCTTTCTGCAGAAGACTGGGTGGGAGATAATGTGAACGTGCTGGATGCACTGTCGGACACCCAATTGACTAATGCCTGTACCTGCTCAGGCGTAACCATCCTTAGAACGGCATTGGGCCCCACCAAATATCCCTGTAAATTCTGGCGGCTACTGGGACCTGAGGTAGTTGGTACACTAGGACGTGTGGCTGTGGCAGAACGGCCACGTCCTCTCCCAGCACCAGAGGGTCCACTAACACCACCACGACCATGTCCACGTCTGCGTCCCTTACTAGATGTTTTCCTCATTGTTCCCGTTCACCACAATAAGAAAAATATTATTCGGGCCAATGTATTGAATTAAAATTCAGGCCTTTTTTTACAGGCACCTAACACTGTCTGGCTATCTATTTAGGTACCGTATTACACTAATACAGGCACAGCAGTAATAACAGATTAAGCTGAATATAAATTTGAGGCCTATTATTTAGGCGCTGGGTGACAGGTATACGTTTACGGACAGAATTAGACTTGGATCTGCACTGTAGCGTGTGTGTGAAGTTCTTGAGAATTACCCTATCAGCACCTTGAATCTAATATACCCTTTTAGGGATAAATTTAAAGTAGGCCTGATACAGCAGAAACCACTAATTTTGAGAATTGCAAATTTGGGAATTGTTTTTCAACCCAGAACAAAAACTGTGCTTTGACGATCACTAAATAACTTGACCAGCTAAAGCAGTAATGACAGATTTGGATGAATATAAATGTGAGGCCTATTTTTTAGGCGCTGGGTGACAGGCTCAACTTGCCCCTGATGTAGTATATGGCCAAAAAATAACCACACTATTGATGGTTAAATGCACTTGATGAAAGCTTGACCCTGATGTAGGATATAGCCAAAAATAACCACACTATTGATGGTTAAATGTACTTGGTGGCAGCTTGTGCTGGCGCACCACAAGCCACAAAAAGGCCGCCGATCACCCCAGAAAAAAGTGACTGAAAAACGCTCTGGGCAGCCTCAAAACAGTGAGCAATTGAATAGCAGCAGTTCAATGATCCACAGCTGGAGATCGATCACTGAATGAAGTCTTTTGGAGGAGTTAATCTGCCTAATCTCGCCCTAACGTCGCAGCTGCAACCTCTCCCTACACTTGTATCAGCAGAGTGACGTGCAGCGCTACGTGACTCCAGCTTATATAGAGGCTGGGTCACATGGTGCACTGGCCAATCACAGCCATGCCAATAGTAGGCAAGGCTGTGATGGCCTCTTGGGGCAAGTAGTATGACGCTTGTTGATTAACTGCTTTGCAGCCTTTCAAAAAGCGCCAAGAAAGCGCCGAACACCGAACCTGGACTTTTATGAAAATGTTCGGGTTCGGGTCCGTGTCACGGACACCCCAAAATTCGGTACGAACCCGAACTATACAGTTCGGGTTCGCTCATCCCTACTTCTGAAATGTCAGATGGACAGAAAAATGAGACGCACAACGGATCCTGTCTGTGTACTAGCTGTAAGGCCTGTATGACATGGTCCCTATTTTGCATTAGGATTTGCTCATGATTTGAAAACCAAAAGCAGGAGTGGGTACAAAACACAGAAGACATGCAAATATTCCAGTCACGTGTCAATTCTGTTTTAGATCCACTCCTGTTTTTTTGGCATTAGCAATACTGATGGATTACTGACCAAATGCTGACCGATTGAAGGCGGCTGCTCCACAGTTAGGATCCGTTTTTTTGGGGTTATTGTTCTGATAGATCAGAGGAAGGACAAAATAATCAGTGACGTCAACACAGACACTCTCCACTCTGTCGGGGGCTCTACTTGTATAAGGGGTTAATAGAACAGGTTCTGTAGACATCTATGTGGAATCAGCTGATGACGGTGTAAAAGGAGTGCGCTTCTTCTTGGCGCTAACATCGACCTGTAAGGCTGAGTTCACACTTGAGGTATTTGGTCAGTTTTGGCCCCGTGACTGCCCTAATAAGTGCAGTGTGCAGTGATTCTAAGAGCGACGCCTGTCATCTGCATGTCATACGGACTCACAGTATTATCTCACTACCACAGACTCCCTATGTGTGTTACTGCAAGGCACAGTGTTCTACACCGCTATACAGGCACAGTGTTCTACACCGCTATACAGGCACAGTGTTCTACACCGCTATACAGGCACAGTGTTCTATACCGCTATACAGACACAGTGTTCTACACCGCTATACAGACACAGTGTTCTACACCACTATACAGGCACAGTGTTCTACACCACTATACAGGCACAGTGTTCTACACCGCTATACAGGCACAGTGTTCTACACCGCTATACAGGCACAGTGTTCTACACCGATATACAGGCACAGTGTTCTACACCGCTATACAGGCACAGTGTTCTACACCGCTATACAGGCACAGTGTTCTACACCGCTATACAGGCACAGTGTTCTACACCGCTATACAGACACAGTGTTCTACACCGCTATACAGACACAGTGTTCTACACCACTATACAGGCACAGTGTTCTACACCACTATACAGGCACAGTGTTCTACACCACTATACAGGCACAGTGTTCTACACCGCTATACAGGCAGAGTGTTCTACACCGCTATACAGACACAGTGTTCTACACCGCTATACAGGCACAGTGTTCTACACCACTATACAGGCAGAGTGTTCTACACCGCTATACAGACACAGTGTTCTACACCGCTATACAGGCACAGTGTTCTACACCACTATACAGGCACAATGTTCTACACCGCTATACAGGCACAGTGTTCTACACCGCTATACAGGCACAGTGTTCTACACCACTATACAGGCACAGTGTTCTACACCGCTATACAGGCACAGTGTTCTACACCGCTATACAGGCACAGTGTTCTACACCACTATACAGGCACAGTGTTCTACACCACTATACAGGCACAGTGTTCTACACCACTATACAGGCACAGTGTTCTACACCGCTATACAGGCACATTGTTCTACACCGCTATACAGGCACAGTGTTCTACACCGCTACAAAAGGCACAGTGTTCTACACCGATATACAGGCACAGTGTTCTACACCGCTATACAGGCACAGTGTTCTACACCGCTATACAGGCAGAGTGTTCTACACCGCTGTACAGGCACAGTGTTCTACACCACTATACAGGCACAATGTTCTACACCGCTATACAGGCACAGTGTTCTACACCGCTATACAGGCACAGTGTTCTACACCACTATACAGGCACAGTGTTCTACACCCCTATACAGGCACAGTGTTCTACACCACTATACAGGCACAGTGTTCTACACCACTATACAGGCACAGTGTTCTACACCGCTATACAGGCAGAGTGTTCTACACCGCTGTACAGGCACAGTGTTCTACACCGCTATACAGGCACAGTGTTCTACACCGCTATACAGACACAGTGTTCTACACCCCTATACAGGCACAGTGTTCTACACCGCTATACAGGCACAGTGTTCTACACCGCTATACAGGCACAGTGTTCTACACCGCTATACAGGCACAGTGTTCTACACCGCTATACAGGCACAGTGTTCTACACCGCTATACAGGCACAGTGTTCTACACCACTATACAGGCACAGTGTTCTACACCACTATACAGGCACAGTGTTCTACACCGCTATACAGGCAGAGTGTTCTACACCGCTGTACAGGCACAGTGTTCTACACCGCTATACAGGCACAGTGTTCTACACCGCTATACAGACACAGTGTTCTACACCCCTATACAGGCACAGTGTTCTACACCGCTATACAGGCACAGTGTTCTACACCGCTATACAGGCACAGTGTTCTACACCGCTATACAGGCACAGTGTTCTACACCGCTATACAGGCACAGTGTTCTACACCGCTATACAGGCACAGTGTTCTACACCGCTATACAGGCACAGTGTTCTACACCGCTATACAGGCACAGTGTTCTACACCACTATACAGGCACAGTGTTCTACACCGCTATACAGGCACAGTGTTCTACACCACTATACAGGCACAGTGTTCTACACCGCTATACAGACACAGTATTCTAAACCACTATACAGGCACAGTGTTCTACACCCACTATACAGGCACAGTGTTCTACACCACTATACAGGCACGGTGTTCTACACCGCTATACAGGCACAGTGTTCTACACACCTATACAGGCACAGTGTTCTACACCGCTATACAGGCACAGTGTTCTACACCACTATACAGGCACAGGGTTCTACACCACTATACAGGCACAGTGTTCTACACCGCTATACAGGCACAGTGTTCTACACCACTATACAGGCACAGTGTTCTACACCACTATACAGGCACGGTGTTCTACACCGCTATACAGGCACAGTGTTCTACACACCTATACAGGCACAGTGTTCTACACCGCTATACAGGCACAGTGTTCTACACCCCTATACAGGCGCAGTGTTCTACACCGCTATACAGGCACAGGGTTCTACACCACTATACAGGCACAGGGTTCTACACCACTATACAGGCACAGTGTTCTACACCGCTATACAGGCACAGTGTTCTACACCACTATACAGGCACAGTGTTCTACACCCCTATACAGGCACAGGGTTCTACACCACTATACAGGCACAGGGTTCTACACCACTATACAGGCACAGTGTTCTACACCACTATACAGGCACAGTGTTCTACACACCTATACAGGCACAGTGTTCTACACCACTATACAGGCACGGTGTTCTACACCGCTATACAGGCACAGTGTTCTACACACCTATACAGGCACAGTGTTCTACACCGCTATACAGGCACAGTGTTCTACACCCCTATACAGGCACAGTGTTCTACACCGCTATACAGGCACAGTGTTCTACACCCCTATACAGGCACAGTGTTCTACACCGCTATACAGGCACAGTGTTCTACACCGCTATACAGGCACAGTGTTCTACACCGCTATACAGGCACAGTGTTCTACACCGCTATACAGGCACAGTGTTCTACACCACTATACAGGCACAGTGTTCTACACCACTATACAGGCACAGTGTTCTACACCGCTATACAGGCACAGTGTTCTACACCACTATACAGGCACAGTGTTCAACACCGCTATACAGACACAGTATTCTACACCACTATACAGGCACGGTGTTCTACACCCACTATACAGGCACAGTGTTCTACACCACTATACAGGCACAGTGTTCTACACCACTATACAGGCACAGTGTTCTACACCACTCTACAGGCACAGTGTTCTACATCACTATACAGGCACAGTGTTCTACACCACTATACAGGCACAGTGTTCTACACCACTATACAGGCACAGTGTTCTACACCACTATACAGGCACAGTGTTCTACACCACTCTACAGGCACAGTGTTCTACATCACTATACAGGCACAGTGTTCTACACCACTATACAGGCACAGTGTTCTACACCACTATACAGGCACAGTGTTCTACACCACTATACAGGCACAGTGTTCTACACCACTCTACAGGCACAGTGTTCTACATCACTATACAGGCACAGTGTTCTACACCGCTATACAGGCACAGTGTTCTACACCGCTATACAGGCACAGTGTTCAACACCGCTCTACAGGTACAGTGTTCTACATTAATATACAGGCACAGTGTTCTACACCGCTATACAGGAACAGTGTTCTACACCACTATACAGGCACAGTGTTCTACACCGCTATACAGGCACAGTGTTCTACACCACTATACAGGCACAGTGCTCTACACCGCTATACAGGCACAGTGTTCTACACCACTATACAGGCACAGTGTTCTACACCATTATACAGGCACAGTGTTCTACACCGCTATACAGGCACAGTGTTCTACACCGCTATACACGCACAGTGTTCTACACCGCTAAACAGGCACAGTGTTCTACACCGCTCTACAGGCACAGTGTTCTACACCACTATACAGGCACAGTGTTCTACACCACTATACAGGCACAGTGTTCTACACCACTATACAGGCACAGTGTTCTACACCGATATACAGGCACAGTGTTCTACACCGCTATACAGGCACAGTGTTCTACACCGCTCTACAGGAAAAGTGTTCTACACCGCTATACAGGCACAGTGTACTACACCGCTATACAGGCACAGTGTTCTACACCGCTATACAGGCACAGTGTTCTACACCGCTATACAGGCACAGTGTACTACACCGCTATACAGGCACAGTGTTCAACACCGCTCTACAGGCACAGTGTTCTACACCAATATACAGGCACAGTGTTCTACACCGCTATACAGACACAGTGCTCTACACCACTATACAGGCACAGTGTTCTACACCGCTATACAGGTACAGTGCTCTACACCGCTATACAGGCACAGTGTTCTACACCACTATACAGGCACAGTGTTCTACACCGCTATACAGGCACAGTGCTCTACACCGCTATACAGGCACAGTGTTCTACACCGCTCCACAGGCACAGTGTTCTACACCGCTATACAGGCACAGTGTTCTACACCGCTATACAGGCACAGTGTTCTACACCGCTATACAGGCACAGTGTTCTACACCGCTATACAGGCACAGTGCTCTACACCACTATACAGGCACAGTGTTCTACACCGCTATAAAGGCTCTTTGTGCAGAGAGATGGACCGGGGTGTGCACTATAACGCCAAATTATGCAATGGCTGGGTCAGGTGTAGATAATAGTCTATAGTTTTGTTTGTGACGCCAATTGCAGCGTGCGCAGGGTACTAACACAGGGCCCTCCAAGGTGTTATAACTCAGGCCCCAGGTTAGGAATGCCAGAGTGGTGTGATGTCTCTGTATGGTAGTGGTAATGGTGTCAACGGTGTCTCCTACCTGGGTATGGCTGGACTCCTGGATCCTGGCTCACTTGCAATAAAATGAGTGTAGTGATAGTAGGAGTAAATAAGTGATTTTACAGCAGTAATTGAGATCCAGACCTTGGGTGAAGTTAAAACTTATCTTTACTGATTGTAACTATACAGCTATACAGGTATTGGCAATGGTTGGCAGGAATTTATCTTCTGCTCTCTCATGTACCTGGAGCTTACAGGAAAAGATGTCTGCTTGTTAGCTCTATACTGTGGCAGGAATTTGGCAACTGCACTTTCTATCTTCTGCTGTATGGGGACTGACTAGCTGAGGAGGAATATGGCTTTTCCTGGGTCTCTGGACTTTACTCACAGTTATCTTCACAGGGTATGGTTTCTTCCTGGAACTGAAGTTGTCTGCTTGCTTCATCCAACCGAGGCTGCAGGGCTCAGGCTGGGGATGATGATCAATATCTCAGCCGAGACAAGATCCTGGTTTGATTCCCTATATCTGGGAGCTCCTAACATGCACACCCTACCCCTAGCAGGGGGTGGGCTACACTACTTTCTAACTTCCCTAATGGGGAAATAATGAACATGGGTGAAAATCAGGAGGCTCACAGGGCATGAGTCCGTTCCCTGAGCATAGGGGATGTAAAGATAATGAAAAACACAGAGGCTCAGATGCGTTTGAGTCTATCTCCAGGCACAGTCAAAAAGTCTTTTTCTCAGGCTCTGTAGTCTAACCAAAATGAAATTGTAATCCACATTAAATGGGAGTATCAGGAAGGTCTCCACACTGATTCTGAAGTAAATATTCGCCGAACCGCGCGTTGGGGTAACGCCATCCCGGTTTGGATACACTAGCTTTTCTGTTGAGTCTCCTCTACACATGGCTATTATTGTCTCTTTATGGTCAGCAGTCTGCAAAATGTTATGGTACCACCTTGGGCTTTACATGTCTTTGTGATATCCGTAGGTCTGACTGCTGTTGCTATCTCTGGTAGTGATTTACCGTCCTACACAGAGATATTGATTGCATGTAATATATGAGACTTTGCCTCATCATATAGACCTTTACAAGTGTCATTTATCATGTTATTACTTACAGCTTAGTGTACCACTCGGATGGTGGTTTTTCTTGCTGCTACCTCTTTGGAAATATAACGTCCTTTATGTATGTAATCATGTTATTTAATAAAGCACATATTTTTGTATTTGTACCTGTGGGCTTCGCTTTCTGTAGGTCTTTGTTGCTATAAAGAGCAGGTAGTTGTCCCTTTGTAATCCGACTGGGTCTGCAAAGTGGTGGTCCTTCTTCTGACCTTGGCGCAAGGGAACTTGGTACATCAGGAGTTTCTTGCACTACTGAAACTTCTTCCTGAGGTGCTTTTTTCTGTCTGATGTGACACTGTACTGACTGGAGCAGGCACAGCAATGTTTAACCATGGTGTAAGGAACCATTTTAGAGGATCTGTTTCCGTCATTAGTTTTTCAACAGTTTGCATAGGCTCTACAGACTTAACTGGTAGTTCAGGCACTTGAATTGGAGGCTGATGTTCCTCTGCAACAGTCTCATTTGGAAGGATTCCTCCTGGAGTATCTTTCTTCTTGTTACACAGTTTCAAGCGATTGCGATGAACGATTTGAGGTGATTTGTTTTCTCAGGTGATCTCATAGGTGTCAGTTGCTGGATTGTGGATAGCTGAAATGATGTAGGGAACTCTTTTCCCACTTACTGTCCAACTTGCTGGTGCGATGGTTGTTCTTTAGCCACACATAATCACCAATTTCAAGAGGCTCTGGTAGATTGGTCATAGCCTTTTTGTGAGCATGGTCCATGCGGTGGTGAACAATTTCTTGTGCATCAGCTAGACGTCTTTGGTGTTCGCTCACCCAATCAGTTTTTGGTAATGGATTGATGGCATCAGGTACTTGTACGTCCAAAGTATGGTCAGCAGGTAGTTTACCTTGTCGGCCAAAGATGAGATAGTAAGGTGTATACCCCGTGGAACAGTGAATGGTATTATTATAGGTATACATCAATTGAGGTAGAAGAAGTAGGCCAATCATTTCTGGTAGCAGGTGCACAGCTCTAAGCATTTCTATTAGGGTCTGGGATGGTAAGCTTTCATTCTGATTTTCTGGAAATTGTGAAGTGAACACAGTTCTTTGAAGAGTTGCGACTCAAAGGCAGATCCTTGATCTGTAAGAATTTTCTCTGGACATCCGTATGGTAACAGGAAATGTTTCCAGAAGGCATCTGCAGTTGTTTTACCGGTCAAGTCCTCAACAGGTACGGCCACAACAAATTTGGATGTAGTGGTCAATGATGGTCATAGCGTATGTGTAGCCTGAGCGACTTGGATCCAGCTTCACATGGTCAATTGCAATGATCTCCAATGGTTTTTGGCTTACAATAGAATGTGAGGGTGCTTTTTGGTCATGCTTTTCACCTCGTCCAATTGCACAGGCGGAACACTCTAGACACCACTTATCAATGTCTTCTCGCATTCCAATCCAAAAGAATCGTCTACAGACGGTAGCTTGTGTCTTCTGCACGCCAAAGTGTCCTGATTTGTCATGGTACATCTCGAGAATGATGCTTGCATCCCGGCGGGGGATTAGGATTTGGTATACCCTGTCATAGGTAACAGGATCCAGGCTTCTTCTCAATAGTAGGCCTTTCTGCAGAAAGAGTTGTTTCCGTTGTCTCCACAGCTTCAACAGTTCTGGATCTGCATTTCTTCTGCGGATTCTCTCAGGTGTTCTTCCACTGGTGAGGAAGTCATGTAGTTCTCCGGTTACTCTACTTTTAGACTGAAGTTTGATCCATCTCTCCTTTTCAATATGAGATTCTGGATTGTTCTGTAGATGGGGATTTAGGACTCTTTGGTTTTTAATGGAGAGGATGCTTTGTTGGGCGAAATTTTTGTAGAAATTAGCCATCTCCACTTCTTCCCAGACATCTATGTGTGCAGTAGGATCTTCTTTGGTAGGCAGGCGAGATAAGACATCTGCAATCTCGTTGGATTTGCCCGTTCTGTATTTTACAGTGAAGTTGTAGTTAGCAAGGCGTGAGGACCATCTTTTTTCTAAGGCACCTAGCTTGGCTGTATTGAGATGCGCCAGTGGGTTGTTATCGGTGAAAGCTATGAAGGGAGTTGCTGCAAGGTAGTCCTTCAATTTTTTGGTGACAGCCCATATAAGTGCGAGGAACTCTAACTTGAAAGAGCTTTAGTTCCGGTCATTCCTTTCAGCTCCTTTCAGAGATCTGCTAGCATAAGCAATTACTCTCTCTTTACCTTCTTCCACTTGAGACAGGACAGCTCCCAGGCTTTTCTGGCTGGCATCAGTGTAGAGATGGAAGGGCTGTTGGTAATCTGGATATCCCAAAACAGGTGGTTCGGTTAGCTTCTTCTTCAAGAGCTGGAAGGCAATTTCCTTGTCTTCATTCCACTCCACAGGTATCCGCGTCTTCTGATACTTCTTTGGGTGTCCTCTTAGGAGTTCCTGAATTGGCTCAGCATTCTGGGCAAAGTGAGGGATGAAGAGTCTGTAGTATCCTGCAAAACTAAGAAAGCTTCTCACCTCTTTTACTGTGGTAGGAGTAGGCCAATTACAGACTGCTATAAACAAAAGAATTGTGGGTGGGCACTCAAACTATGGACTAGGTCACTAGGCAGAAAGCAATTTATTATAGAGTCAATAAAAATATAAAATATATAAAATATTACAATAAAATATAAACATAAAAAATCCTAATGTTGCTTAGCAATGCAAATCGCAATGTGTGTACTGAGACCTGCAACAGTTTAGCAATATAGGACCAGGACTTGCAACAGTGTGAGGATTTAGTTGCTTGAAACATCCAAACAGTCAGTAAAGTCCAGTACTGGTGAATTATTGTCTCTGATTAATGGTAGGAGAGTTCAATAGTGGTATATTGTATCACAATGTCTCTGGTATGTAACATAGAGATCCTTGCGGTAAATGCAGGGCTAAACAGCCATAAGAGGAATTCCTCAAGATGAATCCCATATAAATCAAGTAGCCAGCCTATATATAGGTGAATGTGAGAGGGAGTATAACTACTTACGTACCGATATCTTCCTGTGCGGTGTCCCGCATCGACAGTACAGTGGACTCACCTCTATGTCCGTGTATCAGTGGTGGCGGGGGAGCAGACTACAATTACTGTTCAGCTGGTCGATTTTTTTTGCAAGTCCCAGTCCTATATTGCTATACTGTTGCAGGTCTCAGTACACACATTGCGATTTGCATTGATAAGCAAAATTAGGATTGTTTATGTTTATATTTTATTGTAATATTTTATATTTTTATTGACTCTATAATAAATTGCTTTCTACCTAGTCCATAGTTTGAGTGCCCACCCACTATTCCTTTGTTTATAGCTCTACTTATTTTGGCAGGGTGAGCCAGGTTTGGTTGGTCGCACCTACATCCATATATTGTCAAACCTTGAGACGTCCCTTCTTGGTTATAACAATTCCAGACTGCAGCTAACTTTTCAGGATCTGGTTTGACACCTTCTCCACTGACAACATGTCCCAGGTACTTGACTTCCTGCTTCAGCAGGTAGCACTTAGATGGTTTGATCTTGAGTCCATGTTTAATGAGGACTTGGAAGACTTCTGCAAGGTGTTTCAAGTGGTCTTCATAGGATTTGGAATAAATAATGACATCGTCCAGATAGAGTAGGACGGTCTCAAAGTTTCTATGGCCTAAACAGCGTTCCATTCGTCGTTGAAACGTTCCTGGTGCATTACAAAGTCCAAAGGGCATGGAATTCGAATAGGCCCATGGGGGTGGTAAAAGTTGATTTCTCTCGGTCTTCAGGAGCCATGGGTACTTGCCAGTACCCACTGGTCAGATCAAGAGTAGGGAAATAGGCTGATGACCCCAGTGCTGTCAGGGATTCTTCAATCCTGGGTCAGGGATAGGCATCCTTGTGGGTGATTTGGTTAAGTTTTCAGTAATCCACACAGAATCTGATGTTGCCATTCTTTTTTCCGGACAAGAACTAAGGGTGCAGCCCATGGACTATGGCTGTCTTAGATAATATTGGAATCCTTCATCTCTCGGATCATTTGTTTCACAGATTGGTACATTGTTGGTGGTATAGGCCAGTACCTTTCTTTTATTGGGGGGTGAGAACCGGTAGGGATAGTGTGTTTGATCCCACGGACTTCCCCATAATCCGTAGAGTGCTTACTGAAGGCTTGATGATGTTCCTTCATGATGTTCAATTCTCCTTCAATTTGGTTTTTGGGCGTAGAGTTGTCTCCCACATTAAGTTCTTCCCACCATGATGCAGGCGGAGCATGTTCTGGAGTACTGGAGCTCTGCGCAGATTGTCCTATTTTAGTTGTGGGCACACTGATAATATCCTGGAAAGAGACTTGCAATAACTGAGCAACAGGATAATGTTTATGGAGGGTAACATGGTGATCATTCAAATTTATGAGACGGACAGGCACTTTACCTTGGGAAACAGTCACTAAGCTCCTCGCGGCTCTGACTAGAGGATGGTCATCTAGCGCTAAGGACTCTACCATGGCTTGGTAGTCTTGACCTTGAAGCGGCACGGCACCATATGAGTGTCTCTGTATTTGGTTAAAGGATCACAGGTTGGTTACCTCGGATGTGGACACAGCAGATTTCTCCTTTTTCATTGGCAAATTTCTGTTGTGCACCTAGCACACGGATGGTCTGTTGTATGACCCTTTTGGAGGCAGGTGAAGCATTAGGCATAGATTGGTGTAATGCCTTAAGCATCTCAGTGTAACAATTCCAAAGGACATTCATTCCTAGGATCACTGCAGAGCCACCTTTGTCTCTGTCTTGTACAACAATAACACCTTGTCTAGGTAGGGTGGTTTCTCCTACTTGCAGAGTTGGTTCCCAATAACCATGTATTGGCACGGGTTTCCCGTTGCTGGCTGTAAGATCCAACCAGGATTCTGGCGGTTGCGTAAGTTGGCTCTGGTCCCAGTATTTATCAAATGCAGGCCGTAGGATGGTAGTAACCTGAGATCCGGTGTCCAGTAGGGCTACAAAAGGAATTCAGTTAATTCGGATTGCTACTTCTGGACGGGATCCTACATATCTGGGCATCCAGTTGGGATCTTGTGGACCTATTGGTTTACCTCTCGAGGGGCGGTCCTCAGCCTTAAGGGTTTCTCCTTTAACCGCCAGCACATTGTTTCTGTATGTCCTGTCTTATGACAGTAGGTGCAAATAGGTTGCCTGCGGGCAATGGAGCGGTCATTTGGGCCCCGCCAGGACTTCTGGGATATATATCTTTGTAGTCAGGTGGGAAAATGTATTTTCGTACAGGTGTCTCATCCTCCAATAATAAAGGCTTCTCCCACTGTTCTAATTTCTGACACAACTTCTCCAGGCTTTTTGTCAAAAAGTTAACCTGTTCTGTCAAGGCTGCTACGGCATCAGAGACTGGAGTTTGAGCTGCCTGACTGGCTACCGGACAACACGTGGAAGGGGTAGCAGGAGTCTGGACAGGACTTTCAGCAATTTTAGCAGGTCCTGGCGGTGGACTCTTTCCCAGAATACTAATGGCTAGCTCTTTAAAGTCTAGGAAGGTGACACTTGGGTGTTGTGCAGCTAACATTCTCAACTGGCTTTTTAGGTTGTCAGTGCTAACACCTTCAATAAATTGTTCTTTTAGAGTTTTGTCTTGGTTCTCTGCCTCACGGGGGTCTACCTGAACCACAGCTCTATGGGCTTCTTGTAAAGACAATGCAAAGTCTCTGAGTGACTCACCGGTTTGTTGTTTCATGCTGAAGAATGTAATTTTGACCTCTGACACGGTCTTGGGTTCAAAGGTGGTGTAGAGTCTCTCAAAGATCTGTCCCAGTGTTCTTCTTTCAGAGCTAGGCCAGGACTTCACTTCCCGAGTGCGGCTCCCTCTAATTGGGCTAGAAGTATTTCCTGCTCTGTGGAGACAGGGTACAATCTGAACAAGGCACACATTTTCTCTTTAAAGTCTCTTAGGGTGTGAGTTTCCCCAGAGTATTGTGGGAACCAAGGGGCTCCAAAGTAGTAGGGCATGGTTAGTGGCATCATGCTGGCTGCTGCAGTGGCTGGTGGTGTACTGGGGCCAGCTGCAGCTGCTGCAGGGGATCCGCTGAGGTCAGGCTGCGTGGCTTCCTCCTGAACAGACATGGCAATGACAGTTTATTTGCAATGCTGCAGGTGAAATTTGACTTTGTACTTTTTGAATGAGGTTACTATGGACAACTGTTGCGGGTGTATTTCCCTTTAAGAATCAATCGGTACAGGCCGGAGGTTATTGCAGGGTAAGATTTTAGTTAAATGTCCCCTTATGATTAATAAGTTCTTTACAGGCTGAGGACTTAAATCGGGGCTTCTACTTGCTTTTGTCTCCCCGTGGAGGCTAGCTGACAGTCTCGATCCTCCTTTTCTCCTGTCTGCACCAAATCTCGCGATGCGTGAGAGTACGTCACATGCAAGTTCCGTGCACCATGTCTCTTTAACGCGATTACACAGCAGAGGGGGCGGTGCCACACTTTGCATACAGCCCGGCCTCTCTGGAACGTTATTGGAGTAGTAGGCAGCACTTTGAATAATCACTTTACATATCGGGCTGTGCACTAACGTTCTCTGCGCTGAAAGGGTGTACAATTAGAATTTTCCCGCCAGGCAAATAACTACAAGTCTTTTAGGCAGCAATTTTGAATGCAAAACAGTCCAGTCAAATACAGCAAGCAGCGCTACTGACTTTTCAAAAATCCACAATTTTGCAGTTTTAACGATGCAGCTTTGCAGTAGAAGGATAGCGCAATACATGCGACAGGCAAGTGGCTTAGGGATCGCCATAGCAACCATAGCAGTGGCTATGGGGGCCCGCCCGAACCGCATTTTTTTTTTATTTGTGGTCAGGACCTAAACGAGTGGACGACGTGCTGCCTGGGAGAGCCAGACTGCTTAAGACAGGTACCGGCCCCTCCCACAAATCCAGGCTGCCTGGGAGAGCCAGACTGCTTAAGACAGGTACCGGCCCCTCCCACAAATCCAGGCTAGCCTGCGGCCAGCCTTAACACTTATTTTTTTATTAACACACACAGACACTACACACAGGCAGCCAGGAGGTGGCGTAACTACCGGGGAAGCAGCTGCTTCGGGGCCCGACAGTTTATTTTCAAGTTAGTTAAATATCGATGTCTTAATGTTCAGGCCCCTCGCTAATGTGATCTAATTTTACTGTATTCTAAAGTTTCCTGATGTGTCTGGGATTCGAACCCACAACCTCCAATGTATCAGTGGCAAAGCATTAACCCTCTCAGCCATTAAGGAGGCATTGCAACTGATTGAAAAAATAAGAGACTTCTACTGTTATAGCTGGCTAAGTGTACATCTATACACATGACAGCTGCCCCACTGCTATATCTCTATATGACAGCTGTCCCAGCACACTCAGCTCTGCTATATCTCTATACATGAGCAGCTGTCATGTGTATAGATGTACACTTAGCCAGCTATAACAGTAGAAGTCTCATAACAGCTATAACAGTAGAAGTCTCATAACAGCTATAACAGTAGAAGTCCCTTTTTTTTCAGTCAGCAGCAAGGCATCTCCTATGGTCTTGTGGTTAGATGCTTTGCCTCTGATACAGAGGGTTGTGGGTTCGAATCCCAGCAGAAACCTTTTCTGAACTACAAGCACTGACTCCATATATGGACATACAGGGCTGGACACAGGAAGAGGCTGCATCGCATCGCATCGCTGACATGGAGGTAAGTAGAAGTGTTTATTATCATTTTTTTTTAATACCCGACTGTTACTGCCATTGGGGGAGCGGGGGGCACTTGATACTGGCACATGGGGGGAGGGGGTTTGGCACCTGATACTGGCACCTGGGGGGGTTTCTTCCTGGAACTGGAGTTGTCTGCTTGCTTCATCCAGCCAAGACTGCAGGGCTCAGGCTGGGGATGATGATCAATGTCTCAGCCGAGACAAGATCCTGGTTTGGTTCCCTATATCTGGGAGCTCCTAACATGCACACCCTACCCCTAGTAGGTGGTGGGCTACACTACTTTCTAACTTCCTTCTCTCCCCATGCTGCAGGATATGGGCACAGCCCACTCTGCTCACAGAGGGGGAGCTAAGGTGGAATGAACCATTCCAGCTTAGATGTACTAAACTGAAACTAACTCCTTATCACATGCTGGTGAACATGGAAATTTAAACAATAAACATTTAACACGGTTTATAATGCACAGTTGTGAAGACATAATGTAAAATCACATCAGATGATAAGGTTAAGGCTCCTAACAGATTGTATCTGGGTAAAAGAGTTTCGTAACACAACTCTGGGGTGTTACATATGCAGCCAGGAAATAGCTGTTTTTCAATGCGCTTCGTCACAAATAAATTTGGATTGAATCATATTTTTGGGTAAGATTCGACGAAGCGCGCAAATAAAATTTTTAAAACCTTTGCGCATCTCTATTAACAACCACTTATTAGAAAAGAAAGTCTTTGAGATGTGCAAGGAAAAATTACGGAAACCTTTGAAGAAAATCTAACCAAATGATTTGTGTTGTGGAACAGGAGAACAGAGAACACAATCAGTAAATGCTTTTGAACGAGAACTCAACATTCAGGAGTTTCTACATTTTCTAGTTGGGATATAACCAATGGGGGCAGCCGGGCTCTGTCACCTTTTCTTCATAAATTGCTGTCTGAACTTTCTGTTTGAAGAAGTTAAGAAGCATTGTATGAATCGCATGAGCCAATTCTCAAGCATCAAGAATGGAGCTTTTTAAAGAACAAATTCTGCTGATTCTAGGTAGGTCACAAACAAAACAAAATGTATTTTTTTTTATAACTTTGGTTGTAAAAGTTGCATCAATGATTTGATTCTTTATCATTTACAAACTGCAATTCTCTAACAAACTTCTCCAGGGGAAGACTGTACAGCAGCTTTCCATGTCAGATCTCCAGTGATTATAAATGGTCATCAGAACTTGTTATCAGTTGTATTTGTTCCATTACATTTCAATCTTTGTCTAAAAAAATTAAATCGTCAGAAATTACAAAAGGTTTAAGGATTCAAATATTAGTGGAAACATCCAAAAAGCAGCAGCATCTTGCCAGGTGTCTCAATGAAATGCCCCCTATATACTGTATGTTCCACTGGGTCTAGAAGCTCCGGAGTGGGAGATGTAGAATCCTGAATCCTCATATCTTTACAATTTACAAAATTCTGAAAACTTTAGGATCATTGGATTTAGAGAAATATTTACATTAATTTTTTTCCTGATTCATTATAAATGACCCTGATCATTTGCCATCAAAGACTCAACATTAGATAAATGATAGATACTAATTAGATAAAAAAAATAAGTGAGTAAAATAAATAACTGCAATAAAATTTCAATCTATTATGTTTTATATGAGAAGTAACTTAACTGCAGCAAACATTGCTGTTGCTTAATGCAGAATTGGACCAGGGCATGGTGAGGACAGGTTGTAGCTGGGCTACCCTTTACTTAGGACAAAGAGTCAGAGAACTGACCAAACCCTATATCTAAATATTCAGGTCAAGCTGAAGGGGCATGTTGGCGCCTCCTCGGTCCTCTGCTGTTATTATTACAATGCTAGATTGATGGTAACGTTTTAAGCCGCAGTCATGGCCACCTCCATACAAGGTGTGTCACACTGGCCAAACCCACCCTCTGACATTACTTTCATTGAATTGCCATAAGCCATTGAAGGTGGGGACCAGATAGAAGGGTAGAAACTTTATGAACTCGTGACTGAAGAAGTGATTGTCAGAGGGGTCCTACAAGTGGAGAACCCAAGGGCTAAGGAGCTTAAACATTATGGCAGATTCCAGCTTTTCTAATAGATTGATTTGTAGACAGAACGGATGAATTACAGATAATTACAGGACGCCACAAGGTCCTGAGCAAGAATGCAAACTCTAAACCAGAGTCACCACCGACCATCGGTCATTTACAATGCAGGTGCCTCGTTATGTGACATAGGGAGATTTGGGTCCTCTCAGGCACCAGGCCCTGGATTATCTGCTGCCTCTATCTATAGCTACGTCCTTGTTGTGGCTTTGGCCATGTAATATTTAGCATCATCTTCCTCATCATCAGACATTACCCAGGGCTGGGCAGTCTCTAAGTCATTGACTCCTTGTAGACTATGGGAAAGAGCAATGAGAGAATATATATTATTTTTTTTTTGAGGAGTTTCAAGAAATGTCAAGTATTAGTGGATGGGGTATTTATGATTGTTGTTTGTGTAATAATTTCTTTTAAACACATTTATGCCGTGCACTCTGGCGATAGTGCGCTCATCAGTGATCACCTACCCACCTGCTGCTACAGCAATCTGGCTGTGTGTGAGTCAGACTCACAGACACAGTCAGCTCCAGTCCCTGCTGCCGCCCGCCGCCGCTGCGCCACTCACCAGTCACCCCACCCTGGCCTGACCCTGTGACCCTGCTGCTGGGCCCGTGCCGCTCTGCGAGTGAGGGCGGGGTCCGCATGGTGCACGCAGGATGGGGCGGGCGGCCGGCGGCGCTGCGGCGCAACTCACAAGTAAGTGATTTAAAAAAATAAAATAAAAAATAAGGAAGGTTCAATTTTCCGCCCTCGCCCAGGGTGCGCCGCTTGGTCTGCCTTATGGCAGCACCGGCCCTGAGTGTGGTGAAGGGCGTCACTCATCTCTAGTAAACAGTCATCATCAAGGAGCAGGTGAAGGACAGGAACCCCAATCTTCTCCTAGATTCTAGTTCAATGTCCTGCTGCCTGAAGGGGGAAGGGGGGGGCTGAATGACCGAGGGGCGTCTCATGGAGCCCATTACCTCCGATAGTCCTTCTTGTTGAGTCACTTGTTATTTGAGCGCACTGGATCTAAATCTATGGATTTCTCTTCCCTTTAGTTACTTGTTTCTTGGCCAATCCTAAAACAACCTCCTCCAAGAACGATTACCTAAAGAAACTCAGCAGAATTGTTGGGGGTAGTGATGCCAATGACGGGGAGTGGCCCTGGCAAGTCAGTCTGCAGTATGACGGAAACCATACTTGTGGTGGGACGCTGATCTCCAACCAGTGGGTGATGACTGCTGCTCACTGTGTGGAATGGTAAGAACATGATGAGAGATAGATAGATAATAGATAATAGATAGATAGATAGATAGATAGATAGATAGATAGATAGATAATAGATAGATAGATAGATAGATAGATAGATAGATGATAGATAGATAGATAGACAGACAGATAGATAGATATGTGATAGATAGATAATAGATAGATGATAGAAAGATAGATAGATAGATAGATAGATAGATAGATAGATAGATAGATAGATAGATAGATAGATAATAGAAAGATGATAGAAAGATAGATAGACGATAGATAGATAGATAGATAGATAGATGATAGATAGATAATAGATAGATAGTAGATAGATAGATAGATAGATAGATAGATAGATAGATAATAGATGATAGATAGATAATAGATAGATAGATAGATAGATAGATAGATAGATAGATAGATAGATAGATGATAGATAGATAATAGATAGATAGATAATAGATAGATAGATAGATAGATAGATAGATAGATAGATAGATAGATGATAGATAGATAATAGATAGATAATAGATAGATAGTAGATAGATAGATAGATAGATAGATAGATAGATGATAGATAGATAGATAGATGATAGATAGATGATAGATAAATAGATAATAGATAGATAGATAATAGATAGATATGAGATAATAGATACGTAGATAGATAATAGATATGAGATAGATAGATAGATAGATAGATAGATAGATAGATAGATAGATAGATAAATAGATAGATGTCACCTCGGTGATATGTACAGGACACACTGATGCAGAACATATTATGGGCGGATTGATGACATCCCCGGTAGAACGCTCTTCTCACCCTATTGTTTCTTCTGTTCAGGACAAGTAATTATTACAGCTTTTCGGTCGTCTTGGGCATGTACCAGCTGAATACTCCAAGCTTCCATGAGATTCGACGCTACTTGGATGAGGTCATTATTCATCCTGACTATATTGGAGTCTTGACCAGAGGGGACATCGCTCTCCTGAAGCTCTCCGCGCCCGTCAGCTACACCCCATACATCCAAGCCGTCCGGCTTCCAGATGAAACTTCCAACTCCCCCTGTGGCTTGGACTGCTGGACCACAGGCTGGGGGGTCAGAGACAGCAGCTGTAAGTCTTACCATGACACGGGGCCTGTGGGGACATTTTTTTAGAAAGTGGATAATAAATTGAATGGTGGACGTCACCATCCTCTCATCCCCATGAACACAACACACAGGAATCTGGTTTTGGGGTGGCTTCATTATATCAGAATTACCCTGAAGTTTTTCCATGAGATTTAAGTTAGATATGAACACAAAAACTCTGCCCTGGCATCTCGAGAACCGACATTCTCCTCTAGGCTGCTCTATGGAGAGAGGATATATCTCCTCGGCACATGGAAGTCATGGAGGTCCATCACTCAGGATCCTTTATCACCCAGACAACTGCTTACTGTGGAGGACACCATGATTTATGGTTACCCAGGGAAGGTTGTCTTTCCAGCAGCTCCTTCCCAGTAACATATAGAAGAAATCCCAACACTCGCAATCTCCAATCAGTTAATCTTTTTTATAGTTCACAAGGGGCGTAACGATCGCGCTCGCAGAGGGTGCGACCGGGCCCGGCGGGGGGAGGGGGCCTGCTGCGCTCATATGTAACGCAGCATTTTCACTGTACTTAATGCCGGGCCCCGTCAGAGCGCTCATCTCACCTGCATGATATGCACTTCTCCAGTCTCTAGGCCTCCAGCACCAGGCCCCGGCGCTGTAACACTAACTAGTCACACATGGGGGGCACTACTGGGGCTATTACTGGGGACAGTGGGGGACACTACTAGGGGCAGTGGGGGACACTACTGTGGACATTACTGGGGGCAGTGGGGGACACTACAATAGGCTGTGGGGAGGCACTACTGGGGATATTACTGGGGCAGTGAAGGACACTAATAGGGGCTGTGGGAGGCACTACTAGGGGCAGTGGGGGATACTACTGGGGACATTATTGGAGGCAGTGATAGACACTACTAGGGGCTCTGGGAGGCACTAATGAGGGCAGTGGGCGACACTACTGGGGACATTACTGGAGGACCTTCTGGGGGCTGTGGGGGGCACTTCTGGGGGACAGTGGGCGACACTACTGGGGCCCATTACTGGGGGCAGTGGGGGCACTTCTGGGGGCTGTGGGGGGCACTTCTGGGAGCAGTGGCCATTACTGGAGGCAGTGGGGGACACTACTAGGAGATGTGGGGGGCACTAGTGGGGTGCACTAATTGGGGCTGTGGGGGACAATACTGGGGACATTATTGGAGGCAGTGGTGGACACTACTAGGGGCTGTGGGGGGCATTACTGGGGCAGTGGGGGACACTACTGGGAGGCAGTGAGAGACATTACTAGGGGCATTACTGGGCGATCAGGGACCAGGGGTGTGACAATTGTGGACACAGAGGGTGCGACCGGGCATAGCGTGGTGGAGGGGCCCCAATCCAACGTGTGCCATGAGGCCCAAGGCACTCTAGTTACGCCACTGTTCACAAGTTAGAGATGAGCAAATTTATGAAAAGTTCGATTCGGCTGATTCGCCGAATTTCACCCCAAAATTTGCTTTGTGATGAATAACTTTGTCACGAAGCGCATTTTTTTGTAAGTAGTGGGTGCAATGACAGGGAGATGCGATAGCGCCACCCCCCGTCATTGTACCCCTCAGATGCTGCGTTCATACATGATTGCAGCATCCAAGTGTAAAAACTGTGAAATTAACATAAAAAATAAAATAAAATCATGCTTACCTCCTCCATTTGCTCACGACGGGCTGGCCGCCACCATCTTGCTTGGAGATCTAGAGAAAAATCTCACACAGGTACGTCTCCACGCACGGGATCTCGGCCGAGATCTTCAATCAAGATGGTGGCTGGTGTCCCCTCGCGAGCAAATGGAGGAGGTAAGTATGTTTTTTTTTTGTTTTTTTTTACACTATTTCAGGTTAAATTGATTCGCTGACACAAAGCACGAGGAAATTCGGCTTCGTGGTGAATCGAATTTATCCTGAAATTCAGATCGAATTCCACTTTGTGAGATTCGATTCGCTCATCTCTATTCACAAGTATTGCTATAACAGGGACGCGTTTTATCAATCCCATCATGTGCACCACTGACTTCCGAGTGCCGACCGAAACCTTCTCTTCCCGTTATAACAGCTAATGGTCAGGAGCAGCATCGGACTGAAGTTCCTTGAGCCCACAACTGGAGATGATTGTCAGGTAGGGGTGGATTATCCATAGACCTTACAGGGAAATTTCCAGGTGGGCCGATGCCCTGGGGGCCACCTAAGCCCTCCTCGCAGCCGGCCAGTGCAAGTTTTTGGAAGCGTGATTTTGGAGGAGGTAAGTATGTTTTTTTTTTTGTTTTTTTTTACACTATTTCAGGTTAAATTGATTCGCTGACACAAAGCACGAGGAAATTCGGCTTCGTGGTGAATCGAATTTATCCTGAAATTCAGATCGAATTCCACTTTGTGAGATTCGATTCGCTCATCTCTATTCACAAGTATTGCTATAACAGGGACGCATTTTATCAATCCCATCATGTGCACCACTGACTTCCGAGTGCCGACCGAAACCTTCTCTTCCCGTTATAACAGCTAATGGTCAGGAGCAGCATCCGACTGAAGTTCCTTGAGCCCACAACTGGAGATGATTGTCAGGTAGGGGTGGATTATCCATAGACCTTACAGGGAAATTTCCAGGTGGGCCGATGCCCAGGGGGCCACCTAAGCCCTCCTCGCAGCCGGCCATTGCAAGTTTTTGGAAGCTTGATTTTTTAGATGGACTGTGGTATTTGGCTCTGTTGGGGCGGTAGAACGTGCCACAATATGGTATTCCGGACCCTGCCTTTCTATCCATTTGGACCTGACTACAAAATGGGGCCACTTTTAGCATTTATTCCAGGGCCATTTTAAGTTCCCAGTCCGCCCCTAATTGTCAGGGACACCTCTGAGTTTATAGGATCTTAAAGGCCCTTTTTTATTAGGGGTCCATAATTTTCAGAGCTTGGGCCCACCGGATGATCCTCTGGTACAGGGTCCAGAAGGAAATTGTCTCGCAGTACAGATCCAGAGATCTAGAGGCATCTGGATGTCTCATGATGAGAAGGCGAGAGGCAGTTACAACTTTTAGGTGCGAGATCGGCCATTCTGTAGGTAGGTGAGGGGCATTCAATATACAGATGAAACTCGAAAAATTTGAATATCGTGCAAAGTTCATTTATTTTAGTAATGCAACTTAAAAGGTGAAGCTAACATATAAGACTCATTACAGGCAAAGCGAGATATTTCAAGCCTTTACTTATCATAATTTGGATGATTATGGCTTACAGCTTATGAAACCCCAAAGTCTCAATTTTGAGGTCCCCTTTGCTCAGGGGGTATGGATTAATTAGCTGACTAGAGTGTGACACTTTGAGCCGAGAATATTCAACCTTTTCACAAAATTCTAATTTTGAGCTGCATTAATGCAATTCCTTTTAATTTGAATTACTGAAATAAATGGACTTTTGCACGATATTCTAATTTTTCGAGTTTCACCTGTATAATCACTGTCCTTCAATCTGTGTCTCCTTATAGGGGTGACTGAAAATCTGACCCTGCAGGAGGTGGAGGTCCCTCTAATAGACCATGTGACATGTGACCTGTTTTATCATGTCTGGTCCTCAGTGAATGCAAGCACCGTTATAGTCCATGACTACCAGATCTGTGCTGGGTACCTAGATGGTAAGAAGGACTCTTGTCAGGTAAGTGTCAGTCGACCGTGTCACCAGAAGGTGTACACCTCATATACTGCCTTGTATCATTACATTGGACCATGCTGCAGTTCGGGATTCATCTTTGAGCTCATTTGATCATTGTAAAGTGGTCTCACCATTACACGTGTCCTCTAGAAAACCAGCACAATAAGCGATTTGCAGCATTTTTCTAAAACACATGACAAGGCTGCAATGCTCCATCACACTTGGAATCATCTCAGCTTCCTGTGGGCACCACTAGAAGGCAATCTGAATGTAACTTCAATCAACCATGTCCATCAGTCTACAAATTGCCCCCTGCTGGTGAGCACAGGAAGCTGAGACTGAGTGTAAGGACCAGAGAAGGGTAATCTGAAGGAATGGGGCATCTGATAATATTCTGCTGCAGATCTTTTCTTGGTGAATATATTTTAGAACATTGGAGAGAGTTGTATTGTCCTCTGTTGCAGGGAGACTCTGGAGGGCCTCTGGTGTGTAAGGTGCAGGGTTGCTGGTACCAGGTCGGTATTGTCAGCTGGGATGTAGGATGCGGTTATTCATACCGCCCTGGAGTCTACTCTCTTGTGCCGAACTATCAGCAGTGGATCCAGCAGTATGTGCCCAATCTGAAGTTTACGAACCTGACGAACATCCAGCCAGACATGAAATGCTTGGACCTCCCTCCCGGTGCAGGTAATATGGCTGCAGAGTCAAGGCTACTGCCCTCTGGTATCAGTCACATTTCACATATTGATCCAGAACAGTGAAAAGCAAAATGTAGACTACCCAGAGACATTGTCCATGAAAGGAACACACAGCACACAGGCCCACTGTCCCCAGAACCCAGGACATGACACTGTGGCCAAGCCTTGACTAACGAGGATGTAATCTATTCAGTGAATAGGAACATTCATTATATCCAGATCCTAGCACTCTGCCCTGCTCATGTGACAGATACACGGGTGCATGGCTTCTTACAAGAGATGGCTCTGACAACTGTGGTTATATAAGCCTCGTAGGACAGGTTGTCAGCCCCGGAGGAAAAGCAGAGTTCTTAGCCACCATAGACAATTGAAGATTATGCTAGCTTTAGTGTACTAATAATCTTAATTTTAATAAAGACAGGAGGCGAGTATTTTGCATTAACTCTCTTTACGAACTCCACAGCAGTAAAGAAAAAAATGTAAAGAGTAACAAGTAGATCACTCCGCCGCATAGTATATAAGGGTCATGCTGCCTGTACACTTCCTCTTTCTAAAAGCGACATCAAAGTCCAGGTTGAGCTCGAACATCCAGAAATTCAACGAAAACTGTAACAGCGGTTTCTGGCGAGCAGAACTTGAGGAGACTTCTGGTAAACGAGGTTGGAGGTAAGAACGAACGAAGCTCTCATCTCATCCTATGGGGTCGTAAGATTAACAAACCAGCGGCCAGTGGAGGACCTGAAGAGGGTTACGCTGAAAGGAGAGTATAAAATAGGTTAGGTATAGAATCGTAAATATTCACGCTTATGGGCTTTAACGGAATAGTGTAAAATTAAATCATTACAAATAGCGTGCAAATTATCTAGTGGCTAAATGTATGGTAGGTGTAAGTATGTAATACAACTAAGAACTGCCCGTCAGGGAGGCAATACTTAGGGTGAGAAATTCTGAATATGTCCCAAAACAGAGAGATTATTAAAATCGAGCCCCATATCGGACACCTTGAGATTCACTCCCCCAAAGAGTCAGGGTAGGGAATAGAAGGGAGGGAAAATACTCGCCTCCTGTCTTTATTAAAAATAAGATTATTAGTACACTAAAGCTAGCATAATCTTCAATTTTAAAACACGACAGGAGGCTTCCTATTTTGCAATTTTAACGCTGAAGAAGAGATGTCCCAGCAGAAGGGGGAGTGCGAAAATAAAAGGTACGGAAAGTAGATTCCCTAGACCAGTCCGCCGTTCGGAGAATATCCGAAAGGGACGCCCCTGCCATTAGGGCTGCTGAAGCCGCCGCTCCGCGAACGGAGTGGGCGCCGAAAGCGGGGTCTATACCTGTGAGGGAAAGGATCCAGCGGATCCAACGGGCCAGCGTGGTGACAGAGACTGGGGCGTAAGGGCGCACGTAGGTAACTAGGAGTTGACCCGACGTAGAGGAACGGAGTGAGGAGGTAACCGAAACATAACTGCGAAGGGTGGACACAACACAGAGCTGTGGGTCGTCTGGAAAAAAGGGATAAGAGACCGATGTCGAACCTGATTTAGTGCGACGAGAGATATGGAAAGTGACTCCTACAGGGGTCACCTCAAAGGCATCGACATCGAAGGCCCGAACGTCCGACACCCGTCGGAAAGACACAAGACAGAGGAGAAAAGCGCACTTAGCGGATAGTTGACGAAGGGAGAGGCGGTCATTCGGAGGCCAATCCCTGAAAAAACGGAGAACCAGTCCCACGTCCCATAGGTGATGGTATTTGGGGGCTGGGGGGCGGCGGAGCCGCATGCCGCGGAGTAGGCGACAGACCAGAGGATCTTTGCTGACCGGGGGGTCCCCGACGGGAGTATGGGCTGCCGAAATCGCGGAGCGAACGACGTTGATAGAGCGATAAGAGCGGCCAGAAGAAAACAAGGAGGAAAGAAAATTGAGAATCATGGGAACAGGTGCCGTAAATGGATCGGAGTCCCGTTCCATGCACCAAGTAGACCAGGAGGCCCAAGCTGAAAGGTAGCAGCGTCTAGTTCCCGGGGCCCATGAGTCCCATAAGAGGTCCCTAGCAGTCTGCGATAGTCCGCTGACTCGCCAGGAACCCCGGAAAGAGACCAAGCCACCAGGGGTAGTCGATCTTCCAGGATGAGCGGGTGGAGACATCCTTTGGGATCCGTGAGCAGGTCCTGGAAGGATGGAAGGAGGAGAGGATCCATGTAGGAGGAGGCCAGGAGGTCCGGGAACCATGGTTGACTCTGCCACAAGGGCGTTATGAGAACCAGTTTGATTTGCTGTGTCCGCATCTGGTGTAGTGTTCTCGCAATCATGGAGAATGGGGGAAAAGCGTAGGCTCCTGTCGCCGGCCATTGTTGGAGAAAAGCGTCTGTCGCCTTGCTCTCCGGGTCCGGAAGCCAGCTGAAGAACTCCGGGGTCTGGTGATTGTTGTGAGAGGCGAACAGATCCAGGTGAAAGGGACCCCTCCGGGCTGCCAGGGCCCTGAAGATTCTCGTGTTCAGCTTCCAGTCGCTGACGTCTCTCCAGTGGCGAGAGAACCAGTCGGCTGTGAGGTTGATTTCTCCCGGCAAGTATTCCGCTTGTAACGTGATGTTGCGAGGGAGGCAGTAGTCGAAGATGTTCCTCGTGATATCCGACAGTAGGCGTGAGCGAGCGCCTCCTAGGCGGTTGATGTACTGGACTGCGGAGATGTTGTCCATGCGAAGGAGGATGCAACAATTGGAGCTCTCCCGAGCCAGGCTGCGAATCGCGAAGGATCCTGCTAGGAGTTCGAGGCAATTGATGTGCATGGAGAGCTCCTGCGTCGTCCATGCTCCTCCCGTGGAGATGGTTCCGTTGGTGGCACCCCATCCCCACAAGCTGGCGTCTGATTCTAAAACGAAATCTGGAGTGTCTCCGAATATGGCCTTGCCGTTCCAGGCTTGCATGCTGTCCAGCCACCATGACAGCTCTTCGCGAACTTCTGTCGTCACCGGGACGGGTTGATCGTAGGTAGGTCTGTGGCGAAGGTATTTTGCCTTGAGTCGTTGCATGGCCCTGTAGTGGAGAGGACCCGGAAATATGGCTTGAATGGAAGCTGAGAGGAGTCCCACAATCCTGGCCAGGTTGCGTAGAGGGATGGAATCGAGTCGGAGAACTCTGCGAATCTCCTTGCGAATGGTTGCGATCTTTGAGGTTGGTAGCCTCAGAGTGCACGTCGTCGAGTCGATCTCGAAGCCGAGGAATTGTATCGTCTGGGTAGGGGTCAGCTCCGATTTCTGTTGGTTTACCACGAAGCCCAGAGATTCCAGTAGGGATACTGCCAGGTGAATGTGTTGGCGTAGTCTGCGTTCGTCGGAGCAGAACAGGAGGAGGTCGTCCAAGTAGATGATGCATCGAATGCCCCTGGACCTCAGGTGGGCCACCACCGGTTTTAGGAGTTTGGTGAAACACCATGGGGCTGAGCTGAGCCCGAAAGGGAGGCAAGTAAATTGCCAAGGGCGACCATGCCAGAGGAAACGTAGGAGTGCTCGACAGTCCGGGTGCACCGGGACTGACAGGTATGCATCTTTTAGATCGAGCCTGGCGAACCAGTCGTTGCTGCGAAGAAGGTCCCGCAGGAGGTGGATGCCCTCCATCTTGAAGTGGCGATAGACCACGTACGCGTTTAAGGCGCGAAGATTGATAACTGGGCGGTATTCTCCCGACTTCTTCCGCACGAGGAAGATGTTGCTGAAGTAACCTCCCTGTTCGTGGACTGGTTGAATAGCCCCTTTGTCCCGAAGCTCGCGTAGCTCCGCGTTGACGAGGTTGTGGTCGAAAGACGACATGTGGATGGGGTGAGGGGGCTGAACCTGAAAGGGGGTTCCCACTAGGTCTATGATATATCCCTGCACTGTTTGTAGAATCCAAGCGTCTGAGCAAAGGGCGGCCCAATTGTGGAAAGAAAGGGAAATACGGCCCGCAGTGCGGGTACATGGTAACAACGGAGGAATATGGGTCCTTACCTGCAGTAAAGCGGGAACGTCCGCGGATTCCACGGCCTCTATCCGAGCCTCTGGAAAAGGGTCGTTGCTGATAATCCCTTGTCGGATAGAATGGTGTTGGTTGAGTACGGGGGCCTGAAGGCCAAAATCGGCTGGCGGCACGGCCCCGTTGCCAGCCAGCCCTTCCAAAAACCCCTCTGGTAGGGTTGCTCCTGAAGACACTGCGCATTGAGGATTGCGCCTTATTAAGGGAGGTGAACACGTTGACATGTTTGTTTAATTCCTTGAGGAATGGTTCACCGAAAAGTTTCCCTTGTGCCTGGGGCCCAATCTCTTTTGTGCCAAGGTCTGCCAATTTACCGTTAATACGGAATAACGCTGCTTTTCGTCTCTCCGAAGAGAGCGTAACATTGGCGTTTCCGATGAAACAAAAACAATGTTGTGCCCACTCACGAATGTCATGTGCCCATTCCCTGAAGTCCTCGGTGGATAAGGAATCGGCTTTGGCGTAGGCATCATCCGCCAGATACATAATGCGAGCCAGGGGGCCTACGGAATCCAGTAGGTTATCTTGGGCGCCCCATAGGCTTTTCTCTACCCCCCGTCGAGGGTCTCTGCCACTGCGCATCATAAAGGTCGTCATAACTTTGTCAAATTCTGGGGTCTGAGCGACCTTATCCGGCAGGGAAGGGCGTGGGCATTCAGACCTGAGTCGGTTGCGGACCTCTTTCTCCAGAGGTTTGCGGAGCCACATGTGCATGAACCTGGAAAGGTGTTCCGGAGGCGACCATTCACCCGATCTGGGGTGTCGTATGTTGCGAGGATCGAACATCGCCTGACCTGAGCGGTCCATAATGGTGTCTGAGTCAAGAGGAGGTTCTGCGTCAGCAGTGTCTTCAATACCTCTTGCCTGGGCCGCACCCAGGAGGGTCTCCTGCATGAAAGCGGAAACAGACTTCTCGTCCGAGCCCCATGCTTCGTAATCCGACTCTGAAGCGTCAGCTTGCCACTCATCTAGCACTGACATGGAGTGGGTAGGGTCCTGTTCTTCTTCTGAAGAGTACTCCTGACGCGGGGCCGGAGTGTGAAGTTTGGCAGTTTTACGTTTGGCAGGTGCCTTACCCTTGGGTGGTTTGGGTGTATAGTCCTCGCCTTTGTCATGGCGTTTTGTATGGCGGGATTCATCCCCTGTCTGATAGTCGGACAGGTCGGAGTCCGACTCGTGTCGTGGACGTCTGCGAGTTTTAGGTACGTCAGAAGCCGAAGCTCGGGCCTTGGAGAGTGCCTTCTCCACAGAGGCAGCGACAGCTGTGTTAATCATAGCCTGGAAGTCTACAGGGACATTCTGGGAATTCTCCATGATAAGGGTCGGCTGGTATGTCACTGAAAGGCACAGTAATAAACGGGCACCCAGGTCTTGAGAACAGGTGTATGGTCAGTTTTAATAGTATGGGAACAAATCCCAGTATAAACCCCAGCAGGGTAAAGTAGTGACCTTATAAACTGGGGCTCACCCAGTTAGAGAGAACTGCAACAGCTAGTCTCCCAATAAGCAGCGTATTAATAGTGGGGGCTCACCCCGGTCGCATAGGGTTGAAACCCTTAAGTGCAGGTCACAATAATAAACAGGCAGCAGCACTGACCTGACTGACCCAGCCACATGAGGCACAGAGAGAACTGAATAGTAGTCTGAGATAGGCACAGGGGTGAAAACCACTAATGAGGGAGTAACAGCTAATTAGTACAGTCACACTGAATCCCCAATGAGATGTTATGAGGTAAAATTAAGATGGCTGAAAACGGCGGGAAAACGGCCGCGAAAATGGCGGGAAAACGGCCGCGAAAATGGCGGGAAAACGGCCGCGAAAATGAGGGAGCCAGGAGGCACTCCAGGCTAGAGGGGGACCTAAGGAACCCGAGGTAAATGATAATAATACGATATAGTAAGAAATAAATGCACAAGAAGTAATATAGCTCCAGGGGAGCAAAAAGTCTGACCTGTCTGCTGATGGAGCAGTAAAGAAAGAGGAAGTGTACAGGCAGCATGACCCTTATATACTATGCGGCGGAGTGATCTACTTGTTACTCTTTACATTTTTTTCTTTACTGCTGTGGAGTTCGTAAAGAGAGTTAATGCAAAATAGGAAGCCTCCTGTCGTGTTTTAAAATTGTTTATTTGTTTTCTTTGTTTTGTATCAATATGAAGTCTATTGTGACAATAACACTTGCCCAGGACTTCCTAGACTACCACTCCTATCACTGATCCTCAGATCCGGGAGTAAATCTAACTCCTCCACTATCTAATCTGTATTCCAGCCTCTTCTCAGCTCTGGGCTGGACATGCAGGAGGCTTCCTATTTTGCAATTTTAACGCTGAAGAAGAGATGTCCCAGCAGAAGGGGGAGTGCGAAAATAAAAGGTACGGAAAGTAGATTCCCTAGACCAGTCCGCCGTTCGGAGAATATCCGAAAGGGACGCCCCTGCCATTAGGGCTGCTGAAGCCGCCGCTCCGCGAACGGAGTGGGCGCCGAAAGCGGGGTCTATACCTGTGAGGGAAAGGATCCAGCGGATCCAACGGGCCAGCGTGGTGACAGAGACTGGGGCGTAAGGGCGCACGTAGGTAACTAGGAGTTGACCCGACGTAGAGGAACGGAGTGAGGAGGTAACCGAAACATAACTGCGAAGGGTGGACACAACACAGAGCTGTGGGTCGTCTGGAAAAAAGGGATAAGAGACCGATGTCGAACCTGATTTAGTGCGACGAGAGATATGGAAAGTGACTCCTACAGGGGTCACCTCAAAGGCATCGACATCGAAGGCCCGAACGTCCGACACCCGTCGGAAAGACACAAGACAGAGGAGAAAAGCGCACTTAGCGGATAGTTGACGAAGGGAGAGGCGGTCATTCGGAGGCCAATCCCTGAAAAAACGGAGAACCAGTCCCACGTCCCATAGGTGATGGTATTTGGGGGCTGGGGGGCGGCGGAGCCGCATGCCGCGGAGTAGGCGACAGACCAGAGGATCTTTGCTGACCGGGAGGTCCCCGACGGGAGTATGGGCTGCCGAAATCGCGGAGCGAACGACGTTGATAGAGCGATAAGAGCGGCCAGAAGAAAACAAGGAGGAAAGAAAATTGAGAATCATGGGAACAGGTGCCGTAAATGGATCGGAGTCCCGTTCCATGCACCAAGTAGACCAGGAGGCCCAAGCTGAAAGGTAGCAGCGTCTAGTTCCCGGGGCCCATGAGTCCCATAAGAGGTCCCTAGCAGTCTGCGATAGTCCGCTGACTCGCCAGGAACCCCGGAAAGAGACCAAGCCACCAGGGGTAGTCGATCTTCCAGGATGAGCGGGTGGAGACATCCTTTGGGATCCGTGAGCAGGTCCTGGAAGGATGGAAGGAGGAGAGGATCCATGTAGGAGGAGGCCAGGAGGTCCGGGAACCATGGTTGACTCTGCCACAAGGGCGTTATGAGAACCAGTTTGATTTGCTGTGTCCGCATCTGGTGTAGTGTTCTCGCAATCATGGAGAATGGGGGAAAAGCGTAGGCTCCTGTCGCCGGCCATTGTTGGAGAAAAGCGTCTGTCGCCTTGCTCTCCGGGTCCGGAAGCCAGCTGAAGAACTCCGGGGTCTGGTGATTGTTGTGAGAGGCGAACAGATCCAGGTGAAAGGGACCCCTCCGGGCTGCCAGGGCCCTGAAGATTCTCGTGTTCAGCTTCCAGTCGCTGACGTCTCTCCAGTGGCGAGAGAACCAGTCGGCTGTGAGGTTGATTTCTCCCGGCAAGTATTCCGCTTGTAACGTGATGTTGCGAGGGAGGCAGTAGTCGAAGATGTTCCTCGTGATATCCGACAGTAGGCGTGAGCGAGCGCCTCCTAGGCGGTTGATGTACTGGACTGCGGAGATGTTGTCCATGCGAAGGAGGATGCAACAATTGGAGCTCTCCCGAGCCAGGCTGCGAATCGCGAAGGATCCTGCTAGGAGTTCGAGGCAATTGATGTGCATGGAGAGCTCCTGCGTCGTCCATGCTCCTCCCGTGGAGATGGTTCCGTTGGTGGCACCCCATCCCCACAAGCTGGCGTCTGATTCTAAAACGAAATCTGGAGTGTCTCCGAATATGGCCTTGCCGTTCCAGGCTTGCATGCTGTCCAGCCACCATGACAGCTCTTCGCGAACTTCTGTCGTCACCGGGACGGGTTGATCGTAGGTAGGTCTGTGGCGAAGGTATTTTGCCTTGAGTCGTTGCATGGCCCTGTAGTGGAGAGGACCCGGAAATATGGCTTGAATGGAAGCTGAGAGGAGTCCCACAATCCTGGCCAGGTTGCGTAGAGGGATGGAATCGAGTCGGAGAACTCTGCGAATCTCCTTGCGAATGGTTGCGATCTTTGAGGTTGGTAGCCTCAGAGTGCACGTCGTCGAGTCGATCTCGAAGCCGAGGAATTGTATCGTCTGGGTAGGGGTCAGCTCCGATTTCTGTTGGTTTACCACGAAGCCCAGAGATTCCAGTAGGGATACTGCCAGGTGAATGTGTTGGCGTAGTCTGCGTTCGTCGGAGCAGAACAGGAGGAGGTCGTCCAAGTAGATGATGCATCGAATGCCCCTGGACCTCAGGTGGGCCACCACCGGTTTTAGGAGTTTGGTGAAACACCATGGGGCTGAGCTGAGCCCGAAAGGGAGGCAAGTAAATTGCCAAGGGCGACCATGCCAGAGGAAACGTAGGAGTGCTCGACAGTCCGGGTGCACCGGGACTGACAGGTATGCATCTTTTAGATCGAGCCTGGCGAACCAGTCGTTGCTGCGAAGAAGGTCCCGCAGGAGGTGGATGCCCTCCATCTTGAAGTGGCGATAGACCACGTACGCGTTTAAGGCGCGAAGATTGATAACTGGGCGGTATTCTCCCGACTTCTTCCGCACGAGGAAGATGTTGCTGAAGTAACCTCCCTGTTCGTGGACTGGTTGAATAGCCCCTTTGTCCCGAAGCTCGCGTAGCTCCGCGTTGACGAGGTTGTGGTCGAAAGACGACATGTGGATGGGGTGAGGGGGCTGAACCTGAAAGGGGGTTCCCACTAGGTCTATGATATATCCCTGCACTGTTTGTAGAATCCAAGCGTCTGAGCAAAGGGCGGCCCAATTGTGGAAAGAAAGGGAAATACGGCCCGCAGTGCGGGTACATGGTAACAACGGAGGAATATGGGTCCTTACCTGCAGTAAAGCGGGAACGTCCGCGGATTCCACGGCCTCTATCCGAGCCTCTGGAAAAGGGTCGTTGCTGATAATCCCTTGTCGGATAGAATGGTGTTGGTTGAGTACGGGGGCCTGAAGGCCAAAATCGGCTGGCGGCACGGCCCCGTTGCCAGCCAGCCCTTCCAAAAACCCCTCTGGTAGGGTTGCTCCTGAAGACACTGCGCATTGAGGATTGCGCCTTATTAAGGGAGGTGAACACGTTGACATGTTTGTTTAATTCCTTGAGGAATGGTTCACCGAAAAGTTTCCCTTGTGCCTGGGGCCCAATCTCTTTTGTGCCAAGGTCTGCCAATTTACCGTTAATACGGAATAACGCTGCTTTTCGTCTCTCCGAAGAGAGCGTAACATTGGCGTTTCCGATGAAACAAAAACAATGTTGTGCCCACTCACGAATGTCATGTGCCCATTCCCTGAAGTCCTCGGTGGATAAGGAATCGGCTTTGGCGTAGGCATCATCCGCCAGATACATAATGCGAGCCAGGGGGCCTACGGAATCCAGTAGGTTATCTTGGGCGCCCCATAGGCTTTTCTCTACCCCCCGTCGAGGGTCTCTGCCACTGCGCATCATAAAGGTCGTCATAACTTTGTCAAATTCTGGGGTCTGAGCGACCTTATCCGGCAGGGAAGGGCGTGGGCATTCAGACCTGAGTCGGTTGCGGACCTCTTTCTCCAGAGGTTTGCGGAGCCACATGTGCATGAACCTGGAAAGGTGTTCCGGAGGCGACCATTCACCCGATCTGGGGTGTCGTATGTTGCGAGGATCGAACATCGCCTGACCTGAGCGGTCCATAATGGTGTCTGAGTCAAGAGGAGGTTCTGCGTCAGCAGTGTCTTCAATACCTCTTGCCTGGGCCGCACCCAGAAGGGTCTCCTGCATGAAAGCGGAAACAGACTTCTCGTCCGAGCCCCATGCTTCGTAATCCGACTCTGAAGCGTCAGCTTGCCACTCATCTAGCACTGACATGGAGTGGGTAGGGTCCTGTTCTTCTTCTGAAGAGTACTCCTGACGCGGGGCCGGAGTGTGAAGTTTGGCAGTTTTACGTTTGGCAGGTGCCTTACCCTTGGGTGGTTTGGGTGTATAGTCCTCGCCTTTGTCATGGCGTTTTGTATGGCGGGATTCATCCCCTGTCTGATAGTCGGACAGGTCGGAGTCCGACTCGTGTCGTGGACGTCTGCGAGTTTTAGGTACGTCAGAAGCCGAAGCTCGGGCCTTGGAGAGTGCCTTCTCCACAGAGGCAGCGACAGCTGTGTTAATCATAGCCTGGAAGTCTACAGGGACATTCTGGGAATTCTCCATGATAAGGGTCGGCTGGTATGTCACTGAAAGGCACAGTAATAAACGGGCACCCAGGTCTTGAGAACAGGTGTATGGTCAGTTTTAATAGTATGGGAACAAATCCCAGTATAAACCCCAGCAGGGTAAAGTAGTGACCTTATAAACTGGGGCTCACCCAGTTAGAGAGAACTGCAACAGCTAGTCTCCCAATAAGCAGCGTATTAATAGTGGGGGCTCACCCCGGTCGCATAGGGTTGAAACCCTTAAGTGCAGGTCACAATAATAAACAGGCAGCAGCACTGACCTGACTGACCCAGCCACATGAGGCACAGAGAGAACTGAATAGTAGTCTGAGATAGGCACAGGGGTGAAAACCACTAATGAGGGAGTAACAGCTAATTAGTACAGTCACACTGAATCCCCAATGAGATGTTATGAGGTAAAATTAAGATGGCTGAAAACGGCGGGAAAACGGCCGCGAAAATGGCGGGAAAACGGCCGCGAAAATGGCGGGAAAACGGCCGCGAAAATGAGGGAGCCAGGAGGCACTCCAGGCTAGAGGGGGACCTAAGGAACCCGAGGTAAATGATAATAATACGATATAGTAAGAAATAAATGCACAAGAAGTAATATAGCTCCAGGGGAGCAAAAAGTCTGACCTGTCTGCTGATGGAGCAGTAAAGAAAGAGGAAGTGTACAGGCAGCATGACCCTTATATACTATGCGGCGGAGTGATCTACTTGTTACTCTTTACATTTTTTTCTTTACTGCTGTGGAGTTCGTAAAGAGAGTTAATGCAAAATAGGAAGCCTCCTGTCGTGTTTTAAAATTGTTTATTTGTTTTCTTTGTTTTGTATCAATATGAAGTCTATTGTGACAATAACACTTGCCCAGGACTTCCTAGACTACCACTCCTATCACTGATCCTCAGATCCGGGAGTAAATCTAACTCCTCCACTATCTAATCTGTATTCCAGCCTCTTCTCAGCTCTGGGCTGGACATGGAACCTGGCTCCTGATGGCTCTCACCGGGATGCTCTGTGCCTTGTGGTCCGGTCCGTTTGCACTTTGTGAGTATCTGCTCTTGTGATCTCTTCTGTATTGCATAGTTAGGTATGCCGCCATGTCGTCTGGGGTCCCTGGGGGTCCCTGCTTCTATACAGAACACGACCCCTCATTGTTGTCATCAATAAGATCCTATAGGTTACTCCTGAATCCTCTGATACGACAGAGACAGTGAGTGCTCAGAAGTCATCTCCAGGTGGGGTTCTCTTCTGCTGGATCTTGGGATTTTGTCAATGATTCAGAGCCTGGGCCTCCCCGAGGATCCTCTACTGCTCTGAGGGGTTCTTGGACATACCAACCCCAATGCTCCTCCTATAAGTGGTTCTTATAACATTCCGGGGGTAATATCATTGTCATCCTTCATTTTCCCTCCATTCCTCATAGATTGTAAGCTTTGATGATCACGGCTCTATCCTTTTGTGATAATCTTGCAGTTCTTTTGTGCTATTCCGTAAACTGGAAAAGTTCTGGAATGTTTTTTTCCCATTTTTTCTAATTTATTTTAAGAACATAGAGTTGCACTGAAATAAAGAATTACAATCACCCCTCCTCCTTCCTCCCCTTGGTAGGTCGTACTGATCTGATACTTGGTCTGTCCAGTTTGGGATCATCAGGCCGAGGCCAGTCCTGGGGTTTAAGTAGAAAGCAACATTTTTTTTTATTTTGTAGTTCAATCATTTTTCTTTTTTCTTCCCAATTTTATAAATACTTGATTGTTTTTATTGTGCCCTTGGTTACAATCTGTAAGATGGCAGCCGCTCCGTCCTCCGGAACCTACATAGATTGGTGCAGAAACCCAAGACGGCCAGAGCCTGGAGCAGCAATGCAGAAGACCCTGGATACTGTGGCATCGAACTGCAGGGAATATTATAGAAAATGACATAATAAGGGAGAATCCAGTGCATTCCTGTCCTAGAGGGCGATTTTCTCATCCCGGAAGCCTAGGTTCAAGGCTTGATATGAAAGAGATGATTGTCTTACAAGAAATAAAAAAATGTAATGAAATTGAAATAGTAAAATATTGTCTTACAGGAGGTTCCAGGTTGTGTACGGGCAGCGGCTCTGTGAACACCACGGCGAGAGATGCCCCCGAACCAGGAATCATCCCACGTGGACAGTCCACATCACCCAGGACAATATATGACGGATCCCAAGAATTCATCCCCTGAATGTACAGGAGCCATTGTGAAATACAAAAGCCTCCTCTTTCCTCGTTGATTTTTTTTTTTTACCAAATTTTATTAGAAGAATAAACTTTCCACACAAATCAATCATCGACATTATCAGTTTTCCTCTTTTTACAACTTCAATCCCTACCCCAAACTCTCCCCCCCCCCTCCCCTCCCTCTCCTTGCGATGCGTCTCCTATCCCCTCCGGAGCAGGAATGGCGATGGGGTAAAGGGAGAGAAGCTTAAGACTTCCCAATCCCCCATACCTTATTCCATTTCTCCTCAATATGTCTTTGTTTTTTTAGGATATTTTTCACCAGATTTATCCATGTATGCACACTAGGGATATTTCGTGTAATTAAAAGTCTTGCCAAAAACATTATTTTAATCAAGAGAATCTTTTTATACTTATAACAATGAAATACAAAAGCCGGGATCCGTCTCTTCCTCTTTCCTCGTGATTTAATTTCTTATTTATTCTATTTTACACTTCTCTGTTGAGGGCTTGTTTCTTTCAGGACAAGTTGTACTTTCTAATGCCGACATTTAATAATGCAGACAATGTATTGGGAAGCTGGAAATAAATTCCAAATGTGGTGGAACTGGAAAAAAGATGGGATTCCACCACAGTTCTATGGGTTTTGTTTTTATAGTGTTCACTATGCAGTAAAACCGACCTGTTACCTTGTTTCATTCTCCATCAGTACAATTAAAAAATACCATATTTAAAGAGTTTTTCTTCTGTTTTAATACTTAAAAAAATAAAACCTTTGGGAAAAAAATCTTTTTTTCTTTTCATCACTATATTCTGACCCCCACACCTTTTTATAGTTACGCGTACGGAGCAGTGTGAGGAGGTGAAATGATGGTAAAATGGTGAATCAACCACATAGATTTTTTTCCCCATTATGCCAGGCATGCTCAACCTGCGGCCCTCCAGCTGTTGCAAAACTACATGCCTGCATTATGCCATTCACCGTATGGGATAAAAAAAAAATTAAAACTTTTTTTAAAACTTTTTTTAGGCCCCCCAAGTTGACGCTAACATGCAATCATTAGATTTATTTTTTTCTTTTAAATATCTTTTTATTGTTTTTCAATAAAAGGTATTACAAAACAATCAGCAAGTCAAGGATGCGATTGCCATGTACAGTGATACATACAAATAGTACAAAATCACTAATAATGCACAATCATGAATAGCGAACAATCACCATAACAAAAGGTAGATAATAGGGGACTTTTATGCCCAAAGTAAGCAAGTAGAAGAGGGGGGGGGGGGGGGCACAGTACTTATGATGCGTTAGGCCACCAGGAGACCATGAGCACGAGACCTATAAATTTGGGAGGAAAATTCTTGACTTTGCATATTGAAGGTCAACAAAACCTGGGGTCCCTAATAACATCTGCCTCCAAGTAATGACTACATCATAAGCTATTAAGATTTCTCTTAGGGAGGGATGTCACATGGGGTAGCAGTGAATGCTAACACGCAACTTCTATGATATTGCAGTGGCATAATCAATTATAGTAACATCATAGAACCAAACAACCTTGAAAAGGTACAAAAAACCATGAAATAAAAGGGGGGGAAGATGGAGGAGGGGAAGGAGGGGAGGAAGGGGGAGTGATAAGTACCTATTTAAAGGCAAGATATGTGAGTAACATGTGTATGGAAAACTGAAGCGAGCAAGTAGGGTAGATCTACTTCTGGTTTGAGAGAAGTATCTGCGTATAGAGTATTAGTGTAAGTGAGTGAGAGAGCCTAGACATGAATTAAGGTTTTGAGATTCTCCAGTTGAGCCAAGGGGACCAAATTTTCTTATATTTGTGATGTGATCTCAATTCCCAGTGAGATAATTCTTCTAGTCTGGAAATAGAGGCAACTTTATGCACCCAAAGTGTCTCAGACAGATGACCTTGTGTTTTCCAATTTGAAGCTATGATAAGTCTAGCTGCCGCAATAAGAGATCTGACAAGACTTTTCTCAGATAGGATCATTGAGTTTGGCAAAATGCTTAGCAAGGCAATCTTGGGGCAACTGATGATCTTCTTTGTGTCTTCCTTGTCTAGTATGCAATTGATATGTACAAACACCTTATCCCAGAATGTTTGTAAAAGTGGGCAAGACCACCAAATATGTAAGAAGGTGCCTCTCTCCTTGAGGCATCTCCAGCACAAATCTGAACTAGTGCTATACATTTGAGTTACAGGTGTAAGGTACCATTTGGATATCACCTTGTATGTGTTTTCCTGAATGTTAGAACATCTTGAGGATAATTTGGGTGAGATTAGTATATCTTTGGTATCTTCAATTGTGAATTGGGTATTTAAATCCCTTTCCCATTCTTTCAAAAAGTAGAGAGATTTGGGTGTTTCATTTTGGAGTAAATTTCTGCTTTCGTGTGTATGAGTTTTTTTGGAGTCTGTGATTGAGATATTAATTTTTCAAACCAAGAGGGTTCCCTAGTCTGAGAATCTTGTGATAAAGCTCTTTTTAGGGACTTCGATATGATGTTGTGCTGTAGACAATTCAGTTTAGGTGTGCCAAAACATTCCCTCATGGCTTGCAAATTTAATATTGCTCCATCCGGATCTAGGAGGTCAGAAGGCGCTAAATTACTGTTGTGTATTTGTGGTGGTAGAGTTGTATATCCTTCTCCAGTTGTAATGAGGAGGTCATTGAGGTTGCTTAAGTGAGAGGGGAATTTTGAGCATGTATCTCTTATATGTTTTGTTTTCCAGGTTGTTAATGTGGTCTGAACTAGGATATTATCTTTATTTATAGTTGGGGTGTTTTGTGGGTCTGCAAATACTAGGCCTTTAAGTGGGAATTTTGTTAGTTCTTTTTCCAATGAAATCCAAGTTTTGTGTTTTGGGTGTCTCACCCAATCTATAATTCTGCTTAGGTGGACAGCTGTAATATATTTGTCTAAGGAAGGGAGGCCAATTCCTACTTTGGTTATGGGTAATTGAAGAATATTGTGTGAAATCCTCGGTTTTATATTTCCCCATATGTAATTAGAGCATATTTTCTTAAAAGAAGTCAAGAAATGTTTTGGGAGTTTGATTGGGAGTACCTGTATGAGATATGTAAGTTTGGGCAAAATTAAAGTATTGAACATATTTTTCCATCCTAGCCAGGATATAAAAGTGGTTTTCCAGGAACTCAGCATATTTGGTATGGAATTTATAAGTGGAGTAAAGTTTAGACTGAATAACCTATTAAGATCAGGCGGAATGTTAACACCCAAGAATTTCTGTGAACTTTTGGTCCATTGGAAGGGGGAGTAACATAGTAACATAGTAACATAGTATATAAGGCCGAAAAAAGACATTTGTCCATCCAGTTCGGCCTGTTATCCTGCAAGTTGATCCAGAGGAAGGCAAAAAAACCCTGTGAGGTAGAAGCCAATTTTCCTCACTTTAGGGGATTAAAAATTCCTTCCCGACTCCAATCAGGCATCAGAATAACTCCCTGGATCAACGACCCCTCTCTAGTAGCTATAGCCTGTAATATTATTACACTCCAGAAATACATCCAGGCCCCTCTTGAATTCCTTAATTGTACTCACCATCACCACCTCCTCAGGCAGAGAGTTCCATAGTCTCACTGCTCTTACAGTAAAGAGCCCATAGTCTCACTGCTCTTAAAGTATAGAGTCCATAGTCTCACTGCTCTTACAGTATAGAGTACATAGTCTCACTGCTCTTACTGTAAAGAGTCCATAGTCTCACTGCTCTTACAGTAAAGAGTCCATAGTCTCACTGCTCTTACAGTAAAGAGCCCATAGTCTCACTGCTCTTACAGTAAAGAGTCCATAGTCTCACTGCTCTTACAGTATAGAGTCCATAGTCTCACTGCTCTTACAGTAAAGAGTCCATAGTCTCACTGCTCTTACAGTAAAGAGTCCATAGTCTCACTGCTCTTACAGTAAAGAGTCTATAGTCTCACTGCTCTTACAGTAAAGAGTCCATAGTCTCACTGCTCTTACAGTATAGAGTCCATAGTCTCACTGCTCTTACAGTAAAGAGTCCATAGTCTCACTGCTCTTACCGTAAAGAATCCTCTTCTATGTTTGTGTACTACCCTTCTTTCCTCCAGACGCAGAGGATGTCCCCTCGTCACAGTTACAGTCCTGGGGATAAATAGATGATGGGAGTGATCTCTGTACTGACCCCTGATATATTTATACATAGTAATTAGATCTCCCCTCAGTCGTCTTTTTTCTAAAGTGAATAACCCTAATTTTGATAATCTTTCAGGGTACTGTAGTTGCCCCATTCCAGTTATTACTTTAGTTGCCCTCCTCTGGACCCTCTCCAGCTCTGCCATGTCTGCCTTGTTCACTGGAGCCCAGAACTGTACACAGTCCTCCATGTGTGGTCTGACTAATGATTTGTAAAGTAGTAGGAATATGTTCTCATCACGGGCATCTATGCCCCTTCTGATGCAACCCATTATCTTATTGGCCTTGGCAGCAGCTGCCTGACACTGGTTTTTGCAGCTTAGTTTGCTGTTTATTAAAATTCCTAGATCCTTTTCCATGTCAGTATTACCGAGTGTTTTACCATTTAGTATGTACGGGTGACTTGCATTATTTCTTCCCATGTGCATAACCTTACATTTGTCAGTGTTAAACCTCATCTGCCACGTATCTGCCCAAGCCTCCAATCTATCCAGATCCCTCTGTAGTAGTATACTGTCCTCTGTAGTATATATATATATATACAGTATACTGTCCTCTGTAGTGTATATACAGTATACTGTCCTCTGTAGTATATATACAGTATACTGTCCTCTGTAGTATATACAGTATACTGTCCTCTGTAGTATATATACAGTATACTGTCCTCTTCAGTGTTAATTACTTTACACAGTTTAGTGTCATCTGCGAAAATTGATATTTTACTATGTAAGCCTTCTACAAGATCATTAATAAATACACTAACCTAAAGAATTATTAGGAACACCTGTTCTATTTCTCATTAATGCCATTATCTAGTCAACCAATCACATGGCAGTTTCTTCAATGCATTTAGGGTTGTGCTCCTGGTCAAGACAATCTCCTGAACTCCAAACTGAATGTCAGAATGGGAAAGAAAGGTGGTTTAAGCAATTTTGAGCGTGGCATGGTTGTTGGTGCCAGACGGGCCGGTCTGAGTATTTCACAATCTGCTCAGTTACTGGGATTTTCACGCACAACCATTTCTAGGGTTTACAAAGAATGGTGTGAAAAGGGAAAAACATCCAGTATGCGGCAGTCCTGTGGGCGAAAATGCCTTGTGGATGCTAGAGGTCAGAGGAGAATGGGCCGACTGATTCAAGCTGATAGAAGAGCAACGTTGACTGAAATAACCACTCGTTACAACCGAGGTATGCAGCAAAGCATTTGTGAAGCCACAACACGCACAACCTTGAGGTGGATGGGCTACAACAGCAGAAGACCCCACCGGGTACCACTCATCTCCACTACAAATAGGAAAAAGAAGCTACAATTTGCACGAGCTCATCAAAATTGGACTGTTGAAGACTGGAAAAATGTTTCCCTGGTCTGGTGAGTCTCGATTTCTGTTGAGACATTTAAATAGTAGAGTCCGAATTTGGCGTAAACAGAATGAGAACATGTATCCATCCTCTGATAGCTACTTCCAGCAGGATAATGCACCATGTCACAAAGCTCGAATAATTTCTAATTGGTTTCTTGAACATGAGAATGAGTTCACTGTACTAAAATGGCCCCACAGTCACCAGATCTCAACCCAATAGAGCATCTCTGGGATGTGGTGGAACGGGAGCTTCGTGCCCTGGATGTGCATCCCTGAAATCTCCATCAACTGCAAGATGCTATCCTATCAATATGGGCCAACATTTCTAAAGAATACTATCAGCACCTTGTTGAATCAATGCCACGTAGAATTAAGGCAGTTCTGAAGGCAAAAGGGGGTCCAACACCGTATTAGTATGGTGTTCCTAAAAATTCTTTAGGTGAGTGTATATTGAAGAGAATAGGGCCCAATCCTGACCCCTGAGGTACCCCACTAGTGACAGTGACCCCTCCAGTACTGACCCCTGAGGTACCCCACTAGTGACAGTGACCCAATCTGTGTATGTACCGTTAATAACCACCCTCTGTTTTCTATCATTGAGCCAGTTACTTACCCACTTACAGACGTTTTCTCCCAGTCCGAGCATTCTCATTTTATATACTAACCTTTTATGTGGTACAGTGTCAAATGCTTTGGAGAAGTCCAGATACACGACATCCATTGATTCGCCGCTGTCAAGTATAGAACTTACCTCCTCATAGAAACTGATTAAATTAGTTTGACATGATGGCAATATAGAAAAGTGAGGGGGCACTCCAAGACGGGATAACTAGATAATACAGATATTTATTAATATATTAAGAACACACCCTTAAAACCATTAAAACATACATAAAACACATATGCAAAACGTCACTGGTGCCGACTTCAATCTGTATGAAATATGTAATTATTGCAATGGTGAAGGCAGAATGAATGTCCCAATCATATGTTGCAACAGTGTAGCCAATGACGTTGAAGCAATAGTGATACTAATCAATAACGGCCCTGTGGCCCAGTCCTATTGGGGCAATGGTGATGGTAATGTCCCTTAATCCGATGTTCTGGACAGGCAAAAGTATGTGCCAAGTTTGGAGACTGAACTCCAGCTACTTACAGTCTCTCGTCGCTTCCAGTGTTGCGGTCTTACCCTTCCTGGCTGGCTCTCCGCAGCGCTGGTTTCCAGGCGGCCGCACACTCGCAGCGTCTCACGTGGTGTACTCGGCCAAGACGTGGCGTCCCACGTGACCTGGTTACCTGGGGTGCCGGCAAGACGCTGGTTTGACGTCACTGGTGTGCGACTTGAACTTCGGTTCTATGCCGGTGAAGAATCTCGTGTAGCGATGTCTTTGTTGTAGAAAGCTTTCTTGCTCTTTCCAGGAATCCACGCTCACTCGGTATTTGCCAGACGCGTTTCAGGGTCATACACCCCTTCCTCATACACCCCTTCCTTAGTTTGACATGACTGATCCCTCACGAAGCCATGCTGATATGGCGTTATTTGCTTATTTCCGTTAAGATGCTCTAACATAGCATCTCTGAGAAAACCTTCAAACAGTTTACCCACAACAGATGTTAAACTTACCGGCCTATAGTTTCCAGGCTCTGTTTTTGGACCCTTTTTGAATATTGGCACCACATTTGCCATGCGCCAATCCTGTGGAACATTCCCTGTCAGTATAGAGTCCGCAAATATCAGAAATAAGGGTCTGGCTATGACATTACTTAATTCCCTTAGGATACAGGGGTGTATGCCATCTGGTCCTGGCGATTTGTCTATTTTGATCTTTTTAAGTCGCTGTTGTACTTCTTCCTGGGTCAGACAGGACACTTTTAATGGGGAATTTATTTCAACATTCAGCATTTTATCTGACAGTTTATATTCCTCAGTGAATACACTGGAGAAAAAATATTTAACAGCTTTGCTTTCTCCTCGTCGCTATCCCCCCTCATTACTCTTTAAAGGGCCGACACCTTCAGATTTATACTTTTTAACATTTATATAATTGAAGAACATTTTAGGGTTAGTTTTACTCTGTTTGGTCAATTAATCTCTCGGTCTCTAGTTTGGCCGCTTTTATTTGTTTTTTACATGTTCTGTTTTTTTTCCTTTTTGTCATTTATTGCTTTCTTTACAGTTCTGTTTATCCACATTGGTTTCTTTTTGTTCCTTAACCTCTATTCCCATACGGTATGTACCTCTCACAATGAGATTTTGGGATGCTTTTAAAGATATCCCATTTTGTGGCTGTATTTTTATTTTTGAGGACTTTGTCCCTGTTAGTTAGGCCTATGGTCTCTCTTAGTTGGCTAAATTTAGCTTTTTTGAAGTTTGGTATTTTTGTTCCTCCCTGTAGAAACGCTCTTTTGAATGATAATTGGAAGGTTATTACTTTATGGTCACTATTTCCCAGGTGTCCCCCAACCTGCACGTCTGTTGTTCTGTCAGGTCTATTGGTTAATACTAAGTCCAGTATGACCGTCCCTCTAGTCGGGTCCTGAACCAGTTGGGAGAGGTAATTGTCTTTAGTTATTGCCAAGAATCTGTTTCCTTTATGAGATATACAAGTTTCCGTTTCCCAGTCTATATCTGGGTAGTTGAAGTCCCCCATAATAAGCACCTCATTATGATTTGCCGCCTTGTCTATCTCATTTAGTAGTAGATTTTCTGTGGACTCTGGTATATTAGGTGGTTTATAGTAAACTCCTATTAGTAATTTATTGTTGTTTTTAGCTCCATGTATCTCTACCCACAGTGACTCCACATGTTCATGTCCCTCACTTATATCTTCACGGAATGTGGGCTTTAGACAGGACTTTACATAAAGACAAACCCCTCCCCCTCTCCGGTTTTGCCGATCCTTTCTAAACAGACTGTAACCTTGTACATTAACCGCCCAGTCATAGCTATCATCCAGCCATGTCTCAGTTATTCCCACTATGTCATAGTCCTCCTCACACATCACTAATTCCAGTTCCCCGGTTTATTAGTCAGGCTTCTGGCATTAGTAAACATACATTTGAGAGGTTTATGTATATTTTTTACCCTACACCTTTCCTTCTGAACTGTTCTAGTCCCTCCTTCCATTCCTCCCCCAGTCCCACTACCTTGCCCCCGGTCTCTATAGAAACATAGAATGTGTCGGCAGATAAGAACCATTTGGCCCATCTAGTCTGCCCAATATACTGAATACTATGGATAGCCCCCGGCCCTATCTTATATGAAGGATGGCCTTATGCCTATCCCATGCATGCTTAAACCCCTTCACTGTATTTGCAGCTACCACTTCTGCAGGAAGGCTATTCCATGCATCCACTACTCTCTCAGTAAAGTAATACTTCCTTATATTACTTTTAAACCTTTGCCCCTCTAATTTAAAACTGTGTCCTCTTGTGGTAGTTTTTCTTCTTTTAAATATGCTCTCTTCCTTTACCGAGTTGATTCCCTTTATGTATTTAAAAGTTTCTATCATATCCCCTCTGTCTCTTCTTTCTTCCAAGCTTCTCTGTCTCTACCTTTCCTGGTAAGTTTTATCCTGCAATCCATGTACTAGTTTAGTAGCTCTTCTCTGAACTCTCTCTAGAGTATCTATATCCTTCTGGAGATATGGCCTCCAGTACTGCGCACAATACTCCAAGTGAGGTCTCACCAGTGTTCTGTACAGCGGCATAAGCACTTCACTCTTTCTACTGCTTATACCTCTCCCTATACATCCAAGCATTCTGCTGGCATTTCGTGCTGCTCTATTACATTGTCTTCCCACCTTTAAGTCTTCTGAAATAATTACTCCTAAATCCCTTTCCTCAGATACTGAGGTCAGGACTGTGTCAAATATTCTATATTCTGCCCTTGGGTTTTTACGCCCCAGGTGCATTATCTTGCACTTATCCACATTAAATTTCAGTTGCCAGAGTTCTGACCATTCTTCTAGTTTTCCTAAATCCTTTTCCATTTGGCGTTTCCCTCCAGGAACATCAACCCTGTTACATATCTTTGTGTCATCAGCAAAAAGACAAACCTTACCAGCGAGGCCTTTTGCAATATCACTTATGAAGATATTAAACAAAATCGGTCCCAGTACAGATCCCTGTGGAACCCCACTGGTAACATGACCTTGTTTTGAATGTTCTCCATTGACTACCACCCTCTGTTGTCTGTCACTCAGCCACTGCCTAATCCACTCAACAATATGGGAGTCCATGCTCAATGACTGCAGTTTATTGATAAGTCTTCTATGTGGGACAGTGTCAAAAGCCTTACTAAAATCTAGATATGCGATGTCTACTGCACCTCCACCGTCTATTATTTTATTCACCCAGTCAAAAAAATCTATAAGATTTGTTTGACATGATCTCCCTGAAGTAAACCCATGTTGTTTTTCATCTTGCAATCCATGGGATTTTAGATGTTCCACAATCCTATCCTTTAATAGGGTTTCCATTAATTTGCCTACTATTGATGTCAGACTCACTGGTCTATAGTTGCTCGATTCCTCCCTACTACCTTTCTTGTGAATGGGCACAACATTAGCCAATTTCCAATCTTCCGGGACGACTCCTGTTACTAATGATTGGTTAAATATATCTGTTAGCGGTTTTGCCAGCTCACCACTAAGCTCTTTTAATAATTTTGGGTGTATCTCATCAGGCCCCTGTGACTTATTTGTCTTCACCTTAGACAGCAAACTTAGAACATCTTCCTCTGTAAAGATACATGCATCAAACGATTTATTAGTCATTCTTTCTAGTGGAGGTCCTTCTCCTTTTTCTTTTGTAAAAACTGAACAGAAGTATTCATTAAGGCAGTCGGCTAGCCCTTTATTCTCTTCTACATACCTTCCGTCCTTTGTTTTTAATTTAGTTATTCCTTGTTTTAATTTCCTTTTTTCATTTATATATCTGAAGAATGTCTTATCCCCTTTTTTCATAGACTGAGCTAGTTTTTCTTCTGCCTGCGCTTTAGAAGTTCTTATAACTTGCTTGGCCTCTCTCTGCCTAATCTTGTAGATTTCCTTATCTTCATTGCTCTGGGTTTTTTTATAATTACAAAATGCTAGCTTTTTATTTTTAATAATTTGGGCCACTTCTGCTGAGTACCACAGTGGTCTCTTCCTTTTTTTGTTTTTACTGACAAGTCTAATGCAATTTTCTGTTGCCTTCAATAATGCACCTTTCAAGTAGTCCCATTTCTCCTGGACTCCATGTAATCCGTTCCAGTCTGATAAGGACTCATTTATGACTAATTTCATTTTTGAAAAGTCTGTTTTTCTAAAATCTAAAACTTTTGTTTTTGTGTGGTGGGACTCTTTCACAGTTCTTATATTAAACCACACTGACTGGTGATCACTAGATATCTGCACTATCTTCCCCTTCTATAGTGTAATTACCCTCCCCCCCAGTCCCTAGTTTAAACACTCCTCCAACCTTCTAGCCATCTTCTTCCCCAACACAGCTGCCCCTTCCCCATTGAGGTGCAGCCTACAGAGAAGTCGGCCCAGTTCTCCAGGAACCCAAACCCCTCAATCCTACACCAGTTCTTGAGCCACTTGTTAATATACCTAATCTCCCGCTGTCTTTCTTGTGTGGCCCGTGGTACAGGTAGCATTTCGGAAAATACTACCTTTGAGGTCCTTGCCCTAAGCTTTTGACCTAAATCCCTGAAATCATTTTTAAGGACTCTCCACCTACCCCTAACTTTGTCATTGGTTCCGATATGGACCATGACCGCTGGATCTTCTCCAGCCCCTCCCAGTAATCTGTCAACCCGATCCGCGATGTGTCGAACTCTAGCGCCAGGAAGACAGCACACTGTTCGGCGATCACGGTCTTTGTGACAGATTTCCCTATCTGTTCCCTTAATAATTGAGTCCCCCACTACCAGCACCTGTCTGGCCTGCCCTGCTCTCCTGCTTACCGGAGCTGACATTCCCCTGACTGGCAGAAGACTGATATGCCCCTCATCTGCCAAACGTGCAAACTTGTTGGGGTGTGTCAGATCAGGGCTAGCCTCCCTGCACTCTTCCCTCTACCCCGCTTTCTAACTGTTACCCAGCTAGCTACCTCACTTTCCTCAGCCTCCTCTCTGTCACCCTCCCCCTCATCTACCCCATAGAGCGCTTGCTCGGTGAGAAGCAAACTCTTTTGCAAATTATCAATGCCTCTCAGTGTTGCAACTTGCCCGTTTAGAGACTCGATTAGCGATTCCAAACGGGTAATTTGCTCACATCTTGAACAAAGAAATACACCCTGGAACGGCTGTTCCAGGACTGCAAACATCATGCAAGATGTGCACTGGACGGTGCTGTCAATTGTGCAACACATACTGAATGGGGATTACACCACAAAAGCAAAAAATACAATACAATGTAGTAATAAGAAACTGGCTAATTGCAGTCCCCCACTGAAGTCCCTGAATCTAAAGTCACTTAATCTTAAGTCACACACTTACGCAACCACGCGTCGCGGTCAAACTCGCGTTATATATCACCTTATATAAATATAAATGCAGCTCACTACACCAGCCTGGTTTGTTTCCCTCTGGATTCAAAAAGGCTGTGCTGCTCTCACTGCTGAGTTTTTATAGTCTCCTAATTAAACAGCCACACCCTAATTAAACAGCCACACCCTAATTAAACAGCCACACCCTAATTGCTCACCTTTGCAACCCCTGGAGAAGGAAAAAAAAAGTGTTATCACAGCACAAAATACAGTCAAACACAGCCACTCATCAATGTCAATGTCCACAAATAATTTAGCTCTCAGATACTCCCTCACTTAATCTCAAGTCACACACTTACGCAACCACACTTAATCAACCACGCGTCGCGGTCAAACTCGCGTTATATATCTCCTTATATAAATATAAATGCAGCTCACTACACCAGCCTGTTTCCCTCTGGATTCAAAAAAGGAGTCTTTCTCTAGATATTTTAGAGCATTATGGGAGTATAGTATGCCCATCGCTTGTGACTTTGAGATATTAATTTTGAAATTAGATATTTCTCAAAATCTATCTAAGGTATCAATTTTAAGGGGGAAAGCTTGTATAGGGTTTGAGATAACCAATAAGAGGTCGTCCGCATATGCAGCTTGTTTTATCTCTAAGGCGCCACACCTTAAACCTTTAATGCCAGGGTTTTGTTTTATAGCTTGTAACAGAGGTTCCATTGATAAAATAAATAATAAAGGGGATAATGGGCAGCCCTGTCTGGTTCCATTATTAATGTGTACTGCCCGGGACAGAATATCATTTACTTTTATATAAGCGCATGGGGAGTAGTGATGTCCCGAACTATTCGCCGGCGAATAGTTCCCGGTGAACATAGCTTGTTCGCGTTCGCCGCGGCGGGCGAACATATGCGATGTTCGGTCCGCCCCCTATACATCATCATTGAGTAAACTTTGACCCTGTACCTCACAGTCAGCAGACACATTCCAGCCAATCAGCAGCAGACCCTCCCTCCCAGACCCTCCCACCTCCTGGACAGCATCCATTTTAGATTCATTCGGAATCTGCATTCTCAGTGAGAGGAGGGACAGTGCTGCTGCTGCTGATTCAATAGGGAAAGCGTTAGCTAGGGCAGTGTTCTGTGTCCACAGACTCATCTGCTGTAAGGACAGCATCCAGACAACACCCCAAAAAGCCCTTTTCAGGGCTGGTACATCAGTCTGCTTTTTCTTTTTTTCCCCCTATATATATATATATATATATTGCAGTTGCCTGGCTGCCCGTGTGTGAGAGGCTGCAGGCTCAGTCACAGACAGTACTGTGTGCACACCATTCATACAGGGGGTGACAGAAAATACCTCGCAGATAAAAAAAAATCTATTTAATATTTTTCTGTGACATAATCACATTTGCAAGCCCGTGTGTGTCAGGCCCCCACACAGACTGTACTGTGCCCACTGGCTAGTGGCTAGACCTGCACTCATACCGTTACAGGGTGTCATTCAGTCAAATACCTTGCAGAAAAAAAAAATATATATTTAAAATGTTTCTGTGATATAATCACATTTGCAAGCCCGTGTGTGTCAGGCCCACACAGACTGTACTGTGCCCACTGCCCACCACTCATATAGGGTGGCACAGTACCTTGCACGCATAGTAACACTTATCTAATAAAAACTGACAGGCATAGGCAGGCCACGCCGCAGGGGCCGTCGTGTTCGTGGTGCTGTGATTTCCACTGGCCTTGGAATAATGCCCAGTGTTCAGAGGCCACGTACCCTGAACCCCAAAAATTCGGAGAAAATAGTTGACTGGCTTACACAGGACACCCAATCTTCAACAGCTTCCGCTAAGAACCTTGACGCACCATCCTCCTCCAGCTCAGCTTTGGTCACCTGCTCTCAAGTTACCACTCTTCCCCCCGCCGCCACCACCACCACTACCACCACAGCCACCACAGCCGCTTCACTTAATCCCTCAGAGGAGTTATTTACACATCAGTTGGATGAAATTAGTGATGCGCAACCATTATTGCCAGAGGATGGAGATAACAGGGATATGTCTCAGTCAGGCAGCATTACACACATGGACGTACAGTGTGATGATGATGATGATGTTGTACCCACTGCTGCTACCTTTGCTGAGGTGTCAGATACAAGTGAAGTGGTTGATGATGACGATGTGTCCGTGGATGCCACGTGGGTGCCTGCTCGAAGAGAAGAAGAAGAGGGGGAAAGTTCAGAAGGGGAGACAGAGAGAAGGAGGAGACGAGTTGGAAGCAGGGGGAGGTCGTCGCAAGGAGCTAGTGGCACAGTCAGACAGCATGCATCGTCACCCGGGGTCAGCCAGACAGCACGCCAATCAACGCATGCTGTTACCACCACCAGAATGCGGTCATTGCAAAGCTCAGCAGTGTGGCATTTTTTTTGTGTGTCTGCTTCTGACAACAGCGATGCCATTTGCAACCTGTGCCAAAAGAAACTGAGTCGTGGGAAATCCAACACCCACCTAGGTACAACTGCTTTGCGAAGGCACATGATCGCACATCACAAACGCCTATGGGATCAACACATGATGACGAGTAGAAGCAGCATACAAGCTCAAAGCCACCATCCTCCTCCTAGTCCAGCATCTTCAGCCATGTCAACCACTGCTGTCCTCCTTGCCCCCTCTCAACCACCCGCCACTCCGCCTCTCACCTTGAGCAGTTCCATCTCATCTGCCCACAGTCAGGTGTCTGTAAAGGAAATGTTTGAGCGTAAGAAGCCAATGTCACAGAGTCACCCCCTTGCCCGGCGTCTGACAGCTGGCTTGATGGAACTCTTAGCCCGCCAGCTTTTACCATACCAGCTGGTGGAGTCTGAGGCCTTCAAAAAATTTGTCGCTATTGGGACACCACAGTGGAAGGTACCCGGACAAAAAAAAAAATTCTAATAAGGCAATCCCAAACCTCTACTCAGTGATTGAAAAGGAAGTCATGGCATCTCTGGCATACAGTGTTGGGGCAAGGGTCCATCTGACCACTGATACCTGGTCTGCAAAGCACGGTCAGGGCAGGTATATCACTTACACTGCGCATTGGGTCAACCTGCTGACGGCTGCCAAGCATGGAATGCGTGGCTTTGCAGCGGAGTTGGTGACACCGACACGACTTGCAGGCAGGCCTACTGCCACCTCCTCTACTCCTCCTACTCCATCCTCTTCGCTAACCTCATCGGCTGAGTCCTCTTCTGCTGCGGCGTCTGGCTGCACATCAACTAAATCCCCCCAGCTCCCCAGGGGCTATTCCACATCCTAGATACGACAGTGTCACGCTGTCTTGGGGTTGACTTGCCTGAAAGCAGAGACCCACACCGGACCAGCACTCCTGTCCGCCCTGAACGCACAGGTGGATCAGTGGCTGACCCCACACCAACTGGAGATCGGGAAAGTGGTGTGTGACAATGGAAGCAATTTGTTGGCGGCATTGAATTTGGGCAAGTTGTCACATGTGCCGTGCACGGCACATGTGTTGAATCTCATCTTACAACGCTTTGTGTCTAAGTACCCAGGCTTACAGGACGTCCTCAAGCAGGCCAGGAAGGTGTGTGGCCATTTCAGGCGTTCCTACACGGCCATGGCGCACTTTTCAGATATTCAGCGCCGAAACAACATACCAGTGAGGCGCTTGATTTGCGACAGCCCGACACGTTGGAATTCAACACTCCTAATGTTCGACCGTCTGCTCCAACAAGAAAAAGCCGTCAACGAGTATTTGTATGACTGGGGTGCTAGGACAGCCTCTGCGGAGCTGGAAATTTTTTTGCCACGTTACTGGACGCTCATGCGCAATGCCTGTAGGCTCATACGTCCTTTTGAGGAGGTGACAAACCTAGTCAGTCGCACCGAAGGCACCATCAGCGACCTCATCCCATTTGTTTTCTTCCTGGAGCGTGCCCTGCGAAGAGTGCTGGATCAGGCTGTAGATGAGCGTGAAGAGGAAGAGTTGTGGTCACCATCACCACCAGAAACAGCCTTGTCATCATCGCTTGCCGGACCTGCGGCAATGCTGCAAGAGGAGTATGAGGAAGAAGAGTCAGAGGAGGAATGTGGCTTTGAGGAGGAGGAAGACCAACCACAGCAGGCATCCCAGGGTGCTCGTTGTTGTCACCTATCTGGGACCAGTGGTGTTGTACGTGGCTGGGGGGAAGAACAGACCGTCAATGACATCAGTGAGGAGGAGGAACGGGAAATGAGTAGCTCGGCATCCAACCTTGCGCAAATGGGGTCTTTCATGCTGTCATGGCTGTTGAGGGACCCTCGTATAAAAAGGATGAAGGAGAACGACCTGTACTGGGTGGCCACGCTACTAGACCCCCGGTATAAGCAGAAAGTGGCGGAAATGTTACCAAATTACCGGAAGTCAGAAAGGATGCAGCAGTTCAAAACAAAACTAAAAAATATGCTTTACACAGCTTATAAGGGGGATGTCACAGCACAACAGGAATCTAACTGGGGAAGAGGTGAAAGTAATCCTCCTCCTATCACGACCACGGCGGCAAGGACAGGACGCTTTACAGATGTGTTGTTGATGGAGGACATGCGGAGCTTTTTCAGTCCTACACATCACCACAGTCCTTTGGGATCCAGCCTTAGAGAATGACTCGACCGACAGGTGGCAGACTACCTCGCCTTAAATGCAGATATCGACACTCTGAGGAGCGATGAACCCCTTGACTACTGGGTGTGCAGGCTTGACCTGTGGCCTGAGCTATCCCGGTTTGCGATAGAACTTCTGGCCTGCCCCGCTTCAAGTGTCCTGTCAGAAAGGACCTTCAGTGCAGCAGGAGGCATTGTCACTGACAAAAGAAGTCGCCTCGGTCAAAAAAGTGTTGATTACCTCACCTTCATTAAGATGAATGAGGCATGGATCCCGAAGGGACTGACAGTGGGGGATACGTTTGACTAACAAACTGCCTGATGACATACCTTGGCCTCAAAATGGTCCCCACGCTGCTGTATTTAATGTCTGCATACCGGATGACTTTCGTGAATTCTCCGCCACCAACTAGGGTTCAAGCCGCAATGTTTTAGTCACCTTTCTGCCTCGAAAACATAAATTTTTCTGGCCGCTGCTACAACAGCGGCTGCAACAATACCATTATTTTTCAGGCATGTGTTCATGCCTAATTTTTCTGGCCTCTGGTGCTGCACTGTGGCTGCAAAAACAAAACAAATAAAAAAGACACATACAAGTGTCAATTCCCCTTCGTGATCGTTACCTTGTTGTGGTGAAGGGGCTTGCGTATCACAATGAAGCAATCATCACCTCTATGAGTGTGTTGGCAATGTTGCCACACCCCAGATGATAAGGCCGTTGCTTCATTATGATCAGACCAAAAGTTGTATGGGTGGGTTTTTAATACATAAAATAAAAAATATCATAATAAAGTCTCTTAATAGTTTATTAGAAATAATGCACGCAATTTAAAAAATCCCCATCAATTCCAATACAAATCAAGTACAAAGCTCAGAACTAAATTATTCCAGGATGTCGTAATGGTTCGTTAATTCGACAATGGTTAATCAATTCGACACACGTCCCCAGATAGGGGACGTAACAGGGATTAAACTGATAGGAATAGTACTAGTTAAGACATCACTCACATAGGGTGTCACAGCACATTGCTCCGTGCACGCGCAGTGCCCCAACTTGGGAGTAAGAGGACCGACAAAGCTGCTTTTTCCATCTCCCGGTTCCTAAAATCAATTCAGTTTGGTGTATCAGAGTTTGGTCTGTCACTGTGAAGGCAGTCGAAGGTACCCGGCTTAATTTTTTTCACAAAAGGCAATCCCACCCTGATATGGGACGTAACAGGGATTAAACTGATGAGAATAGTACTACAGAAAATAGCACTCATATCGGGTGGGGCAGTAAATTGCACGGCTCAGACGCAGTGACCGTGGCGTGGATTCGAACAAAGGGGAGGGAGCCAGCAATTTTTTAACCATCTCCCCGTTCGAAAAATCTATTTAATAAATGGACCCCAGATTGGGGACGTAACAGGGATTAAACTGATAAGAAGAGAGAACTACAGGAAATAGCACTCATATCGGGTGGGACAGTAAATTGCACAGCGCAGACGCAGTGACCGTGGCGTGGATTCAAACAAAGGGGAGGGAGCCAGCGTTTTTTTAACCATCTCCCCGTTCGAAAAATCCATTTAATAAATGGACCCCAGATTGGGGACGTAACAGGGATTAAACTGATGAGAAGAGAGAACTATAGAAAATAGCACTCATATCGGGTGGGACAGTAAATTGCACGGCGCAGACGCAGTGACCGTGGATTCAAACAAAGGGGAGGGAGCCAGCGTTTTTTTAACCATCTCCCCATTTGAAAAATCAATTCCATTCACCTTTCCGGGACCCTTGGTGTTGTACGTGGCTAGGTGGAGGAAGAAACCTTCAATGACATCAACGAGACATGGCTAGCTTGGTATCCAACCTTGTACAAATGGGGAGTTTGCGGTTGGGCAAATGGACTGTTTGCGGTTGTTTGCGGTGCATTAAAAGGGGAGTTTGGTCTGTCAATGTCTGTGAAGCGGGCGTAACCCTTACACTACCTGATCAATACAACATCATACCTAATCGTATACACACACTGGATGTTTTAAACCACGTTGTTCAAAGAAAAATTGGATTGTTAGGTGATTTATGCCCTTTATGGATTAAAATCCAACTCTGCGTCAACTATGTAATTTTCCATGGGAGTTTTGCCATGGATCCCCCTCCGGCATGCCACAGTCCAGGTGTTAGTCCCCTTGAAACAACTTTTCCATCACTATTGTGGCCAGAAAGAGTCCCTGTGGGTTTTAAAATTCGCCTGCCTATAGAAGTCAATGGCGGTTCGCCCGTTCGCGAACATCTGTAGAAATTTGCGTTCGCCGTTCGCGAACGGAAAATTTTATGTTCGCGACATCTCTAATTAAGAATAATCAAATGGTGCTGAGGAACATGAGCCTAAGAAAGGCTAACATAAAGAATACTAATCCAAGGCCTAACCCAATGAACACTAACCTCAGGGACACTAACCTAGAGGTACATTAACATGAAAAGAACTAACCCACGGAAGACTAAACCCAAGGAACTGTAACCTGACCAGAATGCCTTTATTATATCTTTACATAGCAATGCACTTTCTTCCCTCTTAGTTGCTTTCAGCTCTACTGAAATGTCCTCAAAGAAAACTTTCCCAAGAATCCATAGCAGAATAATTGGGGGTGCTGATACTGATGATGGAGAGTAGCCCTGGCAAATTGGTGTGCAGTACAATGGATACCATATTTGTTGGGTGATCTCTGCTGCTCACTGCTTTAGTTGGTAAGACATCAATGTTACATCGTATCGAGTGGATTTGCAGGAGTTAATGGCATAGACTTCATGGCTCATACAGCACAGAGGAGGGAGATAGCCAGGCCTAAGGAGCTCTGCTGGAGTAAGATCCAGTTGAAATAGTTACAACCAGTGTTGAGCGAACCAAGATTAATGAAGTGGACTTCGATCCGAATTTCAGGAAAAATTCCATTTATCACGAAATTTCCTTGTGTTTCGTGGTAATAAATCAATCTTTCCTGAAATGGCAGTAAAAAAAAAAAATATATATATATACTCCAATTGCTTGCGGAGAGGTCATGGCGGCCATCTTGATTTTAAAAAAATGCACCAAATCTTGCAACGCGGTGACGTGTGACATTACAACGTCATAATGCTGGCCAGGCGCGGTGACGTCATCAGTGTGATGATGTAGTGATTAGAGTTGAGCGAACACCTGGATGTTCGGGTTCGAGAAGTTCGGCCGAACTTCCCGGAAATGTTCGGGTTCGGGATCCGAACCCGACCCGAACTTCGTCCCGAACCCGAACCCCATTGAAGTCAATGGGGACCCGAACTTTTCGGCACTAAAAAGGCTGTAAAACAGCCAAGGAAAGGGCTAGAGGGCTGCAAAAGGCAGCAAAATGTAGTTAAATCCCCTGCAAACAAATGTGGATAGGGAAATGAATAAAAATAAAAATAAAATAAATAAAAATTAACCAATATCAATTGGAGAGAGGTCCCATAGCAGAGAATCTGGCTTCATGTCAGCAGAGAATCAGTCTTCATGTCATAGCAGAGAATCAGGCTTTACGTCACCCAACACTGGAACAGTCCATTGTCATATATTTAGGCCCAGGCACCCAGGCAGAGGAGAGAGGTCCCATAGCAGAGAATCTGGCTTCATGTCAGCAGAGAATCAGTCTTCATGTCATAGCAGAGAATCAGGCTTCACGTCATAGCAGAGAATCAGGCTTCATGTCATAGCAGAGAATCATGCTTCACGTCACCCACCACTGGAACAGTCCATTGTCAGATATTTAGGCCCCGGCATCCAGGCAGAGGAGAGAGGTCCCATAGCAGAGAATCTGGCTTCATGTCAGCAGAGAATCAGTCTTCATGTCATAGCAGAGAATCATGCTTCACGTCACCCACCACTGGAACAGTCCTTTGTCAGATATTTAGGCCCCGGCACCCAGGCAGAGGAGAGAGGTCCCATAGCAGAGAATCTGGCTTCATGTCAGCAGAGAATCAGGCTTCATGTCAGCAGAGAATCAGTCTTCATGTCATAGCAGAGAATCAGGCTTCATGTCACCCACCACTGGAACAGGCCACTGTCAGATATTTTTAGGCCCCGGCACCCAGACAGAGGAGAGAGGTCCCATAACAGAGAATCAGTCTTCATGTCATAGCAGAGAATCATGCTTCACGTCACCCCCACTGGAACAGTCCATTGTCAGATATTTAGGCCCAGGCACCTAGGCAGAGGAGAGAGGTCCCATAGCAGAGAATCTGGCTTCATGTCAGCAGAGAATCAGTCTTCATGTCATAGCAGAGAATCAGGCTTCATGTCACCCACCACTGGAACAGGCCACTGTCAGATATTTTTAGGCCCCGGCACCCAGACAGAGGAGAGAGGTCCCATAACAGAGATTCAGGCTTCATGTCATAGCAGATGTAACAGACCGTTTCAGCAGACAAGGGGTTAAAATCCGTTTAGGCGATAAGCCCCTTTCTGAGAGACAGGCACAGCTACTGCAGAACACCAACTCCCGAACTGGATACAAAGTACCACTCCAAACTGGAACCTCACGAATAGCTGCTAGCAGACGAACAGGAAAAGCATACAATCCTGGCAATCGGTCCTCTAACAGTATACAGTGAATCCCCCCAATAACGAGACAAGGCTCCGTTTTGAGGGTCAAGCAGTGGTCTGACTGTACTTCACGTACAGCCTCTTTTATTCATAAACCACAAACATAGTACTGCCCACAGGGGTTTGAAATACAACCAATCAGTAATTAACAACACATACAATGTAACTACAGCAACCAATCGTTCACGCCCCCAGAGGACCAGAATGAAGACTGGGACATAGGACAACATATCCCCACAATGCATCATGGTTTCCTCCTCTCTGTCCAGACAACCTGAAGAGCAATCCAATTATCTCTGAGGACAAAGGGAGATCGCCAATACACATGTGCAGACAACAGAACAGACATCACCATTTTAAACACACAATGGGACAATGGACAATAGAAACACACCCAGCATTTTCTTCCCCTTATCCTGAGAGGAGACTCAATTATACATACAGTTAAACATACTTTCTACCCAACTTTCATAACTCTAAAACCATACATCACATTCACATAAAAATTACATATTCACAATCAATCCATTCAGGGGAACAACATATTAAAAAATGGCATGAATCAGACCAGGGGTTAAAAAGTTAGTATATGGCCCATAATCCAGGGGCAAGAGGCCAGCAGCCAGTCCTCTCCAAAGCCCAGTGGCGAGGTTGGTTTCGCCACACATCCCCCCCCCCCAGGGAAGACTAACCAGATACCTGACCTCACGCCGGTCGGTACCTGAGTTAGTCTGGCAGCCCACCCACAACCAAATACTGGACCTGTTGACTTTAGTAGCCTGTCTCTGTCCAGTGAGTCCACCAAGGTAATGTTGGAAGCTGGTACTCCCGGTCTCTGTGTTGCTCCCTGGCTTGGAGTGGGGGTTGCTTTGTGGGCAGGTATCAGCGGTACTCTGCCCTGGTGCCAGCGCTACCACGGAAGAAGCCTGGTTGGAGCCTGGTTGTTGGAGGGGGAGACCGACTGTCTCTACCCCCTGTGCTGTAAGTGCAGAGACCACGGTCCCATCTGCACTGTTGTGGGGCTTACTGTCTCCCCCTGGTGCGTTAAGCTGCCGCTGGGGAGAGGGGGTAACAAGCTCCTCTCCCATACATACTTCCAGCCGCTGGGGAGGGCGACCGACCGTCTCCGCTCCCAATACAGTGTCCTGCTGCTGGGGAAAGGAGACTGGGCTCTCTATTCCCAAAAAATCATGCTGCTGCTGGGGGACAGGACCGACTGTCTCTGCTCCCAATACAGTGTCCTGCTGCTGGGGAAAGGAGACTGGGCTCTCTATTCCCAAAAAATCATGCTGCTGCTGGGGGACAGGACCGACTGGGTCTGTCACCTTACTGTCCTGCTGAGCCTTCTCACTGGCGTGGAACAGCTGCTGGTAGCCCTGTTCCAGCTCCATCTCCCGGGTCACCAGGTGGACCAGGTCCTGCTCAATCTCATGAGTGTCGTCCCAGTCATACCTGCTCTCCCTCCATTCCAAGAGATCATGGAACCGGGCTTGTGTAGGGCTCCCAAACTCCAGCTCTGAAAAGGTCTCCCATAACAAGCCAGGACCATCAAACTCCTCTCCCTCCGGCTTGTCATGCTCAGCTGTCCTGGGTAGGTACTGTGCCCCATACCACCAGAGCGCCTGGTAGGCATCTTCCAGCCACAGCTCTCGCCATGCTAGGAGTTCCAATTCCTTTACCCATTCCTCCCGGGGCTGCTCTCCCAGGAAGGGCATCCGCAGGGCTACTCGCTTCTGCAACCGCTGGTCTTCCGTGGGGAGTCTTTCGTCCTGCATATACTCCACAATACCCAGTACCTGGTACCAGATGCCTTTGCGGACTGCATCTCGGTCATCCATGACACCCTCATCGTACTCCACTGCTGTTTCCATTCTGGTGCTGTCAGGGTCGCTGTACTGGGACATGCGTTGCCCTCAAATTGTCATTCCAGGGAATGATGTTTCTTTGTAGCTGTCCTTCTGGCTGTAGGAACGATCCCGCTGCTTGCAACCAATGTAACAGACCGTTTCAGCAGAAAAGGGGTTAAAATCCGTTTAGGCGATAAGCCCCTTTCTGAGAGACAGGCACAGCTACTGCAGAACACCAACTCCCGAACTGGATACAAAGTAGCACTCCAAACTGGAACCTCACGAATAGCTGCTAGCAGACGAACAGGAAAAGCATACACTCCTGGCAATCGGTCTTCTAACAGCATACAGTGAATCCCCCCAATAACGAGACAAGGCTCCATTTTGAGGGTCAAGCAGTGGTCTGACTGTACTTCACGTACAGCCTCTTTTATTCATAAACCACAAACATAGTACTGCCCACAGGGGTTTGAAATACAACCAATCAGTAATTAACAACACATACAATGTAACTACAGCAACCAATCGTTCACGCCCCCAGAGGACCAGAATGAAGACTGGGACATAGGACAACATATCCCCACAATGCATCATGGTTTCCTCCTCTCTGTCCAGACAACCTGAAGAGCAATCCAATTATCTCTGAGGACAAAGGGAGATCGCCAATACACATGTGCAGACAACAGAACAGACATCACCCTTTAAACACACAATGGGACAATGGCACAATAGAAACACACCCAGCATATTCCCTCCCCTTATCCTGTGAGGAGACTCAATTATACATACAGTTAAACATACTTTCTACCCAACTTTCATAACTCTAAAACCATACATCACATTCACATAAAAATTACATATTCGCAATCAATCCATTCAGGGGAACAACATATTAAAAAATGGCATGAATCAAAAAATAAAATAAAAAGTTAGTATATGGCCCATAATCCAGGGGCAAGAGGCCAGCAGCCAGTCCTCTCCAAAGCCCAGTGGCGAGGTTGGTTTCGCCACAGCAGAGAATCAGGCTTCACGTCACCCAACACTGGAACAGGCCACTGTCAGATATTTTTAGGCCCAGGCACCCAGACAGAGGAGAGGTTCATTCAACTTTGGGTTGCCCCGCAATATAATGGTAAAATGAAAATAAAAATAGGATTGAATGAGGAAGTGACCTGGAGTACGATAATATATTGTTAAGGGGAGGTAGTTAATGTCTAATCTGCACAAGGGACGGACAGGTCCTGTGGGATCCATGCCTGGTTCATTTTTATGAACGTCAGCTTGTCCACATTGGCTGTAAAAGGCATAAAAGGCTAGCTCTGGCCACGTGGACAATTTGGAGACCCAGAAGTTGAATGGGGCCGAACCATCAGTCAGTACGTGGAGGGGTGTGCACAGGTACTGTTCCACCATGTTATTGAAATGTTGCTTCCTGCTAACACGTTCCGTATCAGGTGGTGGTGCAGTTAGCTGTGGCGTGGTGACAAAACTTTTCCACATCTCTGCCATGCTAACCCTGCCCTCAGAGGAGCTGGCCGTGACACAGCTGCGTTGGCGACCTCTTGCTCCTCCTCTGCCTTCGCCTTGGGCTTCCATTTGTTCCCCTGTGACATTTGGGAATGCTCTCAGTAGCGCGTCTACCAACGTGCGCTTGTACTCGCGCATCTTACTATCACGCTCCAGTGCATGAAGTAAGGTGGGCACATTGTCTTTGTACCGTGGATCCAGTAGTCCGCACGCGTTAAAATGTGGGCAACTCTGCTGTCGTTGCGCAGGCACTGCAGCATGTAGTCGCTCATGTGTGCCAGGCTGCCCAGAGGTAAGGACAAGCTGTCCTCTGTGGGAGGCGTATCGTCATCGTCCTGCGTTTCCCACCAGCCACGCACCAGTGATGGGCCCGAGCTTCGTTGGGTGCCAAACCGCTGTAAACATGCTTCATCCTCATCCTCCTCCACCTCCTCCTCATCCTCGTCCTCCTTGTCCTCCAGTAGTGGGCCCTGTCTGGCCACATTTGTACCTGGCCTCTGGTGTTGCAAAAAACCTCCCTCTGAGTCACTTCGAAGAGACTGGCCTGAAAATGCTAAAAATGACCCCTCTTCCTCCTCTTCCTCCTGGGCCACCTCCTCTTCCATCATCGCCCTAAGTGTTTTCTCAAGGAGACATAGAAGTGGTATTGTAGCGCTGATAACGGCGTCATCGCCACTGGCCATGTTGGTGGAGTACTCGAAACAGCGCAACAGGGCACACAGGTCTCGCATGGAGGCCCAGTCATTGGTGGTGAAGTGGTGCTGTTCCGCAGTGCGACTGACCCGTGCGTGCTGCAGCTGAAACTCCACTATGGCCTGCTGCTGCTCGCACAGTCTGTCCAGCATGTGCAAGGTGGAGTTCCACCTGGTGGGCACGTCGTATATGAGGCGGTGAGCGGGAAGGCCGAAGTTACGCTGTAGCGCAGACAGGCGAGCAGCGGCAGGATGTGAACGCCGGAAGCGCGAACAGACGGCCCGCACTTTATGCAGCAGCTCTGACATGTCAGGGTAGTTGTGAATGAACTTCTGCACCACCAAATTCAGCACATGCGCCAGGCAAGGGATGTGCGTCAAACCGGCTAGTCCCAGAGCTGCAACGAGATTTCGCCCATTATCGCACACCACCAGGCCGGGCTTGAGGCTCACCGGGAGCAACCACTCATCGGTCTGTTGTTCTATACCCCGCCACAACTTCTGTGCGGTGTGGGGCCTGTCCCCCAAACATATGAGTTTCAGATTGGCCTGCTGACGTTTACCCCGGGCTGTGCTGAAGTTGGTGGTGAAGGTGTGTGGCTGACTGGATAAGCAGGTGGAAGAAGAGGAGGAGGAAGCTGAGTAGGAGGAGGAGGAGACAGGAGGCAAAGAATGTTGCCCTGCGATCCTTGGCGGCGGAAGGACGTGCGCCAAACAGCTCTCCGCCTGGGGCCCAGCCGCCACTACATTTACCCAGTGTGCAGTTAGGGAGATATAGCGTCCCTGGCCGTACTTACTGGTCCACGTATCTGTGGTTAGGTGGACCTTGCCACAGATGGCGTTGCGCAGTGCACACTTGATTTTATCGGATACTTGGTTGTGCAGGGAAGGCACGGCTCTCTTGGAGAAGTAGTGCCGGCTGGGAACAACATACTTTGGGACAGCAAGCGACATGAGCTGTTTGAAGCTGTCTGTGTCCACCAGCCTAAATCACAGCATTTCATAGGCCAGTAGTTTAGAAATGCTGGCATTCAGGGCCAGGGATCGAGGGTGGCTAGGTGGGAATTTACGCTTTCTCTCAAATGTTTGTGAGATGGAGAGCTGAACGCTGCCGTGTGACATGGTTGAGATGCTTGGTGATGCAGGTGGTGGTGTTGGTGGTACATCCCATGTTTGCTGGGCGGCAGGTGCCAACGTTCCTCCAGAGGCGGAGGAAGAGGCCGAGGCGGCAGCAGCAGAAGAGGCCGAGGCGGCAGCAGCAGAAGAGGTAGCAGGGGGAGCCTGAGTGACTTCCTTGTTTTTAAGGTGTTTACTCCACTGCAGTTCATGCTTTGCATGCAGGTGACTGGTCATGCAGGTTGTGCTAAGGTTCAGAACGTTAATGCCTCGCTTCAGGCTCTGATGGCACAGCGTGCAAACCACTCGGGTCTTGTCGTCAGCACATTGTTTGAAGAAGTGCCATGCCAGGGAACTCCTTGAAGCTGCCTTTGGGGTGCTCGGTCCCAGATGGCGGCGGTCAGTAGCAGGCGGAGTCTCTTGGCGGCGGGTGTTCTGCTTTTGCCCACTGCTCGCTCTTTGTCTTTTGCTACGCTGTTGGCTCGGTCTCACCACTGCCTCTTCCTCCGAACTGTGAAAGTCAGTGGCACGACCTTCATTCCATGTGGGGTCTAGGACCTCATTGTCTCCTGAATCGTCTCCCACCCAGTCTTGATTCCTGACCTCCTGTTCAGTCTGCACACTGCAGAAAGACGCAGCAGTTGGCACCTGTGTTTCGTCATCATCAGAGACGTGCTGAGGTGGTATTCCCATGTCCTCATCATCAGGAAACATAAATGGTTGTGTGTTAGTGCATTCTATCTCTTCCACCCCTGGGGAAGGGCTAGGTGGATGCCCTTGGGAAACCCTGCCAGCAGAGTCTTCAAACAGCATAAGAGACTGCTGCATAACTTGAGGCTCAGACAGTTTCCCTGATATGCATGGGGGTGATGTGACAGACTGATGGGCTTGGTTTTCATGTGCCATCTGTGCGCTTTCTGTAGAAGACTGGGTGGGAGATAATGTGAATGTGCTGGATGCACTGTCGGCCACCCAATTGACTAATGCCTGTACCTGCTCAGGCCTTACCATCCTTAGAACGGCATTGGGCCCCACCAAATATCCCTGTAAATTCTGGCGGCTACTGGGACCTGAGGTAGTTGGTACACTAGGATGTGTGGATGTGGCAGAACGGCCAGGTCCTCTCCCAGCACCAGAGGGTCCACTAACACCACCACGACCATGTCCGCGTCCCTTACTAGATGTTTTCCTCATTGTTACCGTTCACCACAATAATAAAAATATTATTCGGGCCAATGTATTGAATTCAAATTCACGCCTTTTTTTACAAACACTATCTGGCTATCTATTTAGGTACCGTATTACACTAATACAGGCACAGCAGTAACAACAGATTTAGCTGAATATAAATTTGAGGCTTATTATTTAGGCGCTGGGTGACAGGTATACGTTTACGGACAGAATCAGACTTGGATCTGCACTGTAGCGTGTGTGTGAAGTTCTTGAAAATTACCCTATCAGCACCTTGAATCTAATATACCCTTTTAGGGATAGATTTAAAGTAGGCCTGATACAGCAGAAACCACTAATTTTGAGAATTGCAAAATTGGAAATTGTATTTCAACCCAGAACAAAAACTGTGCTTTGACGGACACTAAATAACTTGACCAGCTAAAGCAGTAATGACAGATTTGGATGAATATAAATGTGAGGCCTATTTTTTAGGCGCTGGGTGACAGGCTCAACTTGCCCCTGATGTAGCATATGGCCAAAAAATAACCACACTATTGATGGTTAAATGCACTTGATGACAGCTTGACCCTGATGTAGGATATAGCCAAAAATAACCACACTATTGATGGTTAAATACACTTGGTGGTAGCTTGTCCTGGCGCACCACAAGCCACAAAATGGCCGCCGATCACCCCAGAAAAAAGTGATGGAAAAACGCTCTGGGCAGCCTAAAAAGAGTGAGCTATTGAATAGCAGCAGTTCAATGATCCACAGCTGGAGATCGATCACAGAATGAAGTCTTTTGGAGGAGTTAATCTGCCTAATCTCGCCCTAACGTCGCAGCTGCAACCTCTCCCTTCACTTGTATCAGCAGAGTGACGTGCAGCGCTACGTGACCCAAGCTTATATAGAGGCTGGGTCACATGGTGCACTGGCCAATCACAGCCATGCCAATAGTAGGCAAGGCTGTGATGGCCTCTTGGGGCAAGTAGTATGACGCTTGTTGATTGGCTGCTTTGCAGCCTTTCAAAAAGCGCCAAGAAAGCGCCGAACACCGAACCCGAACCCGGACTTTTACGAAAATGTTCGGGTTCGGGTCCGTGTCACGGACACCCCAAAATTCGGTACGAACCCGAACTATACAGTTCGGGTTCGCTTATCCCTAGTAGTGATGTCTTCACATCAGCGAGCAAGAGATTTGGAGATTCAATCAAGATGGCTGCGATGGCATCTCCGCGAACAAATGGATGAGGTGAGTGTGCACTTTTTTTAACCCTTGAGTAACCCCGAAAAGGCCTCAATGTGACTCTCAGATGCTGCAATCAGCGTTGAATGCAGCATCTGAGGGGTTGAATGAGAGGGGGGCATCACGCAATAAGATTTACGTCATGTCATGTTTTCAGCAAAAAAATCTGTTTTAGCATCTGTTACTGCAGCATTGTACATACAACAGTCCTTAGTTTCTTCACATAACACTATTTTCCTTGAGTTTTTCCCTTAGTTACGGCTGTTTTAACCCCTACAATATGAGGATCTTTTCAAGATGGCTCCTCTGCCAGAACTGCCTTCCCTCCCTTCACATACACACTTGCTGTGGCAGCTTCCTGCCAGCCAATCAGATTGGATCACTGAGAGACACGCCTCCTCACTCTGAAGCCTAATGCAGGCATGCAGTGCTGAGGACCGCCCCCCTGTCTTCTGTTTACAATTAGCCGGAGACAGAAAAGCTGTAGCAACAGTCTTAAGGGAGCAGTGGAAAGGGACAGGGGACGTTAATGAAAGCTGTTATTATAAGGTTGTGATGGCTAACCTCCGGCACTCCAGCTGTGGTAAAACTACGACTCCCAAGATGTACACTTGCTTAATTGTTCTCAGAACTCCATAGAAATGAATGGAGCATGCTGGGAGTCGTAGTTTCAGCACAGCTGGTGTGCCGGAGGTTAGCCATAACTATTATAAGGTAATACAGATCTTTTGGCAATCACTGACAGACTAACTCAGGTATACATGCCGAGCTCTAATAGACTATCAAATAAATAAAAAAATACAGTTACCCTTTAATCTGGAAGTGGTGGGCATGCTTCACACTGCAGCTCCCGTCCCGTCCACCTCGTGGCTCGACTGCAGCAGTGGCCGTAACCCCTGGATATGAGCTGCGTATAACACGATGGAAAAATAAATCAAACCAGCAAAGAAGCAATATGGAGAATCACAATACATTAGGAAGTGCCTTGTATTAGCTTCCTCTACATCATAAATGATATTTGCTGAAGTTAGACATCCTTATTGAAATGTAAATCCAGCATTGATTCAGGCAGTACCAGGGTTCCCTTTCCTGTCAGCGATGGCCGCTCCTGGTAATGTCAGTGCTGCAACCAATCATAAAAACATGGCAGATAAAGGGCCCCTTCACTATTAAGGAGCTGGCCTCTGGTTTCCAAAAGGTGATTCCAGGCTGTCCTCCAGACTTGTGACCTGGGAGTGATGGGTGCTTTGTGTGGACATATTCTACATCAGCATCAAAGTACGCACCAATACATACATCACAGCCACCATTCATCTCCGATAATATGTGAAAATTGATGTGGAAGACACTTAAATCCATGATAAAGTATAATAAATCTGACCAAGGTAAGAGGTCAGGTAGGAAGTTTTGACATACGGGTAAAAGGAAGGTAAGCCTTCTACAAGTACTGCTACCAGGGGTGGAGAGAATATATGTGTGACCATCCGGTGTGTGTGGAGGGGTGAGGGGTTACTGCACTGTATCTTAACAGCAGCATACTACTGGACTGCATGGAAAGGACTAGACTCATGAATTTCAGCGCTCACAATTACTGGAGCATTGCTAGCTCCATGAGGTGCTTTATTGTAGGCCAGTTTGGAGTTGGGGCTCGTATGCTGCTCTTGCCCACAGACCTGCCATCCTGGTGCTTTATCTTTACAGGAATCCGGATCCTTCCGCCTTCATGATTTATCTTGGGATGTACCAGATGGAAAATCCATCCCCACACCAGATCAATGTCACCATTGAGGAAATTATCATTTACCCTTAGATTGATGAGAGCATAGGAGACATCGTTCTGCTAAAGTTGTCCAGTCTGGTCACGCTCTTGTCATACATCCAAACAGTCCGACTTCCAGATGAATCGTCCGTCTTCCCTTGTGGCATGGATTGCTGGACCACAGGCTGGGGAGAGACCGAGTACAGCTGTAGGGAGTTCCTTCCATTCGTTCTAACACATTTCTGTGATGAAAGTCAATAGAACGTTTATCTGATAAACCTGCACAAACCTGTGGTGACATCTCCTCATCTTACCTGTCCTGAGAGTCAAGATGGAAGATGTCATAGAGAAGAATAGATGCAGATTTATATAATTACAGACAGCACACAACCAGTGACATAACAAGGCTCCGGGGCCCCAACTAGCATTTGTAATACTGGTCTACTCATATGGGATAGATGAACCTTATGGGGTTACAGTGCCCAGGGGTAACTGTAATCTCTGCTACCTCTATAGTTATGACCCAGCACATGGGTGACATTACTGGTCTTACAGGTCTGTATGTCATTACAGTTATATTTCCTGTAGGGGTTACACTAATGATCATCTTTTTCCACTTAGGGTCTCCGCCTAATGTGATCCTCCAGGAGGTGAGCGTCCCCCTGATTGACTCCACAACATGTGATAAGATGTATCACGTCATGTCTGCGGCAAATGCAAGCACAGTCCTCATCCATTATTAGGAGATTTGTGCCTGATTTATAGATGGAAAGAAGACCCCATGCTATGCGAGTGTCCTATGCGAGTGGACATTATTCCAGCCCCATCATTAGATTGATCCAAAATAATATTTGATGACATCCTAAGGTTTCTAAATAAATGTAAAGGAACAATGAGAGAGCAGATTTGTCAGCACAGTAGAGATAATGTCCCTTAACCTTATCCCAAAAAGCAGCAGCCATTGGTTCTCCTAAACAGCTGCCTAACACTCTGAAAATGGTTTAGGTCTATAAAGCAGGTCCAGTCTCTAATACTATAGCAAAGCTTTTTCAGGTAGCCATTTCCTGAATCAGGAACAGTGGAGGTCAAGAGAAAGTCTGAAAGACCAAGAAAAATTTCAGAGACAGTTGCTCGTAGGATTGCTAGAAAGGCAAATCAGAACCTCTGCTTGACTGCAAAAGACCTTCAGGAAGATTTAGCAGACTCTGGAGTAGAGGTACATTGTTCTACTGTCCAGAAACGCCTGCACAGATTATGTCTTCATGGAAGAGTCATCAGGCAAAAACCTCTCCTCAGTCCTCACCACAAAATTCAGCGTCAGAAGTTTTCAAAATAACATCTAAACAAGGCTGACGCATTTTGAAAACAACTCCTGTGGACCGATGTTGTTAAAATTGGACTCTTTGGCCACAATAAACAGAGGTATGTTTGTAGAAAAAAGGGCCTAGATTTTAATGAAAAGAACCCCTCTCAAACCATTAAGCATAGGGGTGGATCATTCATACTATGGGGTTGTGTTGCAGCCAATGGCACAGGGAACATTTCACAGGTAGAGGGAAGAATGGATTCAATGAAAGTCCCGCAAATTCCGGAAGCAAACACAACAGCAACTGTAAAAAAGCTAAAGCTGAAAAGAGGATGGCTTCTACAAATGAATAATGATCCTAAACACATCTCAAAATCCACAATAGACGACCTTAAAAGACACAAGCTGAAGGATTTACCGTGGACCTCACAGCCCCCTGATCTGCTGAAGGTTTTACCATGGTCCTCACCGTCCTCTCATCAGAAAGTTATTGAAAATCTGTGGATATGTAACACCCCAGAGTTGTGTTACTACACGCCTCTACCCCGTTATTATATTCTAAGCGCCTTTTATAATGACATCTGATGTACTTTGCATTATATCCTCCAGAAATGTGCATAAAACTATGTTAAATGTAATGGTTCAGGTGGCAGCAACACATTGGCAGTGATAGCTTAGCGTTTAGTGTATCTGGGCTGGAATGGTTTATTCCAGTTTATCTCCCCCTCTGTGGAGAAGTGGGCAGGTCCCACATCCTGCAGCATGGGTGGAGAAGGAAGTTAGAGTCAGTGTAGCCTACCCCCTGCTAGGGGAAGGCTGTGTGATAGTATCCAGGAGAACCCCTTCTTAGGAAAGACAGCAAGGACATAGTCTTGGCTGAGACATGTTCATATTTCCCAACTAGAGCACCTTCAGCTTAGCTGGATGAAGAAAGCAGAATCTACAGACCAACTCCAGAGTTCCAGGAAGAAAGCATACCCTGAGAATCCATCTGTGAGAGAAGTCCAGAGTCCTAGGAGAATCCTATTCCTCCTCAGCTAGTCAGACCCAACACAGCAGAAGTTACACATAAAGGCAGAAGCTAATCCTGCCACAGTTACAGAGCTACCAAGCAGACGTTTATCCTTCAAGCTCCACATTTAAAGCAGAAGCACTCATTCATGCCAATCATTGCCTAAACCTGCTGGGACCAAGAGACCAAAGCTGTATACCGCTTGGATGCAAGTTATTTCAAGTAAAGCAACGTTTGAACTTCATCTAAAGGTCTGGACTTCATTTATTCTGCAAAATTCCTCTATTACTCCTACTATCACTACACTCAAATTTACTGCAAGTGAGCCAGGAGTCCAGCCGTACCAGGGTAGGAGACACCGTGACACAACTACCACAAAATTACAGAGACATTATAGGTCATTACACCAATCTGGCATTCCTAATCTGGGACGTGCGTTATAACACCTTGGAAGGGCCCTGAGACAGTACCCTGCGCACGCTGCGTCACGACAAATACAGAACATTATCCATCTATTCCTGGTCACTGCAGATAGACTTCAAAAGAGCATAGCGTGCAAGACGGCCCAGGAATCTCACAGAACTGGAAGATGTCTGCAAGAAAGAAGGGAGGGAAATCCCTCAAACAAGAATTGAAAGACTCTTGGCTGCTACAAAAAGCACCTACAAGCTGTGATACTTTCCAAAGGGGGTGCAACAGGGTACTAGCCATGTAGGGTGCTCTTTTCCTTTTTTGTTATTTTGAAAATGTAAAAGATAAAAATAAAAAACTTTTTTTTTTTTATATACAAAGGCAATGTGTCATCTTTAACTTCATGTCTTCTGGACATCATTTCATTTTCAACTTGCTTAACTGTTCACAGTAACAGTAACTTTCAACAGGGGTGCCCAAACTTTTGCATGCCACTGTACAGAGGCCTGAACGTCCTGCATGATCTGAACTCTCACTATTGTCCTCTGTTGTAGAGTGACGATGGCGGACCTCTAGTGTGTAGCGTACTGGGTGTCTGGTACCAGGTCGATCTTGTCAGCTGGATGTGGATATCCATATCGCCCTGTCGTTTTTGTGTTTGTACCAAAGTATCAGCAGTGGATCAAGCTAATACGTGACTGATGTGCGCTTCACAGCACTAAAGAATATCACAAAACCTAATAGAAAGTGTTTGGATTTCAATTTCAATACAACTTCAGGTACTGTGGGCTTTATGTTCTTCATTATATGTGTTATGGTCATCCAGCCACTTGTGTAATCTCAGTGTCCAGAGGTGTAGCTATAGGGGATGAAGAGGTAGCAAATACTGGGACTCTGAGGGCTAAAAGCCCCTTCTGCCACAAAATAATTTCTCAGTGTTACAAACAGCACCTGGAAAGTGTCACAGCGAAGACACGGTCACTATGGATTCCACATTCCAGTTGGTTCCATAGACCTCTAAGATTAGAGAAGCTCATCCATTATAGCTCATGTTTCTGTAAGCCGTGTAACGGGATGGGCTCCCCAGGATACAGCGAAGTCACAGACGAGAAAAGCGACACAAACTACAGCCTTTTGTCACCAATAAAACTTTACTAAACATTGACAAGCAACATAACGATATAGGAATAGAAATGTCTATGATTTCCTCTAACATGGCTCGGATGATCTTGTATATTTTTCAGCATTTTCTCCTCTCCAGCCTCAGCAAGGAATTTGGCTCCTACTGAGCCTTTCAGCGTTATTCTGTGTCTTTTTGCTGGACATTTTCTTTTCGTAAGCATCTGCCACACGTCATGAACTAGATTGTAGACGTAGCCACTAACTCATAGTCTTGGGGAGTGTCCTGATAACTCATATGGCCCTAACACTTGACCCTCTCTTCAACCCTTCACCTTGAGCCTTTTTATAATGTTCTTTTCATCTCCAGGAATTAAAGTAAAATGTGTTGAAGTGACACTTAAATTACGAAGACCAAGAGATGAATGAAGTGGCCTGAAGACGGAGCCGACAGAAGTCAATAGATTTTTTAAAATGTTCTAGGAACATTAATTAAAAGAACAAAGACATTGGAGGCAATAATATAAAGCTCAGATTTCTTCCATCCATATAACCTATAGAGGGTCATGATATGGAGCTTGTTGAGTATTGTTGGTGCTTTTATTTTGTTTCCTCCTGTGTAAAAAAAAAAAACAACTGTGACTAAAATGTGACCACATGGAGCGGTCTGGTACGCGCTGTAGCCATGCATTCATCTTGCCATATTGTCTAACTTCTGACTAATGTGGCTATGATTGATCACAGAGAAGAAATGATAGCATCAAGCAGATATTGTATCATATAGCTTTCATGTAGGATCTCTGATTACTCGATGCCCCAGGGGGAGAATTACTTAGAGGAACCAGTAATACTGCTAGAACCAGACACACCATGGTAGAAATAGAATCCCAGAGCAACCAAGAGGTTGAGGTTTGACTGCAGTAAAACACAACTCCCAACCTCCTGTAGTCATACTCTCATGGGTCAAGAAAATGGAAATGTTCCTGTAGAACAGGCAGGATCCTGGCGAACAGTGCAATTACCAAGAAATCGTCCGCGGTAGTAACAGATCTTCCTTGTCATGGAGTGCTCTCAAAAAACCAGCAGTATCAAAACCTATCTCAAAAGATCCATACCATTAACACCTGACCTTATTCTTTTCCACGACCCCTCAGATGGCAAATATTTTTCCCCATTAATTCACATCATTATCCTAGCAGCCAAACATTGCCTGTTCAAAGTATGGCTCAGACCTTGAGTCCCGACAGCAACTGAAGTGTACCAACACATTAAAAGACACTTTGACATGGAAAGAGTTGAGGCAGAACAAAATAAAGGGAGATTTATTAAACTCTTTTTCACAAGATGGAAAAGCTTTATAGAAGTAGTATACTCTGATGCAGAACTGAAAGTTCTTATGGAGCCCTTTACGTCTTCCGAGTGGTACCTAAAGCAGAAAGTGGCAGGGAGTTTAGGGAGACTTAGGGAGAGTTAACGGAATAAGTACCTAATGTGGGAGGAGAAGCATCTATGTGCTGGGGGTGGGGGGGGGGGGGTATTACATTGTTAATTACATTACTTTATGTGCACTGTACTATTTGGCTCAGTAGGGTGATTAAATCTCATGTCTGAGCCTTTCTGTTTCTGATGCAAAAATGTCTTGCTATATACATGTACGAGTCTGTCTATTATTTTATGTAAAATCTTAATAAAGATTATATTTAAAAAATAATAATAATCCATCAGTAATTGTCAACCATGGAATTCTTTTGTGTAGTCCTTTATTTGCTATGCAATAGAGAAGAGTTTGCTGCTGGCTACTTATAAGGTGCAAAAGGGTCCCTTTTACCTGCTGGGTCCATGTACAGCTGCACAGATGATAAATATTACATACAGTAGGACTACCCTGATCCATAACATTGTATTGCCATGGGTAGAAGAAAGATGGTCACTTGCCAGTGGAAGAAGGCAATTATTTGAGTGGAATCAAATTTGTTTAGCAGTAGTTATCCAGTGAATCCAAAACTTTTGCGACATGATGTGGATGAATTAATAAAAATGGAATCCAACATTTTACAGATCAGAAGACAGCACAGCAGGTCAGGGAAGATGAAGAAAGGGGATCATATGACCTTGGTCAGTGCCCTGGTCAGGGGGCATACAATAATATTTCTGCTGTCACTGCTACTACTCCTACACAGCCACACGTCGTTTGTCTTGTCTGTCAGGTTTCATACTATACTGCTGCTCCGCAGCTACTGCTATTCTGCTGCCACTACTACTACCCTTACACAGCTGCACATCTCCTGCCTTGTCTGTCCAGTTCTATACTGCACCACTGCTGCACAGCTACTACTGCCCCTGCTGCCACTACTACTACCCCTACACAGCAGCACATCTCCTGCCTTGTCTGTCCAGTTCCATACTGCACTACTGCTGCACATCTACTACTGCCCCTGCTGCCACTACTACTACCCTTACACAGCAGCACATCTCCTGCCTTGTCTGTCCAGTTCCATACTGCACTACTGCTGCACAGCTACTACTGCCCCTGCTGCCACTACTACTACCCCTACACAGCTGCACATCTCCTGCCTTGTCTGTCCAGTTCCATACTGCACTACTGCTGCACAGCTACTACTACTGCCCCTGCTGCCACTACTACTACTACTACCCCTACACAGCAGCACATCTCCTGCCTTGTCTGTCCAGTTCCATACTGCACTACTGCTGCACATCTACTGCTGCCCCTGCTGCCACTACTACTACCCTTACACAGCTGCACATCTCCTGCCTTGTCTGTCCAGTTCTATACTGCACTACTGCTGCACAGCTACTACTGCCCCTGCTGCCACTACTACTACCCCTACACAGCTGCACATCTCCTGCCTTGTCTGTCCAGTTCCATATTGCACTACTGCTGCACATCTACTGCTGCCCCTGCTGCCACTACTACTACCCCTACACAGCTGCACATCTCCTGCCTTGTCTGTCCAGTTCCATACTGCACTACTGCTGCACAGCTACTACTACTGCCCCTGCTGCCACTACTACTACTACTACCCCTACACAGCAGCACATCTCCTGCCTTGTCTGTCCAGTTCCATACTATACTGCTGCTCCGCAGCTACTGCTGCCCCTGCTGCCACTACTACTACCCTTACACAGCAGCACATCTCCTGCCTTGTCTGTCCAGTTCCATACTGCACTACTGCTGCACATCTACTGCTGCCCCTGCTTCCACTACTACTACTACCCCTACACAGCAGCACATCTCCTGCCTTGTCTGTCCAGTTCCATACTATACTGCTGCTCCGCAGCTACTGCTGCCCTGCTGCCACTACTACTACCCTTACACAGCAGCACATCTCCTGCCTTGTCTGTCCAGTTCCATACTGCACTACTGTTGCACATCTACTACTGGCCCTGCTGCCACTACTACTACCCCTACACAGCAGCACATCTCCTGCCATGTCTGTCTAGTTCCATACTGCACTACTGTTGCACAGCTACTACTACTGCCCCTGCTGCCACTACTACTACTACCCCTACACAGCTGTACATTTCCTGCCTTGCCTACACACTGTACTGCTCAGACTGTCATACACAACTTTTCAGGGCAGTCTGAGCAGTTTTGATTCAGATGAATTTTTTTGTACCGGAATTGAATCAGCTGATCAATTCATTTGAATTAGACCTAAAACAAATTTCAAGAAATTTGCTCACCTCTAATCTTAACACCATTGCAACGGGCACCTCCCCCTAGGGCCCTCTATGTAATGCGACCCAGGTATAGGAATGCCGAGTAGTATAGTGCGGCCTAAATTGTCCCTTTACGTGTGTCACTGTGCTCCTACCTGGATACGGCTGGACCAGAGGTTTTGGCTCTGAAACAATAAATAGGGGGAATAATTGAGGGGTTTGCAAGAAAAATTTAGTCCAGACCTTGTATTTAGTTGAACAGCGGCTTTACTCGAATAAACGTCTCCAAGCTTTATCTTTTTCCCAACTGGCTTTAGCAGGAAAACTGGCAGGCAAACTCGACTCTACTACATCTGTTTCTCTCTGGCTCTGCTGTACTGACAGCCTGGCTGTATAACTCAGATTCTTCTGTATGCTGCACTTCTTTCTTTGTAGTCTGTCTCTAGATTAGGCTAGGGAAATTTCCTCCTGGCTCCTGAGGCTTCAAGCTTTGTCCTCCATGGCCAGCAGAGCTGAGGGTGCTCTGGCTGGCTTAGGTACATCCAGCACAGACGTGCCCTGCACACCTTTCCCAAGCGGAGGGTAAGCTAGACTAGTTAGAAATGGTCACCACCCTTCCTGCAGAAAGTGATACTGGCCCACTTCTTCACAGAGACGGGTTAGAATGGAATCTAAGGATAGCTCTTCCATTTACGCTGCCACCTACTGGTGAACCAGGCACATTACATGTAATAAACAGTTACATAACAAGATTATGAATGCCCATTGTGGAGGACCTGGAAAGACATACATAATATGACATTATATTAGCCCATTAGAGATAGTAGCAGGGTGCAGTAGTGGTTACACCACTCTGGGGTGTTACACCATCAACAATACAAGATGTAGAAAACCATACCTTGTGGTGGTTTCAGTGAGTAATACATAAGCCCAGGACCCTTTTATTGTTATTTCACTTTTTACTTTAATTTTGGATAAATTATATTTGTTTCATCCACTGCCAGAGCAGGTAACACTTTCTGGTTAACATGATGTTGTCACAGCATTTTTTTGTTTATTGCCATGTTTTTCCTGGAACCTTTGTCCCTGTTCTGAAAAAATACTCCCTTTTTTCATGAAATATAGACACTTACCGGTACAGTGAGAACCAGTGGGAACTGGTTTTAGACTAACCCAAGATTTCAGCTTCTTGTATTTTTATTTCCGCCTGTTTCTGTAATGTTTACTAGCAAGAATTTTTTTTTTTTAGCCTGAGTAATTAACTACTAAGAATTTAGTACTGAGGCTACATGAAGCTGTTTTTTTGCTTCCTGGTTTTCAGGTCTTTGTACATTAATATCTAACACCCTAGTTGTTTTTATAAGGTCCTGGGGCCATTAATGTAGCTGATTGGGTTCTTAGGTGGAAAAGGTGTTCTGATGAGATGGTGGGAGGAAACTGATTACTTTCTAACTCAAGGGTTAGAGGGCCCAGTTCCAGGTCTTGCAGCTGATATCCAAGTACTAATAAACACTCTGTAGTTTTTGAAATCCACAGAAAGCATGTAATCACCCAGCATATGAGCACCAGAAAGCTTGAGAACAACTCATGTGTTTATGTGTTTGGGTGAATAAAGTCTAACTTTGGACATTCCACTGGCCAAAACTTAAGCTTCAATCCATAAACTTTAGCAGTTTGTGTTTTTTTTCTATCGTTTCTTGTCTTTGCTGCTTTGACTCTGATGATCTCACTATAAACTTTGACTTCGAAACATGATTTGCTTGTGGCCCAGGTAATCAGTCATTTTGCTAATATTCATGTCCTCAGGGGTTTGCAACCTTTCAGCTCAGGCAAGTCCAAGCCTAATGATGAAGCAAAGAGAATAAAAAGCATCAATACAGCTAGAGATGAGCAAATCGAAGTTGAAGAACTGGAATTCAATCCGAATTTTAGAAAACATTTGATTTGTCCCAAAGTCGAATTTCTTCGTGCTTCGTGGCAAAGAAGCATATTTTTTGCAAAATGGCTGCTGCACATGTTGGAAAGAGGAAGTAAGAGGCCTGCCTGGGAATGAGGGAGCACCCATAATACCATGCAGAAAGCTAATCAGCAGATAGCCAGCCCTGTGATGTCACAGTCCTATAAAAATCCTCATCCTGCCCGGTCTCCGTCATTTTTAAGTGAACTTAGTGCACAGAGAGACGTTACATGCACTAGGGACAGTGATTAGGAAATACATTATTCACAAAATATTACTATTGAGCAGTTCAGGGACAGAATATTGATCATGTAGGGATAAAATAGGGAGGCTTTATCCACACTATAGGGGGAATGCATGAACAGCTTAGAGATAATGTAAGGATATAATAGGGAGGCATTATCCACACTATAGGGAGAGTGCAGGGACAGCTTAGAGATAGTGTAGGGATATAATAGGGAGGCTTTATCAACACTATAATGAGAGAGCAGGGACAGCTTAGAGATAGTGTAGGGATACTATAGGGAGGCTTTATCCACACTATAGGGAGAGTGCAGGGACAGCTTAGAGATAGTGTAGGGATATAATAGGGAGGCATTATCCACACTATAGTAAGAGAGCAGGGACAGCTTAGAGATAGTGTAGGGATATAATAGGGAGGCTTTATCAACACTATAATGAGAGAGCAGGGACAGCTTAGAGATAGTGTAGGGATACTATAGGGAGGCTTTATCCACACTATAGGGAGAGTGCAGGGACAGCTTAGAGATAGTGTAGGGATATAATAGGGAGGCTTAACCCACACTATAGGGAGAGAGCAGGGACAGCTTAGAGATAGTGTAGGGATATAATAGGGAGGCTTAACCCACACTATATGTCCAACCCATCAAGTAGTCTCAATAAGCAACCTGAACCATTATGATGCATGTATACATGTATCCTCCCTCATGTACATATATGTAGATCATATATATGTAGATTCTGTGCGTTCCCTTTTAGACATTTGTACGGTTTTATACGTGTTCATCCATTTATAATTTTTTTTATAATTTTCGTATCATTTTCTTATAATCCTCTCGTATACCTTGTCTATGCATATTTATATATATCTGTATATGTGTGTGTGTAATTGTATATATACATATATATATCACTGGCCCCTATCACGACTGCCCACTATGCGAATTATGTATACATATGCACCCGTTTTGTTTTTGTTTCTATTTCTGTAAATTCACACACCTGTCCGTCACTGTATTTGATATACAACTTTATACATTCAATCCATATCCCTTCCTTCACTATTTTGAATTATTTATTTATTTATTTATTTTATAGTGTATGTGTTCTATGGGGGATAAACACCACCCACCATGTTTATTAACTGTACCTCAGGGATCTTTCTCATGTCACCCGGTTTATATATATGTATATACATTTATATTGACATGTCTATATCGGTTTTCATCCCATATGTCTTCCCTTCATCCCATTTGTCTTATATTTACCACTAATATTTATTATCCCATATCAGCCATCCGGTATATACTTTTAACCATCCCGTATGCCCTTTACTATCCCTCAATTTTATGCCCTTTTACCCTTTATAAATACATCCCTTTCTCCTTCCAGCAGCATACATAACCTTGTCATGTGACCACACACACAGTACTATCCCTCCGTGCTCCCGGCCAGTCACTCTAAGTACACAAGTACTGATAACCCCGCCCCCCCGAACTTGCACTCCATTATGCGTTCCACAGGACGCCACTGCATCCTCGCCCTGTAATAATACCTCCCCCAGCCACGCCAGCTCAGCCTCCTGCACCGAGTCAACACATCACCATGTGACGTATTAATACTTCCTCCCTTCTCCTCATTGACCCCGCCCCCCCCACCCATGCATTCCACCAATCGTTCCACCACTGGGATCGCCCGTACGGATCGCATCTAAGCGCCTCATTTCCCCACCTGCCCTCGGCCACCACTAAGTATTCAAGGCTCCACTCCACCCCTCTACACACTTCACTACTATGACCATTACCTGCATTTATTTTATTTTATTTTCACTTTATTCATCATATTTGAACTGTCATTCTAATTGACCACTTCCGCCCTTTGGAACACGTTGCACCGACCGGAAGTGACACCACACCACTTCCGTTTTCGGTATTTTTGGCGCCAATTTGCCAATTAAACCACCAATTGGACTGTGTATTTATAGACCTGACTTGCTACAGGTACAACTATAGCCACTTGCTCCTGATGAAGGGGAAACCTTGATCCCCGAAACGCGTTGAGCCACATATCTTCTAATAAAGGTGATTTGATCAGAAGCACACTGCCTTGCTGCCATCATTCACTGAGACTCTACACACGATCCTGGCCAGGGGGGAATCGTCACAAGTGTTTTATGCTTATCCTGCTGATGGCCCCCCAGTGAAGTAAGTGCCTCACTGGATGTTTTCTCATCCATTTTATACCTTGCTTTTAACCTTTGTTTTTGACCTTTGCCTTCTACCTTCGGCATAAACCGCAAACAGGGACCTCATTTTACTATATTGGTCTCAAAATAACTTTGTACACTATTTTATTTAAAGTTTTTTACCTATCTGTATAATATGCTAGTACTATAGCACCAGGATACCATATTCTTGACCTATTTTTAGTTCATTTTTTCGCTCGGTTTGGCGCCTTTTGTACGTTCCCCCATTACCCTTGTTTTTTGATCCCCTCCCTTGTGTTTTTCGAAATTTACATTGAGTGCCTTCACTGGACACTTTTTGGGCTGCCTCCCTTGCGCTACTCAGACTCAAGTTACCACCACTGTCGGCCCCTACTTTCAGACACTCGGGGGATTTCCTATCCAGATCCTTGAGTGTTTGAATAAACTTCCTCTTTTTCCTTTCTCTTCCCACTATAGGGAGAGAGCAGGGACAGCTTAGTGAGAGTGTAGTGATATAATAGGGAGGCTTTACCCACACTATAGGGAGAATGCAGGGACAGCTTAGAGATAGTGTAAGGATATAATAGGGAAACATTATCCACACTATAGGGAGCGATCAGGGACAGCTTAGAGATAGTGTAGGGATATAATAGGGAGGCATTATCCACACTCTAGGGATAGAGCAGGGGCAGCTTAGAGAAAGTGTAGGAATATAATAGGGAGGCTTTATCCACACTATAGGGAGAGAGCAGGGTGTCACCGCCAGTTCTGTGAGAAGGTCTGTTAGACGCTATTCTCTACCTCTTGCATGACGTTCTTTGTTTTGGTTTCACTTTGTCATCTTCTTTCCTTCTCACAGCTGTCACCTATTTACACTAATTGTCTCCCTTTATATTCCCTCCCATACTGCCTCACTTTGTGGTTTATACTTCTTCCTGGATGTGTTGTTCACTGCTGGAGGTTGCTACTACTGATTCCTCAGATAAGTCTTTTTCCTTTATTTGTGTTTACTTGCTGGCTTGATTCTAGGTGACCCTGACTCCATCCGTATTAAGTGCAGGGAGCCGGTCGTGTCCCCTCACTATTATAGGGTTTTCAGGTGTCACACAGTATTAGGTACGAGGGCATGCAATCGTCTACCATAAAGAACTTTGCATGGGCATAGCAGTCAGGGAGAGCTCTAGGGGTTTTATAGGGCTCACCCATATGCTCCTTAGTTTGGGATCAAGCCAGTCAGATGTTTATTTATAAGTTCCAGCTTTCTGCAACACCATCCGTGACACAGGGACAGCTTAGAGATACTGTAGGCATATAATAGGGGGGCTTTATCCACACTATAGTGAGAGAGCAGGGACAGTTTAGAGATAGTGTAGGGATATAATAAGGAGGCTTTATCCACACTATACACACTATAAGGAAACAGCAGGGGCAACCTAGAGAAAGTGTCGGGATATAATAGGAAGGCATTATCCACACTATAGGGAGATGCAGGGACCAATAGAAGAGTGCAGCCAACTTTTTGGCTCTCTGCAGATGTCCCTAGTATTAATCAATGGATTAACAAAATAGACCAAATTTATAGACTTGAACTTTATAGACTTTCTCTTGAGGGCATACTGGATCTCCTCCAATTTACTGCATCGGTTCTACCTTGTAGAACTAGTATGTTTCCATGCCTGTTATTTTTTATATTCTATTGCTGTGAGGGATGAGAATCCATTTTGTATGAACATGTCCTCCATCTTGTGCATATGTAGAAAATTACTGAGCCAGCTGTAAAGGATAAGGGAAGGGGGGGCGGTTTCTGTGAATAAACAAAATGTTCTAGCTACATGGCCAAGGTAAGCAGTTCCCTCGCTCCCATTATCAGAGTTTAATGTTCAAAAAAGTTATGTTTTGTTTTCTTAATTTCGGAATGTAATGCTTAAGAATGTCAAATTTGAGATAAGATGCTGCAGAAACTTTTTTTTTAATTTTGTTTCTTTATTAGTATATCAATTTTTTTTTTACAGTGAACAAGAAATTGAGTAAACACTCCATATATTTGATAGCCTCTTTTTCTCCCCTTATCCCTATCCCCCCACCCTCTAGCCCTCCTCCCACCCCAACCCTGTGATGCGTCCACCCTCCCCCCCCCCCTTCAAAGGAAGGGGGAGAGACAGGGTGGAGAGACAGGGGGGAGGGGAGAGGAGGAAAAGAGAAAAAAAAAAGGGGGAGAAAAAACACAAAACACAACAAAAGAAACAATTTATAGATTATTACAGTCAATCAGATCTTCCAGCCGCCCCATATCCTAATCCACTTCTCCTCCACATTTCTCTCCCTATACAGAATCTGTTCATAGTTTTTTACCTTGTTAACTAGATTTATCCAGGTGTTTAATTCTGGGGTATGCCGAGCGAACCAGGTCCGGCTAACCAAAATTCTAGCCAACAGCAGTATCCTACCTAGAAAGATCTTTTGATACTTGTGACTACTTATTGTAGAAAGCTCATTGAGCAAGAACACTTGAGGTTCAAAGGGGATTCGTATTTTAAGTCTATGGTTAAGAAAGTTATTGATATTAATCCAGTATTTTCTAAGTTCTGGGCAGGTCCAGATCATATGGAGGTAGTCCGCACCTAGAATATCACATCTAGGGCACTTGGATGTATCTCGTAGCCCACATTTATTTAGCCATGTATGGGTAACATATAGTCTATGGCAGATATTAAAATGTACTAGGACATGGTTGAAGTTCCGGGATAGTAAGCCTGAATTAGCAAAGATATTCCCCCACCCCTCTAATTGTATATTCGGACAGTCCACCTCCCAGGTTCTTTGTCCTAGTGACTGTATGTCACAAAACCGTGCCTTAAGTAATAGTTTATATATATTTGAAATCTTCATTCTAGAAGTTGTCCTCCCTATCCAGTCATTTAAAAAAGATGAACTATCTATATCCAGAATTAATTTATCATCCAGACTAGATAATGCTGAACGCAACTGGAAATACCTGAACCAAGAGAGGTTTTCTACATTTTGTGATAGCTCTGTATATGACTTAATCTCTCTATCCTTCACCACTTGTGAAAAATAAAAAATCCTATTCTTTTGCCAGAATGTGTCAGCTGCTATACCGTCTAACGTCTGTAAGTGTATATTGTGCCAAAGAGGCGTGAATGTAAGTGAACCCTGTACCTTCAACCATGTTCTAGTAGTAGCCCAGACTTTCTAGAGTAGTTTTATAGTCTCTCTATAACCCCGCTCTTGGCTAGTCAGTAACCCAGATTCCAAAAGGGAAAATATATTATTATGTGAATAGCTCCCTATTAACCTCCCTAAAAGGGCACTGTTTTCCGATTCATAACACATCAGTAGCTGGGCAGCAATAAAATACCCTTTAAAATAAGGGAGGTTTAAACCCCCGTATTCCAGTGGTTTATATAGATATTCCAATTTTAACCGGACTCGTTTTCTTCCCCACACTAAATCATGAATTATTCTTTCCATAAGTTTAAAATATTTGTCTTGTATCCAAGTAGGTGTGTTCCTAAGAAATTGTAGTAGTATCACCATTTTAACCAATGGCACTCGATCGGCTCTAGATAGGGGAAGTCTCAACCAGATTCCTATTTTTGCTCTAGTTTTCGTTATTAGTGGGATCAAGTTTAGTTGGACAAAGTTTTCAACCCTAGGCGATATAGTCAAGCCTAAGTATTGAAAGGTGTCAATGATGTCCAACTCGGTTACAAACGCATCCTTCTGAGGTAACGGGTCTATTGGCATCAAACTGGTCTTAGACCAGTTTATAAGAATGCCGGACACCTCGCCAAATAATTTGACCAATTGAATGATTCTGGGGAGAGTTATTTCCGTATGGTCTATAAAAAAAAGAACGTCATCCGCATATAAAGAGATACGGTCTTGCACTCCTAGTGTTCCAAATCCTTTAACCTGCTCATCCTGCCTAATAGCCAAGGCTAGGGGCTCAATGTAGATATCAAATAATAATGGGGATAGTGGACAACCCTGGCGCGTACCTCTATTTAGCTCAAAACTAGTGGTCAAGATCCCGTTAAGACTCAATTTTGCAGTGGGGGATCTATACAATAATTGAAGGATGTTTATAAATCTTTCCCCAAAGCCCATCCTTGTCAAAACCTTCCAGAGGAAGCGCCACTCCACCCTATCAAAGGCCTTCAACGCATCCAATGACAGGATGGAGCAAGCGGTTCCCCCAGGAGCCTGTATATTGGCAAAGAGCCGATGCAGATTGAGATACGTGCCCTTATTTTGAATAAAACCGGTCTGGTCTGGATGGACAATGGAGGAGATAACACTGGAAAGCCTTGTGGCCAATATCCTTGCAAGGAGTTTTACATCTGCATTAAGCAGTGAGATCGGTCTATACGATCCCAGATCTGCGGGGTCCTTGCCTTTTTTTGGGATCAATGTTATTACAGCTTCCATCATTGAGTCTGGCAATTTCCAATCCTCCACTGATTCAGCAAAGACCCCCAAGAGTCTAGGGAGAATAAACTCCTTATATTTGCTATAAAATTCCTATGGTAGTCCATCTGAACCGGGTGTGGAATTACCTGAGCATAATTTAATTGCCCCCTCAAGTTCCTGAATAGAGAAATCTACCTCCAGTGTTTTCTTTTGGGCCAGAGTGATAGTTGGAAAAACAATACTGTCGAGGTAAGAGTCCATCATTTCATCTGTAATCTTAGTATCAGCTTTATAAAGATCTAAAAAATAATCCAGAAAGGTCTTCTCTACAGGACCTTGCCCACTAACCATCCTACCGTTGGCCAGTCGGACATTGTCTATATATTTTTTGGACTCTTGATTCGAAATCACTCTCGATAAGAGTTTACCAGGTCGCCCTGACTCTGTAAAATATTTTTTCCCCTTAAAGAATAGCCTTTGTTGGGCCTTATCCAACAAAAAATTAGAGTATGCTTGTGTACACTTTTGCATATTTTCCCAATTCTCCTCAGTCTTATTTATGTAGAAGGATTGTGTAGCTAAGGATGCTAGTTCTTCTAGATTTTTCAGTTTTTTTCCATACTCCTTTCTAAGATTCGCTATATTACTGACCATGATCCCCCTCATATAGGCCTTGAAAGTGTCCATACCACCTGGATTTTAACTGAGCCGTAGTTATTACCCCAAAATTGGTCAATTTCATTTTGTATTATTTCATGTTTCTTTATTAGTGATAGCCAATACGGGTTTAGTCTGAATGGGGGTCTCTCTATATATTTCTCTTATTTGTATATTTTTTTCTTTCCCACTTCCCTAAAGTTGTTCTTACCTGTCCTTTGGATTCCTGGCTTCCTGGCTGCTCCAGTCAGTGCCCGTTGCCGCTTCTGCCGACTTCCGTGCTCATGGAGCGTCCCCATCACCATGGGAACGTCTCCATATACTAGAATGTACTGTCGGATTTGAGAATTACGTGAAAAATCGCAATTCGATTATTTCAAGTTACTATAGAGACAGCTAAGTTTAATTCGCTATGCGATTATATTACTTTGCTTTTTTTTATAAAAAGAATAATTATAATAATTATCAGGTATTATAATTATTCTATTTTTTTTTTTTTTAAAAAGCAGTCATATAATCGCAAAGCGAATTAAACTTAGCTGTCTCTATAGTAAACTTTCCTATATGATTGCTAGAATTAGAGAAGTTGATGAATAGGTAGCTAAAATGAAGATGCAGAATACTTTGTTATCTTCGTTTTGTGGAATATGACGAATACATTCGTCATATTCACTTATTCTACCAAGCCAACCATAGTAAGCCAGGTCCAAGTTGAAATCGCAATTTGATTAATTCAAGTTATAATAATCGAATTTCGATTTTAACTTAGCACTGCTATATTCCATATTAGGCTAGAATTAAATATAGCAGTGCTAAGTTAAAATCGAAATTCGATTATTATAACTTGAAATAATCGAATTGCGATTTTTCACGTAATTCTCAAATCCGACAGTACATTCTAGTATATGGAGACGTTCCCATGGTGATGGGGACGCTCCATGAGCACGGAAGTTGGCAGAAGCGGCAACGGGCACTGACTGGAGCAGCCAGGAAGCCAGGAATCCAAAGGACAGGTAAGAACAACTTTAGGGAAGTGGGAAAGAAAAATATATAACAATTAAAAAAAAAAAAAGAATATTCGAAATATCGAATTTATATCACTATATTCGAAATATTCGCTAATTAGAGAAGTGCCGATATTCGCGAAAAAAATTAGATATTCGAATATTCACGCTCAACACTAGGAGGAACGGCCGGCCAGGCTCCAGTTTCAGGACGTAGAGACCGAACCTGACCCGTCCGAGAAGGGCCCCGTCCCCAACGGGAAACAGGCAGTCAGGGGACACACCGGAAGAACAACATCCAGCATCCAGGATCCCAGGCGCAACAAGAGCCCTCCGATCAAGTCAGCCGGTTGGTCAGAAAGTCAAAGGGGAGCTGTGGCGAAACCAACCTCGCCACTGGGTTTTGGAGAGGACTGGCTGCTGGCCTCTTGCCCCTGGATTATGGGCCATATACTAACTTTTAAACCCCTGAACCTATTCAAGTGAATTTTGGATAGGTTTGTCCCCAAGTTATACTGTTTAAATTGATGTTAGTTATATGTATGGACAATGTAAACTCACAAAGTTGTAACAATTTATAATAAGTGTAACTTGTCAGCTTGGGAGTAGGGATGAGCGAACCCGAACTGTATAGTTCGGGTTCGTACCGAATTTTGGGGTGTCCGTGACACGGACCCGAACCCGAACATTTTCGTAAAAGTCTGGGTTCGGGTTCGTTGTTCGGCGCTTTCTTGGCGCTTTTTGAAAGGCTGCAAAGCAGCCAATCAACAAGCGCCATACTACTTGCCCCAAGAGGCCATCACAGCCTTGCCTACTATTGGCATGGCTGTGATTGGCCAGTGCAGCATGTGACCCAGCCTCTATATAAGCTTGGGTCACGTAGCGCTGCACGTCACTCTGCTGATTCAAGCATAGGGAGAGGTTGCTGCTGCGACGTTAGGGCGAGATTAGGCAGATTAACTCCTCCAAAAGACTTCATTCTGTGATCGATCTGCAGCTGGGGATCATTGAAGTGCTAATATTGACTTGCTCACTTTTTTGAGGCTGCCCAGAGCGTTTTTAGATCACTTTTTTCTGGGGTGATGTGCGGCCATTTTGTGGCTTGTGGTGCGACAGCACAAGCTATTACCAAGTGTATTTAACCATCAACAGTCTGGTTATTTTGTGCTATATCCTACATCAGCTGCAGGCTGAGCCTGTGTCACCGAAGTGCATTTAACCATCAACAGTCTGGTTATTTTTTGGCCATATACTACATCAGGTGCAGGCTGAGCCTGTGTCACCGAAGTGCATTTAACCATCGACAGTCTGATTATTTTTTGGCCATATACTACATCAGGTGCAGGCTGAGCCTGTGTCACCGAAGTGCATTTAACCATCGACAGTCTGATTATTTTTTGGCCATATACTACATCAGGTGCAGGCTGAGCCTGTGTCACCGAAGTGCATTTAACCATCAATAGTGTGGTTATTTTTTGGCCATATACTACATCTGGTGCAGGCTGAGCCTGTGTCACCCACGTGCATTTAACCATCAATAATGCGGTTATTTTTTGGCCATATACTACATCAGGGGCAAGTTGAGCCTGTCACCCAGCGCCTAAAAAATAGACCTGACATTTCTATTCAACCAAATTTGTACTGTTTTAGCTGGTCAAGTTATTTGTAGTGACCGTAAAAGCACAGTTTTTGTTCTGGGTTAAAAAACTATTCCCAAATTTGCCATTCTCAAAATAACTAGTTTCTGCTATATGAGGCCTACTTGAAATCTATCCCAAAAAGGATATCTTACATTGAAGGTGCTGATAGTGTCATTCAGAAAAACCTAAGACACACGCTACCGTGCTGATAAAAGTCTAATTCTGTGATTAAACCTATACCTGTCACACAGCGCAAAAAAAAAACAGGCCTCACATTTCTATTCAACCAAATCTGTACTGTTTTAGCTGGTCAAGTTATTTGTAGTGACCGTAAAAGCACATTTTTTGTTCTGGGTTGAAAAACTATTCCCAAATTTGCCATTCTCAAAATAACTAGTTTCTGCTATATGAGGCCTACTTGAAATCTATCCCAAAAAGGATATCTTACATTGAAGGTGCTGATAGTGTCATTCAGAAAAACCTAAGACACACGCTACCGTGCAGATAAAAGTCTAATTCTGTGATTAAACCTATACCTGTCACACAGCGCAAAAAAAAACAGGCATCACATTTCTATTCAACCAAATCTGCACAGTTTTAGCTGGTCAAGTTATTTGTAGTGAACAAAAAAGCACACTTTTTGTTCTGGGTTGAAAAATTATTCCCAAATTTGCCATTCTCAAAAAAACTAGTTTCTGCTATATGAGGCCTACTTGAAATCTATCCCAAAAAGGATATCTTACATTGAAGGTGCTGATAGTGTCATTCAGAAAAACCTAAGACACACGCTAGCGTGCAGATAGAAGTCTGATTCTGTGATTAAACCTATACCTGTCACACAGCGCAAAAAAAAACAGGCCTCACATTTCTATTCAACCAAATCTGTACTGTTTTAGCTGGTCAAGTTATTTGTAGTGACCGTAAAAGCACATTTTTTGTTCTGGGTTGAAAAACTATTCCCAAATTTGCCATTCTCAAAATTGTGGTGAACGGGAACAATGGGGAAAACATCTAATAAGGGACGCAGACGTGGACATGGTCATGGTGGTGTTAGTGGACCCTCTGGTGCTGGGAGAGGACGTGGCAGTTCTGCCACAGCCACACGTCCTAGTGTACCAACTACCTCAGGTCCCAGTAGCCGCCAGAATTTACAGGGATATTTGGTGGGGCCCAATGCCGTTCTAAGGATGGTAAGGCCTGAGCAGGTACAGGCATTAGTCAATTAGGTGGCCGACAGTGGATCCAGCACGTTCACATTATCTCCCACCCAGTCTTCTGCAGAAAGCGCACAGATGGCGCATGAAAACCAAGCCCATCGGTCTGTCACATCACCCCCATGCATATCAGGGAAACTGTCTGAGCCTCAAGTTATGCAGCAGTCTCTTATGCTGTTTGAAGACTCTGCTGCCAGGGTTTCCCAAGGGCATCCACCTAGCCCTTCCCCAGGGGTGGAAGAGATAGAATGCACTAACGCACAACCACTTATTTTTCCTGATGATGAGGACATGGGAATACCACCTCAGCACGTCTCTGATGATGACGAAACACAGGTGCCAACTGCTGCGTCTTTCTGCAGTGTGCAGACTGAACAGGAGGCCAGGGATCAAGACTGGGTGGAAGACGATGCAGGGGACGATGAGGTCCTAGACCCCACATGGAATGAAGGTCGTGCCACTGACTTTCAGAGTTCGGAGGAAGAGGCAGTGGTGAGACCGAGCCAACAGCGTAGCAAAAGAGGGAGCAGTGGGCAAAATCAGAACACCCGCTGCCAAGAGACTCCGCCTGCTACTGACCGCCGCCATCTGGGACCGAGCACCCCAAAGGCAGCTTCAAGGAGTTCCCTGGCATGGCACTTCTTCAAACAATGTGCTGACGACAAGACCCGAGTGGTTTGCACGCTGTGCCATCAGAGCCTGAAGCGAGGCATTAACGTTCTGAACCTTAGCACAACCTGCATGACCAGGCACCTGCATGCAAAGCATGAACTGCAGTGGAGTAAACACCTTAAAAACAAGGAAGTCACTCAGGCTCCCCCTGCTGCCTCTTCTGCTGCTGCCGCCTCGGCCTCTTCTGCTGCTGCCGCCGCCTCGGCCTCTTCTGCTGCTGCCGCCGCCTCGGTCTCTTCTGCTGCTGCTGCCGCCGCCTTGGCCTCTTCCTCCGCCTCTGGAGGAACGTTGGCACCTGCCGCCCAGCAAACATGGGATGTACCACCAACACCACCACCTGCGTCACCAAGCATCTCAACCATGTCACACGGCAGCGTTCAGCTCTCCATCTCACAAACATTTGAGAGAAAGCGTAAATTCCCACCTAGCCACCCTCGATCCCTGGCCCTGAATGCCAGCATTTCTAAACTACTGGCCTATGAAATGCTGTCATTTAGGCTGGTGGACACACACAGCTTCAAACAGCTCATGTCGCTTGCTGTCCCACAGTATGTTGTTCCCAGCCGGCACTACTTCTCCAAGAGAGCCGTGCCTTCCCTGCACAACCAAGTGTCCGATAAAATCAAGTGTGCACTGCGCAACGCCATCTGTGGCAAGGTCCACCTAACCACAGATACGTGGACCAGTAAGCACGGCCAGGGACGCTATATCTCCCTAACTGCACACTGGGTAAATGTAGTGGCGGCTGGGCCCCAGGCGGAGAGCTGTTTGGCGCACGTCCTTCCGCCGCCAAGGATCGCAGGGCAACATTCTTTGCCTCCTGTCTCCTCCTCCTCCTACTCAGCTTCCTCCTCCTCTTCTTCCACCTGCTCATCCAGTCAGCCACACACCTTCACCACCAACTTCAGCACAGCCCGGGGTAAATGTCAGCAGGCCATTCTGAAACTCATATGTTTGGGGGACAGGCCCCACACCGCACAGGAGTTGTGGCGGGGTATAGAACAACAAACCGACGAGTGGTTGCTGCCGGTGAGCCTCAAGCCCGGCCTGGTGGTGTGCGATAATGGGCGAAATCTCGTTGCAGCTCTGGGACTAGCCGGTTTGACGCACATCCCTTGCCTGGCGCATGTGCTGAATTTGGTGGTGCAGAAGTTCATTCGCAACTACCCCGACATGTCAGAGCTGCTGCATAAAGTGCGGGCCGTCTGTTCGCGCTTCTGGCGTTCACACCCTGCCGCTGCTCGCCTGTCTGCGCTACAGCGTAACTTCGGCCTTCCCGCTCACCGCCTCATATGCGACGTACCCACCAGGTGGAACTCCACCTTGCATATGCTGGACAGACTGTGCGAGCAGCAGCAGGCCATAGTGGAGTTTCAGCTGCAGCACGCACGGGTCAGTCGCACTGCGGATCAGACACACTTCACCACCAATGACTGGGCCTCCATGCGAGACCTGTGTGCCCTGTTGCGTTGTTTCGAGTACTCCACCAACATGGCCAGTGGCGATGACGCCGTTATCAGCGTTACAATACCACTTCTATGTCTCCTTGAGAAAACACTTAGGGCGATGATGGAAGAGGAGGTGGCCCAGGAGGAAGAGGAGGAAGAGGGGTCATTTTTAGCACTTTCAGGCCAGTCTCTTCGAAGTGACTCAGAGGGAGGTTTTTTGCAACACCAGAGGCCAGGTACAAATGTGGCCAGACAGGACCCACTACTGGAGGACGAGGAGGACGAGGATGAGGAGGAGGTTGAGGAGGATGAGGATGAAGCATGTTCACAGCGGGGTGGCACCCAAAGCAGCTCGGGCCCATCACTGGTGCGTGGCTGGGGGGAAGCACAGGACGATGACTATACGCCTCCCACAGAGGACAGCTTGTCCTTACCTCTGGGCAGCCTGGCACACATGAGCGACTACATGCTGCAGTGCCTGCGCAACGACAGCAGAGTTGCCCACATTTTAACGTGTGCGGACTACTGGGTTGCCACCCTGCTGGATCCCCGGGACAAAGACAATGTGCCCACCTTACTTCCTACACTGGAGCGTGATAGGAAGATGCGCGAGTACAAGCGCACATTGGTAGACGCGCTACTGAGAGCATTCCCAAATGTCACAGGGGAACAAGTGGAAGCCCAAGGCGAAGGCAGAGGAGGAGCAAGAGGTCGCCAACGCAGCTGTGTCACGGCCAGCTCCTCTGAGGGCAGGGTTAGCATGGCAGAGATGTGGAAAAGTTTTGTCACCACGCCACAGCTAACTGCACCACCACCTGATACGGAACGTGTTAGCAGGAGGCAACATTTCACTAACATGGTGGAACAGTACCTGTGCACACCCCTCCACGTACTGACTGATGGTTCGGCCCCATTCAACTTCTGGGTCTCCAAATTGTCCACGTGGCCAGAGCTAGCCTTTTATGCCTTGGAGGTGCTGGCCTGCCCGGCGGCCAGCGTTTTGTCTGAACGTGTATTCAGCACGGCAGGGGGCGTCATTACAGACAAACGCAGCCGCCTGTCTACAGCCAATGTGGACAAGCTGACGTTCATAAAAATGAACCAGGCATGGATCCCACAGGACCTGTCCATCCCTTGTGCAGATTAGATATTAACTACCTCCCCTTAACAATATATTATTCTACTCGAGGGCACTTCCTCATTCAATACTATTTTTATTTTCATTTTACCATTATATTGCGGGGCAACCCAAAGTTGAATGAACCTCTCCTCTGTCTGGGTGCCGGGGCCTAAATATGTGACAGTGGCCTGTTCCAGTGGTGGGTGACGTGAAGCCTGATTCTCTGCTATGACATGAAGACTGATTCTGCGCTGACATAAGGCCAGATTCTCTGTTACGGGACCGCTCTCCTCTGCCTGGGTGCCGGGGCCTAAATGTGTGACAGTGGCCTGTTCCAGTGGTGGGTGACGTGAAGCCTGATTCTCTGCTATGACATGAAGACTGATTCTGCGCTGACATAAGGCCAGATTCTCTGTTACGGGACCTCTCTCCTCTGTCTGGGTGCCGGGGCCTAAATGTGTGACAGTGGCCTGTTCCAGTGGTGGGTGGCGTGAAGCCTGATTCTCTGCTATGACATGAAGACAGATTCTGTGCTGACATAAGGCCAGATTCTCTGTTACGGGACCTCTCTCCTCTGCCTGGGTGCCGGGGCCTAAATGTGTGACAGTGGCCTGTTCCAGTGGTGGGTGACGTGAAGCCTGATTCTCTGCTATGACATGAACACTGATTCTGTGCTGACATAAGGCCAGATTCTCTGTTACGGGACCTCTCTCCTCTGCCTGGGTGCCTGGGCCTAAATGTGTGACAGTGGCCTGTTCCAGTGGTGGGTGACGTGAAGCCTGATTCTCTGCTATGACATGAAGACAGATTCTGCGCTGACATAAGGCCAGATTCTCTGTTACGGGACCTCTCTCCTCTGCCTGGCTGCCTGGGCCTAAATGTGTGACAGTGGCCTGTTCCAGTGGTGGGTGACGTGAAGCCTGATTCTCTGCTATGACATGAAGACTGATTCTGCGCTGACATAAGGCCAGATTCTCTGTTACGGGACCTCTCTCCTCTGTCTGGGTGCCGGGGCCTAAATGTGTGACAGTGGCCTGTTCCAGTGGTGGGTGACGTGAAGCCTGATTCTCTGCTATGACATGAAGACAGATTCTGCGCTGACATAAAGCCAGATTCTCTGTTACGGGACCTCTCTCCTCTGCCTGGGTGCCTGGGCCTAAATATGTGACAGTGGCCTGTTCCAGTGGTGGGTGACGTGAAGCCTGATTCTCTGCTATGACATGAAGACTGATTCTGCGCTGACATAAGGCCAGATTCTCTGTTACGGGACCTCTCTCCTCTGTCTGGGTGCCGGGGCCTAAATATGTGACAGTGGCCTGTTCCAGTGGTGGGTGACGTGAAGCCTGATTCTCTGCTATGACATGAAGACTGATTCTGTGCTGACATAAGGCCAGATTCTCTGTTACGGGACCTCTCTCCTCTGTCTGGGTGCCGGGGCCTAAATATGTGACAGTGGCCTGTTCCAGTGGTGGGTGACGTGAAGCCTGATTCTCTGCTATGACATGAAGACTGATTCTGCGCTGACATGAAGCCAGATTCTCTGCTATGGCATGAAGAGACTGATTCTCTGCTGACATGAAGCCAGATTCTTTGCTATGGCATGAAGAGACTGATTCTCTGCTGACGTGAAGCCAGATTCTCTGCTATGGGACCTCTGTCCAATTGATATTGGTTCATTTTTATTTTTTTAATTTTTATTTTAATTCATTTCCTTATCCACATTTGTTTGCAGGGGATTTACCTACATGTTGCTGCCTTTTGCAGCCCTCTAGCTCTTTCCTGGGCTGTTTTACAGCCTTTTTAGTGCCCAAAAGTTCGGGTCCCCATTGACTTCAATGGGGTTCGGGTTCGGGACAAAGTTCGGGTCGGGTTCGGATCCCGAACCCGAACATTTCCGGGAAGTTCGTCCGGATGACCCCCATGAGGTAGAGCAAGACCTGGCTCACCTAGAAACCCTGTAGTGGGAACTGGAGCAGGACTATCGAAATCTCTTCCACTCCATTGAGAAGGCTCAGCAGGACGGTAAGGTGACAGACCCAGATCCAGACCCATTCAGCTGGGCAGATATTGTAGAGTGTTACTGGGAAGGACCCCAGGTGGCCGGTAGAGATGGGACCGAGGTCTCTCCACCGGTCCTGCAGGGAATTGGGAGCCCAGTCTCCATTCCCCAGCGGCAGTGTGAAGTGCAGGGAGAGGAGAGCAGCGTCCTCCCTCCCTAGCGGCAGGCTGAGTTACAGGGGGCAGAGGTAGTTGTTCCTGCCCCCCAGCAGCAGAGTGATATGCCGGGAAGGCAGTGTGAAATGCAGGGAGAGGAGAGCAGCGTCCTCCCTCCCCAGCGGCAGGCTGAGTTACAGGGGGCAGAGGTAGTAGTTCCTGCCCCCCAGCAGCAGAGTGATATGCCGGGAAGGCAGTGTGAAATGCAGGGAGAGGAGAGCAGCATCCTCCCTCCACAGCGGCAGGCTGAGTTACAGGGGGCAGAGGTAGTTGTTCCTGCCCGCCAGCAGCAGCATGATTTTTTGGGAATTGGGAGCCCAGTCTCCATTCCCCAGCGGCCGTATGAATTATTGGGGATCGGGAGCCCAGTCTCCTTTCCCCAGCGGCAGGCGGAGTTACAGGGGGCAGAGACAGTCGGTCCTGTCCCCCAGCGGCAGAGTGTCCAGCAGGGAATAGAGAGCCCAGTCTCCTTTCCCCAGCAGCAGGACACTGTATTGGGAGCGGAGACGGTCGGTCGCCCTCCCCAGTGGCTGGAAGTATGTATGGGAGAGGAGCTTGTTACCCCCTCTCCCCAGCGGCAGCTTAACGCACCAGGGGGAGACAGTAAGCCCCACAACAGTGCAGATGGGACCGTGGTCTCTGCACTTACAGCACAGGGGGTAGAGACAGTCGGTCTCCCCCTCCAACAACCAGGCTCCAACCAGGCTTCTTCCGTGGTAGCGCTGGCACCAGGGCAGAGTACCGCTGATACCTGCCCACAAAGCAACACAGAGACCGGGAGTACCAGCTTCCAACATAACCTTGGTGGACTCACTGGATAGAGACAGGCTACTAAAGTCAACAGGTCCAGTATTTGGTTGTGGGTGGGCTGCCAGACTAACTCAGGTACCGACCGGCGTGAGGTCAGGTATCTAGTTAGTCTTCCCTGATGGGGGGGGGAGATGTGTGGCGAAACCAACCTCGCCACTGGGTTTTGGAGAGGACTGGCTGCTGGCCTCTTGCCCCTGGATTATGGGCCATATACTAACTTTTAAACCCCTGAACCTATTCAAGTGAATTTTGGATAGGTTTGTCCCCAAGTTATACTGTTTAAATTGATGTAAGTTATATGTATGGACAATGTAAACTCACAAAGTTGTAACAATTTATAATAAGTGTAACTTGTCAGCTTGGGAGGAAAATGCTGGGTGTGTTTCTATTGTGCCATTGTCCCATTGTGTGTTTAAATGGTGATGTCTGTTCTGTTGTCCTCACATGTGTATTGGCGATCTCCCTTTGTCCTCAGAGATAATTGGATTGCTCCTCAGGTTGTCTCCGGGACAGAGAGGAGGAGACCATGATGCATTGTGGGGATATGTTGTCCTATGTCACAGTCTTCATTCTGGTCCTCTGGGGGAGTGAACGATTGGTTGCTGTAGTTACATTGTATGTGTTGTAAATTACTGATTGGTTGTATTTCAAACCCCTGTGGGCAGTACTATGTTTGTGGTTTATGAATAAAAGAGGCTGTACGTGAAGTACAGTCAGACCACTGTTTGACCCTCAACACGGAGCCTTGTCTCGTTATTGGGGGGATTCGCTGTATGCTGTTAGAAGACCGATTGCCAGAAGTGTAAGCTGATCCCTGTTCGTTTGCTAGCAGATATTCGTGAGGTTCCAGTTTGGAGTGCTACTTTGTATCCAGTTCGGGAGTTTGGTGTATCCTGCAGTAGCTGTGCCTGTCTCTCAGAAAGGGGCTTATCGCCTAAACGGATTTTAACCCCTTGTCTACTGAAACGGTCCGTTACAGGAACAAAAAAGGGTGAGCAAGGAACAAGCGATGCAAGGTTCCAGGATAACGTTCAGAAGCCCCCAGTCCAAGCGAGTCCAGGCGAGGTGGAACACCAAGGTGAAGTGGGAAAACCGGGGAAGCCGGGGAAGCAGGCACCGCTAGCGGTATCGGGAGGTTACGGCACCATGGAGGCAAAGCGGCAGCAGGGACGCCAGGAGCAGCGGGGTTAGCCGAGCCGTGTGGAGAGAGGAGAGCGTGACGCACTACGTCTGCGTCATCACGTCTGTTAGTATAGTGCAGAAGTATTGCCTTTTTTGAATAACGAATCAAATTATTAGTTTTGATTTCCACCCCCTTGGTGGTGGGCCAGATATGTCTGTGATTATCTGTAGTGTTATAAAGATCTATACTTGTGTGGATTCAGCAGTGTGTCTGTGTGCGTTGTTGTATTGCTGTTTGTAATACTTGCCTAAGAGATTATCTACCATCTCGCTGAGAGATACTGTTATGCATTTATATCTCTGACTGAGCTTTGTGTCTCTGCAAAATATCATGTATCTGATCCCTGGCCAGTGATGACCCTTGTTCTGTTTAAAAAAAACTAAAACTGTTAATATAAGAAGAAAAGCTGCGTGCACAATATATCCTGGTAATAAAGTAATTTGGCCTCTTTTTAGGTGAGAAGAAAACATTCCCATTTTTTGCTTTGACAGCAAGGGTCTAAAAGCATGGTTATTAATTCATTAATCATGAGACTGCTTGATGTGAATGATATGCCTGTCAGTGCATAAGCAAGCAAACAGACAGCTCACCATTCTGGTCATTGAGCCTGAGGACCCATTTCCTTCTGGCTCCGCACACCAGTAAGATGATTGGTTATCATGGCCAGTGTTGTTGTGATCATCATCATCCTCCTGCTTCTCCTCCTCCAGTGTCAAGTCCTCATCCACACAGTTGGCGAGTAGACAGCCAGTGGGATGTCCGTGGAAACTTTACCCCAGGCCGATCAGTTCTAACACTGCATGGCAACGCTTTCCTATACACATATGATAGGAGGGAGAGAGAGAGACATTCTGCCCTGCTTCTGTTGGAGACAGATAGATGTCATTGGAGAAGGAGGTGGAGGAGGTAGATAATCTGCTAATGTGGAAACCAGACTGACACAAACATGGAGGTATTAATAGGAACTGGCCTTCTTGCTGTGGTGCTGCCTCACCACAAAAAACATTGACCCAGAGGACTGTGAAAGACATGTACTGTCCCTGTAACTGTTACAGCTGCTCAAGGTGTCCATAGTGGCATGCGTAACGCCCCAGAGGTTCATTACCACTTCTGCACCTCACTACTATCTCCTATGGTTAACCTAATGTCATCTGTGCGTTTATTTCCAGGTCCTATATAATGTGCATATCTCTTTCCATGTAACTGTTATATTCAATTGTAATATGCCTGGTTCACCAGCAGGTGGCAGCATAAATGGCAGAGCTACAGGGACATAGAATGGAGCCTTTACTTCCATTCTAACCCTCCCTCTGTGGTGTGGTGAGCATTTCCCACTTGCCGCAGGAAGGGTGGAGATCAGTTCTAGTTCAGTTCAGCTTACCCCTGCTAGGGGAAGGGTCTAGGTTACGCCCTGCCAAGGGAGGGTGTGCAGCATGTGCACGTCCCTGTTCGACATGGCCTTGCCCAGGCCAGCTGGAGCACCTTCAGCTCAGCTGGATAGGGAGGCAGAAGCTGGAAGCCTCTGAAGCCAGGAGTAAAGTTCCCTGGACCAGTTTAGAGACAGACTACAAGAAGAAAGTTGCAGGCTTCAGCTAAAGCTAAGTTATACAGCTATCCTGTTAGGTTTCTACACGAGGCATCCTGCCGTAGGATGAGCTCCTGTCCTCTTCCCTGAAGAGGTACAGCTCTATACAGATTAAACAATGGATTCCATTCCCTAGTGGAATGTAGCCAGGACATGCACTGTATAAAGGGTCACTGCGTACCTCTTGTTTATTTGTTTACATTCCAGACACCGTAGAGTCCAATTACCAGATCCACAATAAAATCCCAAAATAACCTTGAAAATAAATTTACACGAAGTAAAACTCCCTTCCACAAACAATCCTAAACAAATCTTCAGTTCATTCACAGGCCACAATGGCTCTAACAGAAACAAAATGAAGTTTAATATGAACAGATACAAAATGGAGTCCAAATTTTCAGAAACTATTGGGGTCATTTATTAAAATGGTGTAAAGTAGAACTGGCTTAGTTACCCATAGCAACCAATCAGATTCCCCCTTTCATTTTTGACAGCTCTTTTGGAAAATGGAAGGTGTAATCTGATTGGTTGCTATGGGCAACTAAGCCAGGTCTACATTACACCAGTTTGATAAATGACTCCATATATCTGCACACTTTAACAGCCATGGCTTATTTTAACCCTGCAGACCTTGCACATGGCTTTGGTTTAGTGTGCTGGCCTTGTGGAGTAAAAACATCATACGGGAGTTGCTCGGACATAGCTACAGACCAGCTGAGCCTGGCCTAGGTATGGCACATTTTGAGCCTATGTCTAAAGTATCAGCGGCATCACCAATTCCAGAGCTGACCACAATAGAAGCAGATCTGGCCCTGCAAGTTTTTGGAAGGTTTTTGCTGTACTTTGCCTCTGCTCTTTATTGGCACCGTGACCTCCACTCTCCTCCTCTGATATTACCTCTTTAGAATCCCAATTTGGTTCCAAGATCCTGTCCAAGACACAATTATCTTCATAGGCCTCACCCTCTCTGACAATTTTATCAGACTGTGATATGTCATTGAGGGCTCTTTGACCTCCTTCCCGATTCCCTGCTCTTTATTTTCCCTGACTGCCAGTGTTCCTATCACTAACCCTACTGCCACCACTATAGCTACAGGTGCCACTATTATTATTAGCTGGATAGATGGTGCTGCTTCTGCTGCTACTACGCACATTCTGACTCTGGGAGGATGCTGCATGGGTCTTTTGTTTTTCACTCTTCCATTTTCCAGACATTTTATTATGAAACCTATAAATGAAAAATCATGGGTTTGATACACATAGATTATTAAATGATAATAGAAAAAAATCTGAGGTATTCTTTACCTTCTAATAAACACACTGCAAACTGGTATTGACAATTTACTTTGGTAATAATGCAATGTTTGCAGTAAAATGTCTTTGAATTATTCTTTCCATAACATGGGTATAAAAATTATGTTATTGCAATATTGCTTTTGCTGTAGCTACCCATTACCTTGCAGTACTATGCAATGCCCTTTAAGGGCATTGGTCAGCAGATTTGTACCTATGAATCTGTCTGAATTATTGCATGTGTGCTTGGCAGATGAAGGCATCTGTGTTGGTCCAATGTTCTAGGTGTAATGACAAGATCCCTGTTGCATCATTTGCATATATTACATATGAACATGGGACTAACATAGATGACTTCAGTTGCTAAAGCAAGGAGACTATTCAGGGTAACAGCTAACTAAGGCTTATGGACCTCATTAGCACCAGTGATCAGGAGTAGCTTTCAGAGTGCCTGATCACAACCAGACAATTTAGGCCACATTGTCCTCATCACTAACTAAACCTTCCGGGTGGTAGTGAGAAAACATAAAATCTGTTTCTAGATGAGTTTCCTGCCAAATAATGAAGCAGATGTGTTTGCCTGATGTGCGGGGGACGCCCTTAAAGGAAAACTCCTAGATAAACAATTATTAGCATCTTCAGCGCAAGTGCAAGTAAATGTAGGATTACTACCAGGATCCTTTCCTGCCAAGACTCCACTCCTAAAAGAACAATTCCTCGAATACATTTGCCACTACCAGATAATAGGATTACCAGTGAACTTATTGCTTATGCCATACAAAACGCTTCTTATTGATGAACTAACTACTAACTGTCCAGAGACTATTGATCGTCAGTAAATGTTCAACTGGTTTACAATTACTTACTACTCATTCTTACAACTACTACTCCCAACATTTGCACCCAACGTTGCTGGCGTCACGAACCAGGGGCCCAGGCACAATCACCCTAAACATCACCACCATTAAGGTCACCTCAACCAACATCTGGCTGGTGTTCCCTGCAACGGAGTGTGCCCCGGAAGATCTCCTGCTGTCTTCCCATCCACTGCCCTACCGACCCAGGGAGGCATCTGTTAACCGTGAGTACAAAAAACTACTATCCCCATGAGCCTCACTTGTTATCCCCTGCGGTCCGGCATGCTGCAAATGTCTGTGTAGATGAGCAACTACTACTCTTCAAAGGGAGGATTAGATTCCGCCAGTACCTGCCTAACAAACGGGCAAGGTATGTCATAAAAGTATACAGACTTTCTGAGAGTAGCTCCGGGTACACCCACAATTTCCACATTTACAAAAGGAAAGATTCCCAGATAGAACCTCCAGAATGCCCCCCAGTCTTAGGAGTTAGTGGGAAGATCGGACTTACTGCACCCACTGCTGGATAAGGGTTACCACTTCTATGTTGATAACTATTACACCAGCATACCACTATTCATGTCCCTAACTGCCAGAGGTACTGTGGCTTGCGGCACAGAACACAAAAATCAGGGCAACCACTGAGAAAGAGTGAAAGCAGGGCTCTCCTCCATGAGAACATGCTGGTGGTTAAGTAAAAGGACAAGAGGGACGTCCTTGTACTGACCACCATTCACACTAACGCCAGCTCCCCTGCTCCTGTATGAGGTACGACAACCACTACCCCCAAACCAGTTTGTATCCTGGACTACAACAGGCACATGGGAGGGGTTGATCTTTCAGATCAACTTCTGAAGCCCTACAGTGCCACATGAAAAACAAAAGTGTGGTACAAAAAGCTGGCCGTACACCTTGTACAGATGGCAATGTGCAATGCGTACATCCTATTTTAGTCTGCAGGCCACACAGGAAAATTCCTTCAGTTCCAAGAGGTGGTTATCAAGGCCCTAATTTTTCAAAGCCAGGCCATGGAGGGCCCCAGTACTTCTGGAAGTTACGGTGGTGCCCATGTTGTACCAGGGCAGGGCTGGCCAACCTGCGGCTCTCCAAAATGGGGTCACTTCTTGGGGTTTTTAATTTCTGGGGACCTCAGGAATTTTTTTAATGCGACATGGCACCTAAAATCCATGTCTGCCAATTCAGGTCTGCAAAAAAATAATAATTTTGCACTATGCCTCTAGAGCCCTGCTGTGCGCCCATACAGCAGGCTACAAGCACAAATGGGGTGTTTCCTGAATGGGAAGAAAATGGGAAACATATACTGGGGTGAACTTTCTCCTTTAACCCCTTGTAAAAGTGAAAAATTGGGGTCTGCTAGTAATTTTTCATTTTCCGAAATGTGTGCTTTGAAATCCTTTAACAAGTGTTTCTGCCTTCTGTGAGACACCTGTTTGCTGAAAAGTACCCTTTCTACCTCTAAAAATGTTCGTACGGGGGTGCTATTTCCATAATGGGAAATTATGGAAATACATCCAGGCCCCTCTTGAATTCCTTTATTGTACTCACCATCACCACCTCCTCAGGCAGAGAGCTCCATAGTCTCACTGCTCTTACCGTATAGAGTTCCATAGTCTCACTGCTCTTACAGTAAAGAATCCTTTTCTATGTTTGTGTACAAACCTTCTTTCCTCCAGACGCAGAGGATGTCCCCTCGTCACAGTCACAGCCTTGGGGATAAATAGATGATGGGAGTGATCTCTGTACTGACCCCTGATATATTTATACATAGTAATTAGATCTCCCCTAAGTCATCTTTTTTCTAACGTGAATAACCCTAATTTTGATAATCTTTCAGGGTACTGTAGTTGCCCCATTCCTTTAGTTGCCCTCCTCTGGACCCTCTCCAGCTCTGCTATGTCTGCCTTGTTCGCAGGAGCCCAGAACTGTACACAGTCCTCCATGTGTGGTCTGACTAGTGATGTGTAAAGTGGTAGGACTATGTTCTCATCACCGGCATCTATGCCCCTTCTGATGCAACCCATTATCTTATTGGCCTTGGCAGCAGCTGCCTGACACTGGTTTTTGCAGCTTAGTTTGCTGTTTATTATAATTCCTAGGTCCTTTTCCATGTCAGTGTTACCCAGTGTTTTACCATTTAGTATGTACGGGTGACTTGCATTATTCCTTCCCATGTGCATAACTTTACATTTGTCAGTGTTAAACCTCATCTGCCACTTATCTGCCCAAGCCTGTAATCTATCCAGATCCCTCTGTAGTAGTATACTGTCCACTGTAGTATATATACAGTATACTGTCCTCTGTAGTATCTATACAGTATACTGTCCTCTGTAGTATATATATACAGTATACTGTCCTCTGTAGTATATATATACAGTATACTGTCCTCTGTAGTATATATATACAGTATACTGTCCTCTGTAGTATATATACAGTATACTGTCCTCTGTAGTATATATATACAGTATACTGTCCTCTGTAGTATATATACAGTATACTGTCCTCTGTAGTATATATATATACAGTATACTGTCCTCTGTAGTATATATACAGTATACTGTCCTCTGTAGTATCTATACAGTATACTGTCCTCTGTAGTATATATATACAGTATACTGTCCTCTGTAGTATATATATATACTGTCCTCTGTAGTATATATACAGTATGCTGTCCTCTGTACTATATATACACTATACTATCCTCTTCAGTGTTAATTACTTTACACAGTTTAGTGTCATCTGCGAAAATTGATACTTTACTATGCAAGCCTTCTACAAGATCATTAATACATATATTGAAGAGAATAGGGCCCAATACTGACCCCTGAGGTACTCCACTAGTGACAGTGACCCAATCTGAGTATGTACCGTTAATAACCACCCTCTGTTTTCTATCATTGAGCCAGTTACTTACCCACTTACAGACGTTTTCTCCTAGTCCGAGCATTCGCATTTTATATACACTGCTCAAAAAAATAAAGGGAACACAAAAATAACACATCCTAGATCTGAATTAATTAAATATTCTTCTGAAATACTTTGTTCTTTACATAGTTAAATGTGCTGACAACAAAATCACACAAAAAAAAAAAAAATGGAAATCAAATTTTTCAACCCATGGAGGTCTGGATTTGGAGTCACACTCAAAATTAAAGTGGAAAAACACACTACAGGCTAATCCCACTTTGATGTAATGTCCTTAAAACAAGTCAAAATGAGGCTCAGTAGTGTGTGTGGCCTCCACGTGCCTGTATGACCTCCCTACAACGCCTGTGCATGCTCCTGATGAGGTGGCCGACGGTTTCCTGAGGGATCTCCTCCCAGACCTGGACTAAAGCATCTGCCAACTCCTGGACAGTCTGTGGTGCAACGTGACGTTGGTGGATAGAGCGAGACATGATGTCCCAGATTCGCTCAATTGGATTCAGGTCTGGGGAACAGGCGGGCCAGTCCATAGCATCAATGCCTTCGTCTTGCAGGAACTGCTGACACACTCCAGCCACAAGAGGTCTAGCATTGTCTTGCATTAGGAGGAACCCAGGGTCAACCACACCAGCATATGGTCTCAAAAGGGGTCTGAGGATCTCATCTCGGTACCTAATGGGAGTCAGTCAACTCTGGCGAGCACATGGAGGGCTGTGCGGCCCTCCAAAGAAATGCCACCCCACACCATTACTGACCCAATGCCAAACCAGTCATGCTGGAGGATGTTTCAGGCAACAGAACGTTCTCCACGGCATCTCAAGACTCTTTCATGTCGTTCACATGTGCTCAGTGTGAATCTGCTTTCATCTGCGAAGAGCACAGGGCGCCAGTGGCGAATTTACCAATCTTGGTGTTCTCTGGAAAACGCCAAACGTCCTGCACGGTGTTGGGCTGTAAGCCCAACCCCCACCTGTGGACGTCGGGCCCTCATATCATCCTCATGGAGTCTGTTTCTGACCGTTTGAGCAGACACATGCACATTTGTGGCCTGCTGGAGGTCATTTTGCAGGGCTCTGGCAGTGCTCCTCCTGTTCCTCCTTGCACAAAGGTGGAGGTAGCGGTCCTGCTGCTGGGTTGTTGCCCTCCTACGGCCTCCTCCATGTCTCCTGATGTACTGGCCTGTCTCCTGGTAGCGCCTCCATGCTCTGGACACTACGCTGACAGACACAGCAATCCTTCTTGCCACAGCTCGCATTGATGTGCCATCCTGGATAAGCTTCACTACCTGAGCCACTTGTGTGGGTTGTAGACTCCGTCTCATGCTACCACTAGAGTGAAAGCACTGCCAGCATTCAAAAGTGACCAAAACATCAGCCAGGAAGCATAGGAACTGAGAAGTGGTCTGTGTTCACCACCTGCAGAACCACTCCTTTATTGGGGGTGTCTTTCTAATTGCCTATAATTTCCACCTGTTGTCTATCCCATTTGCACAACAGCATGTGAAATTGATTGTCCCTCAGTGTTGCTTCCTAAGTGGACAGTTTGATTTCACAGAAGTGTGATTGACTTGGAGTTACATTGTGTTGTTTAAGTGTTCCCTTTATTTTTTTGAGCAGTGTACTAACCTTTTATGTGGTACAGTGTCAAATGCTTTGGAGAAGTCCAGATATACGACATTCATTGATTCGCCGCTGTCAAGTCTAGAACTTACCTCCTCATAGAAACTGATTAAATTAATTTGGCATGACCGATCCCTCACGAAGCCATGCTGATGTGGCGTTATTTGCTTATTTCCGTTGAGATGCTCTAAGATAGCATCTCTCAGAAAACCTTCAAACAGTTTACCCACAACAGATGTTAAACTTACCGGCCTATAGTTTCCAGGCTCTGTTTTTGAACCCTTTTTGAATATTGGCACCACATTTGCCATGCGCCAATCCTGTGGGACATTCCCTGTCAGTATAGAGTCCGTAAATATCAGAAATAAGGGTCTGGCTATGACATTACTTAATTCCCTTAGGATATGGGGGTGTATGCCATCCGGTCCTGGCGATTTGTCTATTTTAATCTTTTTAAGTCGCTGATGTACTTCTTCCTGGGTCAGACAGGACACTTTTAATGGGGAATTTATTTTTACATTCAGCATTTCATCTGACAGTTTATTTTCCTCAGTGAATACATTGGAGACTAAAATATTTAATATGTGTATATATACATAATAAAAAGCACTGTGTGAAATGGACCCTATCCACCCCGATCCCACATATGATGTTACCGTGGAACTGAAGTGGATATATATCCAAACCCACAAAGTGAACAAAAACAATACTGCTGGATCTGCCTAGTTAGACCTTTTTCTTTATAGCAAATACTGCAAAGAAGTAAAACTGGCTATGTTACATATTCCACAACAAACTTAAATAAACATACGTATTATCTAAAGTTTATTTTGTGTCATAATTAATGTTGTTTATATTTTCTATTTTATTTTTAGTCCCCAACTGCATGAACAGGAAAAAAAATTAAAACAATTTGTTCAAATAAAAAAAAATATATAAAAAATATATTGTTCTAATTTTATCGTATTCACTATCATCCCACTGGTGTGCACATTATTGTTATTAAATTATATTTAAAATGTATTACTTTTATATAGCAATTGCACCTTTTGCGGGCTAATCTCACCTTCCTAAAAGTTACTTACTAATATAAATACATTAATTCCTTTTTTAAATTTAATCCTATAGGATAACGGGTGTTTAGTCTCAGAATCCAGAAGGCTTCACGTAGTAGAACCTTCTGTTTGATGTTGCCACCTCTGGGTGGTAATGTTACTTTCTCAAATGCATAAGTGCAAAATCCTACCGTACTTCTACTATGTACGTTAATAAAATGATTAGCTACACTTGATGTACCTGTGGCCTGAGGATTAGTAATGTAGTTCAAATTTTCTCTAAATCAATTTTTGAACTTCCTAATTGTACTACCAATGTACATTTTATCACACAAAATGCAAATGATGGTGTAAATTACCCCCTCAGTATTACAATTGATGTCTATTTTTTGCACAAGGGGTAAAATAAATGTAATATGTGTGCACTGGTCACATAGGGGTTAATTCCAGCCTCGGTTTGAGATCCTGGGATTATTTCAGCTGTGTGGCTGGTTCACACATGAGGTTACGAGTAAAGACTAACAAGTCCGAAACATGTCAACCTAATGGTGGAGGGAGAAGCTGTCCATGTATGTGAATTGTGACCATTATGAATAAAGAAAACATCTAGGTTTTATCCTGAACGCTGGAACTTTGCTTTCTTCGTGATTTATGGGTGGTCTCTAATATGTAAGCCCCAGAAAGTGACTTCATAACTGAACTGGACCAGAAAAAATTGCGTTTTGGAAATTTTCTTAAAAATTTAAAGATTTGCTTCTAAACTTCTAAGCCTTCTAGCAAACCAAAAAAATAAAATGAAATTTTAAAAATGATCCAAACATGAAGTTGACATTTGGGGAATGTAAAGTAGTAACTATTTTTTTGAGGTATTATTATCTATTATAAATGTAGAAAAATAGAAATTTGGAAACTTGGTATTTTTTATACATAAAAATGAAATATTTTGACTCAATTTTACCACTGTCATGAATGTACAATATGTGACGAGAAAACATTCTCAGAATGGCTTGGATAAGTAAAAGCATTTGAAATTTATTACCACATAAAGTGACACATGTCAGATTTGCTCAAAATGGCCTGGTCCTTGAGGTGAAAAATGGCAGGGCCCTTAAGGGGTGGGTGAGAAGTTGTCTATCAGGACTTACATGTGATGTATGTCATCTGTAAATGCAAATAAATCCGGTCTAGTTGCTGAACTGGAAGGAGTGGTCATAGAAATATATATATATGCAGCACATGGCCATAGGACTTGATTTCTTAGGAGGTTCTCAGCCTACACCAAGGACACAAGCTCCTTATTGTAGAGCCAAGCCATGGGAATGTTACTCGTGTTACTGGTAATGTTGTTTGTCGGTGAGTGACTTCTTCTTGGTTGTTGTCTTTGGATTTTTTGTTTGATTTTCTTGTATTTGTTCTTGATGTCTTTAAGGGGGGTTTCATCTAGGTTCTTTTAAAATATTTCCCCACACAATGACCCACTTCATAGATCTTTTTGTTAAAATTCACACCAAAACATTGAACACACTCCATGGACCAGTTTTTTCTATCTGTCTATAGAGTTATTTTGTATATATATATTTTTTTAGAATATAGGACATTTATATCAGTAGCAAAAAAAGAAATAATGAAGTGGAACACTAAACATGATTTATTTCCTTCCACAGTTTACCCTTCAGCTTCCACTACCACAACCTCATCCCCGCCGGTGTGCGGCTCTCCAGTATTCTCCAGCAGGATAGTCGGGGGCACAGACGCTCTGGATGGAAGATGGCCCTGGCAGGTCAGCGTGCAGTATTATGGCGACCATAGGTGTGGAGGGAGCCTGATCTCCCGCCAGTGGGTGATGTCCGCAGCAAACTGCTTTCCATAGTAGGTATAGTAGATGATTATCTTGTGATCTTCTTGTGTAGGAAGCTATTGTGAATGTGATTTTCTTGGCTCTAGTGAGTATTATATACAGTACAGACCAAAAGTTTGGACACACCTTCTCATTCAAAGAGTTTTCTTTATTTTCATGACTATGAAGGCATCAAAACTATGAATTAACACATGTGGAATTATATACATAACAAACAAGTGTGAAACAACTGAAAATATGTCATATTCTAGGTTCTTCATAGTAGCCACCTTTTGCTTTGATTACTGCTTTGCACACTCTTGGCATTCTCTTGATGAGCTTCAAGAGGTAGTCCCCTGAAATGGTCTTCCAACAGTCTTGAAGGAGTTCCCAGAGATGCTTAGCACTTGTTGGCCCTTTTGCCTTCACTCTGCGGTCCAGCTCACCCCAAACCATCTCGATTGGGTTCAGGTCCGGTAACAGTCTATTCAGTAGGACTATCAGCTGTGTATCCACCTGACTTCTCCTCAACGCAACTGATGGTCCCAACCCCATTTATAAGGCAAGAAATCCCACTTATTAAACCTAACAGGGCACACCTGTGAAGTGAAGACCATTTCAGGGGACTACCTCTTGAAGCTCATCAAGAGAATGCCAAGAGTGTGCAAAGCAGTAATCAAAGCAAAAGGTGGCTACTTTGAAGAACCCAGAATATGACATATTTTCAGTTGTTTCACACTTGTTTGTTATGTATATAATTCCACATGTGATAATGCATAGTTTTGATGCCTTCAGTGTGAATCTACAATTTTCATAGTCATGAAAATAAAGAAAACTCTTTGAATGAGAAGGTGTGTCCAAACTTTTGGTCTGTACTGTATGTCAGCCATTATTTGTCTTCTGTTTGTCAGAGTATCTCCATGTAACCTGTAGGCTTTTATACAAATTTAGCTGCAGGGAAAGAAATAATGCTCATGGAGATCCAAAGTTGATTGAGGTGCAGCCCAGACTTATTGGTCTTCCATAATATTCCTTTCCCACTGAGGTTCAGTTCCACAGTGGAATAAAAAGGGTATTTTCAAAAAGTTCCTTTCCAAATTTAGGAGCGATCTGAGGAAGGCATCTGTAATGAATCCTTCCGTACATTCACCACCTCTGTTAAGACGTCCATGATGACCACAGACAGCGGCATCGACAACACAGATAGACTGAGTTCAAAATACAAACTATATCTTCAGTTCATCCGGATTTTCTCATTGTGTTTTCACCTGTGATAAGGATTAGCTGGATTTTTGGGCTTTCTCTCAGTGACTGCACCTCCCTGCTTGTGATGTACCCCTCTTTTTAATAGTTCAGTGGCTGCCAATAGATTTTGTTGAAATCTGTAGAATAAAGACATTCAAACCTCATAAGGACAATTAAATATTCCAAAGCAGAAAGGAGAAACATGAACGGAAATACAAAACATAAAAATCATAACACATTAGACCAAAAATAAATTAGAATAAACGTATAATATACAGGAACTCTAGAATCCCGGTGATGTCCTTCTCTTCTAAAATAAAGTACAGTTCAAAGGGTAAAAAAAAAAAAATATATATAAAAACACACATTTTTCTTCTAGTTTTAGTCTAGGTTCACACACGAGCAGAAGTAAATGCTATTGGCTGGGTGGATTTGTTAGAGGAGCAGAGCAATAAAAATAGCAGAAGTGGCGTATTCAGCACAACACGGAAACCGACAGAGCTGAACAGACCCCACTCACTAGAATCAGACCTTTGATTTCTGGTTGAGACTCCACTTTTTATCAGATGAAAAGTCCTACATGCAGAACATTTTCGTTTGCTCTTTAACATATTCTGTGACAGAGCCCGAATGGAGCGTCCGATGCAGATGTGGACGTGTCCTTACCTGCCCCTAATTCTTCCTGTCCTCTACTAAGAGAACATTTCTTCTGTTTTATTTTAAGAATTTTTTAAAATGAAAGAACTAGCTGGATGGGGAGAGTACAGGAGATGCTACGTGTCTCTGTAGGAATGCTAGCTTGTCCATGTCAGTTTATGATATTTCTGATCTGCTAGATTCGCTCCGATCACCTGTAAGTGCTATTATTGTGAAATGAAAATGTCTTGGAGTAAGAGCAGTGCAGCCACAACGAAGCCTAAAAATGATCTGTCCTCTGTGGTATCACTTAGTGTACAGCTCCAAACTGCCTCTGGAAGGGGCACCAGCACAAGAACTATGCATCGGGAGCTACATATAATGGGTTTTAATGCTCAAGCTGCAGCATAAAAGCAAAGGTTTGCATGCACAATGCCAAGCATCTGCCGAAGTTGTGTAAAGCACATTGTGAATAGACTTTGGAGCAGCTCCATGAAATCCTAGGATAACCATGCACAATGGCAGATGTTGGTCGGAACTGCCTAAAGCACATGGGCCCTGGTCCCCAACTGCTTACATGATCGGGATTGTTACTCTGCTATGGAGCTTAGAGAATCTTCATGGTCTGCTCTACGCTGATCTCATGAGCAGTATGTATACATTATGAACAAACAAGAGAGCCCTCAGGATAGGCAAGGAAGTGCAGATTGTGATCAGCTCAGCAAATCTGTACAATTGTAGCTGTAAATACTGTAAAAAATTATGGGCATTGGTAAATATGTCTTTAAGGGCCCAGTGGACCCACAAACCCACCTTAATTACTTAAATGGCCACTTTCTGGCTACTTGTGCCTAATAGTTCTGGCCCAGTCCACAGCACCTCTCCCGTCCTGGGCTGCAGAGTGACGTCTCTCTGTCCACGGACCAGACAAGAGATCTGGTAAGGGATGTGATGTCAGTGGCACAAGGATTTTCACAAGAGAAGCATCATATGACCAGTAGAGATAGTCTTGCGGTTCGCCCGGCGGTTGTCCGCCGGCGCCATATTCTTTTACATTGTGAAGAACTTTGACCCATAAACGAAATAAGAACTATGCAGCAGCACTCTGCAAAAAAAAATAAAGTACAGTAATGCCATAATTATAGAAAACATTCTGGTCTAAATGCTATGCTTATTTTGCAAATTGGAGACTCTTGGCAAATACATTTTGTACAAAATTATTTGAGCCCGTCTGCCAAACGTCAAGGCGATCTCTTATCTGGTCTTGGACTCCTGACTAGCCTGTCTGCCCCATAGGCTGATTTTAATTAGAGTAAATGTAAAGCTGTAGCCTGCTCTCATTGTATGTATTGGAAGCCATTTGGCACCAGGAGAGGTGTAGAGTGGGCTCGGCATGCATGTTGGTAACTGCATCCCTGGACTTAATGGAGGCCGTTATGGCACCAAAGATGGTAAAAAGCAAAGTGGATCCAGCATGAATTTTATGGTGGTCATTATGGCATATAGCAGGTAGTATTTAGTGTTAGGAACCCGTCTGATAAGAGATTGCATTAGCGTTTGGCAGATGGGCTCAATTAATTTTGTACAAAATGTATTTGCCAAGAGTCTCTAATTTGCAAAATAAGCGTAGTATTAGCACCAGAATGTTTTCTAAAACTATGGCATTACTGTACTTTATTTCTGTTTGCAGAGTGCTGCTGCATACTTCTTTTTTCCTGTATGATTCTAGCCATGGCAGCGTGCACCTGCCCATTGGGATGTGCTGACTGACCCCCTTTTTTTAAACTTTTACCCATGACACATCCATCAGGTGGTACAGGACAGCCAATTGAGACATTTCAGCACATGGACACACCCCCTACCTTATAAATAAACCGGATCTGGCCACCATTTTACATTCAGTCTTTTGCCAGTGTAGGGAGAGGTTGCTGTGTGGAGCAGGGACAGGCTGTTAGAGACACCAAACGCTGGCTAATAGGGCCACAAAAGTATTTTTAAGGACTGGTACAGGTATGCTACCGATAGGTGTTACTTACTGAGGGGTGTAATATACCTATAATATACTTTCTAACATAGAAAGTATATTATAGTGCATTTGTATTGTGCAGCAGTTGTGTGCGGTTCTGCTGCGATACTGCAGCCACACAGAGGGACAAACGCTATTGGAACAAATAATTTCTACTGGTGTGATTTACCAGTTGCCCCCCAAAAAAACTGATTGAAGCAGAGGTGTGATATACCTTCTTCCACAAACACTGCTTTTCCATAGAAACCTTTGTCACTGGGTCATTTTGAAAATGACAGGCAGAGGAAGAGGCAGGCCGTTCCGCAGGGGTGGTAGGGGTCAGGCAGGTGCACCAGGCCGTAGCCTAAGTGGGAAGTTACAGAGGGTGTGTGCGATTACATCAAAGGACGCACCAGAGTTGGTTGAGTGACTCACTCAGCCCTCCGCTTCTGCACCCTCCTTATCCTCTCTATCTTCACCCACTTCACTCTCTGTTGTGTGCACCCGCAAAGACACCACCATTTCCTCTCCGCTCGAGTCAGAGGAATTATTTTCCCATCTATTACAAGACCTTACCGATGCGCAGCCATTCTTGGCATTGGATCAGGAAGAGGAGGTATTAACGGTCGCCACCCAGATCAGCTTAAGGAGGGTGTTCCCCACTGTTGCTGCCTACTCCGAGATCTCGAATGTCAGTGGTGGTGAAGGTGACTAGGATAACGTGTCAATGGAGGTCATGTGGGTGCCCACAAGAGAGGAAGAGGAGGGGAGTTCAGAGGGAGAGACGGAGCAGCAGATAGGCAGGAGAAGGAGGAGAAGCAGCAACTTACAGTGCACAGGAGGCAAAAAGCAGACTGCTAATGTATCTGGAATGAGCCATCCACCATTCATGGTCACATCTTGCGCTCCCAGGATGCCGGCACATGGCTCTGCAGTGTGGACTTTTTTTAATGTGTCAGTTGCTGACAATAGTGTTGCCATCTGCAGCCTGTGCTGTCAATGCATAAGTCGCGGTAAGCTCAACACTCACCTAGAGATGACGGCCTTAAGAAGGCACCTGGCCTCCAATTATCGAGCCCAGTGGGAGCAATGCCGTCAGAACCCGCTAAGTCACACTCCCGGCGCTCCATGTCCTGCCTCTTCTCCTTCTCCTCTCTCCTCCCATTTGTCCTCCACTCCACCTTCCACCGGGCTGTCGTCGCGTTCATCTGGCAAAAGGCAGGCTTCCGTGGCCCAAATGTTTGAGCGTAAAAAGATGATGACGCTAGATAACCCTCTTGCCCAACGGCTGACCGCTGGCTTGTCGGAACTGCTAGCCCGCCAACTACTTCCATATAAACTGGTGTACTCAGAGGCCTTTAGAAAATTTGTGGCCATTGGCATACCGCAATGGAAGGTCCCTGGAAGGAAATATTTCGCCCAGAAGGGCATCCCAGAGCTATATGGCCACGTTCAACAGCAAGTGACTGTATCTCTGGCACACAGTGTTGATGCCAAGATACTTCTGACAACTGACACGTGGTCTAGTAAACACGGGCAGGGACGGTACATAACTTTTACTGCCCACTGGGTAAGCCTTCTGACGGCCGTCAAGAATGTAACCCGTGGCACCCGTGTGGATTTGGTGTTACTGCCACGGATTGCAATCAGGCCTGCCTCTTCTTCTCCTCCTCCTACTCCCTCCTCTGTCTCCTCCTTAGTTGACTCTTCCTTTTCCACTGCTACCGCCTCTTTCGCTGCGCCTCCCAAGCTCCCCAGAACCTATTCGACGTGCCAGGTGAGACATTGCCATGCTGTGCTGCGGCTGTTATGCCTGGAAGCCAAGAGCCACACCAGTCCTGCACTCCTTTCAGCTCTGCGGTCACAGGCTAATCAGTGGCTAACCCCGCTCAATTTGACAGTTGGTAAAGTGGTGTGCGACAACGGTGCCAATCTGCTAAGCGCGCTGAAATAGGGCAAAATGACACATGTGCCGTTAATGGCACACATCCTGAACTTAGTCGTGCAGTGATTTGTTGCCAAATACCCCGGTGTCCAGGACGTCTTGCGGCAGGCCAGGAAAATCTCTGCACATTTTAAAAGATCTTACACGGCCATGGCTCGCCTTGCTGATGTTTAGCGGCGACACCACCTGCCCATCAGACGTCTGATTTGTGACTGCCCGACGCACTGGAACTCCACCTTATTTATGCTCGATAGGCTGCTCCAGCAGCAATGTACCGTTAGCGACTACCTGTACGAACTCTGCAGCAGGACAGGTTCTGGGGAGCTTGGTTTTTTTTTTCACCAAAGCCAGTGGCTGCTCATGCACAACGCATGCAGACTTCTGCAGCCATTTTATGAGATCACCAAACTGGTCAGTCACAGCCAGGGTGCCATCAGTGACATTGTACCTTACGCCTTCTTTCTGGACCGTGCATTGCGTCGTGTCATTGATCAAGCCATCGAGGAGCAGGAGCAGGAAGATGAGGAAGTTGCAATGCTGGATGAATTCCCAGGGAGGGCTACTCTATCTGAGACAAGTCAGCAGGAGTCTGAAGAGGAGTCAGAGGAGGATGGTGCCAGGGCAGAGGAGGAGCAAGAAGAGCAGGCTTTAAACTTTTCTGGGATCCCTGGTGTTGTCAGTGGCTGTGGGGAGGAGACCAAGGACGACATTATCCTGGACAATGAGCAGGAGCCAGGCCGCTCCACCGCTTCTAGTTTAGTGCAAATGGGGGCCTTCATGATCCAGTGTTCGAAGAGGGACCCCCGTATAAAAATCATAAAGGGCAAGGAGCAGTACTGGGTGGCAACGTACTTAGACCTCTGGTACAAACACAAAATGGTGGACATGTTACCAGCATTACAGAGGGCTGTCAGAATGCAGCACTTACAGGCCTTGCTTCGAGAAATGCTGCATTCTGATTATGTGGGCACTGGCAGAGGAATTCCCACTCACAGAGAAACAGTTGCAGGTACCAATCCAACAGCGCCTGCAAGAAGAGGGCGGTTTGAAGATGTGTCGGTCACTTCAGATATGAGATTATTCTTGCAGCCAACCCATCAACAGCCACCCTCCGGATCCAGCCTTAGGGTATACCTAGACCGACAGGTGTCCGACTACATCAGGTTAACGCCCTATGTGGACACTCTGAGAAGCGAGGAACCCATGGACTACTGGATGTGCAGGCTTGACCTGTGGCCAGAGCTGGCACAATTTGCCATGGAACTCTTGGCTTGCCCTTCGTCCATTGTCCTGTCCGAAAGGACGTTCAGGGCAGCAGGGGGGATCGTGACCGATAAGCGCACTCCCCTAGCTCACGACAGTGTGGACTACCTCACATTTCTAAAAATAAATGAGGCATGGATCTCGGAGGAATTCAACACATGTGACAAGTCGACGACCACGTTTTACCCCTTAAGGACATGGCCACATTTCACCTTAAGGACCAGGGCATTTTTTGCAAATCTGACAAGTGTCAATTTATGTGTGAATAACTTTAAAACGCTTTTACTTATGCAGGCCATTCTGAGATTGTTTTTTCGTCACATATTGTACTTCATGACACTGTTAAAATGGAGTAAAAAAAAATCATTTTTATTTATAAAAAAAATACCAAATTTATCAAAAATCAGGAAAAATTAGCAAATTTCCAAGTTTTAATTTCTCTACTTCTATAATACATAGTAATACCTCCAAAAATAGTTATTAATTTACATTCCCCATATGTCTACTTTATGTTTGGATCATTTTGGGAATGACATTTTATTTTTTGGGGATGTTAGAAGGCTTAGAAGTAAATCTTGAAATTTTTCAGAAAATTTCTCTAACCCACTTTTTCAGGACCAGTTCAGGTCTGAAGTCACTTTGTGAGGCTTACATAATAGAAATCACCCAAAAATGACCCAATTTTACAAACTTCACCCTACGGACCGCGGCATGGAAGGGGTTAAACGGCTGACATCACAGCACAGATGTCAGCCGTTTGAAGCAGAGTGTCAGCAATGTGGTCAAACAACCAGGAGAGCAGCACGGTACCAGAGGAGCAAGCGGAGGATCGTCAGGAGAAGCCGAAGTCAAATGTGATGGAGGAAACGCCAAGACGAAGCGATGAGACGGACGGGTAATCACAACACGAGCAGGAGACCAACAAACCAGGCCGTCCCCGCCTCCTGGAACCGCGCACAGAGCGTATCGTGACTAATTCCCTGGCCCAATTTTTGGGTATTGTTTTTATGAGTTTCTTTTTGATTATGCGGTAGAAATGACCTTATTGGTCAGTACGATTATGGTGATGTATGATTTATACACTGCCTTCAACAATAAAATTCTCTCTTCAAAGACAAAATAAATAAATAAAACTGCGGCTATATTCAGAGAGAATCGCTTTTCTTATTTTTCCATCAATACGGCTGTGCTGGTTTTGTGCAGGGACATTTAACGTTTCCATAGTACTTGTAGGTTTATTGCTCCTTTTGGGAAGAGTAGTGACCAAAACAAAAGAAATTCTGACCGTTTTTTCCTGTGTGTTTTAAATAACGCAGTGATTCAGCAGTTTGGGTTGTTACTGACACAGTCATGGTTTTTACATCTTTTTTTTTTAAATAATAAAAATAAATGAGAAGGGGGTGTTTGTGTTTTTATCCCCCCCCCCCCTTTTTTTATGTGAAAACATTTTATTTACTATAATTTATAGGGGGAAAAAAGGTGCCCCCACCTACCGTAGTGTGGGAAAATTAAAATAGCAGCATACATAGCAATACTGAAAGGTACGTGTAATAGCGACACAGACCAGAAAACCCACATTATAGCAAAAAGCCACCATATTGTTGTACCCTAGAAGAAAGTACAATGTTCTTGTACCTGATATGAATACTATGTAAAAACAATATGGCAGCCATTTGGACACTGTATAGTGGTCTTATGTGAGCAATGTATAGCAGTCTTACTTTATGTGAACAATTTATGGCGGTCTTATGTAGACACTGAATGGCAGTTGCAGGTAGACACTGTATGGTGGTCTTATGTAGACTCTGTATGGTGGTCTTATGTGGAGTCTGTATGGCCGTCTTATGTGGACTCTGTATGGCATTCTTATGTGGACTCTATATGGCAGTCTTATGTGGACACTGTATGGTGGTCTTATGTTGACTTTGTATGGCCGTCTTATGTGGACACTGAATGGCAGTTGCATGTAGACACTGTATGGTGGTCTTATGTGGACTCTGTATGGTGGTCTTATCTGGAGTCTGTATGGCATGCTAATGTGGACTCTGTATGGCGGTCTTATGCGAACTCTGTATGGTGGTCTTATGTTGACTTTGTATGGCCATCTTATGTAAACTCTGTATGGCATTCTTCTGTGGACTCTATATGGCAGTCTTATGTGGACACTGTATGGTGGTCTTATGTTGACTTTGTATGGCCGTCTTATGAGGACTCTGTATGGCGGTCTTATGTGAACTCTGTATGGTGGTCTTATGTGGACTCTGTATGGTGGTCTTATGTAAACTCTGTATGGCATTCTTATGTAGACTCTATATGGCAGTCTTATGTGGACTCTGTATGGTGGTCTTATGTTGACTTTGTATGGCCGTCTTATGAGGACTCTGTATGGCGGTCTTATGTGAACTCTGTATGGTGGTCTTATGTGGACTCTGTATGGTGGTCTTATGTAAACTCTGTATGGCATTCTTATGTAGACTCTATATGGCAGTCTTATGTGGACACTATATGTTGGTCTCATGTGGACACTGTATGGTGGTCTTATGTGGACTCTGTATGGTGGTCTTATGTTGACTTTGTATGGCCGTCTTATGTGGACACTATATGTTGGTCTTATGTGGACACTGTGTGGTGGTCTTATGTTGACTTTGTATAGCAGTCTTATGTCAACTCTGTATGGCATTCTTATGTGGACACTGTAAAGGTCTTATGTGGACAATGTATAATAGTCTTATATGGACACTGTATGGCAGTGGTGTGTGGACACTGTATGGCAGTGGTGTGTGGACACTGTATGGCAGTCGTATGTGGACACTGTATGGCAGTCGTATGTGGACACTGTATGGCAGTCGTGTGTGGACACTGTATGGCAGTTGCATGTGGACACTGTATGGCGGTCTTATGTGGACACCGTATGGCGGTCTTATGTGGACACTTTATGGTGGTCTTATGTGGACACTGTATGGTGGTCTTATATGGACACTGTATGGCAGTAGTATGTGGACACTGTATGGCAGCCATATGGGGACACTGTGTGGTGGTTTTATGTGGACAACGTAGAACAGTCTTATATGGACACTGTATGGCAGAATTAGTTTGTATTTTTGGCTTGTTAAATGATAGTCGTGCTTGTTGCTCGGGGCCGGTCCTATATCTCAGTGTATATTATATAGTTATCAGTTTACCTTCTGTTCTCTCCTTTCGTTCGCAGTGACACCAGTGAAGCGGCCTACACCATGTACTTTGGGCTCTTCAGGTTATCAGAGGCGTATAACCACACTCAGAGCTCTTCTGTCTCTAACATCTATATACACCCTAACTATACGGGGACTGGAGGTCCAGGAGACATCGCTCTGGTGAAGCTCTCCAGCCCGGTCATCTACACCAGTTACATCATGCCCATCTGTCTGCCCGCCGCCTCCGTCATCTTCCCCGAAGGCTTGGAGTGCTGGGTAACCGGTTGGGGCTCAGGTGAGGATGGACCCATGAATTGTTCTCGGTCTTACATGAAAAATGATTGTGTCCGGGCAGAACATATGACTTGTAGAGCTGAGCCTTACGTCTGCTTCTGGGTCATCTCATATCAAATGCTTCACAATTCCAAAGCTGCAAACTTCTGTCTGGCACCGGTTCTACCAAAAGCAGCATTGGTTGGTGCAGGCTGTAAAGGGGGCAACCATGGCTGGTGAAGACTAGAGAGGTGAAATTAGAGGGAGACACCTGAGACTGGTGCACTCAGAACCTCTACGTGAAGGGCACGCTCCCATGAAAAGGGATTACCACAAAAACCTTTCATGGTACCGTAATGTCCTTTCCATCTGTCATTCTGGAAGGATGGGCCACTCAGAGGTCATAATTGGAGATGTGCAAATTTCACAAATTTCCTTTCAGATCCAGTTCGAATGATTTGATATGGGTACAAATAAATCCCCCGAAAAGAAAGTGCTCCAATAGCCCTGAAAATTGGGATATAACACCCTCTAGTCTCCTAGGAATGTTTTCCCTCCCCAAGCTTTGAAATGCAATGACACAATAGTAAATGATGGCGGTAACATACAGCGTATTTAATATCACACCGAGCCGGCACATGTGTTCTGCTTCTTTATATTTCACAGCTTCCAAATATTGTCCCTTATCGGGGGAAGATGGTGTTATGGCTTGTTCTGAGCATCCAAAGCACCCAAAGATTCTCCCTACTTTGGGAGCAGCAGTGCAGTATGGAACCTGACAGCAGATGTGCCACAGGGGTAGTACTAGTGGCATCAGAAGGAGTGGCAGTGCAGTACCACAGGGGTAGTACTAGTGGCAGCAGGAGGAGTGGCAGTGCAGTACTACAGGGGGAGTATTAGTGGCAGCAGAAGGAGTGGCAGTGCAGTACTACAGGGGTAGTACTAGTGGCAGCAGAAGGAGTGGCAGTGCAGTACTACAGGGGTAGAAATAGTGGCAGCAGGAGGAGTATCAGTGCAGTACTACAGGGGTAGTATTAGTGGCAGCAGGAGGAGTGGCAGTGCAGTGTAGTGATCGTTTTGGAACCTGGTACCGTCGGATCCTGTGAAGTACTATTAGCTCTTTTAGATATATGGAGACTTGCAAGTGTAAGCAACCAGCACCGATGAAATAAGACTCGTGTACAGTCTGCTTCGTGTCCAAGAAATTCTGGGCTAACCCCGCCCTCCATGGCACATGGCTGCCCAATAATATTTACAGATAGGCAGGTACAATCCACCTCATGCCTTGACCAATAGGAATACATTTCAGAAAGGTACACATTTGCACACTTCCTGAGAGTGCCGGTGGGTGGCGCTCAAACATTCTCACCATCCGCTACCACACCCAGAACACGTGCAAATTCTTCTAAATGAATCAGCCTTTTATTTAAACAGATATGGCCCTAATCGGACAATATCTATTTAATTCGGTACAGATATCCTACAGACCCAAAGTGAACCTCTGTTAGACATTGTTCCGAAAGGGGGGATCAGTCCCTGAGGAAGGTCTTTTAAAACAGGGTCGACCAAGAAAGGTGATATAGCATTCACATGGCCACCAGTCCCACCAACCAATATTTTGTAGCATGTTGGGGCCCCCATGGTTCAATGAGACCGGCATCAGTGTGCTATACCCCACCGTTGCTGACGAGGAGCCGCTGGCAGCTTTCACTAAGAACATTGCTCTCAGACCCAGCAGCCATTAGATCCCCCTCAAACCAACGGTGGCGGCTTTCACATGGGGAGTAGGGACCAGAGTGCTGATTTATAGAATTTCCCGTGCAACGTCGTGACCCGATCACGCTCCTTCATAACCGTAATCCGGTCAGACATTACACAGGGAGGCATATACAAAATAAACCTACATAACATTCCTAACCTAAAGAGAAAGTCCACTATAGTCATCCTATGCTAATAAAGATTTCCACGACAGCAGTACTACAGGGGTGGTACTAGTGGCAGCAGGAGGAGTGGCAGTGCAGTACTACAGGGGTAGAAATAGTGGCAGCAGGAGGAGTATCAGTGCAGTACTACAGGGGTAGAATTAGTGACACTCCTCCTGCTGCCACTAATACTACAGGGGTAGTACTAGTGGCAGCAGGAGGAGTGGCAGTGCAGTACTACAGGGGTAGAAATAGTGGCAGCAGGAGGAGTATCAGTGCAGTACTACAGGGGTAGAATTAGTGACACTCCTCCTGCTGCCACTAATACTACAGGGGTAGTACTAGTGGCAGCAGGAGGAGTGGCAGTGCAGTACTACAGGGGTAGTACTAGTGGCAGCAGGAGGAGTGGCAGTGCAGTACTACAGGGGTAGTACTAGTGACAGCAGGAGGAGTGGCAGTGCAGTACTACAGGGGTAGTACTAGTGGCAGCAGGAGGAGTGGCAGTGCAGTACTACAGGGGTAGTACTAGTGGCAGCAGGAGGAGTGGCAGTGCAGTACTACAGGGGTAGTACTAGTGGCAGCAGGAGGAGTGGCAGTGCAGTACTACAGGGGTAGTACTAGTGGCAGCAGGAGGAGTAGCAGTGCAGTACTACAGTTTTTTTTTTATTACACTTGTGTATACCCTGCACATGTAGAGGCACTTTTTACATATATTTACATTTAGTCGGAGAGTACTGGTTGCCTGCTCTTGACATGTACATTTTTTATTTTGTAGGCATTTATTTTCATAAAATTTAGCTTTTATTAGTCATTTAGTTAATATATATATAGTGAGCACTTAAATCTAACCTACTGATTAAAACTCTCTATAGTAGACCCTTTGTGTGCTGCGTTGCTGTTAGCTTGTTTCTGGTGCCGGCTAGTATTACAGTAACAACGTGTTAATGGACAATGTGTCTTTTTGCTGAGTGCCTATGTGTACACCTTCTAGGCTTACTGTAGTAACACTGTTGCTTCCTATACTGCCTGCTGGCTTTTCATTATCTGTAGTTACTACAGATATATTTATTACCAACAACGCCAATCTCAGTGCAGACTGCCCGATCCCCTGAAGACGCCATGTATATGGCGAAACATGTCGGGGGGCAGTGATTAGGTTTTTAGATCACAGCAGACCCGGAATTAGTGTGCAAGCTACCGAGTAGCCTTTAGGCAGCATAGTGAGGTAATGCGCCGCCATGAGAAACTAAGCACAGTCTTTGAATAGGCAAATCAAAGCCTATAGCAGTCAGCAAGTGTAGCGACCAAACAGCTACCATCACAGTCACCAAGCTGAGTTACATGATATATCAATGTGTCAGTAACTACAGATAATGAAAAGCCAGCAGGCAGTATTGGAAGCAACAGTGTTACCACAGTAAGCCTAGAAGGTGTACACATAGGCACTCAGCAAAAAGACACATTGTCCATTAACAGCTAACAGCAACGCAGCACACAAAGGGTCTACTATAGAGAGTTTTAATCAGTAGGTTAGATTTAAGTGCTCACTATATATATATTAACTAAATGACTAATAAAAGCTAAATTTTATGAAAATAAATGCCTACAAAATAAAAAATGTACATGTCAAGAGCAGGCAACCAGTAGTCTCCGACTAAATGTAAATATATGTACTACAGGGGTAGTACTAGTGGCAGCAGGAGGAGTAGCAGTGCAGTACTACAGGGGTAATAATAGTGGCAGCAGGAGGAGTGTCAGTGCAGTACTACAGGGGTAGTACTAGTGGTAGCAGGAGGAGTGGCAGTGCAGTACTACAGGGGTAGAAATAGTGGCAGCAGGAGGAGTATCAGTGCAGTACCACAGGGGTAGTACTAGTGGCAGCAGGAGGAGTGTCAGTGCAGTACTACAGGGGTAGTACTAGTGGTAGCAGGAGGAGTGGCAGTGCAGTACTACAGGGGTAGTACTAGTGGCAGCAGGAGGAGTGGCAGTGCAGTACCACAGGGGTAGTACTAGTGGCAGCAGGAGGAGTAGCAGTGCAGTACTACAGGGGTAATAATAGTGGCAGCAGGAGGAGTGGCAGTGCAGTACTACAGGGGTAGTACTAGTGGCAGCAGGAGGAGTGGCAGTGCAGTACTACAGGGGTAGTACTAGTGGCAGCAGGAGGAGTGGCAGTGCAGTACAGAACATGATGGAGAAGCAATAAAATACGCTTACTGTGCAGTTATTAACTGCAGAAAATTTCCAACAGATTTTTGTGGAAAAAAGACACAATTGCACAGTGTCCGGTGCAACTATGATTCTTAAAATATCACCAACCAGTAGATTTTTTTAAATTATTATTTAGGCTGCTACCTGGCTCCTGCACATAAAAAAGAGTACTATGTCTTTAAATGGATGTGCAGTGCAGCAGAGTGTGTATGCATGTGAACAGCTCCAGCCCTATAAGACACCCAGTACATTAACTGGCCCCATCCTGTCCCTAATGATAAAACCTGACTTTCTACCTAGTAGTCCATAGTATCCATACACTGTCCCTGCAGGACCCTATAACGACTGGCTTGTGTGTATGATTGGACACATCCTACCGAATCAGTGCCTGAGCTCAGGGGTGGACCGGCCACGTACCTTACAGGGAACTGTCCTGGTGGGATGCTGGCCAGGGGGCTGCCTGAGCCCTCCTCACAGACACTGGTACAAAATGATCTGATGCTCCAAGCCAGGGCTCAGCAACCTTTGGCGCTCCAGCTGCTGTGAAACTACAACTCCCAGCATGCTTGGCTGTTCTGCTAACTCCTATAAAAGTGAATGGAGCATTCTGGGAGTTGTAGTCTCAAAACACCTGGAGTGCAGGAGGTTGCTGATCCCTGCTCTAGGCAATAACTAATGTCCGAGCATCAGATACTGATACACCTGGCCAACGGCCGCAGGGGCCCTCCTGAATTCAACTGTATCTCCGTCCTCAGAATGGTGATAGGGCAGAATTTTATGCTGCACTGTAGTATTTGGTTTTGCTGAAGAGGTATATTCTTCTGTAGTACGGTACTGCAGGCCCTGCCCACTTCTGTTGTCTCTGCCTACTTGTGTTGTCCCGCCTAATGTGAATTTGGACTTTTCTACAATTTGGGGCACTTTTAGGTTTTTTTCCACCCCCTCCTGAGCTCACAATATCATCTGAGCTAGCAGGGAACCTAATAGACCGGCCAGTATCCTGCCTCCTGATTGGCGGTCAGGTTGCCTGAAGAGCATTGTGGGGGAGTCCACCAGCTGTGATCCTTCATCTTTATCCTCCATGCCCTGACATATTCGCTAGTGTACTGAACTGTAAAAGTAAAATGGCGGGCACCGCTTTCCACAATTCGTCAGAAGCAAAACAACTAAACAAATCATTTTTCTGGAATTTGTAATGAACTCAATTGAATTAGAATCAGTTCACTCGTCTCCAGTTACAGCGAAGAGGCTCTAACAAAAAGTCACCAAGCCGTGAAATAAACGAAGCAGCCTGATTAGGTGGGCACAGATGTGACCCCTCACCATGTATTACAGCATGGTATGACCACTGAGGTCTACAGAGCTTCACTATGGCTCCTCTTCTACTTTATGGGACCATATTGTACCTCTGTCTGCTATTAATACAAAGGCATATGTATGTTCGTTCTGCCAGAGGCCACAATAAGAAGGCCCTCTGCCCTATAGGGTGGAACATGTCTGTGTAGGCATTGACTGATCACCTTGTTGTTGGGTAGAGGGTTCCAGGTTTCCACTTAGATTCAGAACCATTCATTTCCCCATTTCCTAGACGGAACATGGTATCCCGACACTCTACAGGAAGTGATGACACAGATCATTGACAGAGCGACATGTGACCAGCTCTACCATATGTTCTCCGACATCAGCAGCAACCAGACCATCATCCTAGATGACATGATATGTTCTGGTTACACAAATGGAGGCTTCTGCCGGGTAAGTACGAGTGGTGCAGAGATGGGCGAGGCTGCTGTCTTCCATTGGACCCACCTGTAGGTGCACGGCGATCAATAGCCAGGACCACATACATCTGCCCATGCTGAGGACTTCCACTTTATCTTCCACAGTTACATAGAGATCTGGGATATTCACACTTGCAGAACTTGTACAGTAAATTATAATGGGTGCTCCGCCCGCTGCCCTGTGCCCTCCAGCAAATGGAGGACAACAAAACTTAGAACAATTGGTGTCTGTAGATGGGGGTAACTGAGGGCTGAAGGGTCAGGATGGAAAAGCCCCCAGCTTGGGCCCCAGCACAACCTCTCCTCCTGATTGCCGGCAACAGCTTTTCTTAAGTGAGCCATAGATGCAGCACTGGCGCCGGTGATTGCAGCGCACTTACATCCGCTCTGATTGGCGCCCTCCACTTCCTAAACGTCGGCTGCAGCATCCCAGGTGTTTGACAGAGAGAGGGGGGGCCACACCACATTGCATTCTTTGCAGTTCTATGCATGCACCTGCTCTCTGGTGTCAGACCTTCAGAATATTCACTTTCCTTGGATCCACCCACCAGACTAGGATGATTCCATAGGATGACATTTTTCACTAATTTCACAAATAATGACCTTTCTGTGGAAATTGCTGCCATTTGTGTCTTCCAGGGAGACCCCGGGGGACCTCTGGTGTGTAAAGTAAACAGTGTCTGGTATGAAGCGGGCATCGTAAGTTGGGCGAAAGGATGTGCTTTACCTTACCTCCCTGGGGTGTACACCTTAGTACCGGCCCATGCAGCATGGATCCAGAGCTATGTTCCCGATGCGACCTTCATTGACCTTGTAGACATACCCCTGCCTACACCTGCGGATTCTACACCAGAAGGTAAGATGTGGACACCACTACTCAGGCACAATCCTGTGGAAAGTCATTTACAAGAGCCTTGGACCAGACACCTTGTGCATCCACCGTGCAGGCTCCACACTTCTCTTCTAAACATGTTGGGGGTCATTTATTTAAGGGGTTGTGTCACTTCAGAAAGTGGCATGTAATGTAGAGACCGGCGCCTCTTCATAACAGCACCAGCTATAGGGCTTATTAAGACCAGCCTCTAAAACACTGGTCTTAAAGGGTTTGTCTCACTTCAGCAAGTGGCATGTATCATGTAGAGAAAGTTAATACAATACATTTCTTAATGCCCATGTCTCACGACCATGAGAGTGTGCATAGACTAGCACTTATTTCTACAGTGTGCAAGCACGACCACCACTGCTGGATTACAGGGTGGTCGTAACCATGGAAAAAAGAAGTGTATGTTGCATAAGGCAAGTTCCAAGTTCCAGCCCACTCCACGTCCACTATTTTTGACCTGACGTGAGTGGGGAAAAGTCACAGATTGCAGCGCAATGTGCGCCAGAAATACGCCTACTGGTTAGTATTTCTGGTTAGTGAATGACCCCCTTTATTTTACAAAAGAAACAGAATTTTTTTTTTTTACATAACCACAATTTCTCCAATGAATTAAAAATGTGAAAAAAAAAAAAAAGTTTTTGTGAAGTAGAGGAAGAAGATTGAGGAGATTGAGATGAGAAGGAGATTGATATAGACCATAGAGCCCACAGCGAAGTGGTGGCTACCTCCAAGTCAGGATCACTGTCCTCACGGAAACCCCCTGAACTCCGGAAAACTCGGAGAGACAGATTCCCAGTTGAGCTCTTACCGTAATTCAGGGAGGTTTTCCGTGGTAGCAGAAGTGCGTAGCATGTAAAAAGTGCAAATTGCTTTATTGGGGACCCAGGTCACTCTTGAGCTGGCCATAGATATTAAATGTACATTGGTGGGATCAGCAACCATCTAATGCGATCTCCAAACCCTCTCCTGATGGCCAAACCCTCCTCTGTTACTAATGAGAATACATGCATGTTCAACTGAGCCGATCGTCCATGTGCATGTCAAGATAAGGAGAGATAGCTGTTGGTTGAACGAATGTTTGGCCAGCAGCTATTTCATGTCTATGGCCAGTCATAGTCCAACCTAAGGTCTTGCTTTTGCTTCCTCTGGAATTACATAGGCTGATGGGTGGTTTGTTACCTATTTACACCTATAACATTGATTGCATGTAGATGGAGATGTGACCAAACATTTTAGTGGATGTCCTGTTATGGAGATATTGGCCATGATATGGTGATGCATATTTCAGCCTTCATCGCCTTGTAATGACCTATATAACTCCATAGGAAATTCACCTTCAGCGTTTTTATAGACAGGAAGTTTGCTCACCTCTACGCAGTTGTTCATTATCATCTTTGTTGTAATAATTTCATGTCTGTATTATGTTATTCCAGTAACGACTTCTCCGCCCCAGACCACTCAGCTGAACCTCAATTATACCTCAACCTCACCCAGTAATTATGTTTGCGGCTCTCCGATGTTCACTGACCGAATTGTAGGGGGCATGGATGCTGTGGATGGAGAATGGCCCTGGCAGATCAGCCTGCGGTACATGGGATCTCATATCTGTGGTGGGTCCTTGATCTCTAACCAGTGGGTCCTGACTGCTGCTCATTGCTTTGGATAGTAAGTTTTACTCGTGACCATGTGTATTATTTCCCTCGAGACACCGAATACTGGACCCAAAGTGTCTATTCCTAATATGTTTCCTATGTTCTTCACAGCTCCATCAACCCAGACTATTATTTTATCGTGGCGGGGGAATACCAGCTCTCCATCACCGGTTACCATGAATATTATGTCTATGTAGAGCAAATTATAATTTACCCCACATTTGCTGGGGAAGGGACCAGTGGAGACATTGCCCTAATCAAGCTGACTGACCCTGTCCCCTACACCAACTACATCCTGCCTATCTGTTTACCATCTTTGTCTGTCAGCTTCCCGACTGGTTTGGAATGCTGGGTAACTGGCTGGGGGAACACTGGATCTGGTGGTGAGTCTTCATTTATTACTTGTTCCTCAACTGCTGTGGTTTTTAGCAAGAATTTCCTAAATACTATTTCAGTCCATATATATCTCAATTAGAGATGAGCGAATTGAAGTTGATGAAGTGGAATTCCATCCGAATGTCAGGAAAAATTTGATTTGCAGCGAATGCGAATTTCCTCGCGCTTCGTGGTAATGAATTGCAATTTTTTCATAAAATGGCGGCTACTCGTGTGAGGATTGAGGACATGGGGCTGGGAAGGCGGGATCACCCAGATTGACATGCATTTAGCCAATCAGCAGCCAGCCTGCCCTGTGATGTCACAGCCCTAGAAATATGGAAGCCATTTTAGATTGTGCCATTTTCCAGCGTTCTGAGTGCAGAGACAGACGTGAGAAAGAGCTAGGGACTTCAATTGGAAAAACCTCATTGTGAACAAAAAGAACTGAAAAAATTACTTACAAGTGCAGGGAAAGAGTATTTGGGGATCCAAATAGCCATTATACAGCTCTGTCATTCCATAAATTTGTTCTTGGGGTGCAAGTCCTGTGTTGAAAAGCCTTTAGTGGCTTATATCTGTGGAAAAAGTTCACTTCTGCAGTTATATATGTTGAAAGCGTACAGAAAGAAAAATATATACGCACTTTAGTAACATAGTAACATAGTAACATAGTACATAAGGCCGAAAAAAGACATTTGTCTATCCAGTTCGGCCCGTTATCCCGCAAACTGATCCAGAGGAAGGCAAAAAAAAAAACCCTGTGAGGTAGAAGCCAATTTTCCCCACTTTAGGGGAATAATAAATTCCTTCCCGAGTCCAATCAGGCATCAGAATAACTCCCTGGATCAACGACCCCTCTCTAGTAGCTATAGCCTGTAATATTATTACACTCCAGAAATACATCCAGGCCCCTCCTGAATTCTTTTATTGTACTCACCATCACCACCTCCTCAGGCAGAGAGTTCCATAGTCTCACTGCTCTTACCGTAAAGAGTCCATAGTCTCACTGCTCTTACCGTAAAGAGTCCATAGTCTCACTGCTCTTACAGTAAAGAGTCCATAGTCTCACTGCTCTTACAGTAAAGAGTCCACAGTCTCACTGCTCTTACAGTATAGAGTCCATAGTCTCACTGCTCTTACCGTAAAGAATCCATAGTCTCACTGCTCTTACCGTAAAGAGTCCATAGTCTCACTGCTCTTACCGTAAAGAGCCCATAGTCTCACTGTTCTTACAGTAAAGAGTCCATAGTCTCACTGCTCTTACAGTAAAGAGTCCATAGTCTCACTGCTCTTACAGTAAAGAGCCCATAGTCTCACTGCTCTTACAGTATAGAGTCCATAGTCTCACTGCTCTTACAGTACAGAGTCCATAGTCTCACTGCTCTTACAGTACAGAGTCTATAGTCTCACTGCTCTTACAGTATAGAGCCCATAGTCTCACTGCTCTTACAGTAAAGAGTCCACAGTCTCACTGCTCTTACTGTATAGAGTCCATAGTCTCACTGCTCTTACAGTACAGAGTCCATAGTCTCACTGCTCCTACAGTAAAGAGTCCATAGTCTCACTGCTCTTACAGTAAAGAGTCCATAGTCTCACTGCTCTTACAGTAAAGAGTCCATAGTCTCACTGCTCTTACAGTAAAGAGTCCATAGTCTCACTGCTCTTACAGTAAAGAGTCCATAGTCTCACTGCTCTTACAGTAAAGAGCCCATAGTCTCACCGCTCTTACAGTAAAGAGTCCATAGTCTCACTGCTCTTACCGTAAAGAGTCCACAGTCTCACTGCTCTTACTGTATAGAGTCCATAGTCTCACTGCTCTTACAGTACAGAGTCCATAGTCTCACTGCTCCTACAGTATAGAGTCCATAGTCTCACTGCTCTTACAGTAAAGAGTCCATAGTCTCACTGCTCTTACAGTAAAGAGTCCATAGTCTCACTGCTCTTACAGTAAAGAGTCCATAGTCTCACTGCTCTTACAGTATAGAGTCCATAGTCTCACTGCTCTTACAGTAAAGAGTCCATAGTCTCACTGCTCTTACCGTAAAGAGTCCACAGTCTCACTGCTCTTACTGTATAGAGTCCATAGTCTCACTGCTCTTACAGTACAGAGTCCATAGTCTCACTGCTCCTACAGTATAGAGTCCATAGTCTCACTGCTCTTACAGTAAAGAGTCCATAGTCTCACTGCTCTTACAGTAAAGAGTCCATAGTCTCACTGCTCTTACAGTAAAGAGTCCATAGTCTCACTGCTCTTACAGTATAGAGTCCATAGTCTCACTGCTCTTACAGTAAAGAGTCCATAGTCTCACTGCTCTTACTGTATAGAGTCCATAGTCTCGCTGCTCTTACAGTAAAGAGTCCATAGTCTCACTGCTCTTACTGTATAGAGTCCATAGTCTCGCTGCTCTTACAGTACAGAGTCCATAGTCTCACTGCTCTTACCGTAAAGAGTCCATAGTCTCACTGCTCTTACTGTATAGAGTCCATAGTCTCACTGCTCTTACAGTAAAGAGTCCATAGTCTCACTGCTCTTACAGTATAGAGTCCATAGTCTCACTGCTCTTACAGTAAAGAGTCCATAGTCTCACTGCTCTTACAGTAAAGAGTCCAGAGTCTCACTGCTCTTACAGTAAAGAATACTTTTCAATGTTTGTGTACAAACCTTCTGTCCTCCAGACGCAGAGGATGTCCCCTCGTCACAGTCACAGTCCTGGGGATAAATAGATGATGGGAGTGATCTCTGTACTGACCCCTGATATATTTATACATAGTAATTAGATCTCCCCTCAGTCGTCTTTTTTCTAAAGTGAATAACCCTAATTGTGATAATCTTTCAGGGTACTGTAGTTGCCCTATTCCAGTTATTACTTTAGTTGCCCTCCTCTGGACCCTCTCCAGCTCTGCTATGTCTGCCTTGTTTACAGGAGCCCAGAACTGTACACAGTCCTCCATGTGTGGTCTGACTAGCGATTTGTAAAGTGTTAGGACTATGTTCTCATCACGGGCATCTATGCCCCTTCTGATGCAACCCATTATCTTATTGGCGTTGGCAGCAGCTGCCTGACACTGGTTATTGCAGCTTAGTTTGCTGTTTATTAAAATTCCTAGGTCCTTTACCATGTCAGTGTTACCGAGTGTTTTACCATTTAGTATGTACGGGTGACTTGCATTATTCCTTCCCATGTGCATAACCTTACATGTGTTAAACCTCATCTGCCACTTATCTGCCCAAGCCTCCAATCTATCCAGATCCCTCTGTAGTAGTATACTGTCCTCTGTAGTGTATATATATATATACAGTATACTGTCCTCTGTAGTGTATATACAGTATACTGTCCTCTGTAGTATATATATACAGTATACTGTCCTCTGTAGTATATATACAGTATACTGTACTCTTAGTATATTTATACAGTATACTGTCCTCTGTAGTGTGTATATATATACAGTACACTGTCCTCTGTAGTATATTTATACATTATACTGTCCTCTGTAGTATATATACAGTATACTGTCCTCTGTAGTATCTATACAGTATACTGTCCTCTGTAGTATATATACAGTATACTGTCCTCTGTAGTATATATATATACAGTATACTGTCCTCTGTAGTATATATACAGTATACTGTCCTCTGTAGTATATATATACAGTATACTGTCCTCTGTAGTATATACAGTATACTGTCCTCTGTAGTATCTATACAGTATACTGTCCTCTGTAGTATGTATATACAGTACACTGTCCTCTGTAGTATATATACAGTATACTGTCCTCTGTAGTGTATATATATACAGTATACTGTCCTCATCAGTGTAAATTACTTTACACAGTTTAGTGTCATCTGCGAAAATTTATACTTTACTACAGTATGCAAGCCTTCTACAAGATCATTAATAAATATATTGAAAAGAATAGGGCCCAAAACTGACCCCTGAGGTACTCCACTAGTGACAGTGACCCAATCTGAGTGTTTACCGGTAATAACCACCCTCTGTTTTCTATCATTGAGCCAGTTACTTACCCACTTACAGACGTTTTCTCCCAGTCCGAGCATTCTCATTTTATATACTAACCTTTTATGCGGTACAGTGTCAAATGCTCTGGAAAAGTCCAGATATACATCATCCATTGATTCGCCGCTGTCAAGTCTAGAACTTACCTCCTCATAGAAACTGATTAAATTAGTTTGACATGACCGATCCCTCACGAAGCCATGCTGATATGGCGTTATTTGCTTATTTCCGTTAAGATGCTCTAAGATAGCATCTCTCAGAAAACCTTCAAACAGTTTACCCACAGCAGATGTTAGACTTACCGGCCTATAGTTTCCAGGCTCTGTTTTTGGCCCCTTTTTGAATATTGGCACCACATTTGCCATTCGCCAATCCTGTGGGACATTCCCTGTCAGTACAGAGTCCGCAAATATCAGAAATAAGGGTCTGGCTATGACATTACTTAATTCCCTTAGGATACGGGGGTGTATGCCATCCGGTCCTGGCGATTTGTCTATTTTAATCTTTTTAAGTCGCTGTTGTACTTCTTCCTGGGTCAGACAGAACACTTTTAATGGGGAATTTATTTTTACATTCTGCATTTCATCTGACAGTTTATATTCCTCAGTGAATACATTGGAGAAAATAAAATTTAACAGCTTTGCTTTCTCCTCGTCGCTCTCTGCGACTTCCCCCTCATTACTCTTTAAAGGGCCGACACCTTCAGATTTATACTTTTTAACATTTATATAATTGAAGAATATTTTAGGGTTAGTTTTACTCTCTTTGGCAATTAATCTCTCGGTCTCTAGTTTGGCCGCTTTTATTTGTTTTTTACATGTTCTATTTTTTTCCTTATAGTTTTTCAGTGCTTCCTCGCTCTCCTCCTGTTTTAGTGTTTTATATGCTTTCTTTTTGTCATTTATTGCTTTCTTTACAGTTCTGTTTATCCACATTGGTTTATTTTTGTTCCTTAACCTTTTATTCCTATAAGGTATGTACCTCTCACAATGAGATTTTAGGATGTTTTTAAAGATATCCCATTTTGTGGCTGTATTTTTATTTTTGAGGACTTTATCCCATTTAGTTAGTCCTATGGCCTCTCTTAGTTGGCTAAATTTAGCTTTTTTGAAGTTTGGTATTTTTGTTCCTCCCTGTAGAAACGCTCTCTTGAATGATAATTGGAAGGTTATTACTTTATGGTCACTATTTCCCCGGTGTCCCCCGACCTGCACGTCTGTTGTTCTGTCAGGTCTATTGGTTAATATTAAGTCCAGTATGGCCGTCCCTCTAGTCGGGTCCTGAACCAGTTGGGAGAGGTCATTGTCTTTAGTTATTGCCAAGAATCTGTTTCCTTTATGAGATATACAAGTTTCAGTTTCCCAGTCTATATCTGCGGAGTTCCCCCATAATAACCACCTCATTATGATTTGCCGCCTCGTCTTTCTCGTTTACTAGTAGATTTTCTGTGGACTCCGGTCTATTAGGTGGTTTATAGTAAACTCCTATTAGTAATTTATTGTTGTTTTTAGCTCCATGTATCTCTCCCCACAGAGACTCCACATGTCCATGTCCATCACTTATATCTTCACGGAGTGTGGGCTTTAGACAGGACTTTACATAAAGGAGAACCCCTCCCCCTCTCCGGTTTTGACGATCCTTTCTAAACAGACTATAACCTTGTACATTAACCGCCCAGTCATAGCTATCATCCAGCCATGTCTCAGTTATTCCCACTGTCATAGCTATCATCCAGCCATGTCTCAGTTATTCCCCCTGTCATAGCTATCATCCAGCCGTGTCTCAGTTATTCCCAATGTCATAGCTATCATCCAGCCATGTCTCAGTTATTCCCACTGTAATAGCTATCATCCAGCCGTGTCTCAGTTATTCCCACTGTCATAGCTATCATCCAGCCGTGTCTCAGTTATTCCCAATGTCATAGCTATCATCCAGCCATGTCTCAGTTATTCCCCCTGTCATAGCTATCATCCAGCCATGTCTCAGTTATTCCCACTGTCATAGCTATCATCCAGCCGTGTCTCAGTTATTCCCACTGTCATAGCTATCATCCAGCCATGTCTCAGTTATTCCCCCTGTCATAGCTATCATCCAGCCGTGTCTCAGTTATTCCCACTGTCATAGTCCTCCTCACACATCACTAATTCCAGTTCCCCGGTTTATTAGTCAGGCTTCTGCCATTAGTATGCATACATTTGAGAGGTTTATGTATATTTTTTACCCTACACCTTTCCTTCTGAACTGTTCTGGTCCCTCCTTCCATTCCTCCCCCAGTCCCACTACCTGCCCCCGGTCTCTATCTGCACTATCTTCCTTTCCTATAATGTAATTACCCTCCCCCCCAGTCCCTAGTTTAAACACTGGGGGGAAGGGTGTTATTTGTGGCAAAAACATTTAGTGGCCTATTTCTGTACAAAAAGACAAAAATACGCGCACTTGGGGTGCAGTTATTTCTGCTAAGTGTTTAGTGGCCTGTTTCAGTACATAAAGAAAAATATATTCTCAGTTCACTTCTGCAGTTATATGTGGTGAAAGCGTTCAGTGTCCTATTTCAGTACAAAACGAAAACTATATACGCATTTCACTTCGGGTTTTATTATTATTTCAGTACAAAAACAAATTTTAATCAGCGTTCAGCGCTGTAGGTATATGCGGTAAAATCTCCATGATCTCTCCATGATAAATCTGCAGCGTGGGGGCCCCGTGTGGCTTCTACACACTTTCAAAATAATCCTTCAGCGGGGCAAATAGATGTCCGGATGACCGGGACGCTCCATGACTTTCCCAGGAGCTGCTGTCGGGAGCAGCGGTTCATTTATGAGATGTCCGTATAATGCGGGGGGAATCCGAAGACCCTCTCCATCTCCGTGCTCAATTATATGTGGTTAAATCTTTATTGTCGTTTTTCAGTGGAAAAACAAACTTTTTTCAGCGTTTAGCGCTGCAGCAATATGTGGTAAAATCTTTATTGAAGTATTTTGGTTGAAAAACCAAAATTAATTCAGCGGTCAGCGCTGCGGTTATATGCGGTAAGATCTTTAGTGACGTATCTTAATGAACTCCAAAGACATACTGATAGGGACCTTAGATTGTGAGCCCCATTGGGGATAGTTAGATGCAAATGTCTGTAAAGCGCTGCGGAATATAGTAGCGCTATATAAGCGCATAAAATAAATAAACTTTGTGACTCTTCCGAGCTCAAAGCCATCTTGACGCTTTGTCTTCTCATTGTCTGTAGCTACAAGAGGCCTGTTCATGCCAGGCAGGTTCCCCCAGAAGTATCTTGATCAATCGACACTCATCGTCATTGTGCCACTCTGTGGCCTCCTCCTGATGCTGCTGCCACCTCCAGACTCTGTCATTGTGCCACTCTGTGGCCTACTTATGCTGCTGCCACATCCACACTCTGTCATTGTGCCACTCTGTGGCTTCCTCATGCTGCTGCCACCTCCAGACTCTGTCATTGTGCCACTCTGTGGCCTACTTATGCTGCTGCCACATCCACACTCTGTCATTGTGCCATTCTGTGGCCTCCTCCTGATTCTGCTGCCACCTCCAGACTCTGTCATTGTGCCACTCTGTGGCCTACTTATGCTGCTGCCACATCCACACTCTGTCATTGTGCCATTCTGTGGCTTCCTCATGCTGCTGCCAACTCCAGACTCTGTCATTGTGCCACTCTGTGTCCTCCTCCTGGTGCTGCCGATACCTACAGACTTTGTCACTGTGCCACTCTGAGGCTTCCTCGTGCTGCTGCCACCTTCAGACTCGGTCATTGTGCCACTCTGTGGCCTACTCATGCTGCTGTCACATCCACACTCTGTCATTGTGCCACTCTGTGGCTTCCTCCTGATTCTGCTGCCACCTCCAGACTCTGTCATTAGGCCACTCTGTGGCCTACTTATGCTGCTGCCACATCCACACTCTGTCATTGTGCCATTCTGTGGCTTCCTCATGCTGCTGCCAACTCCAGACTCTGTCATTGTGCCACTCTGGGGCCTCCTCCTGATGCTGCTGCTGCCGACACCTCAAGACTCTGTCATTGGGCCACTCTGTGGCCTCCTCATGCTGCTTCCATCTCACCACTATGTCATAGGGCCACTCTGTGGACTTCTCGTGCTGTTCCCACCCTCCCCACTTCACGACTGGGCCACTATTTTGGCTTTCGGCCTGGCTGACATCATCAATTATTTGACCTTTCTTCTGATCTGTCAAAAGGAAGGAAAAACTGTCTGTGTAGCAGCTGTAAGGCCTGTACGGTCCCATCAGAATTGGCTTATGATTTGGTAGCCAAAAGCAGGAGTGGGTACAAAACACAGAAGACATGCAAATATTCCATTCATGTGTCATCTCTGTTTTGGATCCACTCCTGTTTTTTTTGGCATTAGCAATACTGATGGATTACTGAGCAAATGCTGACCGAGTGAAGGTGGATGCTTCACAGACAGGATCCGATTTTTGGGGGTTATTGTTCTGACGGATCAGAGGAAGGGCAAAATAATCAGTGACGTCACCACAACCTTACTGCTGACCCCCTCTCCACTCTGTCGGGGGCTCTACTTGTATCAGTGTTTAATAGAACAGGTTCTGTAGACATCTATGTGGAATCAGCTGACGACGGTGTAAAAGGAGTGCGCTTCTTCTTGGTGCTAACATTGACCTGTAAGGCTAAGTTCACACTTGAGTTATTTGGTCAGTTTTGGCCCCGTGACTGCGCAAATTAGTGAAGTGTGCAGTGATTCTAAGAGCGACGCCTGTCATCTGCCTGTCATACGGACTCACAGTATTATTTCTCTACCACAGCAGACTCCCTATGTGTCTTACTGCAAGGCACTGTGTTCTACATCACTATAAAGGCTCTGCAGACAGGAAATAGCCATTTTTTAATGTAATTCGCTGCAAATTTTTCCTAAAAATTCGGCGACCTGGACTTCGCTCATCTCTAATCTCAATGGCAGTACTGTCATTAATGAGTACAAAGCTCCTCTGAGTCTTCTCTGATTCAAATAAAACCAGTGGTCTGATGGCGAATGCAAAATTGAGCATAGTTTATGGTGGACGGTCTTTCCATGAGTCAAGACAATGTGGCTGAAATATCTTTCTAGGTTATACACCCGGATTTAAATCCCAAACCCAATACTTACTTGGAGCTTTTTCTATTTCCTCTTGTAGCTCCATCTTCTGGATAGTGTAGATTTCAAATCTGCAAATTTATAAGGCAGACAAATTGTAAGGCAGAACACAGTAAACTCCAGTCATGGTTATAGAAGGTGAAAGAAGTTCTCTGTGTTGACAAATCATACTGATAAGAAAGTCCCTTTGACAATAAGCAGCTCACAAAGTGTCTCCTTGCTGAGTCCCCACCAATCAGTTGTAATATGAAGAGGAATCTGCCGGTAAGTGATTCGTTTCCCTACAGCACTATCATAGGAGATCTGGCACAGATCCTCCAGAGCAGGGGTGCACAACCTTTTTTGGTCTGTGGGCCGCATTGTCACATCGCTCTATTTCAAGGGGCCGCAAATTAAAAAAATGTTGATCGGCGCTCATCTGCCTATTACACAAGCCAGTGCAAAGTGACTGGGGAGGAGTGATCACTGCCATAGTCGTGCTGCAGATAATCGGACATCTTTCATCCTGATAAAATATGCAAATCAGCCGACAAATGAGCGATTCCTTGTTTATCAACTGATCAGCTGCACGATTATACCGGCCAGATATAAGATATGAGCGCTCCTATGAACACTTGTTCCCAGTAATTGTCCCAAATATCATGCTGCAGCATGACCCCTGAAACCGAAGAGTTAGGCTGGGTTCACACCTGAGCGTTTAACAGCGCGTTCCTACGCGCTGTAAAACGCTCAACAGGCAAGAACCAATGATCCCCTATGGGCATGGTTCTCATCTGAGCGTTTTACAGCGCGTACGAACGCGCTGCAAAACGCCCTACGCCCCAAGAAGTACAGACACTTCTTTGGGGCGTATGGTCACTCGTTCCCGTACATAGACTTCCGGGAACGCGTGACAATGGGCGTTGCTTGTTGCCGGAGCCGCGTCTGTAAACGCACGATAAAATTGCGCATACAGAGCGCTCCTTCGGTACGCTCAGGTGTGAACCCAGCATCATACTTACCTGCTCCCCGCCTCTCCGAACTGCCTCCGCTGTTTACACCTGGCAGTGCATGGACATGGTCATACACCACTCCAGACAATGACTGGCTTAGGCGGTTATGTGGCCACAAGTAGCGTGTCACTGCTGAAGCCAGTCATTGACTGGAGCCGTGCAAGTGACCATGGCCATGCACTGTCAGGTGTAAACAGAGCAGGAACCAGAAGATGGAGGCAGCGGAGGCAGCGCAGAGGACCAGAGCGGAGTGGAGCAAGTAATTATGAATTTTCTATTTCAGAGGCCATGCTGCAGGAACTTGTTAAAAATCATTTTTACCAGAAAAGTGGCGACATTTCCTTCCATCCTGCCTCCTATTGATAAATCAGCGGTTTCCTTCACTGCAGAGGACGGAGCTCACTGGTTATCACATCTCCTGCCAATCCAGTTATAGGCGTCCTGCAGTAACCAGTAAGCACATTACCTTGCTAGTGGGGAAGGCGCCTATTGGTTAACGCTTGAATGACCAGGCCCGAAAAGGCCTTAATGACCAGACACTTTTTTGTGATTTAGCGCGCGTGGTGGTTCAAATGGTTGTAACTATCTTATTTGTTGGACTACCAAGATAATTTTTGCAACAATTTTTATTTGGGGGAAACTGTACAAAACGTTTTTTAAAAGTATATATTTTTTCAAACTATCCTTATTCTTTAAATATGCAAACTGACGCCAAAATAAATTATTATAATTAGTTCTCTATTTTGTGTATTTTGCTATATAATATGAAAAGTTTCACGTGAATGGGGCGGTAATGGTGACGGTTTTGATTGGTGTGGGTGTCTTTTCTTTTATGTATGAATTTTTATTTTTTTATTTCTGCTGCATAATATGTCCCCCAAGAGGTCATAAAAAGACCTTGGGGGACACTGTCACTTTTTAAAATTTTGCACTTTTTCATAAAAAGACTGTGGTGGGACAGTGAACACTCTTTTATTAAGCACTTTTTCTTTTTTTTTTAATTTTTTTAATTTATTTAGTTTTCAAATTTTTTTTTATCATTTTTTTTTACTTTTTTTAAAATATATTTTTACCACATAATTTGTCCCCAAGAGGTCACTAAAAGACCTTTGGGAGACAATAAGTGAATTTTTTTTTGTACTTTTTCCACTGTAACTGGAGCATCCAAAGGAGCCCCAGTTACAGGGAAACCAGCCTGCTGCGGAGGCTTTGTACCAGGGCAGCGCTCCTCTGTTCCCGAGACACCCAGCGATCACGTGATCGCTGGGTCTACACTGTAGAGCGCTCATAGAGGAGAAGGCAGAATCTCTAATAAAGCGCTTCTGTCTTCTCCTCGGCTTCCCCGCTCTCACTAATAGCCGGGGACCCTTTCTGCTCCTGATACAGTGCACAAGCAAAACCTGTGATCCATCTGCTGTGCGGCGCTCTGTGCAGAAACACAGCTGATTGCAGGATCAGCTGTGTTTCTGCCCAGCAGGGCGGGGGCCGCAAACCATGGCTCTGGGGGCCGCATGCGGCCCGCGGGCCGCAGGTTGTGCACCCCTGCTCCAGAGAGATGGATGTTATTTGAAACCATTCTCTGCTCTGACCAAGAAATGAGGATCCAGTACACAGGACCCTACACTTAGTCGGGTATTGGAAACTTGGTTTTCTAAACTACACCAAACCTTAGAAGAAATGTAGAAGAACCACTAGATGAGAGGTTGGTCCTTTTATCAATGTTTAGAACTCAATTCTACAAAGAATGGTTGCACTTGTACAATGTAATAGTCATGTGTAGATAGATGAGAAGCCTCACAATGTCTTATGTAACACCACAGTGAATCTACTATATCCTAAGACTCTTCAAGAAGTGATGACCCCACTGATTGACTACAAAAAGTGTGATGCTATGTACCACGTTAACTCTAATGTGAATGCGAACACCAGCATTATCAAGGATGATATGATATGTTCCGGGTACGAAAATGGAATGAAGGATTCATGCCAGGTACACAGATTTATATCTTGTTCTTCCTTTTCATACTCCTTAGAAGTCACTTAACAGCTTTCATAGCTGATGGGCGTCTATGGAGAGGAGAAATGTTTATTACTTGACTTTTCAGATGATAAAGCCAGAGATGAGGTCATAAGTGGAATATCTAGCTTGTCTTTCCTTCTAGACAATATTCTCCATATGTGTTCTGACGACATCTCAGTGTTTTGGTTGTTTAGTGCTGTGGACAATGCTGGTCAATGACTTACACCTAACAATTACTCAAGACAAGATGTCCTCTCAGCAGGCCAAGTGGTCACCAATTCTGTCTTTTTCCCTCAGGGAGACTCTGGAGGACCTCTGGTGTGTGAAGTAAATGGTGCATGGTACCAGGCTGGCATTGTCAGTTGGGGCGAGGGATGTGCTAAACCTTATCGCCCTGGAGTCTACACTCTCACTACTTTCTACCAGCATTGGATACAAAGTTACATCCCAGAACTTAACTTCATAAACCCGGGTCCAACTGTAGCTTCAACTAAAGTTGGTCCAACTGTAGCTTCAACTGAAGGCGATCCAACTGTAGCTTCAACTGAAGGCGGTCCAACTGTAGCTTCAACTGAAGGTGATCCAACTGTAGCTTCAACTGAAGGTGGTCCAACTGTAGCTTCAACTAAAGGTGGTCCAACTGTAGCTTCAACTAAAGGTGATCCAACTGTAGCTTCAACCAAAGGTGGTCCATTTCTGTTGGTTGAACGAATGTTTGGCCAGCAGCTATTTCAGGTCTATGGCCAGTCATAGTCCACCCTAAGGTCTTGCTTTTGCTTCCTCTGGAATTACATAGGCTGATGGGTGGTTTGTTACCCATTTACACCTATAACATTGATTGCATGTAGATGTGACCGAACTTCTGAAGATCTGTTTTTGCAACATTTTAGTTGTGGGTGGATATCCTGTTATGGAGATATTGGCCATGATATGGTGATGCATATTTCAGCCTTCATCGCCTTGTAATGGCCTATATAACTCCATAGGAAATTCACCTTCAGCGTTTTTATAGACAGGAAGTTTGCTCACCTCTACGCAGTTGTTCATTATCATCTTTGTTGTAATAATTTCATGTCTGTATTATGTTATTCCAGTGACGACTTCTCTGCCCCAGACCACTCAGTTGAACCTCAGTTATACCTCAACCTCACCCAGTAATTATGTTTGCGGCTCTCCGATGTTCACTGACCGAATTGTAGGGGGCATGGATGCTGTGGATGGGGAATGGCCCTGGCAGATCAGCCTGCGGTACAAGGGATTTCATATCTGTGGTGGGTCCTTGATCTCTAACCAGTGGGTCCTGACTGCTGCTCATTGCTTTGGATAGTAAGTTTTACTCATGACCATGTGTATTATTTCCCACAAGACACTGAATATTGGACCCAAAGTGTCTATTCCAAATATGTTTCCTATGTTCTTCACAGCCCCAACAACCCAGACTATTATGTTATCGTGGTGGGGGAATACCAGCTGTCCATCACCGATTACCATGAATATTATGCCTATGTAGAGCGAATTATAATTTACCCCACATTTGCTGGGGCAGTGAACAGTGGAGACATTGCCCTTATCAAGCTGACTGACCCTGTCCCCTACACCAACTACATCCTGCCTATCTGTTTACCATCTTTGTCTGTCAGCTTCCAGACTGGTTTGGAATGCTGGGTAACTGGCTGGGGGAACACTAGATCTGGTGGTGAGTCTTCATTTATTACTTGTTCCTCAACTGCTGTGGTTTTTAGCTAGAACTTCCTAAATACTATTTCAGTCCATATATATCTCAATTAGAGATGAGCGAATCAAAGCTGATGAAGTGGAATTCCATCCGAATGTCAGGACAATTTTTATTTGCAGCGAATGCGAATTTCCTCGCGCTTCGTGGTAATGAATTGCAATTTTTCCTAAAATGGCGGCTACACGTGTGAGGATTGAGGACTTGGGGGCTGGGAAGGCGGGATCACCCAGATTGACATGCATTTAGCCAATCAGCAGCCAGCCTGCCCTGTGATGTCACAGCCCTAGAAATATGGAAGCCATTTTAGATTGTGCCATTTTCCAGCGTTCTGAGTGCAGAGACAGACGTGAGAAAGAGCTAGGGACTTCAATTGGAAAAACCTCATTGTGAACAAAAAGAACTGAAAAAATTACTTACAAGTGCAGGGAAAGATTATTTGGGGATCCAAATAGCCATTATACAGCTCTGTCATTCCAGAAATTTGTTCTTGGGGTGCAAGTCCTGTGTTGAAAAGCCTTTAGTGGCCTATATCTGTGGAAAAAGTTCACTTCTGCAGTTATATATGTTGAAAGCGTACAGAAAGAAAAATATATACGCACTTTAGTGGTGCACTCTTTTGTGGCAAAAGCATTTAGTGGCCTATTTCTGTACAAAAAGACAAAAATATGCGCACTTGGGGTGCAGTTATTTCTGCTAAAAGTGTTTAGTGGCCTGTTTCAGTACATAAAGAAAAATATACTCAGTTCACTTCTGCAGTTATATGTGGTGAAAGCGTTCAGTGGCCTATTTCAGTACAAAACGAAAACTATATACGCATTTCACTTCGGGTTTTATTATTATTTCAGTACAAAAACAAATTAGGTATATGCGGTAAAATCTCCATGATCTCTCCATGATAAATCTGCAGCGTGGGGGCCCCGTGTGGCTTCTACACACTTTCAAAATAATCCTTCAGCGGGGCAAATAGATGTCCGGATGACCGGGACGCTCCATGACCTTCCCAGGAGCTGCTGTCGGGAGCAGCGGTTCATTTCTGAGATGTCCGTATAATGCGGGGGGAATCCGAAGACCCTCTCCATCTCCGTGCTCAATTATATGTGGTTAAATCTTTATTGTCGTTTTTCAGTGGAAAAACAAACTTTTTTCAGCGTTTAGCGCTGCAGTTATATGTGGTAAAATCTTTATTGAAGTATTTTGGTTGAAAAACCAAAATTAATTCAGCGGTCAGCGCTGCGGTTATATGCGGTAAGATCTTTAATGACGTATCTTGATGAACTCCAAAGACATACTGATAGGGACCTTAGATTGTGAGCCCCATTGGGGATAGTTAGATGCAAATGTCTGTAAAGCGCTGTGGAATATAGTAGCGCTATATAAGCGCATAAAATAAATAAACTTTGTGACTCTTCCGAGCTCAAAGCCACCTTGACGCTTTGTCTTCTCATTGTCTGTAGCTACAAGAGGCCTGTTCATGCCAGGCAGGTTCCCCCAGAAGTATATTGATCAATCGACAATCATCGTCATTGTGCCACTCTGTGGCTTCCTCCTGATGCTGCCACCTCCAGACTCTGTCATTGTGCCACTCTGTGGCCTCCTCCTGATTCTCCTGCCACCTCCAGACTCTGTCATTGTGCCACTCGGTGGCCTACTCATGCTGCTGTCACATCCACACTCTGTCATTGTTCCACTCTGTGGCTTCCTCCTGATTCTGCTGCCACCTCCAGACTCTGTCATTGTGCCACTCTGTGGCCTCCTCCTGATGCTGCTGCCACCTCCAGACTCTGTCATTGTTCCACTCTGTGGCTTCCTCCTGATTCTGCTGCCACCTCCAGACTCTGTCATTGTGCCACTCTGTGGCTTCCTCCTGATGCTGCTGCCACCTCCAGACTCTGTCATTGTGCCACTCTGTGGCCTCCTCCTGATGCTGCTGCCACCTCCAGACTCTGTCATTAGGCCACTCTGTGGCCTACTTATGCTGCTGCCACATCCACACTCTGTCATTGTGCCACTCTGTGGCCTCCTCCTGATGCCGCTGCTGCCGACACCTCAAGACTCTGCTGCCGACACCTCAGCTCCTCATGCTGCTTCCATCTCACCACTATTTCATAGGGCCACTCTGTGGACTTCTCGTGCTGTTCCCACCTTCCCCACTTCACGACTGGGCCACTATTTTGGCTTTCGGCCTGGCTGACATCATCAATTATTTGACCTTTCTTCTGATCTGTCAGAAGGAAGGAAAAACTGTCTGTGTAGCAGCTGTAAGGCCTGTACGGTCCCATCAGAATTGGCTTATGATTTGGTAGCCTAAAGCAGGAGTGGGTACAAAACACAGAAGACATGGACATATTCCATTCATGTGTCATCTCTGTTTTGGATCCACTCCTGTTTTTTTGGGCATTAGCAATGCTGATGGATTACTGAGCAAATGCTGACCGATTTTTGGGGGTTATTGTTCTGACGGATCAGAGGAAGGGCAAAATAATCAGTGACGTCAACACAAACTTACTGCTGACCCCCTCTCCACTCTGTCTGGGGCTCTACTTGTATCAGTGTTTAATAGAACAGGTTCTGTAGACATCTATGTGGAATCAGCTGACGACGGTGTAAAAGGAGTGCGCTTCTTCTTGGCGCTAACATTGACCTGTAAGGCTGAGTTCACACTTGAGTTATTTGGTCATTTTTGGCCCCGTGACTGCGCAAATTAGTGAAGTGTGCAGTGATTCTAAGAGCGACGTCTGTCATCTGCAGGTCATACGGACTCACAGTATTATTTCTCTACCACAGCAGACTCCCTATGCGTCTTACTGCAAGGCACTGTGTTCTACATCACTATAAAGGCTCTGCAGACAGGAAATAGCCATTTTTTTATGTAATTCGCTGCAAATTTTTCCGAAAAATTTGGCGACCCGGACTTCGCTCATCTCTAATCTCAATGGCAGTACTGTCATTAATGAGTACAAAGCTCCTCTGAGTCTTCTCTGATTCAAATAAAACCAGTGGTCTGATGGCGAATGCAAAATTGAGCATAGTTTATGGTGGACGGTCTTTCCATGAGTCAAGACAATGTGGCTGAAATATCTTTCTAGGTTATACACCCGGAATTAAATCCCAAACCCAATACTTACTTGGGGCTTTTTCTATTTGCTCTTGTAGCTCCATCTTCTAGATAGTGTAAATTTCAAATCTGCAAATTTATAAGGCAGACAAATTGTAAGGCAGAACACAGTAAACTCCAGTCATGGTTATAGAAGGTGAAAGAAGTTCTCTGTGTTGACAAATCATACTGATAAGAAAGTCCCTTTGACAATAAGCAGCTCACAAAGTGTCTCCTTGCTGAGTCCCCACCAATCAGTTGTAATATGAAGAGGAATCTGCCGGTAAGTGATTCGTTTCCCTACAGCACTATCATAGGAGATCTGGCACAGATCCTCCAGATAGATGGATGTTATTTGAAACCATTCTCTGCTCTGACCAAGAAATGAGGATCCAGTACACAGGACCCTACACTTAGTCGGGTATTGGAAACTTGGTTTTCTAAACTACACCAAACCTTAGAAGAAATGTAGAAGAACCACTAGAGGAGAGGTTGGTCCTTTTATCAATGTTTAGAACTCAATTCTACAAAGAATGGTTGCACTTGTACAATGTAATAGTCATGTGTAGATAGATGAGAAGCCTCACAATGTCTTATGTAACACCACAGTGAATCTACCGTATCCTAAGACTCTTCAAGAAGTGATGACCCCACTGATTGACTACAAAAAGTGTGATGCTATGTACCACGTTAACTCTAATGTGAATGCGAACACCAGCATTATCAAGGATGATATGATATGTTCCGGGTACGAAAATGGAATGAAGGATTCATGCCAGGTACACAGATTTATATCTTGTTCTTCCTTTATATACTCCTTAGAAGTCACTTAACAGCTTTCATAGCTGATGGGCGTCTATGGAGAGGAGAAATGTTTATTACTTGACTTTTCAGATGATAAAGCCAGAGATGAGGTCATAAGTGGAATATCTAGCTTGTCTTTCCTTCTAGACAATATTCTCCATATGTGTTCTGACGACATCTCAGTGTTTTGGTTGTTTAGTGCTGTGGACAATGCTGGTCAATGACTTACACCTAACAATTACTCAAGACAAGATGTCCTCTCAGCAGGCCAAGTGGTCACCAATTCTGTCTTTTTCCCTCAGGGAGACTCTGGAGGACCTCTGGTGTGTGAAGTAAATGGTGCATGGTACCAGGCTGGCATTGTCAGTTGGGGCGAGGGATGTGCTAAACCTTATCGCCCTGGAGTCTACACCCTCACTACTTTCTACCAGCATTGGATACAAAGTTACATCCCAGAACTTAACTTCATAAACCTGGGTCCAACTGTAGCTTCAACTGAAGGTGATCCAACTGTAGCTTCAACTGAAGGTGATCCAACTGTAGCTTCAACTGAAGGTGGTCCAACTGTAGCTTCAACTGAAGGTGGTCCAACTGTAGCTTCAACTGAAGGTGATTCAACTGAAGGTGATCCAAATGTAGCTTCAACTAAAGGTGATCCAACTGTAGCTTCAACTAAAGTTGGTCCAACTAAAGCTCCAAATGAAGGCTCCAAGCTGCTGGGTCAAGAGATGACGACTGTGATTCTTCTTGCCTTAAGTTTAATGTTTTTTCATTACGTTTAAAAGAAATGTGTCACCAGAAAATAGCCTATTATTAAAATCACATTTTTATGTTTAAAATATTTTGTAAAATTGTTTGATGTTGTTTTTAATTTTCCATGTCCATATCTTTATTTAAACAGAACCCATGAAATCCTGCAGTTTCCACACTGGCCACTAGGCCTAATAATCGGCTCCACTTCTTGGTCTGTACAGATCACTTTACTGCAGTTACCTGCTTATCTACGCACAGAGGTGATATCTGTCATTCTAATCCTTCCTGTAATGATAAGACAGGATAGGTGATTGTCAAACCTTATCTACTCCACCTCCCTGCACAATGACCTCTGCTCAGGTCACAGAGCCTAGAAAACTCTCCCATAGAAGTCAATGAGGTCCCCACCTGACCATTGTGTCTATGGACCATGGGGCTGCCGTAAAGCAATTTTCTTAATGCTTTCTAAATGCTGTTTAGAACAGCTTAGGCAAGATGGCCGCCTATATAATCATGTACAAGATGGCCGCCCCCATAATCATGTACAAGATGGCCGCCCCCATAATCATGTTCAGGAAACAGAATAAAAAAAATCTGTAATTAGAAAATAAAAAGAGATTAGAAAAAAGTAGATGTGTTACTATCTGGTTTTAACTGTCAGGAAAAAATAATTTGGTGACACATTTCCTTTACATTACAGCTCCACTGAGCCGAGGATGGAATATGACGTGTAGGAGCTTTGTGTGTGCTGGGAGGTGGTGCACAGCAGAAGATGCTGCAGATATTCTGTGTCCTCCTCCCGGGAATACTTTGGAATGTATTTGTATTATTATGCCATTACTTAACCTTCCAATACATTTCATACTCATAGAATAATATCTACTGTAATAGGAACGTTTGATGTTCCTTTACTGAAAGCTGAAGGTTCAGATGATAAGCAACAATTCAGATTCAGCAGAGGTAACTTATTTTTCGCCCTATAAGACGCACCACCCCCTAAGACGCACCTAGGTTTTTGGGGAGGAAAATAAGAAAAAAGATATTTTTAACCAAAAGGTGTGCTTTTGGTGGGTTTGAAACTAATGGTGGTCTGTGGATGGCACTATTACTGGGGATCTGTGAAGGACACTGTTATGGAGGGATCTGTGGATGACGGACACTGTTATGGGGGGGATCTGTGGATGACGGACACTTATGGGGGATCTGTGGATGACGAACACTGTTATGGGGGGGATCTGTGGATGACGGACACTGTTATGGGGGATCTGTGGATGACGGACACTGTTATGGGGGGATCTGTGAATGACGGACACTGTTATGGGGAATCTGTGGATGACTGACACTGTTATGGGGGGATCTGTGGATGACGAACACTGTTATGGGGGGATCTGTGACGGACACTGTTATGGGGCGGGAATCTGTGGCTTACACTGTTACAGGGGGATCTGTGGCTGGCACTGTTACAGGGGGGGATCTGTGGCTGGCACTGTTACAGGGGGGATCTGTGGCTGGCACTGTTACAGGGGGGGGAATCTGTGGCTGGCACTGTTACAGGGGGGGGAATCTGTGGCTGGCACTGTTACAGGGGGGGATCTGTGGCTGGCACTGTTACAGGGGGGGATCTGTGGCTTGCACTGTTACAGGGGGGATCTGTGGCTGGCACTGTTACAGGGGGGGGAATCTGTGGCTGGCACTGTTACAGGGGGGGGAATCTGTGGCTGGCACTGTTACAGGGGGGGATCTGTGGCTGGCACTGTTACAGGGGGGGATCTGTGGCTTGCACTGTTACAGGGGGGGATCTGTGGCTTGCACTGTTATATATGTGCCATCCACAGACCCCCTAAGCCCAAAACAGTGCCATCCACAGACCCCCCCCAGCCCAAAACTGTGCCATCCACAGATGTCCCCAATAAAAATGTCATCCCCCCCCCGCCGCTCCAGTATACTAATATAAAATGTCTTATTCAATTAATAGTTATTAAACATGCCCCCCCCCCCCCCCAATTCAGATGGTGGGCTGTCATTACCCTTTTTTTAAGGTTATTATTTGTGTGCACAGATTCGGCATTGTTGCTGTTCTAAGGAGAGTTTACTTTCACGATATTTGGCAAAACTTTTTGATAAACCAGTTGATAATATTTTTGTATGTTTGGAGAATGGGTTTATGGGTATGAGGAGGTCCTTGCTGATCCCGTGCTCACTGCAGAGGGTTTGGAACAGACTGAAGAAGATCCTTAAATCTTCCGGTCCGTTTGTTTTCACCCCTCTGTGGGAGAACAGGGGGCTGGAGGAGTTCTTCAAAATTACAGATTTTGGTTATTGGGTACGTAATGGTATCAATAGGGTGTCTGACCTTTTTTATATGGGTCAGTTTAAATCACTTTTGGAATTTGGTTTTACTGATAGTTCACCATTAGATTTATTTATGTATTCACGTTTGAAACATATATTTGAAGCCTCTAGGAATAGAGGCCCCTTTTTTCCACGAGAGAATATATTTTTTGATTTTAGTGAGGCTCAGAAGTATGAAAAAGTGAAGTTATCCAGTCTTTATGCAAAACTCCGAATTGCACTGGCAACTGTTACACCTTTCAAAAGCACAAATAAGTGGGAGCAAGAGTTGAATTGCCCCCCACTACAGTGGTCTACTATTTATAGGAATGTGAGAAGGGCGTCAGTTTCCAGTGCGCACAGGTTAATCCAATTTAAGATCCTCCATAGACTTTACTATACGCCTAAAATCCGGGGAAAATTTCCCCAAAATAAAGATCGGGATTGCTGCTGTTCCAAATGTGGATATATTAATGCGGACTATGTCCACTTGCTTTGGAGCTGCAGCAAAATAAGAAGCTATTGGGATGAGGTTTTCGCTACCCTACAAAGGGAGAGCTCAATGAATTATAACCCGGGGGTTTTGATAGTGCTTTTTGGAGAATGTGGGTCAGAAGTGGAAGTTCCGGCCCAGGTCAGACGGATTTGGATGCGGGGATTGATGGTCGCTAAAGCTATATTGATAAAGTATTGGGGCTCTGTCTCCCCGCCCTCAACAAGGGAGTGGGGTTCATATCTTCAAAAAATTAGAGTTTATGAGGACATTGAAAGGAAACGGAGAATTGCACGCAGATCTACATAGCCATAATTAATATTATTTTATATATTGATGAATGGAGTGGACGGCAGCCAATGGGGGGGGGGGGGAGTGGATATAGTTATTACTGTATATTGTCGTGAGGGTGTTCTTAGGATGTTGTATGGAAATTTTCTTCTTGTAAGGATGTCTATGATTGCCATGCTAGGCATACCGTTGTGATTATTACTGTTTTATGTACTAATATCATGAAAAAAAAAAAATAATAATAAAAAAAAAAAAAAAAAACATGCCCCCCAACTCCTAATAGTACCTTACATCCTAACAGCTTCTGTACAATGCCGACAGGCAGGCCAGGCGGCCGGCGTGTCCCTCAGTGACGTTACTTGCCTGCGCCGCCTGCTTCATTCATAAAGTAGGCGGCGCAGGCACGTGACATCAGGGAGTTAAGATGCCGCTCGCCCGGCCTGCCTGCCTGCATTCTACTAAAGCGGTTAGGATGTAAGGTACTATTAGGAGTTGGGGGGCATGTTTAATAACTATTAATTGAATAAGACATTTTATATTAGTATTCTGGAGCGACGGGGTAGGGCTATAGTACACTGACTGCACCGCCCCGCCGCTATTGCCGGCCCCCAGCTCCTCCTCCCAGTCCCTCCCCGATCGCTCGTACATCGCAGTTTGCAATGTAAAACTGCCAGCATTCGCCCCATAAGACGCAGGGGCATTTTTCCCCCATTTTGGGGGGAGAAAAAGTGCGTCTTATGGGGCGAAAAATACGGTAAGTGAGATATGAATGTGGAGCCTTGTAGATCCTTAAGTGAACGCAACAAAGAACAGGCAGGAATGAACACAGTCCAAGGAACACACCTGGTGCAATTGAGCGATGGTTTGGAGCAATACATTTCAGAGCTGTGAACATGCAGCGATGAAGCAGAGCCAAGACACACCTAGAATAGTTGAACCTGAGAATTACAGAAAACCATACATGCTAGAAGGCAATTATTTGACTAGAATCAAATATGTTTAGCAGTAGTCATCCAGTGAATCCAAAACTTTTGCGACGTGATTTGGATAAAATGTTTAAAATGGAATCCACCATTTTACAGATCAGAAGACAGCACAGCAGGTCAGGGAAGATGAAGAAAGGGGATCATATGACCTTGGTCAGTGCCAGTAATATTTCTGCTGCCACTACTACTACTCCTACACAGAAACACGTCTCTTTTCTTTTCTGTCAGGTTTCATACTGTACTGCTGTTCCGCAGCTTCTGCTGCCACTACTACTACCCCTACACAGCAGCACATCTCCTGCCTTGTCTGTCCAGTTCCATACTGCACTACTGCTGCACAGCTACTACTGCCCCTGCTGCCACTACTACTACCCTTACACAGCAGAAGATCTCCTGCCTTGTCTGTCCAGTTCCATACTGCACTACTGCTGCACAGCTACTACTGCCCCTGCTGCCACTACTACTACCCTTACACAGCAGCACATCTCCTGCCTTGTCTGTCCAGTTCCATACTGCACTACTGCTGCACAGCTACTACTGCCCCTGCTGCCACTACTACTACCCTTACACAGCAGCACATCTCCTGCCTTGTCTGTCCAGTTCCATACTGCACTACTGCTGCACAGCTACTACTACTGCCCCTGCTGCCACTACTACTACCCTTACACAGCAGCACATCTCCTGCCTTTTCTGTCCAGTTCTATACTGCACTACTGCTGCACATCTACTACTGCCCCTGCTGCCACTACTACTACCCTTACACAGCAGCACATCTCCTGCCTTGTCTGTCCAGTTCCATACTGCACTACTGCTGCACAGCTACTACTGCCCCTGCTGCCACTACTACTACCCTTACACAGCAGCACATCTCCTGCCTTTTCTGTCCAGTTCTATACTGCACTACTGCTGCACATCTACTACTGCCCCTGCTGCCACTACTACTACCCTTACACAGCAGCACATCTCCTGCTTTGTCTGTCCAGTTCCATACTGCACTACTGCTGCACATCTACTACTGCCCCTGCTGCCACTACTACTACCCTTACACAGCAGCACATCTCCTGCCTTGTCTGTCCAGTTCCATACTGCACTACTGCTGCACATCTACTACTGGCCCTGCTGCCACTACTACTACCCCTGCACAGCAGCACATCTCCTGCCTTGTCTGTCCAGTTCCATACTGCACTACTGCTGCACAGCTACTACTGGTCCTGCTGCCACTACTACTACCCTTACACAGCAGCACATCTCCTGTCTTGTCTGTCCAGTTCCATACTGCACTACTGCTGCACATCTACTACTGCCCCTGCTGCCACTACTACTACCCTTACACAGCAGCACATCTCCTGCCTTGTCTGTCCAGTTCCATACTGCACTACTGCTGCACAGCTACTACTGCCCCTGCTGCCACTACTACTACCCCTACACAGCAGCACATCTCCTGTCTTGTCTGTCCAGTTCCATACTGCACTACTGCTGCACAGCTACTACTGCCCCTGCTGCCACTACTACTACCCTTACACAGCAGCACATCTCCTGCCTTTTCTGTCCAGTTCTATACTGCACTACTGCTGCACATCTACTACTGCCCCTGCTGCCACTACTACTACCCTTACACAGCAGCAGATCTCCTGCCTTGTCTGTCCAGTTCCATACTGCACTACTGCTGCACAGCTACTACTGCCCCTGCTGCCACTACTACTACCCTTACACAGCAGCAGATCTCCTGCCTTGTCTGTCCAGTTCCATACTGCACTACTGCTGCACATCTACTACTGCCCCTGCTGCCACTACTACTACCCTTACACAGCAGCACATCTCCTGCCTTGTCTGTCCAGTTCCATACTGCACTACTGCTGCACATCTACTACTGCCCCTGCAGCCACTACTACTACCCCTACACAGCAGCACATCTCCTGTCTTGTCTGTCCAGTTCCATACTGCACTACTGCTGCACAGCTACTACTGCCCCTGCTGCCACTACTACTACCCTTACACAGCAGCACATCTCCTGCCTTTTCTGTCCAGTTCCATACTGCACTACTGCTGCACATCTACTACTGCCCCTGCAGCCACTACTACTACCCCTACACAGCAGCACATCTCCTGTCTTGTCTGTCCAGTTCCATACTGCACTACTGCTGCACAGCTACTACTGCCCCTGCTGCCACTACTACTACCCTTACACAGCAGCACATCTCCTGCCTTTTCTGTCCAGTTCTATACTGCACTACTGCTGCACATCTACTACTGCCCCTGCTGCCACTACTACTACCCTTACACAGCAGCAGATCTCCTGCCTTGTCTGTCCAGTTCCATACTGCACTACTGCTGCACAGCTACTACTGCCCCTGCTGCCACTACTACTACCCCTACACAGCAGCACATCTCCTGTCTTGTCTGTCCAGTTCCATACTGCACTACTGCTGCACAGCTACTACTGCCCCTGCTGCCACTACTACTACCCTTACACAGCAGCACATCTCCTGCCTTTTCTGTCCAGTTCTATACTGCACTACTGCTGCACATCTACTACTGCCCCTGCTGCCACTACTACTACCCTTACACAGCAGCAGATCTCCTGCCTTGTCTGTCCAGTTCCATACTGCACTACTGCTGCACATCTACTACTGCCCCTGCTGCCACTACTACTACTACCCCTACACAGCAGCACATCTCCTGCCTTGTCTGTCCAGTTCTATACTGCACTACTGCTGCACATCTACTACTGCCCCTGCTGCCACTACTACTACCCTTACACAGCAGCACATCTCCTGCCTTGTCTGTCCAGTTCCATACTGCACTACTGCTGCACATCTACTACTGCCCCTGCAGCCACTACTACTACCCTTACACAGCAGCACATCTCCTGCCTTGTCTGTCCAGTTCCATACTGCACTACTGCTGCACATCTACTACTGGCCCTGCTGCCACTACTACTACCCCTACACAGCAGCACATCTCCTGCCTTGTCTGTCCAGTTCCATACTGCACTACTGCTGCACATCTACTACTGCCCCTGCAGCCACTACTACTACCCTTACACAGCAGCACATCTCCTGCCTTGTCTGTCCCGTTCCATACTGCACTACTGCTGCACATCTACTACTGCCCCTGCAGCCACTACTACTACCCCTACACAGCTGCACATCTCCTGCCTTGTCTCCAGTGGTGGTGGAATTGGAGGTGATTGTGTATATATATATATATATATATATATATATATATATTCATTTCTAACACCAAATTTGTTGCTAGAAGGCATTTGCCCCCAATAAGGGATAATTTTTGTAGTTTTTAATTTTAAAAAGAATTAAAAAAACTGACAGGTGTAGCGAGTTTCTAAACAGGCTCAGACTGTCACATACACTTTTTCAGGGCAGTCTGAGCAGTTTTGATTCAGATGATTTTTTGTTGTACCAGAATTGAATCAGCTGATCAATTCATTTGAATTGGACCTGAAACTAATTTCAAGAAATTTGCTCGCCTCTAATCTTGAGACCATCAACAATACAAGAAGTAGAAAACCATACCTTGTGGTGGTTTCAGTGAGTAATACATAAACCCTTGATAGCATTTTTTTGTTTATTGCCGTGTTTTTCCAGGAACCTTTGTCCTTTTTCAGAAATAATGCCCCCTTTTTCATGAAATATAGACACTTACCGGTACGATGAGAACCAGCGGGAACTGGTTTTAGACTAACCCAAGATTTCAGCTTCTTGTATTTTTATTTCTGCCTGTTTCTGTAATGCTTACTAGCAAGAATTTTTTTTTTTAGCCTGAGTAATTTTAGTTTTTTTAACCTACTAAGAATTTAGTACTGAGGCTACATGAAGCAGATTTTTTGCTTCCTGGTTTTCAGGTCTTTGCACATCAATATCTAACACCCTAGTTTATTTTATAAGGTCCTGGGGCCATTAATGCAGCTGATTGGGTTCTGGGGTGGAAAAGGTGTTCTGATGAGATGGTGGGAGGAAACTGATTACTTTCTAATCATATAAGAGAATAACACCATTTCCTTTGTTTTAAAACGTGTTTTTAACTCTAGAATAAAGTTCTTTCTCAAGAAAAACATGAAAAAAACTAAATTAGACATTGGGGGATTCCTTGTTTTTGTTATGTGTATCCCACCAAAAAAAGAAGTAAAATGCAATCGATAAATCAAAAGTTAAATGTGATATAAGGTGAGCCCGAGCTGAGCGTTTTCTGATATCTTAGCTGAGATGGTCTGTGAACCCTGTACATATTTTACTGAGCGGCGTCAGGTGATGAAGTGTTTGTTTTTTCACTTCAATCTTTTTTGTGGCCCTCTCCTGGATCACATCATACCTTACAGACCGGACATTTAGTGTCTCTCACTCTCACACCACCTCCTCGTCTCGTCCCCTCTCTGTTGGTGTCCCTCAAGGCTCTGTCCTAGGACCCCTGCTCTTCTCAATCTACACCTTTGGCCTGGGACATCTCATAGAGTCCCATGGCTTTCAGTATCACTTTTAAGCTGACGACACTCAAATCTACCTGTAACATTCTCCTCTGTGGCCTTCTATCTAGCACTATAACACCCCTCCAATCTATCCTCAACTCTGCTGCCTGACTACTTCACCTTTCCCCCGTTACTCCTCTGTTACTCCTCCAGTTTGTCAATCCCTTCAAAGGCTCCCTATCTTCCAGCGAATTCAGTTTAAAATACTATCAAATACATACAAGGCCGTCCACAACCTGTCCCCTCTATACATCTCTGAGCTACTTTCCCGATACATCCCCACACATAATCTCTGATCCTCTCAAGACCTTCTTCTCTCTTATCACCTCTTCCCACAATCGCCTCCAAGATTTCTCCCGTGCATCCCCCACACTCTGGAACTTGCTACCACAACATATCAGACTCTCACCGACAGTGGAATCCTTCAAAAGAAACCTGAAAACCACCTCTTCAGACAAGCCTCCAACCAGTGACCCTGCTGCTGCTATACCCCTATCACCAGCTCCACCCTCTCCCTTTCCCCATACCCTGTAGATTGTAAGCCCTCGTGGGCAGAGTCCTCTCTTTTTCTGTACCAATTTGTAACTCGTTTTTTTAATAATTATTGCATTTGTTATGTATTATGTATGTGCATAGTTTTTCATAAGTACAGCGCCACAGGCGCTATAATAATAAATAATAATAAAATCCTTTTATCTCAATGGCCTATCCTAAGGACAGACCATGAATACCTGATTGGTGCAGGTCTGACACCCCCGATCAGCTCTTCTGCAGTAGTTCCATCTACTGCATTTAATTGGACGCCGCTAGCACTGCCTCCACTGAAGTAAGTGGTTACCAGCTCCATCCACTACACAATCCTAGTGACCGGCCATCAATATAAAAGGACAGGAAGACTACTTTAAATATAATAACTTAGAGAAACCACTCTAAGATTTTTAATTTCAGATGGGATAAAGGAAGATCCTTTCTCAAGTCAAGAGCCATTTTATTGTGAATATTGGTGAGGAAAACCATGGAAAAAAAAAGAAACTGGTGAATCACATGACATTGAAAGGAAGAAGGGGAAGGGTTAATGTGCTTAAAGGCTGACAGACAACCTGGTTCAGCCAATCGGGGCAGTGGGCAGGCAGCTCCCTATTCTGAGACAGAATAATCACCATTCTGTGTCCAGCTTCTGACCTGGAAGGATGTTATGTGTCAGTGTCTGATGAAAAGCTATTACAGACACAAGCCAGTAATCTAGCTGTGCTAAGGACACTATAAAAAGAGAATAGGGGGGTATAAAGGGTACAGTTTAGAGAGTTTGGTCGGGGAAACCATTAGGGAAAGCTTTTAGGGACTGAGGGACTGGGCACCCAGTTGTGTGCTTTAGTAAAGCTGCTTTTTTCAAACCCAAGTTTCAACAGTTCATAAACGACGAGCAACTGCACATTTTTTTCTACAAAAAATCATTGCAGTGCATTAAACCCATGTTATTAATGTTACAAATCTGCTGACAGATGCCCTTAAAGGGCATTGCATACTACTGCAAGGTAATGGGTAGCTACAACAAAAGCAATATTGCAATAGCATCATTTTTATACCCATGTTATGGAAAGAATAATTCAAAGACATTTTACTGCAAACATTGCATTATTACCAAAGTAAATTGTCAATACCAGTTTGCAGTGTGTTTATAGAAGAAGAAAATAATGACATTTTTTTCTAGTATCATTTAATAATCTATGTGTATCAAACCCATGATTTTTCATTTATAGGCTTCATAATAAAATGTCTGGAAAATGGAAGAGTGCAAAACAAAATACCCATGCAGCATCCTCCCAGAGTCAGAATGTGCGTAGTAGCAGCAGAAGCAGCACCATCCATCCAGCTAATAATAATAGTGGCACCTGTAGCCATAGTGGTGGCAGTAGGGTTAGTGATAGGAACACTGGCAGTCAGGGAAATAAAGAGCAGGGAATCGGGAAGGAGGTCAAAGAGCCCTCAATGACATATCACAGTATGATAAAATTGTCAGAGAGGGTGAGGACTATGAAGATAATTGTGTCTTGGACAGGATCTTGGAACCAGATTGGGATTCTAAAGAGGTAATATCAGAGGAGGAGAGTGGAGGTCACGGTGCCAATAAAGAGCAGAGGCAAAGTACAGCAAAAACCTTCCAAAAACTTGCAGGGCCAGATCTGCTTCTATTGTGGTCAGCTCCGGAATTGGTGATAACGCTGATACTTTAGACATACGCTTAAAATGTGCCATACCTAGGCCAGGCTCCGCTGGTCTGTAGCTATGTCCGAGCAACTCCCGTATGACGTTTTTTTTTTTTCAATCAAATCGTTTTTTATTGTTTAAATAAAATTGGTATATCACAATACATTTTGTATCACAATTTTCTTGGAGTTTTCTCCCCTCCGAATCACAAATATACACAATTATAAAAACATTATCATCTGTCCATATATTTGTTACATCTTCTACAATCATTGTACATAATGAATATACCAAGATATAGACAAATCATTTACAAAGTCATTTGACTGTTATAACCCCAACAACACCCACCCTCCCTCCCCCCCCAGCCAAACCCCCCCCCTCCCCAGATCAGAGCATGAATTTCCAAGATCTTTTATATTACAACATGAGTGTGAGACAACCATTCATTCCACAACTTTTCAAACTTCAAGGGACATCCCCTCCTAACAAACACTCCCTTCTCTAATGTTAACATATCATTCACCTTTCTCACAAATTCGTCCACCGTAGGCGGACTCCCCTGGATCCACCTAAAGGCAATCAATTTCCTGGCCACATACAGTAGTCTCCCAACTGCCACCTTGACCGCCTCTCCCCCACCAATCTCCTTCACATATCCCAGCAAACATATCTTAGGGTCCTTCTGCACCCTCAACTCCAGGTTACGATTAATCAAAGACAACACCTCATCCCAATATCTACTTAGCACTGGACAAGACCAAAGCATATGAAATAGATCTGCACCTTCCGCCAAACATTTTGGACAATTGTCATCAGTTCTAATCCCAATTTTCCGCAAAAATACTGGAGTTTTGTAAACTCTGTGGATGATAAATAGTTGTGACAACTTGCCCTGTTCACTTACAGACACTCTCGGAATTGCCTCCAATATATCTTCCCACTGTTCCTTTGGGATGTCCCCCAAATCCTTTTCCCATTTTCTCATCCTAGTAAGGGGGAATTCTACCAGAAATTTGTCTAAAAGCAGAGTATACACCTGTGATATCAAACCTCTCTTTCCTCCAGCTGGGAGAACCAGTTTATGGACCACATCCACTTTTGCAATAGTGCATCCCTTCCTTATCGTGACCTCATATGCGTGTCTCAGTTGCAGATATTGATAGAACCACACTTTGGGAATGTTGAATTCCTGCTGTAGACCTTGAAATGATTTAAATACATTAGTCTCGATCAATTGACCTATCCTCATTACTCCATGGGATTCCCAATTTCGGACTCCTGATAGAGAAATGAATTCTGGCAACAGGTTATTGTTCCACAATGGGGAAAGCTCTCCTACCCCACCAACTCCCCTGATCAATTTCACCTTTGCCCACACTTTTTTCATAAGCTCTATAAGCGTCACTTTCTCTCTCCCCCCATGCATCCCTGCGCCCTCCAGAATACCCATAATATCCCTACTACCCAACCAGTGTTGCAGTATCTTCCCCGTCACATCTGGTAGCTGAAATTCCATCCAACCCTTAAAGTGTTGACACTGAGAGGCTAAGAAATAAATCCCGGCGTTAGGGACAGCCAAGCCACCTTCAGCCTTGGGATATTGCAGCGTCTCCAGCTTAATCCTAGCTTGACCATATTTCCAGATGAGATCTCTAAATATCGAATGTATTTTCCTAAATCTCTCCACTGGGATCCATACAGGTGCATTATTCAATATGTATAGTAACTGAGGCATCATTACCATTTTTAGGAGATTCACTCTACCCACTACTGACAAAAAGAGTCTACCCCATGTCCTAGCCTTAAGCCTGAAGGTATTTAGCAAAGGGGTTAAATTAAGCTCTTCAAAATCTAGCAGTCTAGGTGTTATATATAGCCCCAAATATTTAAACTTGCCCACCCAAGGAATCAAACTATCTGCCTGCACACCAGAGAGTGCCTGTCCGTCAACCGGCATCAAGGCAGACTTCTGCCAATTTATCCGGAGCCCAGAGAAGCCACCAAATCTATCTATCAAAGCCATGGCCGCATCCAGAGAGCCCCCAGTGTCACCCAAAAATAACATAGTGTCATCAGCATACATCGCCACTTTGTTTTGCGTCTCACCATATCTAAACCCCACAATATGAGGTGACAGGCGAATAAGGGCTGCAAGTGGTTCAATTGCTAACGCAAACAACAAGGGTGACAATGGGCACCCCTGTCTGGTGCCCCTGGACAAAGAAAAGCTATCTGACAGCCCCCCATTAGCTCTGATCTGTGCTTTTGGGCTTGAATACAACACTTTCACCCACTGAATAAATCGAGTACCAAAGCCCATGACTCTCAATGTTTCCCATAGGTATTTCCATTCAACACTGTCAAATGCCTTAGCAGCGTCTAACGCAAGTAAGGCCCTATCTCCTCCATTATCTGCTGGAATATTCAGACTAGCATATACTCTACGGATATTTACAGCAGTCGATTTCCCAGGCATAAAGCCCGTTTGATCCGGGTGCACTATAGTAAGTATTACCCTGGACAGCCTGTTTGCCAACACCTTTGCCAGGAGCTTCACATCTGCTGTTAATAGCGAAATTGGTCTATAAGAATCAATAACTTTGGGATCCTTCCCAGGCTTAGGAATAACTACTATGATAGCCTCCTGCATAGAATGTGGTAGCGAACCCGTCTCCAGAGAATATTCAAGAACCTTTAGTAATTCAGGGAGAAGTATCCCTTGCAATTTTTTATATACCTCCACTGGTATGCCAACTGCCCCCGGTGCCTTACCGTTCGCCATCCCCCCAAGAGCTACCTCCAACTCCTCCAGCGTGATCGGCTCTTCCAGTCTCTCCCTATCCTCCTCTGATAGCACTGATAGCTGAGCCTCAGCCAGAAATGCGGACAAGGCCTCCTCCGAGCCAGACGCCTTAGAAGCATAGAGAGAGACATAAAACCCTTTTAGAATATCTAATATCCCTTTTGTATCCTGGCTACTATTTCCGTTACCATCCATTAGCTCTTGTATACAAGAAGAACCCCTCTGTGCCTGAGAAACCACTGAGAGCAAATGCCCAACTTTCTCTCCCTCCTCAAAGGATCTTTGGCGGTAGAAACTACGCTTCCTATCCGCAGCCTGTAGTAGGTGACACCTCAGTTGTTCCTGAGCTACCTCCAGCGCCTCACTATTAGCCAAGGTGGGGATTCTACCAAACTCCCTTTCAGCCTCTGTTACTTGTACATGAGCTTTAACATCCGCCTCTCTGGATTTAGATTTATGCTTACTTATTTCTTTGATCAATACCCCTCTCAGAAACGCTTTCATGGCATCCCATACACCGTGAATTGAAGCCGTCCCTCCATTAATAGAAAAGTACTCCCTGATCTCCCTAGTAATCTCAGACAGATCCCCCAGTACATTCAGCCAATGCGGGTTACATTTCCACAACCTCGGTCCCTGCCTAAGCACGCCCAGGCACAAATCAACCTGCACCAGGGAATGGTCAGACAACGACCGAGGGTGATAAATAACATCTCTTATCAATGGCAGCATAACATCATTAACCAAAGCCAGATCTATGCGTGATAAAGAATGATGCGTAGCACATCTACATGAAAACACCCGCTTATCCGGGTTACGCAGCCTCCAAGCATCAAGTAAACCAGTTTCCCTCATAATATTCTTTAGAGCCACACTCCCCGGTGATCCACTGGCACCTTCTACCCGACATCTATCTATGGAGTCATCCAATGTACAATTGTAGTCCCCCACTAGCAGCCACGGCAGTCCAGGGAAGTCCGCCACAAAGGTCATAATATCCCTTATTAAAAGGGGAAGCAAAAGGTGGAGGCACATACACTGACACCAACACCACCTGGATCCCATCTATCTTGCACACCACACACACATACCTGCCCTCAGCATCCACACATGGCTGCAGATGTTCATACCTTATACTTTTATGCACAATCACACTTACGCCCCTGGAGTGAGAGGAATGGATTGCATGTACCACGTGTCCTACCCAGTTCTTGTTCAGCCACTGCACATTATCATTGGACAAATGCGTTTCCTGCAGGCAGCAGATAGCCGGCTGAAACCGACCCAAGTACTGAAATATACACTGTCGTTTCCGTGCATCAGCCATTCCCCTCACATTCCAGCTCAACACTTTAATCACCTGTGTCATGATGAAAGATTACATCATGTTTGAATCTCACACCCCATACGGATGTCACTCTCTCATAATTCACGCCCCTCACCCATCTCTGACCCGTCCCCCTCCCCAGTAATCAGGCTACTTTGAACAGTAACCCCAACCCCCCCCCCCTCCCAAACATCCAACTCTAACGCAGGGCAATCTGTAAGCTCCATGCCCAATGCTGAACAAAAATCATTCCTGATTCCAACCCTCTCCCTCCGGTAGAGAATCCTCTCCACAACTGGGAAACACATTTCTCATCCCAACTTCCTACTCCTGCATCAGGATCTACCGTGTGGTATCAACACTCAATACACTTTATAACTGGAGTAACGTTAAAGTGACATTAGGGTGCAATCCTATGCATATAAAGTGAGCACAAACTGCAAACTGTTTCCTTCAAGTGTTCAGGGCCCCACTTCTCAGTTGCCGCTCGTGGACGTCCAGCCACTGTGTCGCTTCATCAGGGTCCTCAAAAAATCTGGTGGATCCCAATGCCACCACTCGCAATCTGGCCGGGAACAACATGGCGTACGGAACTTGTAGCACTCTGAGCCTTTTCTTTATATCTATAAATCTGCTTCTCCTCCGCTGTACCTCATTGGAATAATCCGGATAAATGGACACTCTGACCCCATTCATGACCATCTCATCATTGTCCCTTGACTGGCGTAGGATAGTGTCCCGATCTTTAAAGTGTAAAATCTTCGCCAGTATGGGGCGAGGAGGCCTGCCTGGCGGGAGCGGCCGCGACGGGACTCTGTGCGCCCACTCAACCGCGTACAGGGAGGATAGGCCCTTCTCATGGAATAACTGGTGCAGCCATTTCTCCACAAACTCTGTAGCATTGGCCCCTTCTGTTTTTTCTGGCATTCCAACAATTCTCAAATTATTCCTCCGCGATCTGTTCTCTAAATCGTCCGCTTTGGCGTATAAGGCAGCTATATCTTTCCCATTCATTTTTGACGCCATTTGCAGGGGCTGAATAACATCTTCCAGTGAGGACACCCTCTTCTCCAAATCTGAAGTGCGCTCAGAAATCTTGTGCAGGTCGTGCCTGATTATGGACACATCTGATCTCAGGCTGCCAACTTGTAATGCAAGCACTTTGAGGGTACTGTTGCAGCTTGCCACAGCCACCATTATATCTTTCAGTGTGGGCTCCCTTGTAGAATCGGCCCGCAGGCCTGCTGGAACTGTTTCAGGGACCGCAGAATTGGGCACCGGCTGACCGGAGAAAACCGGATCATCGCCGTCCATGGATCCGTCCTCCTGGTCAGAGGAGGTAGGAATATCAGTCCCTTTATCACTGGCCGAATCGCCCACTCCACCATCCAATCTGGCATATCTACTAAGTTTAGCAGCCGCACTCTGGCTCACCAACTCCTGCCGCGCCGACCCCTCTCCACTTCCGGCGCCATCTTGGATTTCTCCATACGGTTTTGTTGCGCCAGTTTAGACGATTTCCTCGGCATTTTCAGGCTCCGATTTTGTCCCTGCAGTCACCGGACACATTCCTCTCCTTAGGTAAGTAGTTTCAGGCAGTTTTGAGTGCGCTTTCACTGTAAATGAGCAGGATCTTGGCAGGAGCAGTGAAACGTGCGTCTTACTCCATGCACTCACAAGCCACGCCCCCCGCCTCCCGTATGACGTTTTTACTCCACAAGGCCAGCACACTAAACCAAGGCCATGTGCAAGGTATGCAGGGTTAAAAAAAAAAAAATTGTGGTGAGGCAGCACCAGAGCAAGAAGGCCAGTTCCTATTAATACCTCCACGTTTGTGTCAGTCGTTCCCACACTAGCAGCTTATAACACTAGCAGCTTATCTACCTCCTCCACCTCCTTCTCCAATGACATCTATCTGTCTCGGCCTGGGGTAAAGTTTTCACGGACATCCCACTGGCTGTCTACTCGCCAACCCTGTGGATGAGGAATTGACACTGGAGGAGGAGGTGCAAGAGGAAGATGATGATCACAACAACACTGGCCATGATAACCAATCATCTTAGTGGTGTGTGGAGCCAGAAAGAAATGGGTCCTCAGGCTCAATGACCAGAATGGCGAGCTGTCTGCTCACTTGCTTATGCACTGACAGGCATATCATTCACATCAAGCAGTCTCATGATTAATGGATATACAAAATCCCAGCACCTGTGTCTTTGAAGATATGAATTATTCCAATGTTAGTTATTGTGTCCTACACCCAGGACGCGTTTCGGCAAGCATGCCTTTATCAACAGGTCAATCCTCATACAAATGTAATTCACATATACTGTAAATGATTAAATGTACTGCCTCTCATGACGTCAGGCGCCCAGAACGGGCGGTGATCAGCAGGTGGTCATCAGATAAACAAGCAAAAACTAAACAGAAAGAGATATCACAATCAAACAAATACAGTTGCAAGAAAAAGTATGCACAAATTGGTCATAAAATATGATCTGATCTTCATCTAAGTCACAACAATAGACAATCACAGTCTGCTTAAACTAATAACACACAAAGAATTAAATGTTTCCGTGTTTTTATTGAACACGCCATGTAAACATTCACAGTGCAGGTGAAAAAAGTATGTGAACCCCTAGACTAATGACATCTCCAAGAGCTAATTGGGGTGAGGTGTCAGCCAACTGGAGTCCATTCAATGAGATGAGATTGGAGGTGTTGGTTACAGTTGCCCTGCCCTATAAAAAACACACCAGTTCTGGGTTTGCTTTTCACAAGAAGCATTGCCTGATGCGAATAATGCCTCTCACAAAAGAGCTCTCAGAAGAACTACGATTAAGAATTGTTGACTTGCATAAAGCTGGAAAGGGTTATAAAAGTATCTCCAAGAACCTTGCTGTCCATCAGTCCACGGTAAGACAAATTGTCTATAAATGGAGAAAGTTCAGCACTGCTGCTACTCTCCCTAGGAGCGGCCGTCCTGTAAAGATGACTGCAAGAGCACAGCGCTTACTGCTCAATGAGGTGAAGAAGACTCCTAGAGTGTCAGCTAAAGACTTACAAAAGCCTCTGGCATATGCTAACATCCCTGTTAGCAAATCTACGATACGTAAATTACTAAACAAGAATGTATTTCATGGGAGGATACCACAGAGGGAGCCACTGCTGCACGTTTACAGTTTGCACAAGAGCACCTGGATGTTCCACAGCAGTACTGGCAAAATATTCTGTCGACAGATGAAACCAAAGTTGAGTTGTTTGGAAGAAACACACAACACTATGTGTGGAGAAAAAGAGGCACAGCACACCAACATCAAAACCTCCTCCCAACTGTGAAGTATGGTGGTGGGGGCATCATGGTTTGGGGCTGCTTTGCTGCGTCAGGGCCTGGACGGATTGCTATCATCGAAGGAAAAATGAATTCCCAAGTTTATCAAGACATTTTGCAGGAGAACTTAAGGCCATCTGTCCACCAGCTGAATCTCAACAGAAGATGGGCATTGCAACAGGACAACGACTCAAAGCATAGAAGTAAATCAACAGAATGGCTTAAACAGAAGAAAATTGGCCTTCTGGAGTGGCCCAGTCAGAGTCCTGACCTCAACCCGATTGGGATGACCTCAAGAAAGCGATTCACACCAGATATCCCAAGAATATTGCTGAACTGAAACAGTTCTGTAAAGAGGAATGGTCAAGAATTACTCCTGACCGTTGTGCACGTCTGATCTGCAACTACAGGAAACGTTTGGTTGAAGTTATTGCTGCCAAAGGAGGTTCAACCAGTTATTAAATCCAAGGGTTTATACTTTCTCCACCAGCACTGTGAATGTTTACATGGTGTGTTCAATAAAAACATGGTAACATTTAATTCTTTGTGTGTTATTAGTTTAAGCAGACTGTGATTGTCTATTGTTGTGACTTAGATGAAGATCAGATCACATTTTATGACCAATTTGTGCAGAAATCCATATCATTCCAAAGGGTTCACATACTTTTTCTTGCAACTGTATTGCAACATAAAGGATACAGCTTTAAGACCCTTCAATGGAGAGTCGATGTCTAAAGAAATACAATAGAATCAAAAAGTCAAGTACTTCAAATATGCATAATTTCATAGTCCCTATTAAGACCCCTGGGATGTAATGTGTTCAATACGTGGATCCAGGAGGCCTCCCTACGTAGTAAAAGTTTCTTGATGTCTCCTCCTCTTCTTGGTCTTTTAATATGTTCCAGTACCTGGAACCTTAATTGGGCAATAGTATGTCTACATTTATCAAAATGATGTGGAATGGGCAACATCAAATTTTTCGTCCTTATGGTGGATTTAGGTTTCCCAATCCTATCCCTGATTGTCTGCATTGTTTCACCAATGTACAGCAAGCTACATGGGCGTTTTATAAAATAAATCATGTTCGTGGATTCACACGTCTAAAAACCTTCCACAGCAAAAGCACGCCCAGTACGGGGATGGTGAAAAACCGGAACTTTAATTATGTGTGAACACTGGAGACAATGCAGACACGGGAAGGTGACTTTCCGCTGTGTCGATAGCACTCATACTGCCCAGATCAGCATGGACCAACTTATCCTTATAACTGGGATTCCTCTTATTACATATTATAGGTAGATTTTTAAACTCCTCTATCTGCGGGTACGCCTTCCCAAGTAGGTGACAATGTTTCCGAATTGCTGTATATTATCAAACCCTGTATTATGGGGATGATACTTATGTACAAATGTCACTCTCACTGATTTATCGCCCCCATCAGGACCCTTAGATACATCTAATCCTGCTATAGTATCTTCCAAAATAGACGGAGGGTACCCCTCCTCCTCAAATCTCTCAGTCATCTCATCTAACCTTATTTTTTGTGTTTCAGGATCAGTGACAATACATTTCACCCTTTTATATTGGGATTTGGGTACAGCCTTTTTTAGAGATGGTGGATGGGCACTAGTAAAATGGAGGATACTATTTCTATCAGTTTTTTTCCTATAAAGATGGATAAGTGGCCCTGCTGATCTTTAATTACTTTGGTATCCAATAAACTAACAATTCTGTCATCATAGATCAATGTGAACTGTAATCCATCACAGGCATTATTCAAATCATGGATGAAGGACAAAAGGGTCTCCCGTGGCCCCGCCCATATGCAAAAAATGTCGTCGATAAACCTTTTCCAGAAAAGAACATTGTCCCAATACAAATCGGTATCATACACATATGTGTCCTCAAAACATGACATAAATGCATTTGCATAGGGCGAGGCTACGTTCGACCCCATCGCGGTCCCACGTTGCCCATTCCACATCACTTTGATAAATGTAAACATATTATTGCCCAATTAAGGTTCCAGGTACTGGAACAAATTAAAAATCCAAGAAGAGGAGGAGACTAGTGATGATCGAGCACCAAGGTATTTGGGTGTTCAGCCTGAACACATTGCTATATTCATGTGCTCGGCCGAGCACCCGAGTATAATATAAGTCAATGGGAGACAACCAGGCACCCCCTGGTCTGAAGAGGGGAGGGTGCCTGGTCCATTGGAAAAGGTCAGAAAGTGACAGAAACACCACTGAAATGGATCAGGAACAGCATGGGGACGATGTCTGGATGCATCTTGGACTCCCAGGTCGCTGCTGGGAACCATGTTGTCCGAGTAGTACGCTACTTTTACAGACTGACAAAAATATGCACAAAACCCCCCCCCCCCCCCCCCAAAAAAAAATAAATTTTACATGAAAATCTGTTAGGAAACATTTTTTCCTGTATATTCAATTGTATATAAAGTGCAAGTGCTGCAAAAAATTACAAGGAAGAGGCACTCCGAAACAGCGTGTATATCACATAAAGGAGGGCCTCATTCACATTGTGGTACAATTGTTCAGGAAGTGGGACTCCTAAACTCATAAAGCCTATGCACTAAGGGAAAGGGCTGCCAAAAATTACAAGGAACCGGCACTCCAATACACCCTTTATTACACATAAAGGAGGGCATCATGCACACCCTTAAAAAATTATGATTGATGGCCTGCCAGTGACCCTCAAAAACATTTGGAGCAAGGGCCTGCTGATCTAACCATCCAAAACATGAGGGGCGGTGGCCTGCTGGTGAGCTGACGCTCTAGGCAAAGATTATTGGAATCTGCAATACAGACACAGTTTTCGGATGCAGGACAGTATATGTCACAGAAACCCACAGATTATGGACACTATATTAGTCCCAGATTATTGGAATTTGCAATACAGATACCGTTTTTGGATGCAGGACAGTATATGTGTCATGGCCTCGGTGTTGTACGCTGTGACACCTTTGCCATACATGCTGGTTGCCAGGGGCAATGTGTGGTTGTCTGCATGTGTGTTCTTTGCTCCCCTTCTCCTGGTTCCTCCTCTATCTGATGCTGGAAGGGTTAACTCCCTGGCTGGGTGTAATCACTTGGGTTTTATTACCTGTGGCTCCCTGGCTGGAGTCAGTTGTACTCCAGCCGTCGTTGGTGCTAGAGCTCTGCTCCAGTACAGGGTGTTATGTCTGCCCAGTCTTGAGGGTCACCTAGTGGAACATCAATGTCCCCTGCGATGTCTCTCCGTTGTCATCCCTCTGTCCTCCCTTCACTACCCTTGCATATGTTTGGTGATGTTTATGTATGGGTGGTTGTTGTCTTGTCTAGTGGTTGTTACATATCTGGTTCCTTGGTGTTTGTAGTCAAGCATGTTTGCTAGACTTGTTCCTGTGTTGTGTACCTCCGGAAGGGGGCTGGTTTCCCGGAGGGGTGAACCATAAGCCTTTATGCAGCACTGCCTGGGGCTGCAATGCACCTTGCGGTATGGGGTCCAGGAGTTAGCTGGTGTGCTGGATACCTGTGTGTGGGTGTTGTTGGTACGGTGTCCTGTTTGGTGTGTGGGCTCCTGTACTTATGCACGGGTTCCAGTTATGGTGGCTGCGGCAGGTAAGTGTGTTTCTGTGTACTTACCTGCCAATTTAGTTACTGCATACAGTCTCCTACTTTTACTTGCAACTAGGCCATTTGAGACTCCTGTTCTTTCGTGTCTTGGAAGAACAGGTCGTCTCTCCCCTGCTCCTATGAAAGACAAGAAAAAGACAAAAAAACACAGCGCCTCATGTGTGGTGAAGCCTTATAAATAATATAGTATTATGGTGCGTATTTTGCTTACCGGATGCTGTTGTGAAGAGTCACAACAGCTGTATATGCCTTAGCTGGTATCTATCCCCACCAGCATCAGGGAATGCCATGCTGCTGCCTGGGCCTCTTCCTGTCTCGATAGTTCCAAGAAAGTTTGTATGCAGAAAATCCTAAAAGTGTGAGGCCACTTTCCGGCGCTGCTGGCATATAGATCAATCCTTGAGATTAGTAATATTATTTTATTGAGTTCAAGTCAACGCTTTTCAAGCGCGAAGCGCCCCCTTCATCAGGACAATTTACAGAATGCAAATTCACTTGCTATAGGGGTATTTAAAACACTATTTTGGCGGGTTAATCTGGGGGAGGTTCAGAGGTAGGAGCGGGCGTGTTTAGTATAATGAAGCTCCTAGCTAGTTGACCTCATTTCCAGAGTCATTCAATAGCATTCAATTGCATTAATTAAAAGATAAGAGAGGCACACATTGGTATCTAGTATGACACATAGGGGGATCCATTGTATAGTGTGCAAACTTCAATAGCGCTAGATCGAGCGCTCCATATTATAACTTGATACATGGATTAAGATGATACATTTGATAATAATGAGAAATTATTCACAGCGCTGGCTTCTCCATAATATCGCAGCGCACACCGTTCTCTCACAAGTTATAATTAGAATTATATTATACTCCTCTTTCAACAACGCATATACAATAAAAATTTTGCCCAGAGCGGGTTTCGCTCCTGCTTTGTCTGTGGCGTCTCAGACGAAGATGCCCCAGACGAAGCAGGAGCGAAACCCGGGTCGGGCAAGTATAATAAAGTATACTGAATGCTTTTACCTACAGATCTGCTCTATGTTGATTTCCTTTAAAGCAGCGGTGGGGAACCATTTTGCTGCCAAGGGCCATTTGGATATTTGTAACATCATTCGGGGGCCATACAAAATTCTCAATAAAAAATTTTTACTGCTGTATTTGGTCAAACATATAATTGACTTAGGGATAAGTTACAGAAATTGCACTTCAATTAAAATAATCTAGAGGGCTGTATTTTTGCAGCACAAAATAGCGCCTGCACTATATATATACAGTATATTACATACAATACAGGCGCCATATTGACCACACATAGCAGTCTAATTTTTAAGTTCAGAATGTTACTTATTTGACATTAATGGCAGGAAGCTAAACCCAGGGGGTCCAGAGAGGGGTTCACCCAGCTTTCACTCTCCCTGCCTCTTTCTTCGCAACTGTCCCTGCCTTTGTCCCTTTCTCAGCAAAATATCTGCCCCCACCTCCATCAGCCTGAAATCAGCCTCCTATCAGACCCCCCAGGCCTACATCAGCCTCAGATCAGACTCCCATCAGACCTCTAAGCCTCAGATTAGACCCCAATCAGACCCTTCCTAGCTTCAGATCAGACTCCCATCAGACCCCCAGCCTCAGACCAGACCCGGATCAGACGCCCAGCCTCAGATCAGCCCCCATCAGACCCCCCAGGGTCAGATCAGCCCCTATAAGACCCCCCAGCCTCAGATCAGACCTTCATAATACCCTCCCTAGCCTCAGATCAGCCCCCATCAGACCCTCCCCAGCCTCAGATCAGCCCCCATCAGCCCCCCTAGTCTCAGATCAGACCCCTATCAAACCCCAGCCTCAGATCAGACACCCCCAGCCTCAGATCAGACCCTCCCAAGCCTCAGATCAGACCCCCATCAGACCCTCCCCACCCTCCTTTAGCCTCAGATCAGCCCCAATCAGACATCAGATCAGATACTGTATTTAAGATAAACAAATAAACTTACCTCTCCAGCTCCGTACGGCGCTGCCTCTTGGCAGATTCACTTACCCTCCCTGTTCTTCTTCCTGCCGCACTATATTGTCACCTCACACCGCACAGCGTCAGGTCATAGTGCACGTCTACGTGCACTGCGTCCTGACGCTGGATGTGTCAGGACACAGTGTGGGGCTGAAAGAAGACCAGGGAAGGTGAGGACAGCCAGTGCAGTGCTGTTCTCACCTTCCTGTGCCTCCCGTATGCTAATGACCGCTTCCATAATGGAAGGGGTCATAAGCATTTTCACATTATGTTCTGGCAGGGGGCCGGGGGCCACATGAAATGATACCGTGGGCCGCATACGGCCCTCGGGCCGGAGGTTCCCCACCCCTGCTTTAAAGGAATATACGCTAACGTTTGCTGCCGGCTGATTTATATACTGGGGAGGAATGATGAATATGCTCATTTCTGGTCGGTTCAGAGTCTGAGGAGATGGAGAAAGAAGATCAAGTGGAACAGCCACCTGAAAAATCTGTAGATTTGTGCAAGCTTCTATCGAAGTTGTTTCAGCGCGGACCAATATATATATATATATATATATATATATATATATACACTGCTCAAAAAAATAAAGGGAACACAAAAATAACACATCCTAGATCTGAGTTAATTAAATATTCTTATGAAATACTTTGTTCTTTACATAGTTGAATGTGCTGACAACAAAATCACACAAAAATAAAAAAAATGAAAATCAAATTTTTCAACCCATGGAGGTCTGGATTTGGAGTCACACTCAAAATTAAAGTGGAAAAACACACTACAGGCTGATCCAACTTTGATGTAATGTCCTTAAAACAAGTCAAAATGAGGCTCAGTAGTGTGTGTGGCCTCCACGTGCCTGTGTGACCTCCCTACAACGCCTGTGCATGCTCCTGATGAGGTGGCGGGCGGTCTCCTGAGGGATCTCCTCCCAGACCTGGACTAAAGCATCTGCCAACTCCTGGACAGTCTGTGGTGCAACGTGACGTTGGTGGATAGAGCGAGACATGATGTCCCAGATGTGCTCAATTGGATTCAGGTCTGGGGAACGGGCGGGCCAGTCCATAGCATCAATGCCTTCGTCTTGCAGGAACTGCTGACACACTCCAGCCACATAAGGTCTAGCATTGTCTTGCATTAGGAGGAACCCAGGGCCAACCGCACCAGCAAATGGTCTCACAAGGGGTCGGAGGATTTCATCTCGGTACCTAATGGCAATCAGGCTACCTCTGGCGAGCACATGGAGGGCTGTGCGGCCCTCCAAAGAAGTGTTCCCTTTATTGTTTTGAGCAGTGTATATATATATATATATATATATATATATATATATATATATTAAAAACACATGTGGTGATACCAATAGGATTTCTTTTACATAGCTATTTTTATTGATATTATTTAGGGTAAATATAATTTATTGATTAATTATTGCATTTTTGGGGGTTTGGGGTACAATTGCAAAGAAACTCTGCAATTCTGTCCTAGTTTCTATTAAACTGCAAAAAAACTATTGAGAGTCATTTAACAAAAGTATACAAAAGTACAGGAAACAAGTGGATTTATGTCAGATCTACAACCAAGGTTGTAAGGAGCACAGGTAGAGAACATCAATTAGATGCCACTGTGTGGGGTCAGATGTCCTCTTCAGTTAGTTTGCATTTTTCTTTACCAGATCCCCATCAACTTTGGCATTTGGGGCAAATTCCCCATCAGACTCCATGCCCAGCTACACCTTTAACCCCTTAAGGACCCGTCATGTCGTCATATCTGGACGGGACTTAAAGACCAGTGGCGTACATGTCCGTCACAAGGTAGGCAGCCATGCCGGGTAAGGGCAGCATGGTGCTGAGCCGCCCCCCTGTAGCTCCAAGCACTGCAATTGGCAGGCCAATCAAGACCGGCACATTGCAGCACTGGAAGCTGTATGGAGCTGCGGGGAGGGTCGGGGGGAGGTGGCCAGTGTTGAACTGGTCAGCACCGGTCTCCTAGGAGGTGAGGCAGGGGACACCGGTGTCTGGGGTCCCCTGCCAGTGCTGCGATTGGCCGGAACAACGCTCCAGCCAATGGCAGCAATTCAGCTGCACTGGAAAGGGCTGAACTTCCCTGCATGCAGCCATTCTAGCTGGTGGCTGCATGCAGAGAGGTTCTGTGCCTTTCTGTGCTGCTGTTGGCATGCTGTGACTTGTGGTGCACCACCACTGCGATTTTAACCCTTTCCTGAAAGAAAAACAAAAGAAGAAGAACATCTGGAATAGCTGCACTGATTTTTTTTAAATTTGCAGCTTTTCCAGATCCCTAAACCACCCTCTGTCCCTGTCCCTTCCCACCTTGGGGTGTGTCTAGCTGAGGGAGTTGAAGTAGAGAATGTAGTTGGTGAGAGGAGCAAGAAGCAAGCTCATGGAGGAGACACAGAATAAAGTCACCATGTAACGGCCGTACTTTCCTCCGGGCCCTGATCAAGCCTAGAGAAGACATCTACAGAAGACCAGCACCAGACAGTGAGTCTATACACCAAGAAGCAAGGAGACTAGTGAGGGGAACAGCTAACCAAGGCTTATGGACCTCATTAGCACCAGTGATCAGGAGTAGCTTCTAGAGTGCCTGAACACAACCAGACAATTTAGGCCAAATTGTCCTTATCAGTAACTTAAACTTCCGGGTGGTAGTAAGAAAACATAAAATCTGTTTCTAGATGAGTTTCCTGCCAAATAATGAAGCAGATGTGTTTGCCTGCTGTGCGGGGGACGCCCTTAAAGGAAAACTCCTAGATAAACAATTATTAGCATCTTCAGTGCCAGTGTGCTGTGAAGTAAATGTAGGATTACTACCAGGATCCTTTCCTGCCAAGACTCCACTCCTAAAAGGACAATTCCTCGAAAACATTTTCCACTACCAGATAATAGGATTACCAGTGAACTTATTGCTTATGCCATACAAAACGCTTCTTAATGATGAACTGTACCAACTGTCCAGAGACTATTGATCTTCAGTAAATGTTCAACTGGTTTACAATTACTGACTCCTCATTCTTACAACTACTACTCTCAATATTTGCACCCAACGGTTCGGGCATCACGAACCAGGGGCCCTGCCACCAAAGCACCTTAAACACCAATTACCATCATGGACACCTCAACCAACATCTGGCTGGTGCTCCCTGTAACAGAGAGTGCCCTGGAGGATTTCGTGCTGTTCTCGCATCCACTCTACGCCGGCCCAGGAAGGCATCTGCTATTCGTGAGTACAAGAACTATTGCACCAATCGGCCCACTGTGAGCCTCACGTGTTTCCCCCTGTGGTTTGGTAGCGTTAAAAGAATTGGCGTCACAAACAGGATATAAAATCCTATGTGCCTTATGTGAACTATGTAAAGAACAGGAGTCGTGCACTCACCGCTCCCCTCGTAGTTGTCAGGCCTGGCTCCAGTGTGGCCCTGGAAGATGAGGAGCTGAAGGTCCACATTCATGAGGTACAGGAACGCTATTGGCGAGAGAGAGGCCTAGAACCTCCACCTAGGCCGTCCACCAGCGGTCTCGTTATCAGTCAGCCATTTGCAATCACTGCTCATACTACCTCTACAGCCGAAAGGTCCGATCCGGATCAGGTCAAAAGTCAGCTAAAAGTTGGCCCAAATTGTCAGCAGAAATAAAAACGGCGCGTCTACCCAGGATTTACGCCTGCAAAAAATATAATGAAGATCTTACGCGAAAATTCATGGAGGTACCCGTAGCGAATTTCCCAACCCTGGTAAGGAGACTGGGACGAGTTATTTCCTTTTGTAGAGAGCGCGGATTTGGGTTCATCCATGATTTAGAGATTAACCGGGACAATTATGTCAACCGCCAATCTGTGAAACGCAGAGAACTTCCTAGTTGGCTCCACAGTTTGTACCCTAATGAGATTGTGGAGTTCACCCCTGCTGAGGGAACTAGTGGACCATATGCCACTGTTGTAATCAGACCAGGGCAACAAACAGCGTCATGGGACTCTACACAAAACTATGACTCTGGAGAAGAAGAAGGGCCCGAACCCTCTACTGCCCCAAGAGGCCGGATGCTAAGTACGTACCACCACTTCTGCCAAGTCAAAACCAGTATGCGACAGGACTTGGGGGTATAAATATCTTGTGGTAATCTGCCATTGTGACCAAGGATCCTGAAGACCCTCCTAAGGTTAAACCTCGATGGCGACGCCTTCCTGTTCCCCCAACACCTACGGAGGTTAGGGAAACAAGCCAGGAATGCCTACAACACCTAATCCAATTGACATTGCAGGAAAGCCAAGGAACCTTGTCGTGTCCCTATACAGTTGCAAGAAAAAGTATGTGAACCCTTTGGAATGATATGGATTTCTGCACAAATTGGTAATAAAATGTGATCTGATCTTTATCTAAGTCACAACAATAGACAATCACAGTCGGCTTAAACTAATAACAGACAAAGAATTAAATGTTACCATGATTTTATTGAACACACCATGTAAACATTCACAGTGCAGGTGAAAAAAGTATGTGAACCCTTTGATTTAATAACTGGTTGAACCTCCTTTGGCAGCAATAACTTCAACCAAACGTTTCCTGTAGTTGCAGATCAGACGTGCACAACGGTCAGGAGTAATTCTTGACCATTCCTCTTTACAGAACTGTTTCAGTTCAGCAATATTCTTGGGATGTCTGGTGTGAATCGCTTATTTGAGGTCATGCCACAGCATCTCAATCGGGTTTAGGTCAGGACCCTGACTGGGCCACTCCAGAAGGTGTATTTTCTTCTGTTTAAGCTATTCTGTTGTTGATTTACTTCTATGCTTTGGGTCGTTGTCCTGTTGCAATACCCATCTTCTGTTGAGCTTCGGCTGGCAGACAGATGGCTTTACGTTCTCCAGGAAAATGTCTTGATAAACTTGGGAATTCATTTTTCTTTCGATGATAGCAATCCGTCCAGGCCCTGATGCAGCAAAGCAGCCCCAAACCATGATGCCCCCACCACCATACTTCACAGTTGGGATGAGGTTTGATGTTGGTGTGCTGTGCCTCTTTTTCTCCACACATAGTGTTGTGTGTTTCTTCCCAACAACTCAACTTTGGTTTCATCTGTCCACAAAATATTTTGCCAGTACTGCTGTGGAACATCCAGGTGCTCTTGTGCAAACTAAACATGCAGCAATGTTTTTTTTGGACAGCAGTGGCTTCCTCTGTGGTATCCTCCCATGAAATACATTCTTGTTTAGTGTTTTACGTATCGTAGACTCGCTAACAGGGATGTTAGCATATGCCAGAGACTTTTGTAAGTCTTTAGCTGACACTCTAGGATTCTTCCTCACCTCATTGAGCAGTAAGCGCTGTGCTCTTGCAGTCATCTTTACAGGACGGCCAATCCTAGGGAGAGTAGCAGGAGTGCTGAACTTTCTCCATTTATAGACAATTTGTCTTACCGTGGACTGATGAACAGCAAGGCTTTTGGAGATACTTTTATAACCCTTTCCAGCTTTATGCAAGTCAACAATTCTTAATCGTAGGTCTTCTGAGAGCTCTTTTGTGCAAGGCATTATTCACATCAGGCAATGCTTCTTGTGAAAAGTAAACCCAGAACTGGTGTGTGTTTTTTATAGGGCAGGACAGCTGCAACCAACACCTCCAATCTCATCTCATTGATTGGACTCCAGTTGGCTGACACCTCACTCCAATTTGCTCTTGGAGATTTCATTAGTCTAGGGGTTCACATACTTTTTCCACCTACACTGTGAATGTTTAGATGGTTTGTTCAATAAAAACATGGTAACATTTAATTCTTTGTGTGTTATTAGTCTAAAGCGAACCTTTCACCTGGATTTCACTTACTAAACCATCAAAAGTACCTTATAGATCATCCTCATTGTGTGAGCACACGGTCTTGTCCCGCTTTTCTGTGATGTATATGCATGGAAAAATCGCTTTATAAAGTACTCTTCTACCGTGACTTGTGGAGCTGAAGAAGTCAAGGGGGTAGCCCTTCCCTCACTCCAGGCTGTAACTCCCCTGCCCTAACCCTGCCTCTCTGCAGTCTAACTGACACCCGGCTCAGTCGCCGGGACCGCGCTTGTACAGGCGGCGCATGCGCCGTCGGACTCAAGCGCGATCCTGTAACTGAATCGGGCATGCGCTGTCCCCGATGCCTGCCTGTCTTCTCTTCCTCACGCGCGATTCAGTTACAGGATCGCGTTTGAGTCAGACGGCGCATGCGCCGCCTGTACAAGCGCGGTTCCGGCGACTGAGCCGGGTGTCAGTTAGACTGCAGAGAGGCGGGGTTAGGGCAGGGGAGTTACAGCCTGGAGTGAGGGAAGGGCTACCCCCTTGACTTCTCCAGCTCCACAAGTCACGGTAGAAGAGTACTTTATAAAGCGATTTTTCCATGCATATACATCACAGAAAAGCGGGACAAGACCGTGTGCTCACACAATGAGGATGATCTATAAGGTACTTTTGATAGTTTAGTAAGTGAAATCCAGGTGAAAGGTTCGCTTTAAGCAGACTGTGACTGTCTATTGTTGTGACTTAGATGACGATCAGATCACATTTTATGACCAATTTGTGTAGAAATCCATATCATTCCAAAGGGTTCACATACTTTTTCTTGCAACTGTATCACCGTGCTCGAGGGAGATAAAAGTAGTGAACCCATTGCAGGGTCTGGACTGCGCAAATCTGAGAAAAACCCATCAATCTTTGATGAAATCAGGAAGCACTTAAAACCTTCCTATCGAGTCTGCTGAACGACTGATGCCAGGAGCACCGGAATGTTCGTGCCCTGTCTCTTGGGATTCTGGAAGCCCACTCTCCACTGACCTGCCATCATCACCGGATCAAACCCTGTAAGAAGGCCAGTTGGCCAATGCTTTAAATGGAGCCAGGGACATTGTTTGCCAGAGGAACTCTGTCCGTTTGCTGTTACCAATTGATAGTTGCCAAAAGACTAGAGCCTGCTCATTTGTAAGACTCTACTATGGACTCCACAATCCAGAAAAGATCCAAGTTGCACTTCATTTTTGTGCCATTTTATTCCCTTTTTACCCCTTTCTCAGGTTATCTGGAACTTTTAAAATTACGAAAGTTTATGCAACGTTCAAGAACTGTACCCAGAAAGACATTTTTCGGTGCCTTATCCTATGCAACGCACAGCCTCTTAAATTAGAGACTTTTGCACTTTAACCCTTTGGATTACAAATTATTTATACCCCAAATCAGGGATGGACTTTGTTTCAGGACTATGTCATGGACTGCATTGCCCCAAATGTGAGATCACCACCCATTTTGTCCCCGTCAAGTAAAGAAGAAAAACAACACCCATTATTCCTTTTTTCGCTATTTAATGTGAAAATATGTAAAATGTGTATGTGATAAATTGCCTAGAATGTGTTGTTGTGCATAACCATTTTTACAGGGGGTTATCAAGGGGTCATGATAGTGCATTGCAATATTTATATCCAGATTTGCATTTTTGTGGCGTGTACTTGGTGTATTTCAGGAGACGGCGTTGAGATCCACAGCTTCCATTGCTGCAAACGTCGAGGACGACTTACCTTTTAGCAGGGGTGTATGCAGCGTCCCACATATGTGTGTAAAAGGGACGCTTCAAACATCTGTAATTGAAATGTATGATATTTCTTATTTACTGGCTGGCAATGTCATTTCATCCATTCGCCCCTAGGTGGTGCTGGCACCACATAGCATATATAGTGGGGTGTGTCTAGCTGAGGGAGTTGAAGTAGAGAATGTAGTTGGTGAGAGGAGCAAGAAGCAAGCTCATGGAGGAGACACAGAATAAAGTCACCATGTAACGGCCGTACTTTCCTCTGGGCCCTGATCAAGCCTAGAGAAGACATCTACAGAAGACCAGCACCAGACAGTGAGTCTATACACAAAGAAGCAAGGAGACTATTGAGGGTAACAGTGTGTGAACACAACCAGACAATTTAGGCCAAATTGTCCTTATCACTAACTTAAACTTCCGGGTGGTACTGAGAAAACATAAAATCTGTTTCTAGATGAGTTTCCTGCCAAATAATGAAGCAGATGTGTTTACCTGCAGTGAGGGGGACACCCTTAAAGGAAAACTCCTAGATAAACAATTATTAGCATCTTCAGTGCAAGTAAATGTAGGATTACTACCAGGATCCTTTCCTGCCAAGACTCCACTCCTAAAAGAACAATTCCTCGAATACATTTGCCACTACCAGATAATAGGATTACCAGTGAACTTATTGCTTATGCCATACAAAACGCTTCTTACTGATGAACTGTACCAACTGTCCAGAGACTATTGATCTTCAGTAAATGTTCAACTGGTTTACAATTACTGACTCCTCATTCTTACAACTACTACGCTCAACATCCACTGCCCTACCGACCCAGGGAGGCATCTGTTAACTGTGAGTACAAACTGCGGTCCGGCATGCTGCAAATGTCTGTGTAGATGAGCCCTTATTACTCTTCAAAGGGAGGATTAGATTCCGCCAGTACCTGCCTAACAAACAGGCAAGGTATGTCATAAAAGTATACAGACTTTCTGAGAGTAGCTCCGGGTACACCCACAATTTCCACATTTACAAAAGGAAAGATTCCCAGATAGAACCTCCAGAATGCCCCCCAGTCTTAGGAGTTAGTGGGAAGATCGGACTTACTGCACCCACTGCTGGATAAGGGTTACCACTTCTATGTTGATAACTATTACACCAGCATACCACTATTCATGTCCCTAACTGCCAGAGGTACTGTGGCTTGCGGCACAGAACGCAAAAATCAGGGCAACCACTGAGAAAGAGTGAAAGCAGGGCTCTCCTCCATGAGAACATGCTGGTGGTTAAGTAAAAGGACAAGAGGGACGTCCTTGTACTGACCACCATTCACACTAACGCCAGCTCCCCTGCTCCTGTATGAGGTACCACAACCACTACCCCAAAACCAGTTTGTATCCTGGACTACAACAGGCACATGGGAGGGGTTGATCTTTCAGATCAACTTCTGAAGCCCTACAGTGCCACATGAAAAACAAAAGTGTGGTACAAAAAGCTGGCCGTACACCTTGTACAGATGGCAATGTGCAATGCGTACATCCTATTTCAGTCTGCAGGCCACACAGGAAAATTGTAAAACTACAACTCCCACCATGCCCTGCTGTAGGCTGATAGCTGTAGGCAGACTGGGCATGCTGGAAGTTGTAGTTTTGCAACAGCTGGAGAGCCGCAGGTTGGCCATACCTGTACCAGGGCAAAAATTTTCAGGTCAAGTCCCCCAGACAGCAAGTAAGGGAAGGACCCAAAAAAGATGCAGGGTGTGTTCCGAAAGGGGGATAAGGAAAGACACCATTCACCATTGCGAAACCTGCCCTGAAAAACCTGGCCTGTGCATCAATGATTGTTTCAGAATCTACCACTCATTTATAGAGTATTAATTTAATTTCATCCTTTATGCTCCCTGTAATATTTCCACTTTATATCTCTGATTTAGTCCACCTCGCTTGCAGATCTACTTTCCAATATCCACTACATATTCTTTTCTGTAAGACAACTGTTAGGTCAAAAGTGCCCTTTCCACCCCTTAAAATGTTTGTATGGGGTTGCTCTTTCCAAAATGGGGTCACTTCTTGGGGTTTTTAATTTAATTGTCTGCCAATTCAGGTCTGCAAAAAAAAATATTTTGCACTATGCCTCTAGAGCCCTGCTGTGCGCCCATACAGCAGGCTACAAGCACAAATGGGGTGTTTCCTGAATAGGAAGAAAATGGGAAACATATACTGTTTCCCATACTGTTTAACCCCTTGTAAAAGTGAAAAATTGGGGTCTGCTAGTAATTTTTCATTTTCAGAAATGTGTGCTTTGAAATCCTTTAACAAGTGTTTCTGCCTTCTGTGAGACACCTGTTTTCTGAAAAGTACCCTTTCTACCTCTAAAAATGTTCGTACGGGGGTGCCATTTTCATAATGGGGTCACTTCTTGGGGTTTTTAATTTCTGGGGACCCCAGGAATCTTTTAAATGCGACGTGGCACCTAAAATCATTTTCTGCCAATTCAGGTCAGCAAAATCCATATTTTGCAGTTTGATTATAGAGCCCTGCTATGCGCCCATATATCTGTGTAAAGCAACTTTTTCTAGAAAAAATTGTAATTTTTCCATTTCACAGCCAAGTGTTTCCTAAGTCTGTGAAACGCCTGATGGGTCAAAGTGCTTACTACACACCTTGAAATAATCCTTGAGGGGTGTAGTTTTCAAAATGGGGTCACTTTCTATGGGTTTCTACTGTAGGGCCACCTCAGGGTGTCTTCATATGCGAGATAGCTCCCAATTACCATTCTAGCTAAATCCGCTCTTCTAACGCCATATGGTGCTTCTTCCACTCCACGCCCATACATCATTTTGTGAGCACACATGGGGTGTTGCCGTATTCGGGTGAAAATGGGGAGCAAAGTGTTGGGTGAATTTTGTCCTGTTACCGCTTGAGAAAGTGAAAAATGTGGGTGTAAAGCAACTTTTTCTGTAAAAAATTTAAATTTTTTCTTTTCACAGCCAAGTGTTTACTAATTCTGTGAAATGCCTGATGGGTCAAAGTGCTCACTACACACCTTGAAATATTTTTTGAGGGGTGTAGTTTCTGGAATGGGGGGTCACTTTTTGGGGGTTTTAAATGTAGGGCCACCTCAGGGTGTCTTCTAGGGATGAGCAAACCCGAACTGTATAGTTCGGGTTCGTACCGAATTTTGGGGTGTCCGTGACACGGACCCGAACCCGAACATTTTCGTAAAAGTCCGTGTTCGGGTTCAGTGTTCGGCGCTTTCTTGGCGCTTTTTGAAAGGCTGCAAAGCAGCCAATCAACAAGCGTCATACTACTTGCCCCAAGAGGCCATCACAGCCTTGCCTACTATTGGCATGGCTGTGATTGGCCAGTGCACCATGTGACCCAGCCTCTATATAAGCTTGGGTCACGTTGCGCTGCACGTCACTCTGCTGATTGAAGCATAGGGAGAGGATGCAGCTGCGACGTTAGGGCGAGATTAGGCAGATTAACTCCTCCAAAAGACTTCATTCAGTGATCGATCTCCAGCTGTGGATCATTGAAGTGCTAGTATTGACTTTCTCACTTTTTTGAGGCTGCCCAGAGCGTTTTTAGATCACTTTTTTTCTGGGGTGATCGGCGGCCATTTTGTGACTTGTGGTGCGCCAGCACAAGCTATCACCAAGTGTATTTAACCATCAATAGTGTGGTTATTTTGTGCTATATCCTACATCAGCTGCAGGCTGAGCCTGTGTCACCGAAGTGCATTTAACCATCAACAGTCTGATTATTTTTTGGCCATATACTAAATCTGGTGCAGGCTGAGCCTGTGTCACCCAAGTGCATTTAACCATCAACAGTCTGGTTATTTTTTGGCCATATACTACATCAGCTGCAGGCTCAGCCTGTGTCACCGAAGTGCATTTAACCATCAACAGTCTGATTATTTTTTGGCCATATACTACATCTGGTGCAGGCTGAGCCTGTGTCACCCAAGTGCATTTAACCATCAACAGTGTGGTTATTTTTTGGCCATATACTACATCAGGGGCAAGTTGAGCCTGTCACCCAGCGCCTAAAAAATAGACCTGACATTTCTATTCAACCAAATCTGTACTGTTTTAGCTGGTCAAGTTATTTGTAGTGACCGTAAAAGCACACTTTTTGTTCTGGGTTGAAAAACTATTCCCAAATTTGCCATTCTCAAAATAACTAGTTTCTGGTATTTGAGGCCTACTTGAAATCTATCCCAAAAAGGATATCTTACATTGAAGGTACTGATAGTGTCATTCAGAAAAACCTAAGACACACGCTACCGTGCAGATAGAAGTCTGATTCTGAGATTAAACCTTAACCTGTCACACAGTGCAAAAAAAAACAGGTCTCACATTTATATTCAAGCAAATCTGTACTGTTTTAGCTGGTCAAGTTATTTGTAGCGACCGTAAAAGCACACTTTTTTTTCTGGGTTGAAAAATTATTCCCAAATTTGCCATTCTCAAAATTGTGGTGAACGGGAACAATGAGGAAAACATCTAATAAGGGACGCGGACGCGGACGTGGACATGGTCGTGGTGGTGTTAGTGGACCCTCTGGTGCTGGGAGAGGACGTGGCCGTTCTGCCACAGCCACACGTCCTAGTGTACCAACTACCTCAGGTCCCAGTAGCCGCCAGAATTTACAGGGATATTTGGTGGGGCCCAATGCCGTTCTAAGGATGGTAAGGCCTGAGCAGGTGCAGGCATTAGTCAATTGGGTGGCCGACAGTGCATCCAGCACGTTCACATTATCTCCCACCCAGTCTTCTGCAGAAAGCGCACAGATGGCGCATGAAAACCAAGCCCATCAGTCTGTCACATCACCCCCATGCATATCAGGGAAACTGTCTGAGCCTCAAGTTATGCAGCAGTCTCTTATGCTGTTTGAAGACTCTGCTGCCAGGGTTTCCCAAGGGCATCCACCTAGCTCTTCACCAGGGGTGGAAGAGATAGAATGCACTAACGCACAACCACTTATGTTTCCTGATGATGAGGACATGGGAATACCACCTCAGCACGTCTCTGATGATGACGAAACACAGGTGCCAACTGCTGCGTCTTTCTGCAGTGTGCAGACTGAACAGGAGGTCAGTGGTCAAGACTGGGTGGAAGACGATGCAGGGGACGATGAGGTCCTAGACCCCACATGGAATGAAGGTCAGTGGTGAGACCGAGCCAACAGTGTAGCAAAAGAGAGAGCAGTGGGCAAAATCAGAACACCCGCCGCCAAGAGACTCCGCCTGCTACTGACCGCCGCCATCTGGGACCGAGCACCCCAAAGGCAGCTTCAAGGAGTTCCCTGGCATGGCACTTCTTCAAACAATGTTCTGATGACAAGACCCGAGTGGTTTGCACGCTGTGCCATCAGAGCCTGAAGCGAGGCATTAACGTTCTGAACCTTAGCACAACCTGCATGACCAGGCACCTGCATGCAAAGCATGAACTGCAGTGGAGTAAACACCTTAAAAACAAGGAAGTCACTCAGGCTCCCCCTGCTGCCTCTTCTGCTGCTGCTTCCTCGGCCTCTTCTGCTGCTGCTGCCGCCGCCTCGGCCTCTTCCTCTGCCTCTGGAGGAACGTTGGCACCTGCCGCCCAGCAAACATGGGATGTACCACCAACACCACCACCTGCGTCACCAAGCATCTCAACCATGTCACACGGCAGCGTTCAGCTCTCCATCTCACAAACATTTGAGAGAAAGCGTAAATTCCCACCTAGCCACCCTCGATCCCTGGCCCTCAATGCCAGCATTTCTAAACTACTGGCCTATGAAATGCTGTCATTTAGGCTGGTGGACACAGACAGCTTCAAACAGCTCATGTCACTTGCTGTCCCACAGTATGTTGTTCCCAGCCGCCACTACTTCTCCAAGAGAGCCGTGCCTTCCCTGCACAAACAAGTGTCCGATAAAATCAAGTGTGCACTGCGCAACGCCATCTGTGGCAAGGTCCACCTAACCACAGATACGTGGACCAGTAAGCACGGCCAGGGACGCTATATCTCCCTAACTGCACACTGGGTAAATGTAGTGGCGGCTGGGCCCCAGGCGAAGAGCTGTTTGGCGCACGTCCTTCCGCCGCCAAGGATCGCAGGGCAACATTCTTTGCCTCCTGTCTCCTCCTCCTCCTACTCAGCTTCCTCCTCCTCTTCTTCCGCCTGCTCATCCAGTCAGCCACACACCTTCACCACCAACTTCAGCACAGCCCGGGGTAAACGTCAGCAGGCCATTCTGAAACTCATATGTTTGGGGGACAGGCCCCACACCGCACAGGAGTTGTGGGGGGGTATAGAACAACAGACCGACGAGTGGTTGCTGCCGGTGAGCCTCAAGCCTGGCCTGGTGGTGTGCGATAATGGGCGAAATCTCGTTGCAGCTCTGGGACTAGCCGGTTTGACGCACATCCCTTGCCTGGCGCATGTGCTGAATTTGGTGGTGCAGAAGTTCATTCGCAACTACCCCGACATGTCAGAGCTGCTGCATAAAGTGCGGGCCGTCTGTTCGCGCTTCCGGCGTTCACACCCTGCCGCTGCTCGCCTGTCTGCGCTACAGCATAACTTCCGCCTTCCCGCTCACCGCCTCATATGCGACGTACCCACCAGGTGGAACTCCACCTTGCATATGCTGGACAGACTGTGCGAGCAGCAGCAGGCCATAGTGGAGTTTCAGCTGCAGCACGCACGGGTCAGTCGCACTGCGCATCAGACCCACTTCACCACCAATGACTGGGCCTCCATGCGAGACCTGTGTGCCCTGTTGCACTGTTTCGAGTACTCCACCAACATGGCCAGTGGCGATGACGCCGTTATCAGCGTTACAATACCACTTCTATGTCTCCTTGAGAAAACACTTAGGGCGATGATGGAAGAGGAGGTGGCCCAGGAGGAAGAGGAGGAAGAGGGGTCATTTTTAGCACTTTCAGGCCAGTCTCTTCGAAGTGACTCAGAGGGAGGTTTTTTGCAACACCAGAGGCCAGGTACAAATGTGGCCAGACAGGGCCTACTACTGGAGGACGAGGAGGACGAGGATGAGGAGGAGGTGGAGGAGGATGAGGATGAAGCATGTTCACAGCGGGGTGGCACCCAAAGCAGCTCGGGCCCATCACTGGTGCGTGGCTGGGGGGAAACACAGGACGATGACGATACGCCTCCCACAGAGCACAGCTTGTCCTTAACTCTGGGCAGCCTGGCACACATGAGCGACTACATGCTGCAGTGCCTGCGCAACGACAGCAGAGTTGCCCACATTTTAACGTGTGCGGACTACTGGGTTGCCACCCTGCTGGATCCCCGGTACAAAGACAATGTGCCCACCTTACTTCCTACACTGGAGCGGGATAGGAAGATGCGCGAGTACAAGCGCACGTTGGTAGACGCGCTACTGAGAGCATTCCCAAATGTCACAGGGGAACCAGTGGAAGCCCAAGGCGAAGGCAGAGGAGGAGAAAGAGGTCGCCAACGCAGCTGTGTCACGGCCAGCTCCTCTGAGGGCAGGGTTAGCATGGCAGAGATGTGGAAAAGTTTTGTCAACACGCCACAGCTAAGTGCACCACCACCTGATACGGAACGTGTTAGCAGGAGGCAACATTTCACTAACATGGTGGAACAGTACCTGTGCACACCCCTCCACGTACTGACTGATGGTTCGGCCCCATTCAACTTCTGGGTCTCCAAATTGTCCACGTGGCCAGAGCTAGCCTTTTATGCCTTGGAGGTGCTGGCCTGCCCGGCGGCCAGCGTTTTGTCTGAACGTGTATTCAGCACGGCAGGGGGCGTCATTACAGACAAACGCAGCCGCCTGTCTACAGCCAATGTGGACAAGCTGACGTTCATAAAAATGAACCAGGCATGGATCCCACAGGACTAGTGTTGAGCGAACAGTTCGAGCATAGTTCGGGTCCGTACCGAATTTTGGGGTGTTCGTGACACGGACCCGAACCCGAACTTTTTCGTAAAAGTTCGGGTTCGGGTTCGTCGTTCGGCATGTATTTTGGCGCATTTTGAAAGGCTGCAAAGCAGCCAATCAACATGCATCATACTACTTGCCCTAAGATGCCATCGCAGCCATGCCTACTATTGGCAAGGCTGTGATTGGCCAAGTGCAGCATGTGACTCAGCCTCTTTATAAGCTTGTGCGCACGTCGGGACGTGCTCACTCCCGATGTGAATAGAACAGGGATAGACGCAGCTGATGCTAGGGCGAGAATAGGCAGGGATAATTGAATAACTGGAAGCAAATTTCTCTCCTCCACCTGTGATTCATCTGAACAACTGCAGCTGAGCTGCTTTTTTGATAGGGATTGGCTATTTTTAGAGTGGCCAGAGTGATTTTTCCATCCACATGTACCCGGGCTGACCGCCGGCCGCCATTTTGCGACTTGTAGTGCTGCAGCAGAAGCTGCCACAGTGTGCATTCCAAAGCTCCAAACAAGTCAGACATCTACACCTGGGATTCAGACCAATAGCGATTTAGCAGCACAGTCCAAGGCTATTTTTTTTAAAGGTTGTGCAGACCATTTTGTGGCACATGTTACTGGGCTGATAGGCGGCGGCCATCTTGGGACTAGTGCTGCAGCACAATCTCTCCCAACGTCCATTAATCACTTGTAATAGTGGTCTGTGCCATAGAAATCCTACATCAGGGACTTGGGTGTGCTTGTGTCACCCCTACTAATACCAGTCCACCTGTAATCCATACAGTGAAAAGCCATAAAGTATTCCAGTGAGGGAATTTTTTTTTATTTAAAAAAGGCCAAGTTAGTTTATCTGGCGTTCAATATACTAGATACAGTTAGGCCTGCGTTTCATACATCTGGAATTAGCAAACTAATGTGCTGGGGTTGGGAAAACATATATGTACCCATACTAGAATCTGTCAAAGAAAGCGGTACTCACATATAACAGTCATTCCATCTGTAATCCATACAGTCAAAAGACTGAAAGTATTCCAGTGAGGGGATTTTGCTTATAAAAAATAATATATTTCATTGTGGTGCGAGTTGAATCGCAACAATGAAGAAAAATACTATTAAGGGACGAGGACGCGGTCGTGGTGGTGTCCGTGGAGCCTCTGTTGCTGGTAGAGGACGTGGCCGTTCGGCCCCAGGCGCACACAGTAGGGAACGAACTCCCTCAACTAGCCGGCAGAATGTACCGCAATATCTCGTGGGGCCCAATGCCGCTCTTAGGATGGCAAGGCCTGAGCAGGTACAGGCATTAATCGATTGGGTGGCCGACAGTGCTTCCAGCACGTTCACCACATGGTCTTCCACCCAGTCTTCTGCGGAAAGCGCACAGGTGGCACCTGAAAACCAAGCCCATCAGTCTGTCACATCACCCCCAAGCATATCAGGGAAACGGTCTGAGCCACAAGTTATGCAGCAGTCTCTTCTTCTGTTTGAAGACTCTGCTTCCAGGGTTTCCCAGGGGCGTCCACCTAGCCCTTCCCCAGTGGAGGAAGACATACCATGCACTGACGCACAACCACTTATGTCTCCAGATGAAGAGGACATGGGAATACCACCACAGCAGAGTCACCGACTCTCTGATGATGACGAAACACAGGTGCCCACTGCCGCGTCTTTTTGCAGTGTGCAGACTGAACAGGAGGAGGTCAGGGATGGAGACTGGGTGGAAGACGATGCAGAGGACGATGAGGTCTTAGACCCCACATGGACTGAAGGTCGTGGCGATGACTTTCACAGTTCAGAGGAAGAGGTAGTGGTGAGACCGAGACAACAGCGAAGCCAAAGAGGGAGCAGGGGGCCAAAGCAGACGAGCCGCCGCCCCCAGAGTTCGCCTGCTACTGGACATCGCCAACAGGGACCCAGCCCCACAAAGGCAGCTTCAAAGAGTTCCCTGGCATGGCACTTCTTTAAACAATGTCCTACCGACAAGACCCGAGTGACTTGCACGCTCTGCCATCAGAGCCTGAGGCGAGGCATTAACGTTCTGAACCTCAGCACAACCTGCATGACCAGGCATCTACATGCAAAGCATGAACTGCAGTGGGGTACACACCTTAAAAACCAGGCACTCGCTGAGGCTCCCCCTGCTCCCTCTACCGCTGCTGCCTCGGCTTCCGCCTCGAGAGGAATGTTGCCACCTGCCGAGCAGCAAACAGAGGATGTGCCACCGACACCACCACCACCGCCACCGTCAACTAGCGTCTCCACTATATCACACAGCAGCGTTCAGCTCTCAATATCTCAAACCTTAGAGAGGAAGCGCAAATTCCCCCCGAGTCACCCTCGAGCCCTTGGCCTGAACGCCAGCATTTCTAAACTACTGGCCTTTGAAATGCTGTCATTCCGGCTGGTGGACACAGACAGCTTCAAACAGCTGATGGCCATGGCTGTCCCGCAGTATGTGGTTCCCAGCCGCCACTACTTCTCCAAGACAGCCGTGCCTTCCCTGCACATGCAAGTGTCCGATAAAATCAAGTGTGCACTGCGCAACGCCATTTGTGGCAAGGTCCACCTAACCACAGATACGTGGACCAGTAAGCACGGCCAGGGACGCTATATCTCACTAACTGCACACTGGATGAATGCAGTGGCGGCTGGGCCCCCGGCGGACAGTTCCTTGGCGCACGTCCTTCCGCCCCCTAGGATCGCAGGGCATCATTCTCTGCCTCCTGTAGCCTCCTCCTCCTACTCGGCTTCCTCCTCCACTGCTTCCACCAGCTCATCCGGTCAGCCACACACCTTCACCACCAACTTCAGCACAGCCCGGGGTAAACGTCAGCAGGCCATTCTGAAACTCATATGTTTGGGGGACAGGCCCCACACCGCACAGGAGTTGTGGCGGGGTATTGAACAACAGACCGACGAGTGGTTTCTGCCGGTGGGCCTCAAGCCAGGCCTGGTGGTGTGCGATAATGGGCGAAATCTCGTGGCAGCTCTGGGACTAGCCGGTTTGACGCACATCCCTTGCCTGGCGCATGTGCTGAACTTGGTGGTGCAGAGGTTCATTCACCACTACCCCAACATGTCAGAGCTGCTGCATAAAGTGCGGGCCGTCTGTGCGCGCTTCCGCCGTTCACACCCTGCCGCTGCTCGCCTGTCTGCGCTACAGCGGAACTTCGGCCTTCCCGCTCACCGCCTCATATGCGACGTGCCCACCCTGTGGAACTCCACCTTGCACATGCTGGAGAGACTGTGCGAGCAGCAGCAGGCCATAGTGGAGTTTCAGCTGCAGCACGCTCGCGTCAGTCGTACTGCCGAACAGCACCACTTCACCACCAATGATTGGGCCTCCATGCGAGACCTGTGTGCCCTGCTGCGCTGTTTCGAGTACTCCACCAACATGGCCAGTGGCGATGACACTGTTATCAGCGTTACAATACCACTTCTATGTCTCCTTGAGAAAACACTTAGGGCAATGATGTTAGAGGAGGTGGCCCAGGTGGAGGAGGAGGAGGAGGATGAGGGCTCGTTTCTAACACTTTCGGGCCAGTCTGTTCGAAGTGGCTCAGAGGGAGGTTTGTTTAAGCAGCAGAGGACAGGTTCACAAGTAGCCAGCCAAGGCACTGTACTGGAGGACGAGGAGGATGAGGAGGAGGAGGTGGAGGGGGACGAGGATGACGCAAGTTCACAGCGGGGTGGCAGCCCAGGCCCATCACTGGTGCGTGGCTGGGGGGATACGGTGGACGATGACGATACGCCTCCCACAGAGGACAGCTTGTCCTTACCCATGGGTAGCCTGGCCCACATGAGCGAATATATGCTCCAATGCCTGCGCAACGACAGCAGAGTTGCCCACGTTTTAACGTGTGCAGACTACTGGGTGGCCACCCTGCTGGATCCCCGGTATAAAGACAATGTGCCCACTTTAATTCCTGAACTGGAGCGCGACCGTAAGATGCGCGAGTACAAGCGCACGCTGATAGAGGCGCTCTTGAGAGCATTCCCACATGTCACAGGGGAACAGGTGGAAGGTGAAGGCAGAGGAGTGGCAAGAGGTCGCCAACGCAGCTGTGTCACGGCCAGCTCATCTGAGGGCAGGGTTAGCATGGCAGAAATGTGGAAAAGTTTTGTCTCCACGCCACAGCTATCTGCACCGACACCTGATACGGAACGTGTTAGCAGGAGGCAGCATTTCACTAACATGGTTGAACAGTATGTCTGCACACCCCTCCACATCCTGATGGATGGTTCGGCCCCATTCAACTACTGGGTTTCGAAATTGTCCACGTGGCCAGAGTTAGCATGTTATGCCTTGGAGGTGCTTTCCTGCCCGGCGGCCAGCGTTTTATCTGAACGCGTATTCAGCACGGCAGGGGGCGTCATTACTGACAAGCGCAGCCGCCTGTCCACAGCCAATGTGGACAAGCTGACGTTCATAAAAATGAACCAGGCATGGATCCCACAGGACCTGTCCCTCCCTTGTGCAGAGTAGTCCTTATTAACTGCCTAAAACATGTCTTGTTGTGCTACGGGCCACTTCTTTATTTGATACAAATTTTATGAAACCCACAGTTGAATGAAACTCTTCTCTGTCTGGGCGCCGGGGCCTAACCAGATGAAAGTGGCCGGTTAAACTAACGGGTGACATGAAGCCATAACCTCTGCCATGCTACCTCTGTCTTCTGTCTGGGTGCTGAGGCCTAAGTCAAATAAAGCGGTCTTCTGCTGTGCTGGGGGATATGAAGCTAATCTCTGACCTCTCTCCTCTGTCTGGGTCCAAAGGCCTAAATCACTGAAAGAGGCCTTCTCCTGTGGTGTGTGATATGATGCCAGAATATGTGCTGTGGGGCCTCTCTCCTCTTCCTGGGTGCAGGGGTCAAATAAACTAAATTGTGGCCTACTCCTGTGGTGGTTGATATGATGCCTGATTCTCTGATGTGGAACCTCTCTCCTCTGTTTGGGTGAAGGGGTCAAAGTAACTAAATGGTGGCTTCTCCTGTGGTGGCTGATATGATGCCAGAATATGTGCTGTGGTGCCTCTCTCCTCTTCCTGGGTGCAGGGGTCAAAGTAACTAAATGGTGGCTTCTCCTGTGGTGGCTGATATGATGCCAGAATATGTGCTGTGGGGCCTCTCTCCTCTTCCTGGGTGCAGGGGTCAAAGTAACTCAATGGTGGCTTCTCCTGTGGTGGCTGATATGATGCCAGAATATGTGCTGTGGTGCCTCTCTCCTCTGTCTGGGTCCAAAGGCCTAAATCACTGAAAGAGGCCTTCTCCTGTGGTGTGTGATATGATGCCTGAATATGTGCTGTGGTGCCTCTCTCCTCTTCCTGGGTGCGGGGGTCAAAGTAACTCAATGGTGGCTTCTCCTGTGGTGGCTGATATGATGCCAGAATATGTGCTGTGGTGCCTCTCTCCTCTTCCTGGGTGCGGGGGTCAAAGTAACTCAATGGTGGCTTCTCCTGTGGTGGCTGATATGATGCCAGAATATGTGCTGTGGGGCCTCTCTCCTCTTCCTGGGTGCAGGGGTCAAAGTAACTCAATGGTGGCTTCTCCTGTGGTGGTTAGTATGATGCCAGAATATGTGCTGTGGGGCCTCTCTCCTCTTCCTGGGTGCAGGGGTCAAAGTAACTCAATGGTGGCTTCTCCTGTGGTGGCTGATATGATGCCAGAATATGTGCTGTGGTGCCTCTCTCCTCTTCCTGGGTGCGGGGGTCAAAGTAACTCAATGGTGGCTTCTCCTGTGGTGGCTGATATGATGCCAGAATATGTGCTGTGGGGCCTCTCTCCTCTTCCTGGGTGCAGGGGTCAAAGTAACTCAATGGTGGCTTCTCCTGTGGTGGTTAGTATGATGCCAGAATATGTGCTGTGGGGCCTCTCTCCTCTTCCTGGGTGCAGGGGTCAAAGTAACTCAATGGTGGCTTCTCCTGTGGTGGCTGATATGATGCCAGAATATGTGCTGTGGGGCCTCTCTCCTCTTCCTGGGTGCAGGGGTCAAAGTAACTCAATGGTGGCTTCTCCTGTGGTGGCTGATATGATGCCAGAATATGTGCTGTGGTGCCTCTCTCCTCTGTCTGGGTCCAAAGGCCTAAATCACTGAAAGAGGCCTTCTCCTGTGGTGTGTGATATGATGCCTGAATATGTGCTGTGGTGCCTCTCTCCTCTTCCTGGGTGCGGGGGTCAAAGTAACTCAATGGTGGCTTCTCCTGTGGTGGCTGATATGATGCCAGAATATGTGCTGTGGTGCCTCTCTCCTCTTCCTGGGTGCGGGGGTCAAAGTAACTCAATAGTGGCTTCTCCTGTGGTGGCTGATATGATGCCAGAATATGTGCTGTGGGGCCTCTCTCCTCTTCCTGGGTGCAGGGGTCAAAGTAACTCAATGGTGGCTTCTCCTGTGGTGGTTAGTATGATGCCAGAATATGTGCTGTGGGGCCTCTCTCCTCTTCCTGGGTGCAGGGGTCAAAGTAACTCAATGGTGGCTTCTCCTGTGGTGGCTGATATGATGCCAGAATATGTGCTGTGGTGCCTCTCTCCTCTTCCTGGGTGCGGGGGTCAAAGTAACTCAATGGTGGCTTCTCCTGTGGTGGCTGATATGATGCCAGAATATGTGCTGTGGGGCCTCTCTCCTCTTCCTGGGTGCAGGGGTCAAAGTAACTCAATGGTGGCTTCTCCTGTGCTGATTGATATAAAGCTGATGGTTGTGCCATCTGACATGGTTGCCAGGGTCTGATTCAATGGGGGCCTACTCCTGTGGTGGGTGATCTAAATGCCTGATTCTCTGCTGTGAAACCTCTCTCCTCCGTCTGGGTGTAGGGGTCAAAGTCTTTCAAAGTCGCCTTCTCCTGTGCTGATTGATATGAAGCTGATGGTTGTGCCATCTGACATGGTTGCCGGGGTCCCATTAAATTGGGGCCTACTCCTTTGGTGGGTGATCTAAATGCCTGATTCTCTGCTTTGAAACCTCTCTCCTCCGTCCGGGTGTAGGGGTCAAAGTCTGTCAAAGTCGCCTTCTCCTGTGCTGATTGATATAAAGCTTATGCTTGTGCCATCTGACATGGTTGCCGGGGTCTGATTCAATGGTGGCCTACTCCTGTGGTGGGTGATCTAAATGCCTGATTCTCTGCTGTGTAACCTCTCTCCTAGGTCTGGGTGTAGGGGTCAAAGTAACTAAATGGTGGCCTACTCCTGTGGTGGGTGATATGATGCCTGGTTCTCTGCTGTGGGACCTCTCTCCTTTGTCTGGGTGCTGTGGTCAAAATAATAGTAAGTGACCTTCTCCATTGGTGGGTGACTTGAAGCCTGATTCTGTGCTATGGGACCTCACTCCAATTAATATTGTTTAATTTTTATTTATTTTATGTTAACTCATCATTTCCCTATCTACATTTGTTTGCAGGGGATTTAACTACATTTTGCTGCCTTTTGCAGCCCTCTAGCCCTTTCCGGGTGTGTTTTACAGCCTTTTTAGTGCCCAAAAGTTCGGGTCCCCATTGACTTCTATGGGGTTCGGGTTCGGGATAAAGTTCGGGTCGAGTTCGGATCCCGAACCCGAACATTTTTCGAAAGTTCGGCCGAACTCGTCGAACCCGAACATCCAGGTGTTCGCTCAACTCTACACAGGACCTGTCCATCCCTTGTGCAGATTAGATATTAACTACCTCCCCTTAACAATATATTATTCTACTCCAGGGAACTTCCTCATTCAATACTATTTTTAATTTCATTTTACCATTATATTGCGGGGCAACCCAAAGTTGAATGAACCTCTCCTCTGTCTGGGTGCCGGGGCCTAAATGTGTGACAGCGGCCTGTTCCAGTGGTGGGTGACGTGAAGCCTGATTCTCGGCTATGATATAAAGACTGATTCTGCGCTGACATAAGGCCAGATTCTCTGTTACGGGACCTCTCTCCTCTGCCTGGGTGCCTGGGCCTAAATGTGTGACAGTGGCCTGTTCCAGTGGTGGGTGACGTGATGCATGATTCTCTGCTATGACATGAAGACAGATTCTGTGCTGACATAAGGCCAGATTCTCTGTTATTGGACCTCTCTCTTCTGCCTGGGTGCCTGGGCCTAAATGTGTGACAGTGGCCTGTTCCAGTGGTGGGTGACGTGAAGCTTGATTCTCTGCTATGACATGAAGACTGATTCTGCGCTGACATAAGGCCAGATTCTCTGTTACGGGACCGCTCTCCTCTGTCTGGGTGCCGGGGCCTAAATGTGTGACAGTGGCCTGTTCCAGTGGTGGGTGATGTGAAGCCTGATGCTCTGCTATGACATGAAGACTGATTCTTCGCTGACATAAGGCCAGATTCTCTGTTACGGGACCTCTCTCCTCTGCCTGGGTGCCTGGGCCTAAATGTGTGACAGTGGCCTGTTCCAGTGGGGGGTGACGTGATGCCTGATTCTCTGCTATGACATGAAGACTTATTCTGTGCTGACATGAAGCCAGATTCTCTGTTACGCGACCTCTCTCCTCTGCCTGGGTGCCTGGGCCTAAATATGTGACAGTGGCCTGTTCCAGTGGTGGGTGACATGAAGCCTGATTCTCTGCTATGACATAAAGACAGATTCTGCGCTGACATAAGGCCAGATTGTCTGTTATGGGACCTCTCTCCTCTGCCTGGGTGCCTGGGCCTAAATGTGTGACAGTGGCCTGTTCCAGTGGTGGGTGACGTGAAGCCTGATTCTCTGCTATGACATGAAGACTGATTCTGTGCTGACATAAGGCCAGATTCTCTGTTACGGGACCTCTCTCCTCTGCCTGGGTGCCTGGGCCTAAATGTGTGACAGTAGCCTGTTCCAGTGGTGGGTGACGTGATGCCTGATTCTCTGCTATGACATGAAGACAGATTCTGTGCTGACAAAAGGCCAGATTCTCTGTTACGGGACCTCTCTCCTCTGTCTGGGTGCCGGGGCCTAAATGTGTGACAGTGGCCTGTTCCAGTGGTGGGTGACGTGAAGCCTGATTCTCTGCTATGACATGAAGACAGATTCTGCGCTGACATAAGGCCAGATTCTCTGTTACGGGACCGCTCTCCTCTGTCTGGGTGCCGGGGCCTAAATGTGTGACAGTGGCCTGTTCCAGTGGTGGGTGACGTGATGCCTGATTCTCTGCTATAACATGAAGACAGATTCTGTGCTGACAAAAGGCCAGATTCTCTGTTACGGGACCGCTCTCCTCTGTCTGGGTGTCGGGGCCTAAATGTGTGACAGTGGCCTGTTCCAGTGGTGGGTGACGTGATGCCTGATTCTCTGCTATGACATGAAGACTGATTCTGTGCTGACATGAAGCCAGATTCTCTGCTATGGCATGAAGAGACTGATTCTGTGCTGACATGAAGCCAGATTATGTGCTATGGCATGAAGAGACTGATTCTGTGCTGACATGAAGCCAAATTCTTTGCTATGGCATGAAGAGACTGATTCTCTGCTGATGTGAAGCCAGATTCTCTGCTATGGGACCTCTGTCCAATTGATATTGGGTCATTTATTTATTTTTTTTTTAAATTAATTTCCCTATCCACATTTGTTTGCAGGGGATTTACCTACATGTTGCTGCCTTTTGCAGCCCTCTAGCTCTTTCCTGGGCTGTTTTACAGCCTTTTTAGTGCCCAAAAGTTCGGGTCCCCATTGACTTCAATGGGGTTCGGGTTCGGGACGAAGTTCGGGTCGGGTTCGGATCCCGAACCCGAACATTTCCGTGAAGTTCGGCCGAACTTCTCGAACCCGAACATCCAGGTGTTCGCTCAACTCTAGTGTCATATGCGATATAGCTCCCAATTACCATTCTAGCTAAAACCGCTCTCCAAAAGCAATATGGTGCTCCTTCCACTCTGAAGCCTGCTGTGCGCCCATACATCCATTTTTGAGCACACATGGGGTGTTGCCGCATTCGGGGGAAATGGGGAACAAAATGTGGGGTGCATTTTGTCTTGTTAGCCTTTGGGAAAGTGAAAAATGTGGGTGTAAAGCAAATTGTTTTGTGAAAAAAATGCAATTTTTCATTTTTACTGCCAAGTGTTTCCTAATTCTGTGAAACGCCTGATGGGTAAAAGTGCTCAGTACACACCTTGAAATATTCCGTGAGGGGTGTAGTTTCCCAAATGGGGTCACTTTTTGGGGTTTTCACTGTAGGGCCACCTCAGGGTGTCTTCATAGGCTCCTAATTATTATTCAAGCTAAATCCACTCTCCTAAAGCCATATGGTGCTCCTTCCACTCTGAACCCTGCTTTGCACCCATACAGCAGTCTTTTAGAGCACATGGGGTGTTTCTGTAAACTCCATATTCAGGGTAATAGATTTTGAGTTTTGTTTGGCTGTTAACCCTTTATGTGTTGCAGAAAAAGAAAAAAATTAAAAATTTGCAAAAAAAAAAGGTGATATTTGAAATTTCATTGCCATTTTCCTTTAATTCTCGTGGGGCACCTAAAGGGTTAACAACGTTTTTAAAATCATTTTTGAATAGCTTGAGGGGTTTAGTTTCTAAAATAGGGTGAACAAACACGTTTTTCCATCTTAACATATCTTTTCCCATGGAACAGACGGGACCAGTCCTCACTTGAATCACGAAGAAAGAGAAGTTCCAGCGTTCAGGATAAAACCTAGATGTTTTCTTTATTCATAATGGTCACAATTCACATACATGGACAGCTTCTCCCTCCACCATTAGGTTGACATGTTTCGGACTTGTTAGTCTTTACTCGTAACCTCATGTGTGAACCAGCCACACAGCTGAAATAATCCCAGGATCTCAAACCGAGGCTGGAATTAACCCCTATGTGACCAGTGCACACATATTACATTTATTTTACCCCTTGTGCAAAAAATGTATATCAAAAGTCGTTAAAACCACAAATTCATATAAATATATATATGAGTACTTGAAATGTCTGTGATCTAATATAGCATTGGTTAAAACTTGCAAATATATAAGACCGAAAAAAGACATTTGTTCATCCAGTTCGGCCCGTTATCCTGCAAGTTGATCCAGAGGAAGGCAAAAAAAAACCTGTGAGGTAGAAGACAATTTTCCTCACTTTAGGGGAATAAAAAATTCCTTCCCGACTCCATTCAGGCATCAGAATAACTCCCTGGATCAACGACCCCTCTCTAGTAGCTATAGTCTGTAATATTATTACACTCCAGAAATACATCCAGGCCCCTCCTGAATTCCTTTATTGTACTCACCATCACCACCTCCTCAGGCAGAGAGTCCATAGTCTCACTGCTCTTACAGTAAAGAGTCCATAGTCTCACTGCTCTTACAGTATAGAGTCCATAGTCTCACTGCTCTTACAGTATAGAGTCCATAGTCTCACTGCTCTTACAGTAAAGAGTCCATAGTCTCACTGCTCTTACCGTAAAGAGTCCATAGTCTCCCTGCTCTTACAGTAAAGAGTCCATAGTCTCACTGCCCTTACAGTAAAGAGTCCATAGTCTCACTGCTCTTACTGTATAGAGTCCATAGTCTCACTGCTCTTACAGTAAAGAGTCCATAGTCTCACTGCTCTTACTGTATAGAGTCCATAGTCTCACTGCTCTTACAGTAAAGAGTCCATAGTCTCACTGCTCTTACAGTATAGAGTCCATAGTCTCACTGCTCTTACAGTAAAGAGTCCATAGTCTCACTGCTCTTACAGTATAGAGTCCATAGTCTCACTGCTCTTACAGTACAGAGTCCATAGTCTCACTGCTCTTACAGTATATAGTCCATAGTCTCACTGCTCTTACAATAAAGAGTCCATAGTATCACTGCTCTTACCGTAAAGAATCCTCTTCTATGTTTGTGTACAAACCTTCTTTCCTCCAGACGCAGAGGATGTCCCCTTGTCACAGTCACAGTCCTGGGGATAAATAGATGATGGGAGTGATCTCTGTACTGACCCCTGATATATTTATACATAGTAATTAGATCTCCCCTCAGTCGTCTTTTTTCTAAAGTGAATAACCCTAATTTTGATAATCTTTCAGGGTACTGTAGTTGCCCCATTCCAGTTATTACTTTAGTTGCCCTCCTCTGGACCTTCTCCAGCTTTGCTATGTCTGCCTTGTTCACAGGAGCCCAGAACTGTACACAGTCCTCCATGTGTGGTCTGACTAGTGATCTGTAAAGTGGTAGGACTATGTTCTCATCACGGGCATCTATGCCCCTTCTAATGCAACCCATTATCTTATTGGCCTTGGCAGCAGCTGCCTGACACTGTTTTTTGCATCTTAGTTTTCTGTTTATTAAAATTCCTAGGTCCTTTTTCATGTCAGTGTTACCCAGTGTTTTACCATTTAGTATGTACGGGTGACTTGCATTATTCCTTCCCATGTGCATAACTTTTCAATTGTCAGTGTTAAACCTCATCTGCCACTTATCTGCCCAAACCTCCAATCTATCCAGATCCCTCTGTAGTAGTATACGTACAGTATACTGTCCTCTGTAGTATATATACAGTATACTGTCCTCTGTAGTATATATACAGTATACTGTCCTCTGTAGTATATATACAGTATACTGTCCTCTGTAGTATATATACAGTATACTGTCCTCTGTAGTATATATGTACAGTATACTGTCCTCTGTAGTATATATACAGTATACTGTCCTCTGTAGTATATATATACAGTATACTGTCCTCTGTAGTGTATATACAGTATACTGTCCTCTGTAGTATATATATACAGTATACTGTCCTCTGTAGTATATATATATACAGTATACTGTCCTCTGTAGTATATATACAGTATACTGTCCTCTGTAGTGTATATACAGTATACTGTCCTCTTCAGTGTAAATTACTTTACACAGTTTAGTGTCATCTGCGAAAATGTATACTTTACTATGCAAGCCTTCTACAAGATCATTAATAAATATATTGAAGAGAATAGGGCCCAATACTGACCCCTGAGGTACCCCACTAGTGACAGTGACCCCTCTACTACTGACCTCTGAGGTACTCCACTAGTGACAGTGACCCCTCCAGTACTGACCCCTGAGGTACTCCACTAGTGACCCCTCCAGTACTGACCCCTGAGGTACCCCACTAGTGACAGTGACCCCTCCAGTACTGACCCCTGAGGTACCCAACTAGTGACAGTGACCCAATCTGAGTGTGTACCGTTAATAACCACCCTCTGTTTTCTATCCCTCAGCCAGTTACTTACCCACATACAGACGTTTTCTCCCAGTCCGAGCATTCTCATTTTATATACTAACCTTTTAGTGTCAAATGCTTTGGAGAAGTCCAGATACACGACATCCATTGATTCGCCGCTGTCAAGTCTAGAACTTACCTCCTCATAGAAACTGAATAAATTAGTCTGACATGACCGATCCCTCACAAAGCCATGCTGATATGGCGTTATTTGCTTATTTCCGTTGAGATGCTCTAAGATACCATCTCTCAGAAAACCTTCAAACAGTTTACCCACAACAGATGTTAAACTTACCGGCCTATAGTTTCCAGGCTCTGTTTTTGAACCCTTTTTGAATATTGGCACCACATTTGCCATGCGCCAATCCTGTGGGACATTCCACTGTCAGTATAGAGTCCGCAAATATCAGAAATAAGGGTCTGGCTATGACATTACATAATTCCCTTAGGATACGGGGGTGTATGCCATCTGGTCCCGGTGATTTGTCTATTTTAATCTTTTTAAGTCGCTGATGTACTTCTTCCTGGGTCAGACAGGACACTTTTAATGGGGAATTTATTTTTACATTCAGCATTTCATCTGACAGTTTATTTTCCTCAGTGAATACATTGGAGAATAAAATATTTAATATGTGTATATATACATAATAAAACGCACTGTGTGAAACGAACCCTATCCAGCCCGATCCCACATATGATGTTACCGTGGAACTGAAGTGGATATATATCCAAACCCACAAAGTGAACAAAAACAATACTGCTGGATCTGCATATTTAGAACATTTTCTTTATAGCAAATACTGCAAAGAAGTAAAATTGCCTATGTTACATATTCCACAACAAACTTAAATAAACATATGTATTATCTAAAGTTTACCTTGTGTCATAATTAATGTTGTTTATATTTTCTATTTTATGTTTAGTCCCCAACTGCATGAACTGGAAAAAAAATTTAAAACAATTTGTTCAAATAAAAAAAAATATATAAAAAATATATTGCCCTAATTCTATCGTATTCACTATCATCCCACTGGTGTGCACATTATTGTTATTAAATTATATTTAAAATGTATTACTTTTATATAGAAATTGCACCTTTTGCGGGCTAATCTCACCTTCCTAAAAATTACTTACTAATATAAATACATTAATTCCTTTTCTAAATTTAATCCTATAGGATAACGGGTGTTTAGTCTCAGAATCCAGAAGGCTTCACGTAGTAGAACCTTCTGTTTGATGTTGCCACCTCTGGGTGGTAATGTTACTTTCTCAAATGCATAAGTGCAAAATCCTACCGTACTTCTACTATGTACGTTAATAAAATGATTAGCTACACTTGATGTACCTGTGGCCTGAGGATTAGTAATGTAGTTCAAATTTTCTCTAAATCTATTTTTGAACTTCCTAATTGTACTACCAATGTACATTTTATCACACAAAATGCAAATGATGGTGTAAATTACCCCCTCAGTATTACAATTGATGTCTATTTTTTGCACAAGGGGTAAAATAAATGTAATATGTGTGCACTGGTCACATAGGGGTTAATTCCTTGGTTTGAGATCCTGGGATTATTTCAGCTGTGTGGCTGGTTCACACATGAGGTTACGAGTAAAGACTAACAAGTCCGAAACATGTCAACCTAATGGTGGAGGGAGAAGCTGTCCATGTATGTGAATTGTGACCATTATGAATAAAGAAAACATCTAGGTTTTATCCTGAACGCTGGAACTTCTCTTTCTTCGTGATTTATGGGTGGTCTCTAATATGTAAGCCCCAGAAAGTGACTTCATAACTTGGCCCAGAAAAAATAGCGTTTTGGAAATTTTCTTAAAAATTTTAAGATTTGCTTCTAAACTTGTAAGCCTTCTAGCGAACCAAAAAAATAAAGTGTAATTTTAAAAATGATCCAAGCATGAAGTTGACATTTGGGGAATGTAAAGTAGTAACTATTTTTTGAGGTATTATTGTCTATTATAAATGTAGAAAAATTGAAATTTGGAAACTTGCTAATTTTTCAAAATTTTTGCTAAATTTGGTATTTTTTATAAATAATAATGATATATTTTGACTCAATTTTACCACTGTCATGAATGTACAATATGTGACGAGAAAACATTCTCAGAATGACTTGGATAAGTAAAAGCATTTGAAATTTATTACCAGAGGGAAACAAACCAGGCTGGTGCAGTGAGCTGCATTTATATTAATATAAGCAGATATATAACGCGAGTTTGACCGCGACGCGTGGTTGATTAAGTGTGGTTGCGTAAGTGTGTGACTTAAGATTAAGTGAGCTAGTATCTGAGAGCTAATTTATTTGTGGACATTGATGAGTGGCTGTGTTTGACTATATTGTGTGCTGTGATAACACTTTTTTTTTTTTTTCCTTCTCCAGGGGTTGCACAGGTGAGCAATTAGGGTGTGGCTGTCTAATTAGGAGACTATAAAAACTCAGCAGTGAGAGCAGCACAGCCTTTTTGAATCCAGAGGGAAACAAACCAGGCTGGTGTAGTGAGCTGCATTTATATTAATATAATCAGATATATAACGCGAGTTTGACCGCGACGCGTGGTTGATTAAATGTGGTTGCGTAAGTGTGTGACTTAAGATTAAGTGACTTTAGATTCAGGGACTTCAGTGGGGGACTGCAATTAACCTGTTTCTTATTACTACATTATATTGTATTTTTCGCTTTTGTGGTGTAATCCCCATTTAGTATGTGTTGCACAATTGACAACGCAGTCCAGTGCACATCTTGCATGATGTATGCAGTCCTGGAACAGCCGTTACAGGGTGTATTTCTTTGTTCAAGATGTGAGCAAATTACCAGTTTGGAATCACAAATCGAGTCTCTAAATGGGCAAGTTGCAACACTGAGAGGCATTGACAATTTGCAAAAGAGTTTGCTTCTCACCGAGCAAGCACTCTTTGGGGTAGATGAGGGGGAGGGTGACAGAGAGGAGGCTGAGGAAAGTGAGGTGGCTAGCTGGGTAACAGTTAGAAAGCGGGGTAGAGGGAAGAGTGCCCGGGAGGCTAGCCCTGATCTGACACACCCCAACAAGTTTGCACGTTTGGCAGATGAGGGGGATGTCAGTCCAGGGACGGCACTGCCGCAGCCGGACACTTCCTCTGCCAGTCAGGGGAATGTCAGCTCCGGTAAGCAGGGGACCAGGAGAGCAGGGCAGGCCAGACAGGTGCTGGTAGTGGGAGACTCAATTATTAGGGGAACAGATAGGGAAATCTGTCACAAAGACCGTGATCGCCGAACAGTGTGCTGTCTTCCTGGCGCTAGAGTTCGACACATCGCGGATCGGGTTGACAGATTACTGGGAGGGGCTGGAGAAGATCCAGCGGTCATGGTCCATATCGGAACCAATGACAAAGTTAGGGGTAGGTGGAGAGTCCTTAAAAATGATTTCAGGGATTTAGGTCAAAAAGCTTAGGGCAAGGACCTCAAAGGTAGTATTTTCCGAAATGCTACCTGTACCACGGGCCACACAAGAAAGACAGCGGGAGATTAGGGAAATTAACAAGTGGCTCAAGAACTGGTGTAGGAAGGAGGGGTTTGGGTTCCTGGAGAACTGGGCCGACTTCTATGTCGGCTGCAGGCTCTATCGTAGGGACGGGCTGCACCTCAATGGGGAAGGGGCAACTGTGTTGGGGAAGAAGATGGCTAGAAGGTTGGAGGAGTGTTTAAACTAGGGACTGGGGGGGAGGGAAATTACACTATAGAAGGGGAAGATAGAGACCGGGGGCAAGGTAGTGGGACTGGGGGAGGAATGGAAGGAGGGACTAGAACAGTTCAGAAGGAAAGGTGTAGGGTAAAAAATATACATAAACCTCTCAAATGTATGTATACTAATGCCAGAAGCCTGACTAATAAAACTGGTGAACTGGAATTAGTGATGTGTGAGGAGGACTATGACAGTGGGAATAACTGAGACATGGCTGGATGATAGCTATGACATAGTGGGAATAACTGAGACACGGCTGGATGATAGCTATGACAGTGGGAATAACTGAGACACGGCTGGATGATAGCTATGACTGGGCGGTTAATGTACAAGGTTACAGTCTGTTTAGAAAGGATCGTCAAAACCGGAGAGGGGGAGGGGTTTGTCTTTATGTAAAGTCCTGTCTAAAGCCCACATTCCGTGAAGATATAAGTGATGGACATGGACATGTGGAGTCGCAGTGGGTAGAGATACATGGAGCTAAAAACAACAATAAATTACTAATAGGAGTTTACTATAAACCACCTAATATACCGGAGTCCACAGAAAATCTACTACTAAATGAGATAGACGAGGCGGCAAATCATAATGAGGTGGTTATTATGGGGGAACTCCGCAGATATAGACTGGGAAACTGAAACTTGTATATATCATAAAGGAAACAGATTCTTGGCAATAACTAAAGACAATTACCTCTCCCAACTGGTTCAGGACCCGACTAGAGGGACGGCCATACTGGACTTAGTATTAACCAATAGACCTGACAGAACAACAGACGTGCAGGTCGGGGGACACCTGGGAAATAGTGACCATAAAGTAATAACCTTCCAATTATCATTCAAAAGAGCGTTTCTACAGGGAGGAACAAAAATACCAAACTTCAAAAAAGCTAAATTTAGCCAACTAAGAGAGGCCATAGGCCTAATTAACTGGGACAAAGTCCTCAAAAATAAAAATACAGCCACAAAATGGGATATCTTTAAAAACATCTTGAAATCTCATTGTGAGAGGTACATACCGTATGGAAATAAAAGGTTAAGGAACAAAAAGAAACCAATGTGGATAAACAGAACTATAAAGAAAGCAATAAATGACAAAAAGAAAGCATTTAAATCACTAAAACAGGAGGGGGCGAGGAAGCACTGAAAAACTATAAGGAAAAAAACAGAACATGTAAAAAACAAATAAAAGCGGCCAAACAAGAGACCGAGAAATTAATTGACAAAGAGAGTAAAACTAACCCTAAAATGTTCTTCAATTATATAAATGTTAAAAAGTATAAAGCTGAAGGTGTCGGCCCTCTACAGAGTAATGAGGGGGGAGTCGCAGAGAGCGACGAGGAGAAAGCAAAGCTGTTAAATATTTTTTTCTCCAATGTATTCACTGAGGAAAATAAACTGTCAGATGAAATGCAGAATGTTGAAATAAATTCCCCATTAAAAGTGTCCTGTCTGACCCAGGAAGAAGTACAACAGCGACTTAAAAAGATTAAAATAGACAAATCGCCAGGACCGGATGGCATACACCCCCGTATCCTAAGGGAATTAAGTAATGTCATAGCCAGACCCTTATTTCTGATGTTTGCAGACTCTATACTGACAGGGAATGTCCTACAGGATTGGCGCATGGCAAATGTGGTGCCAATATTCAAAAAGGGTCCAAAAACAGACCCCGGAAACTATAGGCCGGTAAGTTTAACATCTGCTGTGGGTAAACTGTTTGAAGGTTTTCTGAGAGATGCTATCTTAGAGCATCTTAACGGAAATAAGCAAATAACGCCATATCAGCATGGCTTTGTGAGGGATCGGTCATGTCAAACTAATTTAATCAGTTTCTATGAGGAGGTAAGTTCTAGACTTGACAGCGGCGAATCAATGGATGTCGTGTATCTGGACTTCTCCAAAGCATTTGACTCTGTACCACATAAAAGGTTAGTATATAAAATGAGAATGCTCGGACTGGGAGAAAACATCTGTAAGTGGGTAAGTAACTGGCTGAGGGATAGAAAACAGAGGGGGTTATTAACGGTACACACTCAGATTGGGTCACTGTCACTAGTGGGGTACCTCAGGGGTCAGTACTGGAGGGGTCACTGTCACTAGTGGGGTACCTCAGGGGTCAGTATTGGAGGGGTCACTGTCACTAGTGGAGTACCTCAGGGGTCAGTACTGGAGGGGACACTGTCACTAGTGGGGTACCTCAGGGGTCAGTTTTGGGCCCTATTCTCTTCAATATATTTATTATGATCTTGTAGAAGGCTTGCATAGTAAAGTGTCAATTTTCGCAGATAACACTAAACTGTGTAAAGTAATTAACACTGAAGAGGACAGTATACTGTATATATACTACAGAGGACAGTATACTGTATATATACTACAGAGGACAGTATACTGTATATATACTACAGAGGACAGTATACTGTTTATATACTACAGAGGACAGTATACTGTATATACACTACAGAGGACAGTATACTGTATATATATATACTACAGAGGACAGTATACTGTATATATACTACAGAGGACAGTATACTGTATATATACTACAGAGGACAGTATACTGTTTATATACTACAGAGGACAGTATACTGTATATACACTACAGAGGACAGTATACTGTATATATATACTACAGAGGACAGTATACTGTATATATACTACAGAGGACAGTATACTGTATATATACTACAGAGGACAGTATACTGTATATATACTACAGAGGACAGTATACTGTATATATACTACAGAGGACAGTATACTGTTTATATACTACAGAGGACAGTATACGGTATATATACTACAGAGGACAGTATACGGTATATACACTACAGAGGACAGTATACTGTATATATACTACAGAGGACAGTATACGGTATATATACTACAGAGGACAGTATACGGTATATATACTACAGAGGACAGTATACTGTATATATACTACAGAGGACAGTATACTGTATATATACTACAGAGGACAGTATACGGTATATATACTACAGAGGACAGTATACTGTACATATACTACAGAGGACAGTATACGGTATATATACTACAGAGGACAGTATACGGTATATATACTACAGAGGACAGTATACTGTACATACACTACAGAGGACAGTATACTGTATATATACTACAGAGGACAGTATATGGTATATATACTACAGAGGACAGTATACTGTATATATACTACAGAGGACAGTATACGGTATATACACTACAGAGGACAGTATACTGTACATATACTACAGAGGACAGTATACAGTATATATACTACAGAGGACAGTATACTGTATATATACTACAGAGGACAGTATACTGTATATATACTACAGAGGACAGTATACGGTATATATACTACAGAGGACAGTATACTGTATATATACTACAGAGGACAGTATACGGTATATACACTACAGAGGACAGTATACTGTATATATATACTACAGAGGACAGTATACTGTATATATATACTACAGAGGACAGTATACTGTATATATACTACAGAGGACAGGATACTGTACATATACTACAGAGGACAGTATACTGTATATATATACTACAGAGGACAGTATATTGTATATATACTACAGTGGACAGTATACTACTACAGAGGAATCGGGATAGATTGGAGGCTTGGGCAGAGAAGTGGCAGATGAGGTTTAACACTGACAAATGTAAGGTTATGCAAATGGGAAGAAATAATGCAAGTCACCCGTACATACTAAATGGTAAAACACTCGGTAACACTGACATGGAAAAGGACCTAGGAATTTTAATAAACAGCAAACTAAGCTGCAAAAACCAGTGTCAGGCAGCTGCTGCCAAGGCCAATAAGATAATGGGTTGCATCAGAAGGGGCATAGATGGCGGTGATGAGAACATAGTCCTACCACTTTACAAATCGCTAGTCAGACCACACATGGAGGACTGTGTACAGTTCTGGGCTCCTGTGAACAAGGCAGACATAGCAGAGCTGGCGAGGGTCCAGAGGAGGGCAACTAAAGTAATAACTGGAATGGGGCAACTACAGTACCCTGAAAGATTATCAAAATTAGGGTTATTCACGTTAGAAAAAAGACGACTGAGGGGAGATCTAATTACTATGTATAAATATATCAGGGGTCAGTACAAAGATCTATCCCATCATCTATTTATCCCCAGGACTGTGACTGTGACGAGGGGACATCCTCTGCGTTTGGAGGAAAGAAGGTTTGTACACAAACATAGAAGAGGACTCTTTACGGTAAGAGCAGTGAGACTATGGACTCTATACTGTAAGAGCTGTGAGACTATGGACTCTTTACTGTAAGAGCAGTGAGACTATGGACTCTGTACTGTAAGAGCAGTGAGACTATGGACTCTTTACTGTAAGAGCAGTGAGACTATGGACTCTTTACTGTAAGAGCAGTGAGACTATGGACTCTTTACTGTAAGAGCAGTGAGACTATGGACTCTATACTGTAAGAGCAGTGAGACTATGACCTCTTTACTGTAAGAGCAGTGAGACTATGGACTCTTTACTGTAAGAGCAGTGAGACTATGGACTCTTTACTGTAAGAGCAGTGAGACTATGGACTCTGTACTGTAAGAGCAGTGAGACTATGGACTCTTTACTGTAAGAGCAGTGAGACTATGGACTCTTTACTGTAAGAGCAGTGAGACTATGGACTCTTTACTGTAAGAGCAGTGAGACTATGGACTCTTTACTGTAAGAGCAGTGAGACTATGGACTCTTTACTGTAAGATCAGTGAGACTATGGAGCTCTTTACTGTAAGAGCAGTGAGACTATGGACTCTATACTGTAAGAGCAGTGAGACTATGGACTCTTTACTGTAAGAGCAGTGAGACTATGGACTCTTTACTGTAAGATCAGTGAGACTATGGACTCTTTACTGTAAGAGCAGTGAGACTATGGACTCTGTACTGTAAGAGCAGTGAGACTATGGACTCTTTACTGTAAGAGCAGTGAGACTATGACCTCTTTACTGTAAGAGCAGTGAGACTATGGACTCTTTACTGTAAGAGCAGTGAGACTATGGACTCTTTACTGTAAGAGCAGTGAGACTATGGACTCTTTACTGTAAGAGCAGTGAGACTATGGACTCTATACTGTAAGAGCAGTGAGACTATGGACTCTTTACTGTAAGAGCAGTGAGACTATGGACTCTTTACTGTAAGATCAGTGAGACTATGGAGCTCTTTACTGTAAGAGCAGTGAGACTATGGACTCTATACTGTAAGAGCAGTGAGACTATGGACTCTATACTGTAAGAGCAGTGAGACTATGGACTCTATACTGTAAGAGCAGTGAGACTATGGACTCTTTACGGTAAGAGCAGTGAGACTATGGACTCTTTACGGTAAGAGCAGTGAGACTATGGACTCTTTACTGTAAGAGCAGTGAGACTATGGACTCTTTACTGTAAGAGCAGTAAGACTATGGACTCTTTACTGTAAGAGCAGTGAGACTATGGACTCTTTACTGTAAGAGCAGTGAGACTATGGACTCTTTACTGTAAGAGCAGTGAGACTATGGACTCTATACTGTAAGAGCAGTGAGACTATGGACTCTATACTGTAAGAGCAGTGAGACTATGGAGCTCTCTGCCTGAGGAGGTGGTGATGCTGAGTACAATAAAGGAATTCAGGAGGGGCCGGGATGTATTTCTGGAGTGTAATAATATTACAGGCTATAGCTACTAGAGAGGGGTCGTTGATCCAGGGAGTTATTCTGATGCCTGATTGGAGTCGGGAAGGAATTTTTAATCCCCTAAAGTGAGGAAAATTGGCTTCTACCTCACAGGGTTTTTTTGCCTTCCTCTGGATCAACTTGCAGGATAACAGGCCGAACTGGATGGACAAATGTCTTTTTTCGGCCTTATGTACTATGTTACTATGTTACTATGTTACTATGTTACTATGTTACTATGTTACATAAAGTGACACATGTCAGATTAGCTCAAAATGGCCTGGTCCTTGAGGTGAAAAATGGCAGGGCCCTTAAGGGATGGTTGAGAAGTTGTCTATCAGGACTAACATGTGATGTATGTCATCTGTAAATGCAAATAAATCCGGTCTAGTTGCTGAACTGGAAGGAGTGGTCATAGAAATATACATATATGCAGCACATGGCCATAGGACTTGATTTCTTAGGAGGTTCTCAGCCTACACCAAGGACACAAGCTCCTTATTGTAGAGCCAAGCCATGGGAATGTTACTCGTGTTACTGGTAATGTTGTTTGTCGGTGAGTGACTTCTTCTTGGTTGTTGTCTTTGGATTTTTTGTTTGATTTTCTTGTATTTGTTCTTGATGTCTTTAAGGGGGTTTCATCTAGGTTCTTCTAAAATATTTCCCCACACAATGACCCACTTCATAGATCTTTTTGTTAAAATTCACACCAAAGCATTGAACACACTCCATGGACCAGTTTTTTCTATCTGTCTATAGAGTTATTTTTTATATATATTTTTTTTAGAATATAGGACATTTATATCAGTAGCAAAAAAAGAAATAATGAAGTGGAACACTAAACATGATTTATTTCCTTCCACAGTTTACCCTTCAGCTTCCACTACCACAACCTCATCCCCGCCGGTGTGCGGCTCTCCAGTATTCTCCAGCAGGATAGTCGGGGGCACAGACGCTCTGGATGGAAGATGGCCCTGGCAGGTCAGCGTGCAGTATTATGGCGACCATAGGTGTGGAGGGAGCCTGATCTCCCGCCAGTGGGTGATGACCGCAGCAAACTGCTTTCCATAGTAGGTACAGTAGATGATTATCTTGTGAATGTGATTTTCTTGGCTCCAGTGAGTATTATAAATGTCAGCCATTATTTGTCTTCTGTTTGTCAGAGTATCTCCATGTAACCTGTAGGCTTTTATACAAATTTAGCTGCAGGGAAAGAAATAATGCTCATGGAGATCCAAAGTTGATTGAGGTGCAGCCCAGACTTATTGGTCTTCCATAATATTCCTTTCCCACTGAGGTTCAGTTCCACAGTGGAATAAAAAGGGTATTTTCAAAAAGTTCCTTTCCAAATTTAGAAGCAATCTGAGGAAGGCATCTGTAATTAAACCTTCTGTACATTCTCCACCTCTGTTAAGACGTCCATGATGACCACAGACTGCGGTATCGACAACACAGATAGACTGAGTTCAAAATAAGAAATATATCTTCAGTTCATCCGGATTTTCTCATTTGGTTTTCACCTGTGATAAGGATTAGCTGGATTTTTGGGCTTTCTCTCAGTGACTGCACCTCCCTGCTTGTGATGTACCCCTCTTTTCAATAGTTCAGTGGCTGCCACTAGATTTTGTTGAAATCTGTAGAATAAAGACATTCAAACCTCATAAGGACAATTGAGTATTCCAAAGCAGAAAGGAGAAACATGAACGGAAATACAAAACATTAAAATCATAACACATTAGACCAAAAATAAATTAGAATAAACATATAATATACAGGAACTCTAGAATCCCGGTGATGTCCTTCTCTTCTAAAATAAAGTACAGTTCAAAGGGTAAAAAAAAAGACAATAAAAACTATAAATATAAATGCATCGGGAGCTACATATAATGGGTTTTAATGCTCAAGCTGCAGCATAAAAGCAAAGGTTTGCATGCACAATGCCAAGCATCTGCCGAAGTTGTGTAAAGCACATTGTGAATAGACTTTGGAGCAGCTCCATGAAATCCTAGGATAACCATGCACAATGGCAGATGTTGGTCGGAACTGCCTAAAGCACATGGGCCCTGGTCCCCAATTGCTTACATGATCGGGATTGTTACTCTGCTATGGAGCTTAGAGAATCTTCATGGTTTGCTCTACACTGATCTCATGAGCAGTATGTATACATTATAAACAAACAAGAGAGCCCTCAGGATAGGCAAGGAAGTACAGATTGTGATCAGCACAGCAAATCTGTACAATTGTAGCTGTAAATACTGTAAAAAATGATGGGCATTGGTAAATATGTCTTCAAGGGCCCAGTGGGCCCCACAAACCCACCTTAATTACTTAAATGGCCACTTTCTGGCTACTTGTGCCTAATAGTTCTGGCCCAGCCCACAGCACCTCTCCCGTCCTGGGCTGCAGAGTGACGTCTCTCTGTCCACGGACCAGACAAGAGATCTGGTAAGGGATGTGATGTCAGTGGTGCAAGGATTTTCACAAGAGAAGCATCATATGACCAGTAGAGATAGTCTTGCGGTTCGCCCGGCGGTTGTCCGCCGGCGTCATATTCTTTTACATTGTGAAGAACTTTGACCCATAAACGAAATAAGAACTATGCAGCAGCACTGTGCAAAAAAAAAATAAAGTACAGTAATGCCATAATTATAGAAAACATTCTGGTCTAAATGCTGCGCTTATTTTGCAAATTAGAGACTCTTGGCAAATACATTTTGTACAAAATTATTTGAGCCCGTCTGCCAAACGTCAAGGCGATCTCTTATCTGGTCTTTGACTCCTGACTAGCCTGTCTGCCCCATAGGCTGCCTTTATTTAGAGTAAGTGTAAAGCTGTAGCCTGCTCTCCTTGTATGTATTGGAAGCCATTTGGCACCAGGAGAGGTGTAGAGTGGGCTCGGCATGCATGTTGGTAACTGCATCCCTGGACTTAATGGAGGCCGTTATGGCACCAAAGATGGTAAAAAGCAAAGTGGATCCAGCATGAATTTTATGGTGGCCATTATGGCATATAGCAGGTAGTATTTAGTGTTAGGAACCCGTCTGATAAGAGATTGCATTAACGTTTGGCAGATGGGCTCAATTAATTTTTTACTAAATGTATTTGCCAAGAGTCTCTAATTTGCAAAATAAGCGTAGTATTAGCACCAGAATGTTTTCTAAAACTATGGCATTACTGTACTTTATTTCTGTTTGCAGAGTGCTGCTGCATACTTCTTTTTTCCTTTATGATTCTAGCCATGGCAGCGTGCACCTGCCCATTGGGATGTGCTGACTGACCCCCTTTTTTTAAACTTTGACCCATGACACATCCATCAGGTGGTACAGGACAGCCAATTGAGATGTTTCAGCACATGGACACACCCCCTACCTTATAAATAAACCAGATCTGGCTGTCATTTTACATTCAGTCTTTTGCCAGTGTAGGGAGAGGTTGCTGTGTGGAGCAGGGACAGACTGTTAGAGACACCAAACGCAAGCTAATAGGGCCACAAAAGTATTTTTAAGAACTGGTACAGGTGTGCTATCGATAGGTGTGACTTACTGAGGGGTGTAATATACCTATAATATACTTTCTAACATAGAGAACATATTATAGTGGATTTGTATTGTGCAGCAGTTGTGTGCGGTTCTGCTGCGATACCACAGCCACACAGAGGGACAAACGCTATTGGAGCAAATAATTTCTACTGGTGTGATTTACCAGTTGCCCCCCCAAAAAAAACTGATTGAAGCAGAGGTGTTATATACCTTCTTCCACAAATACTGCTTTTCCATAGAAACCTTTGTCACTGGGTCATTTTGAAAATGACAGGCAGAGGAAGAGGCAGGCCATTTTCGCAGGGGTGGTAAGAGTCAGGCAGGTGCACCAGGCCGTAGCCTAAGTGGGAAGTTACAGAAGGTGCGTGCGATTACATCAAAGGACGCACCAGAGTTGGTTGAGTGACTCACTCAGCCTTCCGCTTCTGCCCCCTCCTCATCCTCTCTATCTTCACCCTCTTCACTCTCTGTTGTGTGCACCCGCAAAGACACCACCACCATTTCCCCTCCGCTCGAGTCAGAGGAATTATTTTCCCATCTATTACAAGACCTTACCGATGCGCAGCCATTCTTGGCATTGGATCAGGAAGAGGAGGTATTAACGGTCGCCACCCAGATCAGCTTAAGGAGGGTGTTCCCCACTGTTGCTGCCTACTCCGAGATCTCGAATGTCAGTGGTGGTGAAGGTGACTAGGATAACGTGTCCATGGATGTCATGTGGGTGCCCACAAGAGAGGAAGAGGAGGGGAGTTCAGAGGGAGAGACGGAGCAGCAGATAGGCAGGAGAAGGAGGAGAAGCAGCAACTTACAGTGCACAGGAGGCAAAAAGCAGACTGCTAATGTATCTGGAATGAGCCATCCACCATTAATGGTCACATCTTGCGCTCCCAGGACGCCGGCACATGGCTCCGCAGTGTGGACTTTTTTTAACATGTCAGTTGCTGACAATGGTGTTGCCATCTGCAGCCTGTGCTGTCAATGCATAAGTCGCGGTAAGCCCAACACTCACCTAGGGATGACGGCCTTAAGAAGGCACCTGGCCTCCAATCATCGAGCCCAGTGGGCGCAATGCCGTCAGAACCCGCTAAGCCACACTCCCGGCGCTCCATGTCCTGCCTCTTCTCCTTCTCCTCTCTCCTCCCATTTGTCCTCCACTCCACCTTCCACCGTGCTGTCGTCGCGTTCATCTGGCAAAAGGCAGGCTTCCGTGGCCCAAATGTTTGAGCGTAAAAAGATGATGACGCTAGATAACCCTCTTGCCCAACGGCTGACCGCTGGCTTGTCGGAACTGCTAGCCCGCCAACTACTTCCATATAAACTGGTGTACTCAGAGGCCTTTAGAAAATTTGTGGCCATTGGCATACCGCAATGGAAGGTCCCTGGAAGGAAATATGTCTCCCAGAATGGAATCCCAGAGCTATATGGCCACGTTTTAACAGCAAGTGACTGTATCTCTGGCACACAGTGTTGATGCCAAGATACATCTGACAACTGACACGTGGTCTAGTAAACACGGGCAGGGACGGTACATAACTTTTACTGCCCACTGGGTAAGCCTTCTGAAGGCCGTCAAGCATGTAACCCGTGGCACCCGTGTGGATTTGGTGTTACTGCCACTCCTCCTCCTACTCCCTCCTCCGTCTCCTCCTTGGTTGACTCTTCCTTTTCCACTGCTACCGCCTCTTCCGCTGCGCCTCCCAAGCTCCCCAGAACCTATTTGACATGCCAGGTGAGACATTGCCATGCTGTGCTGCGGCTGTTATGCCTGGAAGCCAAGAGCCACACCAGTCCTGCACTCCTTTCAGCTCTGCGGTCACAGGCCAATCAGTGGCTAACTCCGCTCAATTTGACAGTTGGTAAAGTGGTGTGCGACAACGGTCCCAATCTGCTCAGCACGCTGAAATAGGGCAAAATGACACATGTGCCGTTAATTGCACACATCCTGAACTTAGTCGTGCAGTGATTCGTTGCCAAATACCCCGGTGTCCAGGACGTCTTGCGGCAGGCCAGGAAAATCTCTGCACATTTTAAAAGATCTTACACGGCCATGGCTCGCCTTGCTGAGGTTTAGCGGCGACACCACCTGCCCATCAGACATCTGATTTGTGACTGCCCGACGCGCTGGAACTCCACCTTGTATATGCTTGATAGGCTGCTCCAGCAGCAATGTACCGTTAGTGACTACCTGTACGAACTCTGCGGCAGGACAGGTTCTGAGGAGCTTGTTTTTTTTTTTCACCAAAGCCAGTGGCTGCTCATGCACAACGCATGCAGACTTCTGCAGCCATTTCATGAGATCACCAAACTGGTCAGTCACAGCCAGGGTGCCATCAGTGACATTGTACCTTACGCCTTCTTTCTGGAGTGTGCATTGCGTCGTGTCATTGATCAAGCCATCGAGGAGCAGGAGCAGGAGCAGGAAGATGAGGAAGTTGCAATGCTGGATGAATTCCCAGGGAGGGCTACTCTATCTGAGACAAGTCAGCAGGAGTCTGAAGAGGAGTCAGAGGAGGATGGTGCCAGGGCAGAGGAGGAGCAAGAAGAGCAAGCTTTAAACTTTTCTGGGATCCCTGGTGTTGTCCGTGGCTGTGGGGAGGAGACCAAGGATGACATTATCCTGGACAATGAGCAGGAGCCAGGCCACTCCACCGCTTCCAGTTTAGTGCAAATGGGGGCCTTCATGCTCCAGTGTTCGAAGAGGGACCCCCGTATAAAAATCATAAAGGGCAAGGAGCAGTACTGGGTGGCAACGTACTTAGACCTCCGGTACAAACACAAAATGGTGGACATGTTACCAGCATTACAGAGGGCTGTCAGAATGCAGCACTTCCAGGCCTTGCTTCGAGAAATGCTGCATTCTGCTTATGTGGGCGCTGGCAGAGGAATTCCCACTCACAGAGAAACAGTTGCAGGTACCAATCCTACAGCACCTGCAAGAAGAGGGCGGTTTGAAGATGTGTCGGTCACTTCAGATATGAGATTATTCTTGCAGCCAACCCATCAACAGCCGCCCTCCGGATCCAGCCTTAGGGTACACCTAGACCGACAGGTGTCCGACTACATCAGGTTAACGCCCTATGTGGACACTCTGAGAAGCGAGGAACCCATGGACTACTGGATGTGCAGGCTTGACCTGAGGCTAGAGCTGGCACAATTTGCCATGGAACTCTTGGCTTGCCCTTCGTCCAGTGTCCTGTCCGAAAGGACGTTCAGCACAGCAGGGGGGATCGTGACCGATAAGCGCACTCCCCTTGCTCACGACAGTGTGGACTACCTCACATTTCTAAAAATTAATGAGGCATGGATCTCGGAGGAATTTAACACATGTGACAAGTCGACGACCACGTTTTACCCCTTAAGGACATGGCCACATTTCACCTTAAGGACCAGGCCATTTTTTGCAAATCTGACAAGTGTCAATTTATGTGTGAATAACTTTAAAACGCTTTTACTTATGCAGGCCATTCTGAGATTGTTTTTTCGTCACATATTGTACTTAATCTAAACAAATACCAAATTTACAAAAAATCTGGAAAAATTAGCAGATTCCCAAGTTTTAATTTCTCTACTTCTATAATACATAGTAATACCTCCAAAAATAGTTATTAATTTACATTCCACATATGTCTACTTTATGTTTGGATCATTTTGGGAATGCCATTTTATTTTTTGGGGATGTTAGAAGGCTTAGAAGTTTAGAAGCAAATCTTGAAATTTTTCTGAAAATTTCTATAACCCACTTTTTCAGGACCAGTTCAGGTCTGAAGTCACTTTGTGAGGCTTACATAATAGAAACCACCCAAAAATGACCCAATTTTACAATTACGGCATGGAAGGGGTTAAACGGCTGACATCACAGCACAGATTGAAAATGAGAGGGGGTGGTATTTCATTGCTGCTGACATTTTTACTTTTTTTGTTATTAATCGAAATTTACCGAAATTTTTGCAAAAAAAATCCATTTTTCACTTTCAGTTGTAAATTATTTTTTTTTAAACGACATCTATATATAAATTTTTCTCTAAATTTATTGTTCTACATGTCTTTGATAAAAAAAAAATGTTTGGGTAAAAACAAAAATGCTTTTTTGTTTGGGTAAAATTCAAAAATGAATTTCCGCTTTTTAAAGCAGCTCTGACTTTCTGAGCACCTGTCATGTTTCCTGAGGTTCTACAATGCCCAGACAGTACAAACACCCCACAAATGACCCCATTTCGGAAAGTAGACACCCTAAGGTTTTCGCTGATGGGCATAGTGAGTTCATAAAACTTTTTATTTTTTGTCACAAGTTAGCGGAAATTGATGATTTTTTTTTTTTTTTTTTATTCTTACAAAGTCTCATATTCCACTAACTTGTGACAAAAAATAAAAACTTCCATGAACTCACTATGCCCATCACGAAATACCTTGGGGTGTCTTCTTTCCAAATGGGGTCACTTGTGGGGTAGTTATACTGCCCTGGCATTTTAGGGGCCCTAATGCGTGAGAAGTAGTTTGAAATCAAAATGTGTAAAAAATGCCCTGTGAAATCCTAAAGGTGCTCTTTGGAATGTGGGCCCATTTGCCCACCTAGGCTGCAAAAAAGTGTCACACATGTGGTATCGCCGTACTCAGGAGAAGCTGGGCAATGTGTTTTGGGGTGTCTTTTTACATATACCCATGCTGGGTGAGAGAAATATCTCGGCAAAAGACAACTTTTCCCATTTTTTTTATACAAAGTTGGCATTTGACACAGATATTTATCTCACCCAGCATGGGTATATGTAAAATGACACCCCAAAACACATTGCCCAACTTCTCCTGAGTACGGCGATACCACATGTGTGACACTTTTTTGCAGCCTAGGTGGGCAAAGGGGCCCACATTCCAAAGAGCACCTTTAGGATTTCACAGGGCATTTTTTACACATTTTGATTTCAAACTACTTCTCACGCATTAGGGCCCCTAAAATGCCAGGGCAGTATAACTACCCCACAAGTGACCCCATTTTGGAAAGAAGACACCCCAAGGTATTTCGTGATGGGCATAGTGAGTTCATAGAAGTTTTTATTTTTTGTCACAAGTTAGTGGAATATGAGACTTTGTAAGAAAAGAAAAAAATAAAAAAAAATCATAATTTTCCGCTAACTTGTGACAAAAAATAAAAAATTCTAGGAACTCTCCATGCCCCTCACGGAATACCTTGGGGTGTCTTCTTTCCAAAATGGGGTCACTTAGCCCGTATGCCCTGGCAAACCAGATTTCTCCATTCACATCAATCGATGTGGATGAATAAATCATTGCCAGGATTTTTTTATTTTTTTTATATACAAAGTGTTTGCCAAAGTATATGAACACCACCTCCCCCTCAGCTCAAAAGCCTCGGCAAACGTATCTTTTACTGCAGAGGAGAAATCTCGTCTTGCAGCGCCGCTTACACCGACTTTTGTGGAATCTGACAGCAGCGCAATGCTTCTGTCAGAATGCACATCAGTGCTGCAGCTTGTTGATCGGTTGGTCCACCTAGAAGGTAAAAAAAACAAAGCAAAAAAGAAAAAACCAGGCCGCAACGCAATAAATTTATTAACTTTATAATAACATTTGAACGGAACATGTAGCAAGGCCGAGTATTGGCCTGCATTTGTGGGAGGGGCCCTGCCTTTTATTAGCTGCTCACCCCCTGTCATCAGTGCACGGACAGCAGCAGCAGTGTTCAGCAGCAGCAGTGTTCGTGTCCCTGCTTCAAGCGATCCGAATCTTCAGCCGGCAGATCGACGTCAGCAGAAGCTTTCAGCGGTCTTCCGGTCAGCTGACTCCGTGTCACAGAAGCAGCAGCGGCCGGTCGCACGGCTCGAGTCCCAGGTAAGGGAGGCTGTAATGTCACAGCAGCACTTCTCCAGTCCGGTCGGTGGGGTCGGTCCCTTCAAGGTGAGGAAGGGACATCCCCACACCGGAACGGTGGTCTGGCAGCACGCCCCGCTCCCACGTGACTTGCACGCAGGTAGCAGGAGTCAGCGAGACTCCGTCCGACTAATTTTGGCATCATATCTCGTGGCATGGGGCAGGTTAGGGGTGTTTTTTCAGGGGATAAAAGGGGAGGCAGCGGCATGCGGAACGGAGGCATGGTAAGCTGGTTTGTTAAAATGTCTGTAGCTATTATACAATGCATGGGATGTATAGGTTGTGGCCATGTGTAGGGGGGGGTGGGGAGGAAAGGTCTGGCACGGGCCGCCGTGCTGCTAGTTAGGTAGGGGGGGGTGCCTCTTAGTAGCTTTTCTGCAGGATGTTTTAGGAAAGGCTTCAGTTGATTTCACTTTCTAGATATCCGGGGGAATAGCTGTGTCTGGTTGCTAGAGTGGTAGCATTCATTACCCGCCATTTGTCATGGGCCCCTTTGTCAGGCGCCTGATATCAGTTACTTCACCAAATAATGCTCAGCGTCCCAGTGGTTACCGTTACATGGGTGACGGAGGAACCCAGGCTTAAAGATGCAAAACAAGCGTGGACAGGAGTCAACGGCAGAGGCTATCTCTGTGTCAGTTGGAGTGGCTTTAAATGAGAAAAAAAAAAAGGGTATTTATTTTCGATTCTTCAGGTGCTCTGGTTCCACTACGATTGTAACCTGTTTTGTCCTACTCACCCCGTGTACCGTTCATTTGTGGTAAGGGCCGCCAGTTAGACTTTACACGTTTTCCGCTTCCCACTTTGCTGCAGCTGGTTGGGTCCACCAGAATCGGTGTCTTTTTTCTTTGCATGATGGTTTCTGCAGTGTCCGTGGTGGTTTCTGTGTTCCACGGGGTAGTCAGCAGCTCTCTAGATTGTGATAGTGACGTTCCATAAATTTGCTTGTTTTATCAGTCTGATCATGTCACACGTCTCGGATGTAGTGGATCCGTCTGGGGAAGATTTTGGTTCAAGGGCATCCGATTCTGGGAGTATTCCTTCTCTGCGCAATTGGACTGTGCCTAAACTCATGTCAGAGTTAACTAAGAGAGGCATTCCCTTCCCAGCTGCAGCCCGCAAGGCTAAGTTGTATCGGTTACTGGTGTCCACCCCCGCAGAACCAAGTCACCAAGATGTTTCTATGTCCACGGTGCAGACCTCCTTGACGCAGCTTCATGTCATGCTCAATAGTCTCACGTCCTCCATGTCTAGCGTACAATCTAGATTGGAGTCAGTGGAGTCAAGGGTCTGTGGTTTGGCTTCACCTGCTGCACTGTTACCGGTTGTGACTACCCCAGTGGCTAGTACTGCAGGTAACTTTGTTTCAGTACCCAATGTCACGCCAGCCCATTTTATCCCGGCCAACATTAAAAAGGACATTCTCGATGGGAGGGATGTGAACTTAGCTTCTCTGCTGATCGCCACTCGTGACCTGTCAGACAATAGAGTCATCGCTTGCGGCGATGTCTCTGTCGTCCTGAAGGGTCGCGACCTCAGGCTTAGTAGGAAACTAACCATACCAGAATTTGTACTTGCTTTTAGTTTGTACCGAGACATCATTTGTTCTGTGCGACCGGATAGGAGGGAAGAATTGGACCTTTACTTGTTCAGGGTCACGGAGCTTGGATACAAATATGGGGGCTTCGGCTTCTACGACTACCATTGCTCCTTTTCCGCGAAGGCTGCAGCGGCCCTCAGCCAATTCCAGTTCACCACAAATTGGTCCAACATCGACACAGAGATCTTTTGCAGGCATTTTGCTGGACTGAAAGTTCCGGCATGTTCTTCTTGCCAGTCCATATACCACACTAGCGAATGGTGTCACAATGCAGCTAGTACACCAAGGTCCAATCCTTCTGCTCCTATCCCAGGTCCATCGGTTGGTGCTCAGCAGCAGGCAACCGTGGACAAACTTGGCCGTCCCATTAAGTACCTGGGCAGGTCACAAATATGCAACAATTACAATTATTCTGCATGCAATTATAGTCAATGCCGCCTGTTGCACATTTGTGTTAACTGTTAACGGGCTCACCCGAAGGTCACTTGCTCATTAAAATCTGACAAACATTACTTGAGCGTTGTGAATGTGGATCTCCTGAAGTTCTACCTGCAGGGGCAGGAGGATACTTTCTTTTGTGATTTCCTAGTGTCTGGGTTTACCACGGGGTTTCACACAGGCCTAGTGGCATTACCTGAAGATACTCACGAGTGTAGAAACTTGCAATCCGCTTCACTGAACCCTGCTTCCATAGATAGGCTCTTACAGTTGGAATTAGTGAAGGGGTACATCATCGGGCCCTTTACAACATCCCCTTTCGAGCGGTGGAGGGTCAGCCCTATAGGGGTCGTAACAGGTAAGTTCAACAACAAAGAGAGACTGATATTCGATTTGTCGGCTCCTCATGGCGCACACGCGCCTAGTCTTAATTCTCTCATACCTGCAGAGGAGGTCAGTATGGTGTACGCCTCCATTGATCAGGCTATCGCACTGATCTTAGCGACAGGTCCCGGGGCCATTTTATCTAAAGCAGACATATCAGATGCGTTTAGGTTAATCCTGATCAGGCCAGAGCTTTGGCAATGGCATGGGATCAAGTGGAATTCGTATTATTATTTTGCCACAAAATTGACTTTTGGGTCCCGTAGCAGCCCTTGGATTTTCGATCAACTGGCAAAAGCCCTACATTGTATCCTCGAAAATAGGTTTGAGTGCGAACATGTGATACATTACCTGGATGACTTCCTGCTGATTGAGTCTCCTCAGGGCCCGCGAGGCAATCTCCAAAGTCTCCTAGCATGCTTCGCGCAATTAGGGATTCCCGTTTCTCCGAAAAAGGTTGATGGTCCTGCCACTGTCATTACCTTTTTGGGCATTGTCTTGGATACAGGAAGCATGTCCGCCAGGTTACCTGTAGACAAGTTGGTCAGGGTCCGGGATATTATTCACACTTTCACTGTGGGCAGGGTCACTACGAAAGCACATCTGCAATCATTATTGGGCATGCTTAATTTTGCCATGCGCGTTGTCCCTCAAGGTAGGTCTTTTGTAGCAAGGTTACTACCTCTCCTGTCAGAGGCCCCCTGTCAGGACAGTCCGGTGTTTCTGGATAATCAGGCGCTAGCAGATTTAGTGATGTGGGATCATTTTTTAACTCACTGGAATGGCGTGTCCATGTTTATTTCAGCAGTCTCAGATAACTCCCCCATCTTAATTTCCAGTGGGGCGGTGAACACAGGTTACGCTGCAATTTTTGGCCCCCATTCGTGAAACGGGACCTGGCCAAGGGAGTTGCTCGAGGCCACGGGAGTTCGTCAATCAGCGGAGGTGGGGCACTTGTATACCATGGTAGCAGCGGCTTACGTTTGGGGTAGCCTTTGGACAGGCCGTACCGTGGTCTTTACTTCTGGCAGTTCCTCCGTCATTTCCATCCTCCAGAGTGGCAAAACTAAGTCACACCCGGCCATGGCCTTCCTTAGGCTTCTGGTGCAGTTGTCCCTCCAGCACCATTTCTTGGTCCACGGCTCCCTCATACATGATGATCAGACGGTAGCAGTTGACGCCCTAGCTAAGCATGATTACTCTCTGTTTTCCCAGATCTGTCCCGAAGCCGACTCATCAAGGACCCCATCTCCTCATCCCGCCTCGCTAATTCTCCACTAAACAAGTACCTAGCCGTTGCCCATGGGCTGTTTTCCAGGTCTCTTGCGGCCAATACCACCAAAGCGTACAACACCGGCTGGCGGCTGTACTGTACCTTCCTGCAAGAACACGCGCCAGGCGCTTTCGGTCATATCGACCGCATACTGTCCTTTATTGGATACTGTCATGTGCAGAGGCACCTATCGTATGGCACCGTGAGGACTTACCTGTCAGGGGTGCAACATCATTTATCCCTTTCCCATCCTAATTTAACATTTTTGTTTTCCAGTCATGTGGTCAAGGCCACGTTGAAAGGTCTACAGAATAGTACCCCCGGTGTTAACTCCCGTAGACAGCCCATTTCCGGCCAGATATTCAGAGACATGTCCGATTTGCTAGATTTAAGGCCCTTCGGGGCCCTACAAAGCCTGGTTATCAAAGCGGCCATCTATTTGGCCTTTTATGGTTTCATGAGGCCAGGAGAGTTCTCCTCGTCATCACCCTGTAGGCCATTTCTAGCTCGATGGCAGTTGGCCCCCAGCTCAGAAGGTTTCATCCTCTCCCTACCCGTGACCAAGACTTCCCAGTCAGGGCCCCCTACCCGCATTAAATTCTTCCCTACAGCGCACAAATGGTGTCCAGTCCACGTACTTCAGCAGTTGTCTGGGGCTTTGGGCGCTCTCGGCCCTAAAACTCCCCTGCTGCCCTGCGGGACAGAAGCATTGTCCACCTCCCAGTTCGTCTCACATGTACGTATGCTGGCAGGTAATTTAGGTTTGGACCCACTCTCCGTGTCAGATCATTCCTTTAGGATTGGGGCGGCATCTGCCGCGTCCAAGAATCAAGTGCCGGCTCACATCATTCGCAAATTGGGCCGGTGGCGCTCCTCCTGTTTTAATCGATATGTTCCCAACCCCACGGGGTAGATTTCATGTGCCTTTCAGACATTGGTGTTGTAATGGTTAATAAAGTGTCTTGCTTTCCTTGCTGGGTTTTTGGCCTCTTTCAGGTATACTCCCGACGGTAACGGTTATGGCACAACTCAGACCGTTGACATCTTTTATGAGTTAGGTAAGTTAGGTTCTGTCACATATAGCCCCGATCACAAGTAGCAAGGCCGAGTATTGGCCTGCATTTGTGGGAGGGGCGCCCTGCCTTTTATCAGCTGCTCACCCCTTGTCATCAGTGTTCCCCTCCCAGCTCGCCCTTTTTCTTTACTCTTCCACAGGGTATGCCCTCTTTCAGGTATACTCCCGACGGTAACGGTTATGGCACAACTCAGACCGTTGACATCTTTATGAGTTAGGTAAGTTAGGTTCTGTCACATATAGCCCCGATCACAAATAAACTTTATTTAACTTTTTGAACAGAACGTTAACTTTTTTGCTTACCGGTGATTTTTTTTAATTTATTTTTTCCTTTATAGGACAAACCTCTCCTTCCCCATGGGACAATGTGCAAAGCGCAAATCGCCCAAAGATGTGGCGAAGTACATTATGCACTTTGTCCCAGGTGAAAGGAGAGGTTTGCAGCAGCTGTGAGTGAAAGGGCCCTAATAGCCCTGTGTGCCTGTCCTGTGAGATGCAATCCCTATGCTAAGTGTACCTGTGTGTGGTACTTCCGGAAACACTCCCCAAAGCATAGGGCAGGGTGGTCAGGGCAGTCAGGACAGAAATAGCGGGTGTCACGCCTTATTCCACTCCTGCTACAGACACAACATTTTTTTCGGGGTGGCGGTCGGTTTGAGGTACCAGCAATGACACTGAAGAAATGTCGCTCGTGTATACGGCTCACTACACTGGTGGATGGGGCCACAGAACCTCCTGGATACAGGAGGTTCTCGATGATCTCTTCCTGAAATTTGAGGAAGGATCCTGTTCTCCCAGCCTTACTGTAGAGAACAAAACTATTATATATAGCCAATTGAATTAAATATACAGACACCTTCTTATACCAGTGTCTGGTCCTGCGGGAAAGTAGATAAGGAGCCAACATCTGGTCATTGAAGTCCACCCATGAGCAAATTATAGTCGTGGACACAGAGGGGCTTTTCAATGACACTGGTTGCTCGTTCAATTTGGATTGTCGTGTCTGCGTGAATGGAGGAGAGCATGTAAACGTCCCGCTTGTCTCTCCATTTCACCGCGAGCAGTTCTTCGTTACACAAGGCAGCCCTCTCCCCCCTTGCAAGACGGGTGGTAACGAGCCGTTGGTGGAAGCACACGCGACTAGGTCGCACGGTGCCACAGCAGCCAATCTGTTCTAGGAACAAATGCCTGAAGAGGGGCACATTTGTGTAGAAATTGTCCACATAAAGATGGTACCCCTTGCCAAATATGGGTGACACCAAGTCCCAGACTGTCTTCCCACTGCTCCCCAGGTAGTCAGGGCAACCAACCAGCTCCAGGGTCTGATCTTTACCCTCATAGATCCGAAATTTGTGGGTATAGCCTGTGGTCCTTTCACAGAGCTTATACAATTTGACCCCATACCGGGCGCGCTTGCTTGGGATGTATTGTTTGAAGCCAAGGCGCCCGGTAAAATGTATCAGGGACTCGTCTATGCAGATGTTTTGCTCAGGGGTATACAAATCTGCAAATTTGGTGTTGAAGTGGTCTATGAGGGGCCAAATTTTGTGGAGCCGGTCAAAAGCTGGGTGGCCTCTGTGACGAGAGGTGCTGTTGTCGCTAAAGTGCAGGAAACGCAGGATGGTCTCAAATCGTGTCCTGGACATGGCAGCAGAGAACATGGGCATGTGATGAATTGGGTTCGTGGACCAATATGACCGCAATTCATGCTTTTTGGTTAAGCCCATGTTGAGGAGAAGGCCCAGAAAAATTTTAAATTCGGAAACTTGGACGGGTTTCCACCGGAAAGACTGGGCATAAAAGCTTCCTGGGTTGGCGGCTATAAATTCTGTGGCATATCGGTTTGTTTCTGCCACGACTAAGTCCAAAAGCTCTGCAGTCAAGAACAGCTCAAAAAACTCCAGTGCCGAACCGATCTGAGCTGTCTCAACCCGAACTCCAGACTGGGCGGTGAAAGGAGGAACTATTGGTGCGGCTGAAGTTGGGGGCTGCCAATCAGGGTTTGCCAGCACCTTAGGGGCTCTACGGGCCTGTCTGTGGGGTGGCTGCGACGGGGTAACTACTGCACGTGCCACCGTACCAGCTTCAACTGCCCTTCTGGTGCTCGCCACTTCACCATGTTGTACGGCAGTGCTGGAACTAGGTCCAGGATGGGCTGCGCTGCTGGTGTATGCCTCACCACGTGATCCGGCAGCGACAGCCCCACTCTGCTGCTCTTGAAGCGGATCCTGCGTAACCTGTGGTCTAGCGACACGGGGCCGGGTACGCCTGGTGCTATCAGGGACCTCAGCCTCCTCGTCCGAACTTTGGGTCAGAGAGCCACTGCTTTCTACAGGTTCGTATTCTGACCCGCTGGATTCGTCAGATGAGGGTTCCCATTCCTCATCCGACTGGGTTAGAATCCTGTAGGCCTCTTCAGAAGAATACCCCCTGTTTGACATTTGGACTACTAAATTTAGGGGGTATTCCCTGAGACTACCCAAGAAAAAAAGCAAGCTTGTCTTACAAATGGGAGGCTAGCGAAGTACCGGAAGCCGCTGCGATTGATAAAAAATATCAAAACTGATTTTTTTTTATCGCCGCAGCGCTTGTAAAGTGATTGTGCAGTGATCAAAAAAAAATAAAAAATTTTGTCACTGCGGCGGGGCGGGCGTGGGTGAACGCACGTGTGGGCGACCGATCAGGCCTGATAGGGCAAACACTGCGTTTTGGGTGGAGGGCGAACTAAGGTGACACTAATACTATTATAGATCTGACTGTGATCAGTTCTGATCACTTACAGATACTATAACAGTACAAATACTGATTAGCAATACGCTAATCAGCGAATCAGTGACTGCGGTGCGGTGGGCTGGGCGCTAACCGACGCTAACTACCTAACCAAGGGGCCTAAACTATCCTAAAACTATCAGTCAATACCAGTGGAAAAAAAAGTGACAGTTTACACTGATCACTTTTTTCCCTTTCACTAGGTGATTGACAGGGGCGATCAAGGGGTGATCAAGGGGTTAATTGGGGTGATGGAGGGTGATCTGGGGGCTAAGTGTAGTGTTGGGTGGCTACTCACTGTGATGTGTGCTCTCTGCTGGGACCAACCGACGAAAAGGACCAGCAGTGGCCGCCCCTTTAATGGTGACCGCCAGTTTAACAGTGACTTTCATATTGGCCGCCCCTTTAACGGTGACCATCTCTTTAACAGTGACTTTAACAGTGACCGCCCCTTTAACAGTGACTTTGTTGACCGCCCCTTTACCAGTGAATTTCACAATGGCCACCCCTTAAATGGTGACCACCCCTTTAACAGTGACTTTCACAGTGGCTGCCCCTTTAACAGTGACTTCAACAGTGGCCGCCCCTTTAACAGTGACTGCCCCTTTAACAGTGACTTTCACAGTAACCGCCCCTTTAACCGTGATCCCCCTTTTAACAGTGACTTTCACAGTGCCTGCCCCTTTAACAGTGACTGCTCTTTTAACAGTGACTTTCACAATGGCTGCCCCTTTAACGGTGATTGCCCCTTTAACAGTGACTTTAACAGTGGCCGCCCCTTTAACAGTGACTGCTCTTTTAACAGTAACTTTCACAATGGCCACCCCTTTAACAGTGACTTTCACAGTGGCCGCTTCTTTAACGGTGACCGCCTGTTTAACAGTGACTTTCACAGTGGCCGCCCCTTTAACAGTGGCTGCCCCTTTAACAGTGTCTTTCACGGTGGCTGCCCTTTTAACAGTGACTTTCACAGTGGCCGCCTCTTAACAGTGATCGCCCCTTTAACAGTGACTTTCAGAGTGGCCTCCCCTTTAACAGTGATTGCCTTTTTAACAGTGAGTTTCACAGTGGCCGCTCTTTTAACGGTAATCACCCCTTTAACAGTGACTTTGGGTACCGCCCCTTTAACAGTGACTTTCACAATGGCCGCCCCTTTAACAGTAATCGCCTCTTTAACAGTGACCTCCATGGTGCCGGCCCCTTTAACAGTGAACTCCACGGTGCCTGCCCCTTTAACAGTGAACTCCCCAGCGCCCGTCCGTTTAATAGTGGCCCCTGCCCCCCAGGCATGTAGCAGTGTAGTTGTGCTGTCATACGTCATATGACTGAATATTTCAGGACCTGCGAACTGCTAAATCCTGTGATCAGTTGTTATGGCAACCTGGAGTAGGACCTGCGAGCTGCTATTGGCTGATAAGGGACATGTGACCGTCTGGGCAGGCTTGTATTGGATAATGCAGGTCATTTTATGGGAATATCTCGGGAACGGTGCGTCCTCGAGAGCTGAGACCCTGCAAGATTTCTTTCCAGGTACCAAGGGATGTGTAGACCAAGATTGGTTGAAATGGATGGTTGTGTTTTTTTCGTTTTCGCTGAACATACACACATACATATACACTCACCTAAAGAATTATTAGTGCCCCCATACTAATACGGTGTTGGACCCCCTTTTGCCTTCAGAACTGCCTTAATTCTACGTGGCATTGATTCCACAAGGTGCTGATAGCATTCTTTAGAAATGTTGGCCCATATTGATAGGATAGCATCTTGCAGTTGATGGAGATTTGAGGGATGCACATCCAGGGCACGAAGCTCCCGTTCCACCACATCCCAAAGATGCTCTATTGGGTTGAGATCTGGTGACTGTGGGGGCCATTTCAGTGCAGTGAACTCATTGTCATGTTCAAGAAACCATTTTTCCAGTCTTCAACAGTCCAATGTTGGTGAGCTCGTGCAAATTGTAGCCTCTTTTCCCTATTTGTAGTGGAGATGAGTGGTACCCGGTGGGGTCTTCTGCTGTTGTAGCCCATCCGCCTCAAGGTTGTGCGTGTTGTGGCTTCACAAATGCTTTGCTGCAGACCTCGGTTGTAACGAGTGGTTATTTCAGTCAACATTGCTCTTCTATCAGCTTGAATCAGTCGGCACATTCTCCTCTGACCTCTAGCATCCACAAGGCATGTTCGCCCACAGGACGGCCGCATACTGGATGTTTTTCCCTTTTCACACCATTCTTTGTAAACCCTAGAAATGGTTGTGCGTGAAAATCCCAGTAACTGAGCAGATTGTGAAATACTCAGACCGGCCCGTCTGGCACCAACAACCATGCCACGCTCAAAATTGCTTAAATCCCCTTTCTTTCCCATTCTGACATTCAGTTTGGAGTTCAGGAGATTGTCTTGACCAGGAGCACCCCCCTAAATGCATCGAAGCAACTGCCATGTGATTGGTTGACTAGATAATTGCATTAATGAGAAATAGAACAGGTGTTCCTAATAATTCTTTAGGTGAGTGTATATACTGTATATATATAAAATCTATTGTCCCATGCAAATTACGTGGGGGATGTATGTAATGGACGGGGCCTTTCACCGGAATACTGAATGATGTTTGCAGTTTATGTAGATATAAACGAGACCTATATATATTTATGTGTGTGTGAAACGTATGAAATCATCCGGTGACATCATACATCTGTACCGCGCTGTGTGTATAACTATATATATATACTCACAGCGAGGTAGACATGTATGATTTAACGGGATGATTTTGTTCGTGTCACACCATGTGTATAGTGTGTGGTGTATAGTGTGTGGTGTATAGTGTGTGGTGTATAGTGTGTGGTGTATAGTGTGTGGTGTATAGTGTGTGGTGTATAGTGTGTGGTGTATAGTGTGTGGTGTATAGTGTGTCGTGTTCAGTGTGTGGTGTATAGTGTGTGGTGTATAGTGTGTGGTGTATAGTGTGTGGTATATAGTGTGTGGTGTATAGTGTGTGGTGTATAGTGTGTGGTATATAGTGTGTGGTGTATAGTGTGTGGTGTATAGTGTGTGGTGTATAGTGTGTGGTATATAGTGTGTGGTGTATAGTGTGTGGTATATAGTGTGTGGTGTATAGTGTGTGGTATATAGTGTATAGTGTGTGGTGTATAGTGTGTGGTATATAGTGTGTGGTGTATAGTGTGGTGTATAGTGTGTGGTGTATAGTGTGTGGTGTATAGTGTGTGGTGTATAGTGTGTGGTGTATAGTGTGTGGTATATAGTGTATAGTGTGTGGTGTATAGTGTGTGGTCTATAGTGTGTGGTGTATAGTGTGGTGTATAGTGTGTGGTGTATAGTGTGTGGTGTATAGTGTGTGGTGTATAGTGTGTGGTGTATAGTGTGTGGTATATAGTGTGTGGTGTATAGTGTGTGGTGTATAGTGTGGTGTATAGTGTGTGGTGTATAGTGTGTGGTATATAGTGTGTGGTATATAGTGTGTGGTGTATAGTGTGTGGTGTATAGTGTGTGGTGTATAGTGTGTGGTGTATAGTGTGTGGTGTATAGTGTGTGGTATATAGTGTGTGGTGTATAGTGTGTGGTGTATAGTGTGTGGTGTATAGTGTGGTGTATAGTGTGTGGTGTATAGTGTGTGGTATATAGTGTGTGGTATATAGTGTGTGGTGTATAGTGTGTGGTGTGTGGTGTATAGTGTGTGGTGTATAGTGTGTGGTGTATAGTGTATAGTGTGTGATGTACAGTCGTGGCCAAAAGTTTTGAGAATGACACAAATATTAGTTTTCACAAAGTTTGCTGCTAAACTGCTTTTAGATCTTTGTTTCAGTTGTTTCTGTGATGTAGTGAAATATAATTACACGCACTTCATACGTTTCAAAGGCTTTTATCGACAATTACATGACATTGATGCACAGAGTCAGTATTTGCAGTGTTGGCCCTTCTTTTTCAGGACCTCTGCAATCCGACTGGGCATGCTCTCAATCAACTTCTGGGCCAATTCCTGACTGATACAACCCATTCTTTCATCAACACTTCTTGGAGTTTGTCAGAATTAGTGGGTTTTTGTTTGTCCACCCGCCTCTTGAGGATTGACCACAAGTTCTCAATGGGATTAAGATCTGGGGAGTTTCCAGGCCATGGACCCAAAATGTCAACGTTTTGGTCCCCGAGCCACTTAGTTATCACTTTTGCCTTATGGCACGGTGCTCCATCGTGCTGGAAAATGCATTGTTCTTCACCAAACTGTTGTTGGATTGTTGGAAGAAGTTGCTGTTGGAGGGTGTTTTGGTGCCATTCTTTATTCATGGCTGTGTTTTTGGGCAAAATTGTGAGTGAGCCCACTCCCTTGGATGAGAAGCAACCCCACACATGAATGGTCTCAGGATGCTTTACTGTTGGCATGACACAGGACTGATGGTAGCGCTCACCTTTTCTGCTCCAGACAAGCCTTTTTCCAGATGCCCCCAACAATCGGAAAGAGGCTTCATCGGAGAATATGACTTTGCCCCAGTCCTCAGCAGTCCATTCACCATACTTTCTGCAGAAGATCAATGTGTCCCTGATGTTTTTTTTGGAGAGAAGTGGCTTCTTTGCTGCCCTTCTTGACACCAGGCCATCTTCCAAAAGTCTTCGCCTCACTGTGCGTGCAGATGCGCTCACACCTGCCTGCTGCCGTTCCTGAGCAAGCTCTGCACTGGTGGCACTCCGATCCCGCAGCTGAATCCTCTTTAGGAGACGATCCTGGCGCTTGCTGGACTTTCTTGGACGCCCTGAAGCCTTCTTAACAAGAATTTAACCTCTTTCCTTGATGTTCTTGATGATCCTATAAATTGTTGATTGAGGTGCAATCTTAGTAGCCACAATATCCTTGCCTGTGAAGCCATTTTTATGCAACGCAATGATGGCTGCACGCGTTTCTTTGCAGGTCACCATGGTTAACAATGGAAGAACAATGATTTCAAGCATCACTGTAACGGGGTTCCGAAGGTGCACTCGGTCCCCCATTGCCCGCAGAACTATTGCTTAGCGTTGGGAATGAGGATCTGTGTTTGACCTCATTCCCAGGGTGGCTTTACTAGCTGGGTGGCTCCCTGCTCCTAGTCTGCCTTGAGCGCCGAGCTGATCACTCGGTGCTCGACTTGTTGGTATGTCGGTCACGTGACCCTCACTCCCCACTATAAATACAGGCAGCCTGCTGGCCACAGGTTGCCTGTTTATTTAGGTTCCACCTGTGATTTGGTCTTTCCTGGCATACTTACCTCCTGCTGAATTCCTGACGATCCTCTGCCTTCTCCTTGTGTACTTTGCTGCTCTCCTGGTATTTATGACCCCGGCTTCTCCTGACAATTCTCTGCTTGCTCCATTTGTACTTTGTAGCTTTCCTGGTATTGACTCGATCCGTTCACGTCCTGTTGTTTGTCTGTCTGTCATCCCTGCACTTATTCCAAGTTAGGGATTGCCCTCCAGTTGTCCCCTGTCATTAGGACTCGCGAGGCAAGTAGGCAGGGCCAGGGGTAAGGGTGGAGCGCAGTGGTCACTTCCCTCCCCCCTGTGTGTGTGTGTGTGTACGCGACCGTTACAATCACCCTCTTTTTAACATGTCAAGTCTGCCATTTTAACCCAATCAGCCTGACATAATGATCTCCAGCCTTGTGCTCGTCAACATTCTCACCTGAGTTAACAAGACGATTACTGAAATGATCTCAGCAGGTCCTTTAATGACAGCAATGAAATGCAGTGGAAAGGTTTTTTGTGGATTAAGTTAATTTTCATGGCAAAGAAGGACTATGCAATTCATCTGATCACTCTTCATAACATTCTGGAGTATATGCAAATTGCTGTTATAAAAACTTAAGCAGCAACTTTTAGAATTTTCAATATTTATGTAATTCTCAAAACTTTTGGCCACGACTGTAGTGTGTGGTGTATAGTGTGTGGTGTATAGTGTGTGGTGTATAGTGTGTGGTGTATAGTGTGTGGTGTATAGTGTGTGGTGTATAGTGTATGATGTATAGTGTATAGTGTGTGGTGTATAGTGTGTGGTGTATAGTGTGTGGTGTATAGTGTGTGGTGTATAGTGTGTGGTGTATAGTGTGTGGTGTATAGTGTGTGGTGTATAGTGTGTGGTGTATAGTGTGTGGTGTATAGTGTACAGTGCGTGATGTATAGTGTATAGTGTGTGATGTATAGTGTGTGGTGTATAGTGTGTGATGTATAGTGTGTGGTGTATAGTGTGTGGTGTATAGTGTGTGGTGTATAGTGTGTGGCGTATAGTGTGTGGTGTATAGTGTGTAGTGTATAGTGTGTAGTGTATAGTGTGTGGTGTATAGTGTGTGGTGTATAGTGTGTGGTGTATAGCGTGTGGTGTATAGCGTATAGTGTATAGTGTGTGGTGTATAGTGTGTGGTGTATAGTGTGTGGTGTATAGTGTATAGTGTGTGGTGTATAGTGTATAGTGTATAGTGTGTGGTGTATAGTGTGTGGTGTATAGTGTGTGGTGTATAGTGTGTGGTGTATAGTGTGTGGTGTATAGTGTGTGGTGTATAGTGTGTGGTGTATAGTGTGTGGTGTATAGTGTGTGGTGTATAGTGTGTGGTGTATAGTGTGTGGTGTATAGTGTGTGGTGTATAGTGTGTGGTGTATAGTGTATAGTGTGTGGTGTATAGTGTGTGGTGTATAGTGTGTGGTGTATAGTGTGTGGTGTATAGTGTGTGGTGTATAGTGTGTGGTGTATAGTGTGTGGTGTATAGTGTGTGGTGTATAGTGTGTGGTGTATAGTGTGTGGTGTATAGTGTGTGGTGTATAGTGTGTGGTGTATAGTGTGTGGTGTATAGTGTATGGTGTATAGTGTGTGGTGTATAGTGTGTGGTGTATAGTGTGTGGTGTATAGTGTGTGGTGTATAGTGTGTGGTGTATAGTGTGTGGTGTATAGTGTGTGGTGTATAGTGTGTGGTGTATAGTGTGTGGTGTATAGTGTGTGGTGTATAGTGTGTGGTGTATAGTGTGTGGTGTATAGTGTGTGGTGTATAGTGTGTGGTGTATAGTGTGTGGTGTATAGTGTGTGGTGTATAGTGTGTGGTGTATAGTGTGTGGTGTATAGTGTGTGGTATATAGTGTATAGTGTGTGGTGTATAGTGTGTGGTGTATAGTGTGGTGTATAGTGTATAGTGTGTGGTGTATAGTGTATAGTGTATAGTGTGTAGTGTATAGTGTATAGTGTGTGGTGTATAGTGTATAGTGTGTGGTGTATAGTGTGTGGTGTATAGTGTGTGGTATATAGTGTATAGTGTGTGGTGTATAGTGTGTGGTGTATAGTGTGGTGTATAGTGTATAGTGTGTGGTGTATAGTGTATAGTGTATAGTGTGTAGTGTATAGTGTATAGTGTGTGGTGTATAGTGTATAGTGTGTGGTGTATAGTGTATAGTGTATAGTGTATAGTGTGTGGTGTATAGTGTATAGTGTGTGGTGTATAGTGTGTGGCAGGAGAATGGACGTGCTATGTGCATGTGAGAGATTTCCCAGCTGTCCATACATACAGCTACAGACATAGCGCTGTGATGTTACTCCAATCAGTAATATCTACTCAGACCTGATAAACTGTGTTGTTTGTATTGCGAAAAAGAAAAATTTGTATCAATATCGCTAATATTCGTATGTAATAATATTTGGAAAGACTCGATCTACTTATACAAATTGTTCTGCCATGCAGCAATATGTGAGAGGAAGAAGAAGTGCTGTGATATAATATTACTTCCAGTGATCCGGATTCCGTCCTCAGTGCAGCAATTGCGCAGCATTTCTTCTTATCAGGCTGACTTTCTACAGTATCAAATAACGTAAATTACGCCATGCGCTCGCTTACTCACTTGATCATCATTACGTTCCCGATTTTCGCATAAAAATCAGGAAGTCGAATATAACGAATATGCAAATTCACGAATATATCACGAATATTCCAAAAAATATTTGTGATATATCGCGAATTCGAATATTGCCCCTGCCGCTCATCGCTATATATTAGCAGGACAATGATATGTATTTCTCAGTACACAGGGTGCGCTGTTACATGGCTCTGGAGGAGGATGGGTCGATCACCGACTGAATCATGGGTATCTGGCTTGGACCTCAGAGGCTGCTGATGGCCACTTTCCTCAGACCCATCGTTAGACGAGTGGACTGCTGGGCTGTTGTATAGATATGTTAAGACAGATCCAGCTGCCTCTGCCTTGTGCCAAAACCCTGTTCACCGAGCTCTCAGAAGTGCTAGCTCCACAAGTGTGATTGCAATAAAACTCTTGAAGATTCACCATCTACCTCTGGTTGGTTCCTTGCGCCGAGAGATGTTCCTTTTCTTCCTGTGACTACACTGAGTGACATGTGGAAAACCTTCTACACATGAGCACTATTTGACACTATAATAAAACACTGTTTAAAAATGGGCCATATTAACCCTTTCCCCCATGCTTCCACCTTAAAGAGGAAAGAAAGTGCACAACATGTTAACTTTTTAACTCAACATAGTCAGTGTCCATATTTTGTATAGAAAAAAAACAGATCAAACAACCTCCAATGTCAGCAATAAAATTTCTGGTGGGATGGGTACTCCCCCCCCATACATGGCCTAACATGGTGGAACATAACAGTCATCACCTGATACTTCACCGGTGACTCGCTTGGTTAACTGCTCAGACAGTCCTCATGGGGCACAGTGAGGACTTTTATATTACTTAGTCAATCACCCCCACCCAGCAAACCAAAACCTTATATTGTGCATCTACAGTGATGTGACAGTCTCATATCTAGGCACATAACCATGCTCCTGACCGTACTCCAGACCATGCTCCTGACCGTACTCCAGACCATGCTCCTGACCGTACTCCAGACCATGCTCCTGACCGTACTCCAGACCATGCTCCTGACCGTACTCCAGACCATGCTTCTGACCGCGCTCCTGACTGTGCTCCTGATAATGCTCCTGACTGTGCTCCAGACCATACTTCCTACCGTGCTCCTGACTGTGCTCCAGACCATACTTCCTACCGTGCTCCTGACTGTGCTCCAGACCGTGCTCCTGATAATGCTCCTGACTGTGCTCCAGACCATGCTCCTGACATGGAAGTATGTGAAAAAAAGGAGTAATTACAGCAATGCAATACCTTGTAATAGAGGGGCATGCAGGCAGCTTTAAATGCTGGTAGTTTTGTGAGAGAAGAAATGAATTATGGGGATTGTAGTCATCGTTATCCTGCAGAAAGCCTTGGTGGCAAAAAAAACAACAAAACTGCACAGAGCCTGGTTAGGTAATGGAAAAAAATAAAAAAAAATACTTCTGATCAATAGAAGTATCTTCTGGTGCTAATCATAGATATATACTGCAGGTAATTTTTTTTTTTTTTTTATCCCTTTAACCCTTTAATGACCTGACTATTTTGAGCCTTAAAGGGGTTATCCCATGACTAATGTAAAAAATGAAAATCAGACATCATATAGAACATGACAAGTTCTTTCTAACACAGCTAGAACCAGCCCTGTACCTCACATGGATCCAAAGATCTCCCCATTCATTCTGCTAGATCAGGGATCAACCACCTTCGGCACTCCAGCCAATGGCGTATCTATCACGAGGCAAACAAGGCATTTGCCTAGGGCGGCACTTGCCAATGGGGCGGCAAAATGCCTTGTTTGCCCCTGTCTCATCCGTCTTATATGTTGCCGCTGGTATACTCAGAAGATCCAATGGTATATTCTAACCCCCAGGCGTTCCCATGGTGACGGGGACGCTTGCCTGGGTGTTAGAATATACAGGGCCACGCCGCTCACAGGAGAACATTTATAAACTAATAATTAACTTTAATCATTGCTAATCTCTTTACTGGATATCTTACTCTGTCTTGACTCTTAGCTCTGGTAACAGCAGGCAGTGCGGGCGGCGCTCACTCACTGACGTCACGCGCCTGCTCCTCCCACTAGGCGGCGCAGGTGCGTGACATCAGTGAGTGATCGCCGCCCGCACTGCCTGCTGTTACCAGAGCTAAGAGTCAAGACAGAGTAAGATATCCAGTAAAGAGATTAGCAATGATTAAAGTTAATTATTAGTTTATAAATGTTCTCCTGTGAGCGTCGAGGAGGGGGATCTGTGGATGGCACTGTTTAGGGGAGGGAGATCTGTTGATGGCACTGTTTAGGGGAGGGAGATCTGTTGATGGCACTATTTAGGGGAGGGGGATCTGTTGATGGCACTATTTAGGGGAGGGGATCTGTTGATGGCACTATTTAGGGGAGGGGGATCTGTTGATGGCACTATTTAGGGGAGGGGGATCTGTTGATGGCACTATTTAGGGGAGGGGGGTCTGTGGATGGCACTATTTAGGGGGGAGATCTGTGGATGGCACTGTTTAGGGGAGGGGGATCTGTGGATGGCACTGTTTAGGGGAGGGGGATCTGTGGATGGCACTGTTTAGGGGGGAGATCTGTGGATGGCACTATTTAGGGGAGGGGGATCTGTGGATGCCACTATTTAGGGAAGGGGGATCTGTGGATGGCACTATTTAGGGGAGAGATCTGTGGATGGCACTGTTTAGGGGAGGGGGATCTGTGGATGGCACTATTTAGGGGAGGGGGATCTGTGGATGGCACTGTTTAGGGGAGGGGGATCTGTGGATGGCACTATTTAGGGGAGGGGGATCTGTGGATGGCACTGTTTAGGGGAGGGGGATCTGTGGATGGCACTATTTAGGGGAGGGGGATCTGTGGATGGCACTGTTTAGGGGAGGGGGATCTGTGGATGGCACTGTTTAGGGGGGAGATCTGTGGATGGCACTGTTTAGGGGAGTGGGATCTGTGGATGGCACTATTTAGGGGAGGGGGATCTGTGAATGGCACTGTTTAGGGGAGGGGGATCTGTGGATGGCACTGTTTAGGGGAGGGGGGGATCTGTGGATGGCACATAGGAATGGGTGGGGTTTAGATAGAAAGGGGTTTGGCCTTGACAGGAAGGGGTGGGGTTTAGAGAGAAAGGGGTTTGGCCTTGACAGAAAGGGGTGGGTCAAATTTATATTAGGGGGGTGCCCGAGTTTAGTCTCGCCTAGGGCATCACAAAACCAAGATACACCACTGACTCCAGCTGCTGTGAAACTGCAACTCCCAGCAAGCAAACTTACTTGGTTGTTCTTTTAACTCCCACAGAAGTGAAATGTGTAGTTTCAGGACACCTGTAGTGCCAGAGGTTGATGAACCCTGTGCTAGATTTATCTGAAGCTGAAATCTCAAGAGGAGTGTCTTTTCTGCTGCAGATAAGAGGGTGTGTCTCAGCTCTACCTATCACAACTCAGGAGGCAGTTGAAGGATTAAACTGAGCATGTGCGGCCATCCCAGTGACCTGCTCAAATAAAAAAAAAACAGACAGCAGGTGGCGCTATACAGATACATATTATTGAATAACTTAATAGCTATGCTAAAATTTTAATTACATGCAATTACAAAAGTATTCAGATCCAGGTGCTGGTTTGAAAACTGTAGAGTACTTTTCGTGGGAGAACCCCTTTAAAGATGAGACAATTTATTTTATTCATTCATTCTTGCATTCCCAGACCTGTAACAGTTTTCCATCTACATAACTGCACAAGAGCTTGTTTTTGCCCGATGACTTGTGTTTTGGACTATGTATGCTTTATTCCTTAACTTGTATCATACATTTTTTTTAGGAAAGAGGGGGACAGATTGCTAAATGGTCTGCAATTCTGTCACACACACAGGGGTGTAACGGTCGTGTACACACACACACAGGGGGGAGGGAAGTGACCACTGCGCTCCACCCTTACCCCTGGCCCTGCCTACTTGCCTCGCGAGTCCTAATGACAGGGGACAACTGGACGGCAATCCCTAACTTGGAGTAAGTGCAGGGATGACAGACAGACAAACAACAGGACGTGAACGGACCGAGTCAATACCAGGAAAGCTGCAAAGTACAAATAGAGCAAGCAGAGAATTGTCAGGAGAAGCCGGGGTCATAAATACCAGGAGAGCAGAGAAGTACAAGAGGAGTCCTAAGAGAGTAGTCAGGTGGGAGCCGAGGTCACAATACCAGGACGGAAGCGCAGTACAGGAGGAGCAGGCAAAAGGATGGTCAGGGAACAGGATCAGGTAAGTATTCAGCAGTCCAACAAATAGCCAGGAACCTAGAAATTAACAGGCAACCTGTGGCCAGTATGCTGCCTGTATTTATAGTGGGGAGTGAGGGTCATGTGACGTGGCCAGCGTCACATGACCGACAGACCAACCAGTCGAGCACCGAGTGATCAGCTCGGCGCTCAAGGCAGACTAGGAGCAGGGAGCCACCCAGCTAGTAAAGCCGCCCTGGGAATGAGGTCAAACACAGAACCTCATTCCAAAAGCTAAGCAACAGTTCTGCGGGCAATGGGGGACCGAGTGCACCTTCGGAACCCCGTGACAGTACCCCCCCTTTTACGAGGGGCCACCGGACCCAAGACTTCAGGCGATGGCTTTTCAGGGTGTTCTAAATGAAATTTACGAACAAGTCTAGGAGCATGAACCTCCCTGGGAGGTACCCAATATCTCTCTTCAGGTCCATACCCCTTCCAGTGAATCAGGTACTGCAAGGAATTACGCACCTTCCTGACATCCACTATTTTAGACACCACATACTCGACAGCATCATTAACAAGAACCGGCGGAGGCGAGGCTTTTGATGGTACTACCGGTTCAAAATATTTTTTAAGCAGAGATTTATGGAACACATTATGAATGTGGAATGACTCAGGCAGCTCCAACCTAAAAGATACCTGGTTAATCACTTCCGTGATCTTATATGGTCCAATAAAACGAGGAGCAAATTTTTTAGAAGTTACCTTGAGAGATAGATTCTTGGAGGACAACCATACTTTATCCCCAACCTGAAGGTTTACACCCCTTGAACGTCTCCTATCGGCCTTGAGTTTTTGAGAACATTGAGCCTTTTCTAGGTTCGATTGAACCCGGGCCCAAACTGTGCACAGTTCGGAGGAGAGTTTATCCGCTTCAGGGTTAGAGGAGGAGACGGATGACCCAGAATGAAAACGGGGATGAAAACCATGGTTACAAAAGAAAGGGGAGACCCCAGCAGAAGAATTGACACGGTTATTCAAAGCAAATTCAGCCAACGGAAGGAATTTGACCCATAATTGCTGGTCATCAGCAACATACAACCTCAAGAATTGTTCCACAGACTGATTAAGGCGTTCAGTCTGCCCATTACTCTCAGGATGGTAGGCGGAAGAAAAAGACAATGAAATTTTACATCTTTGACAGAAGGCCCTCCAGAATTTGGACACAAACTGCACACCCCTGTCAGAAACAATATTTTCCGGGATGCCATGTAAACGAACAATCTCTCTCACAAAAATAGACGCCAGGGTTTTAGCATTCGGAAGTTTAGACAGGGGAATGAAATGAACCATCTTGCTAAACCTATCGACCACTACCCAAACCACAGTCTTACCCTCCGCCAGCGGTAGGTCAGTTATAAAGTCCATCGAGATATGGGACCAGGGTCTACTGGGAATGGGTAGGGGTCGTAGGTTACCAGCAGGGCGAGTCCTAGGTGTCTTGGACCTGGCACAAACCTCACAGGCTGACACGTAGGACTTGACATCCCTAGTTAGAGTGGGCCACCAATAAGATCTAGAAACCAGATCCTTAGTGCCCTCAACACCCGGATGTCCACAAAAGGCAGAATCGTGACACTCACCCAACAGCTGGAGACGAAATTGTACGGGAACAAACAACTTATCTGTTGGGGTGGATACCGGTGCCAGATGTTGTTCAGACCTAATGCGAGCCGAGATATCCTGGGTAAGAGCTGCTAAGAAGATTTTTGCTGGTAGGATGGATTCAGGTGGTACCTCAGTAGGTTGAAAAGCCTGGAAGCTCCGAGATAATGCGTCCGCCTTCACATTTTTACTTCCCGGAAAAATCAAAACGAGTAAAAAACAGAGCCAATCTGGCTTGACGGGGATTCAACCTCTTAGCAGACTCGAGAAACATAAGGTTTTTATGGTCAGTGACAACAGTTACACAATGTCTTGCCCCCTCCAGGAAATGCCTCCACTCCTCAAATGCCCATTTAATGGCCAGCAGCTCCCTATTCCCTATGTCGTAGTTTCTCTCCGTGGGAGAGAATTTCCTGGAGAAGAAGGCACATGGTCTCAGATTAGTGAGGCTAGCAGGACCTTGTGAAAGGACTGCTCCTACGCCGTCCTCGGACGCATCCACCTCCACAATAAAAGGTTTCTCCTGATCAGGCTGGATCAGAATGGGAGCGCTACTGAATGCCTTTTTTAATTTTTCAAATGAAGAAATGGCCTCAGTAGACCAATTCTCCAAATCCGCCCCCTTCTTAGTAAGGTCGGTCAACGGTTTAGCAATTACGGAAAAATTCATAATAAATTTACGATAGTAATTGGCGAAACCTAAGAACCGTTGTAAGGCCTTTAAGGATGAAGGTCTTACCCATTCCTTAATTGCTAGTACCTTACCAGGATCCATCTTGAAGGCGTGAGGAGTCAGAACATGCCCTAGAAACAGAATCTCCTGTACACCAAAGACACATTTCTCTTGTTTAGCGGATAGCTGATTCTCCCTCAACACCTCTAATACTTGTTTAACATGAGACACATGGGATTCGAAGTCAGGAGAGAATATCAAAATGTCGTCAAGATAGACAATAACAAATTTACCTAAGTACTCCCTAAGAATGTCATTCATGACGTTTTGGAACACAGCTGGGGCATTGCTGAGTCCAAAAGGCATCACTTGATATTCAAAGTGTCCTACCGGAGTATTGAACGCCGTCTTCCATTCGTCTCCCTCCTTGATTCGGATTAGATTGTATGACCCTTTCAGGTCAATTTTGGAAAACCAGGTTGCCCCCAGAACCTGGTTAAATAAATCCGGAATCAATGGGAGGGAGTATCTATTCTGGACAGTGATTTTATTTAATCTCCGGTAATCGATACATGGCCTAAGACCACCATCTTTTTTCTTAACGAAGAAAAACCCCGCCCCCATAGGAGAGACAGAAGGTCTAATATGCCCTTTACCAAGGCTCTCCTTAATATAATCTTCCATGGCCTTGCGTTCGGGCATAGAAAGATTATAAATTCGTCCTTTAGGAAACTTGGCCCCCTCTACTAGCTCTATGGTACAATCATAAGGTCTATGGGGGGGGTAGAGCCTCCGGGGTTGGTGATGAGAATACATCAGAATATTCTCTAATAACAGAGGGTAAAGTATCAGACTTTACTGAGACCCCAGCCTGTACCACGGACAAGCACGAGTCACACTTAGGCCCCCATCTCACCAACTCCCCATTGGACCAATCTATAGTGGGGTTATGTAGTCGGAGCCAAGGCAACCCTAGTACCACCTCAGCAGGTAGGTTCTCCAGGACTAGAAGTGAACATCTCTCTGAGTGGCACACACCCACGGTTAGAGAAATCTCTGAGGTACATTAGCTCACCGTACCACCAATAAGAGGAGTAGCATCAATAGCCATGACATGGATAGGAGTTGGTAAGGCAAACATAGGAATACCCAATCTTACAGCATACTCAGAGTCAATAAAGCTAGCCACTGAGCCACAATCAATAAAGGCCTTACCCGGCCATTTATCTACTCCCAGAGAAATCGTAATGGGTACCGAAAGCTTACATTTAGAAAATTCAGGGTGTACCTGGTCTTTAGGTTGCCTTGTCTTAGGAGACTTGACAGAGAGGACCTTCTTAGGACACTGGTTGATCCAATGGTCAGGATCTCCACAGTAAAAGCATTCTCCACGTCTGCGGCGAAGATTCCCTCGGGTCATGCCAACCTGCATGGGTTCCTCGGTGGAGACCTCAGCATTGTCTCTGGGATAGGCCTCTGGCTGGACCACCATCTGGGAAGAGAACTGTTGTTCCTGTCGTCTCTCTCTAACCCGTCGGTCAAGTCGGACAACAAGGGTCATCATCTCCTCTAAGGTCTCTGGAAGTCGATAACTGACCAGAAGATCCTTTAATTTATCAGACAGACCTGACCTGAACTGACTCTTCAGGGCTGGTTCGTTCCATCCTGAGGGGACACACCACCTTCTGAATTGGGTGCAATAATCCTCCGCTGGTAAATTGCCCTGAACCAGTGCCTTTAGAGCCGTCTCGGCTACTAGAGCCCTGTCTGGTTCATCATAGAGGGTACCCAAGGCCTGAAAGAACCCCTCCACAGAATATAAACAACTGGTGCCAGCAGGTAAAGAGAACGCCCAGTCCTGGGGATCACCCTGTAATCGGGAAATGATAATGCCCACGCGTTGACTCTCGGGGCCAGAGGACACGGGGCGCAAACGGAAGTAAAGTTTGCAACTCTCCTTAAAAGAGAGAAACTTCCTCCGGTCTCCAGAAAAGGGTTCTGGGAGCTTAATCTGGGGCTCAAAATGCGGACTGGAGGCCTGAGGAGTGGAAGAACCTTGCCCTAACTCAAAAGAACTGAGTTTTTCCCCTAACTCCTGCACCCTCTGCGTCAGACTAGAGACATGGTCAGTCAGGGTCACCAGAGGATTCATAATACAGTGGTTATTGGGCCTGTTAATCTGTAACGGTCGCGTACACACACACAGGGGGGAGGGAAGTGACCACTGCGCTCCACCCTTACCCCTGGCCCTGCCTACTTGCCTCGCAAGTCCTAATGACAGGGGACAACTGGACGGCAATCCCTAACTTGGAATAAGTGCAGGGATGACAGACAGACAAACAACAGGACGTGAACGGACCGAGTCAATACCAGGAAAGCTGCAAAGTACAAATGGAGCAAGCAGAGAATTGTCAGGAGAAGCCGGGGTCATAAATACCAGGAGAGCAGAGAAGTACAAGAGGAGTCCTAAGAGAGTAGTCAGGTGGGAGCCGAGGTCACAATACCAGGACTGAAGCGCAGTACAGGAGGAGCAGGCAAAAGGATGGTCAGGGAACAGGATTAGGTAAGTATTCAGCAGTCCAACAAATAGCCAGGAACCTAGAAATTAAAAGGCAACCTGTAGCCAGCAGGCTGCCTGTATTTATAGTGGGGAGTGAGGGTCATGTGACGTGGCCAGCGTCACATGACCGACAGACCAACCAGTCGAGCACCGAGTGATAAGCTCGGCGCTCAAGGCAGACTAGCAGCAGGGAGCCACCCAGCTAGTAAAGCCGCCCTGGGAATGAGGTCAAACACAGAACCTCATTCCAAAAGCTAAGCAACAGTTCTGCGGGCAATGGGGGACCGAGTTCACCTTCGGAACCCCGTGACAAGGGGGTGGGGAAGTGACCACTGAGCTCAACCCGAGCCCTTGTCCCTGCCTACTTGCCTCGCAAGTCCTAGTGTTAAGGGACAACTGGTCGACAAACCCTCAGCTAGGATAAGTGCAGGGTAGACAGACAATACATGCAACAGAGTAGTCAAACAACCAGGAGAGCAGCACGGTACCGGAGGAGCAAGCGGAGGATCGTCAGGAGAAGCCGAAGTCAGAACCAGGAGGAAACGCCAAGACCAAGGGATGAGACGGACGGGTAATCACAACACGAGCAGGAGACCAACAAACCAGGCCGTCCCCGCCTCCTGGAACCGCGCACAGAGCGCATCGTGACAAATTCCCTGGCCCAATTTTTGGGTATTGTTTTTTAGAGTTTCTTTTTGATTATGCGGTAGAAATGACCTTATTGGTCAGTACGATTATGGTGATGTATGATTTATACACTGCCTTCAACAATAAAATTCTCTCTTCAAAGACAAAATAAATAAAGAAAACTGCGGCTATATTCAGAGAGAATCGCTTTTCTTACGTTTCCATCAATACGGCTGTGCTGGTTTTGTGCAGGGACATTTAACGTTTCCATATTTTGCAGTACTTGTAGGTTTATTGCTCCTTTTGGGAAGAGTAGTGACCAAAACAAAAGAAATTCTGGCAGTTTTTTCCTGTCTGTTTTAAATAACGCAGTGATTCAGCAGTTTGGGTTGTTACTGACACAGTCATGGTTTTTACATCTTTTTTTTTTAAATAATAAAAATAAATGATTTTTAATTGAGAAAGGGGTGTTTGTGTTTTTGTCCCCTTTTTTTTAATGTGAAAACATTTTATTTACTTTAATTTATAGGGGGGAAAAAGGTGCCCCCCCCCCCCACCTAGTGTGGGAAAATTAAAATAGCAGCATACATAGCAATACTGAAAGGTACGTGTAATAGCGACACAGACCAGAAAACCCACATTATAGCAAAAAGCCACCATATTGTTGTACCCTAGAAGAAAGTACAATGTTCTTGTACCTGATATGAATACTGTGTAAAAACAATATGGCAGCCATTTGGACACTGTATAGTGGTCTTATGTGAGCAATGTATAGCCGTCTTACTTTATGTGAACAATTTATGGCCGTCTTATGTGGACACTGAATGGCAGTTGCAGGTAGACACTGTATGGTGGTCTTATGTGGACTCTGTATGGTGGTCTTATCTGGAGTCTGTATGGCATTCCTATGTGGACTCTATATGGCAGTCTTATGTGGACACTATATGTTGGTCTTATGTGGACTCTGTATGGTGGTCTTATGTTGACTTTGTATGGCCGTCTTATGTGGACACTATATGTTGGTCTTATTTGAACACTGTATGGTGGTCTTATGTGGACTCTGTATGGTGGTCTTATGTTGACTTTGTATGGCCGTCTTATGTGGACTCTATATGGCAGTCTTATGTGGACACTGTATGGTGGTCTTATGTGGACTCTGTATGGTGGTCTTATGTTGACTTTGTATGGCATTCTTATGTGGACACTGTAGAGGTCTTATGTGGACAATGTATAATAGTCTTATATGGACACTTTATGGCAGTCGTGTGTGGACACTGTATGGCAGTCGTATGTGGACAATGTATGGCAGTCGTATGTGGACAATGTATGGCAGTTGCATGTGGACACTGTATGGCGGTCTTATGTGGACACTGTATGGCAGTCTTATGTGGACACTTTATGGTGGTCTTATGTGGACACTGTATGGTGGTCTTATATGGACACTGTGTATGGCAGTAGCATGTGGACACTTTATGGCAGCCGTATGGGGACACTGTGTGGTGGTCTTATGTGGACAACATAGAACAGTCTTATATGGACACTGTATGGCAGAATTAATTTGTATTTTTGGCTTGTTAAATGATAGTCGTGCTTGTTGCTCGGGGCCGGTCCTATATCTCAGTGTATATTATATAGTTATCAGTTTACATTCTGTTCTCTCCTTTCGTTCGCAGTGACACCAGTGAAGCGGCCTACACCATGTACTTTGGGCTCTTCAGGTTATCAGAGGCGTATGACCACACTCAGAGCTCTTCTGTCTCTAACATCTATATACACCCTAACTATACGGGGACTGGAGGTCCAGGAGACATCGCTCTGGTGAAGCTCTCCAGCCCGGTCAACTACACCAGTTACATCATGCCCATCTGTCTGCCCGCCGCCTCCGTCATCTTCCCCGAAGGCTTGGAGTGCTGGGTAACCGGTTGGGGCTCAGGTGAGGATGGACCCATGAATTGTTCTCGGTCTTACATGAAAAATTATTGTGTCCGGGCAGAACATACGACTTGTAGAGCTGAGCCTTACGTCTGCTTCTGGGTCATCTCATATCTAATGCTTCACACATCCAAAGCTGCAAACCGGTTCTACCAAAAGCAGCATTGGTTGGTGCAGGCTGTAAAGGGGGCAACCATGGCTGGTGAAGACTAGAGAGGTGAAATTAGAGAGAGACACCTGAGACTGGTGAACTCAGAACTTCTACGTGAAGGGCACGCTCCCATGAACAGGGATTACCACAAAAACCTTTCATGGTACCGTAATGTCCTTTCCATCTGTCATTCTGGAAGGATGGGCCCACTCAGAGGTCATAATTGGAGATGAGCTAATTTCACCAAATTCCTTTCAGATCCAGTTCGAATGATTTGATATGAGTACAAATAAATCCCCCCGAATAGAAAGTGCTCCAATAGCCCTGAAAATTGGGATATAACACCCTCTAGTCTCCTAGGAATGTTTTTCCTCCCCAAGCTTTGAAATGCAATGACACAATAGTAAATGATGTCTGAGTGACACTGACATACATGGCTGTGGGGAAACACACGTATGATGGCGGTAACATACAGCGTATTTAATATTCTCCCTACTTTGGGAGCAGCAGTGCAGTATGGAACCTGACAGCAGATGTGCCACAGGAGTAGTACTAGTGGCAACAGAAGGACTGGCAGTGCAGTACTAAAGGGGTAGAAATAGTGGCAGCAGGAGGAGTATCAGTGCAGTACTACAGGGGTAGTATTAGTGCCACTCCTCCTGCTGCCACTAATACTACATGGCTGTGGGGAAACACACGTATGATGGCGGTAACATATAGCGTATTTAATATTCTCCCTACTTTGGGAGCAGCAGTGCAGTATGGAACCTGACAGCAGATGTGCCACAGGAGTAGTACTAGTGGCATCAGAAGGAGTGGCAGTGCAGTACTAAAGGGGTAGAAATAGTGGCAGCAGGAGTATCAGTGCAGTACTACATGGGTAGTATTAGTAGCAGCAGAAGGAGTGGCATTGCAGTACTACAGGGGTAGTACTAGTGGCAGGGGTAGTATTAGTGCCACTCCTCCTGCTGTCACTAATACTACAGGGGTAGTATTAGTGGCAGCAGGAGGAGTGGTAGTGCAGTACTACAGGGGTAGTATTAGTGGCAGCAGGAGGAGTGGCAGTGCAGTACTACAGGGGTAGTACTAGTGGCAGCAGGAGGAGTGGCAGTGCAGTACAGAACATGATGGAGAAGCAATAAAATACGCTTACTGTGCAGTTATTAACTGCAGAAAATTTCTAACAGGTTTTTGGAAAAAAAGACACAATTGCACAGTGTCCGGTGCAACTATGATTCTTAAAATATCACCAACCAGTAGATTTAAAAAAAATATTATTTAGGCTGCTACCTGGCTCCTGCACATAAAAAGAGTACTATGTCTTTAAATGGATGTGCAGTGCAGCAGAGTGTGTATGCAAGTGAACAGCTCCAGCCCTATTAGACACCCAGTACATTAACTGGCCCCATCCTGTCCCTAATGATAAAACCTGACTTTCTACCTAGTAGTCCATAGTATCCATACACTGTCCCTGCAGGACCCTATAACGACTGGCTTGTGTGTATGACTGGACACATCCTACCGAATCAGTGCCTGAGCTCAGGGGTGGACCGGCCACGTACCTTACAGGGAACTGTCCTGGTGGGATGCTGGCCAGGGGGCTGCCCGAGCCCTCCTCACATACACTGGCCAGGTACAAAATGATCTGATGCTCCAAGCCAGGGCTCAGCAACCTTTGGCGCTCCAGCTGCTGTGAAACTACAACTCCCAGCATGCTTGGCTGTTCTGCTAACTCCTATAAAAGTGAATGGAGCATTCTGGGAGTTGTAGTCTCAAAACACCTGGAGTGCAGGAGGTTGCTGATCCCTGCTCTAGGCAATAACTAATGTCGGAGCATCAGGTACTGATACACCTGGCCAACGGCCGCAGGGGCCCTCCTGAATTCAACTGTATCTCCGTCCTCAGAATGGTGATAGGGCAGTATTTTATGCTGCACTGTAGTATTTGGTTTTGCTGAAGCGGTATATTCTTCTGTAGTACGGTACTGCAGGCCCTGCCCACTTCTGTTGTCTCTGCCTACTTGTGTTGTCCCGCCTAATGTGAATTTGGACTTTTCTACAATTTGGGGCACTTTTAGTTTTTTTTCCACCCCCTCCTGAGCTCACAATATCATCTGAGCTAGCAGGGAGCCTAATAGACCGGCCAGTATCCTGCCTCCTGATTGGCGGTCAGGTTGCCTGAAGAGCGTTGTGGGGGAGTCCACCAGCTGTGATCCTCCATCTTTATCCTCCATGCCCTGGAATTTGTAACAAACTCAATTGAATTAGAATCAGTTCACTCGTCTCCAGTTACAGCGAAGAGGCTCTAACAAAAAGTCACCAAGCCGTGAAGTAAACGAAGCAGCCTGATTAGGTGGGCACAGATGTGACCCCTCACCATGTATTGCAGCATGGTATGACCACTGAGGTCTACAGAGCTTCACTATGGCTCCTCTTCTACTTTATGGGACCATATTGTACCTCTGTCTGCTATTAATACAAAGACATATGTATGGTCGTTCTGCCAGAGGCCACAATAAGAAGGCCCTCCGCCCTATAGGGTGGAACATGCCTGTGTAGGCATTGACTGATCACCTTGTTGTTGGGTAGAGGTTCCAGGTTTCCACTTAGATTCAGATCCATTCATTTCCCCATTTCCTAGACGGAACATGGTATCCCGACACTCTACAGGAAGTGATGACACAGATCATTGACCGAGCGACATGTGACCAGCTCTACCATATGTTCTCCAACATCAGCAGCAACCAGACCATCATCCTAGATGACATGATATGTTCTGGTTACATAGATGGAGGCAAGGATTCCTGCCAGGTAAGTACGAGTGGTGTGGAGATGGGCGAGGCTGCTGTCTTCCATTGGACCCACCTGTAGGTGCACGGCGATCGATAGCCAGGACCACATCCATCTGCCCATGCTGAAGACTTCCACTTTATCTTCCACAGTTACATAGAGATCTGGGATATTCACACTTGCAGAATTTGTACAGTAAATTATGATGGGTGCTCCGCCCGCTGCCCTGTGCCCTCCAGCAAATGGAGGACAACAAAACGTAGAACAATTGGTGTCTGTAGATGGGGGTAACTAAGGGCTGAAGGGCCAGGATGGAAAAGCCCCCAGCTTGGGCCCCAGCACAACCTCTCCTCCTGATTGCCCGTGTTCTGAGATATTTTCCTACCTCAGATATTTTCCTACCCGGCAAACTGAGCATGCTCAGTAAAAGTGAATTCCACACCCACATGTAAAGTTCCTGCCCATTCTCCCCACCCATTATATTTTCCTACTGCTTCTGTTCCCGTTCTGCTGGATTTATAGTGTCTACGGCTGTCACATGTAAATTCCTACTGGTTTTAAATTGTTGTATTATATACTGTATGTAACTTCTGTACTGTGCTATCTGCTGGACTCACTGTCTCCTATATACTGCATGTCTCCTATATACTGTATGTAGCTTAGAAGGATGAGTACTTCCATCATCAGGGAGCTTCTGTCATTTCACTTTCACAATACCCCTTCTGCTGGGCCCCCTGCAGAGACTCAAACAGCCCCCCATTCACTCCAGCAGAGAAGGACAGGCTGCCTGAGGAGAGAGATCGGGAAGTGTGAAGCAGAAGTCTGTGAGTCTGCACTGTTACTGTCTCTTCTCTGTGGGACAGGAGGAGGGGGTTAGGGAACTCTTCAAGCTGCTACTGGATGCTGTAGATCACACCTTCATACTATTTAGTTTTTTTTACTGCCTCATTAACCGCCTCCGGACCGCCTAACGCAGGATCGCGTTCCGGAGGCGGCAGCTGCAGGCAGAGTCACGCATATACGCGTCATCTCGCGAGACGCGAGATTTCCTGTGAACGCGCACACACAGGCGCGCGCGTTCACAGGATCGGAAGGTAAGCGAGTGGATCTCCAGCCTGCCAGCGGCGATCGTTCACTGGCAGGCTGGAGATGCGATTTTTTTTAACCCCTAACAGGCATATTAGACGCTGTTTTGATAACAGCGTCTAATATACCTGCTACCTGGTCCTCTGGTGGTCCCCTTTGTTTGGATCGACCACCAGAGGACACAGGCAGCTCAGTAATAAGTAGCACCAAACACCACTACACTACACCCCCCCTGTCACTTATTAACCCCTTATTAACCCCTGATCACCCCATATGGACTGCCTGATCACCACCCTGTCATTGATCACCACCCTGTCATTGATCACCCCCCTGTAAGGCTCCATTCAGACGTCCGTATGTTTTTTACAGATCCACGCATCCATGGATCGGATCCGCAAAACACATACGGACATCTGAATGGAGCCTTACAGGGGGGTGATCAATGACAGGGGGTGATCACCCCATATAGACTCCCTGATCACCCCCCTGTCATTGATCACCCCCCTGTAAGGCTCCATTCAGACATTTTTTTTGGCCCAAGTTAGCGGAAATTTAATTTAATTTAATTTTTATTTTTTTATTACAAAGTCTCATATTCCACTAACTTGTGTCAAAAAATAAAATCTCACATGAACTCACCATACCCCTCACGGAATCCAAATGCGTAAATTTTTTAGACATTTATATTCCAGACTTCTTCTCACGCTTTAGGGCCCATAGAATGCCAGGGCAGTATAAATATCCCACATGTGACCCCATTTCGGAAAGAAGACACTCCAAGGTATTCCGTGAGAGGCATATTGAGTCCATGAAAGATTTAAATTTTTGTCCCAAGTTAGCGGAAAGGGAGACTTTGTGAGAAAAAAATAAAAATAATCAATTTCCGCTAACTTGTGCCAAAAAAAAAAAATTCTATGAACTCGCCATGCCCCTCATTGAATACCTTGGGGTGTCTTCTTTCCAAAATGGGGTCACATGTGGGGTATTTATACTGCCCTGGCATTTTAGAGGCCCTAAAGCGTGAGAAGACGTCTGGGATCCAAATGTCTAAAAATGCCCTCCTAAAAGGAATTTGGGCCCCTTTGCGCATCTAGGCTGCAAAAAAGTGTCACACATCTGGCATCTCCATACTCAGGAGAAGTTGGGCTATGTGTTTTGGGGTGTCATTTTACATATACCCATGCTTCTCCTGAGTACGGCGATACCAGATGTGACACTTTTTTGCAGCCTAGGTGGGCAAAGGGGCCCACATTCCAAAGAGCACCTTTAGGATTTCACAGGGCATTTTTTACACATTTTGATTTCAAACTACTTACCACACATTAGGGCCCCTAGAATGCCAGGGCAGTATAACTACCCCACAAGTGACCCCATTTTGGAAAGAAGACACCCCAAGGTATTTCGTGATGGGCATAGTGAGTTCATGGAAGTTTTTATTTTTTGTCACAAGTTAGTGGAATATGAGACTTTGTAAGAAAAAAATGGAGTGAGATAAGTGTAGGAAAATATCACAGGATGAAATCTATATAACATGCCGTGATATTTTCCTACGCCCCCATCACAGGGTAAAAACATATCATGGAATGAGATAAGGGTAGGAAAATATCACAGGATGAAATCTATATAACATGCCATGATATTTTCCTACCCCCCATCACAGGGTAAGAACATATAACAATAGTGTAGGAAAATATCACAGGGTAGGATACTACATAGGCTAGCCATACACGGTTCAATCCCCCGTGCGATCGAGTGATTATTTCAGTGAATAATCGCTTAATGGCGGGGAAATGGCAAGTGCCATTGGATGCGACGGACTGTTAGTGAAAAATCGCTTGCACCGAGATCGGACCTGTTGGGCAATATACTCTCTTGCCTAACGGTGTCCCTGACACATGAATTCGGTGATATGCTTGAATTAAACCTTATCCGGTACCGGGAGAATGAATCAGATAAAAACTTAACACATGTCTAGTTCCAATCCATTCTGGTTTATTCCACAGTTGGCAAACAGTTATAATAGAGGGGGTTGAGCTTCCTTGACATCCAATCATATGTTAGCATTAGTATTCGACCTATGGTATCGATCACACATGAGCTCTGCATTAACATAATAGATGACTCATAGTAACAGCATTTGACCAATCAGGTATATACACATAGGCCAGCAGACACTTGAGCCAGATGACCTTATATGGTTAGAAGGCTGTTCAAACTTACAGACTAAGGAATGTATGGATATCTTGAAACAGCACAGGAAGTTTCACACATTCCATAAGGGGGAAGGGAAATAAAAAGTGCTCTGACCAAATGTAATGCACGTTACTGAAAAGACAAAATAGAGTTACTTATACCCCATCAGTCACATATATCCCTTCAGGACCGGTTGGTAAATCTCGGTGCAATCGTAATAGGAAATATGTAGTGTACGGGGGCTGTAAGGCCCGTCACTACAGAAGGGTCACTTGTGTGCTGTCGTTTCCCCTTATTTATGGGGAGGTTGGTATAAGTCATCTTCATAAAATGTAATGTAATGCTCTGTACTTCCCTGTTACTGTGAAACTTGCATGTGCAGGCCTGTTAGGGGTGTCATTCCAGCTCTTAGTCATTAGATGGAGCTAGGGAGCCCTAGTTTATATAAGGCCCAGTCAGGGAAAGGAAGAGTAGTAGTAGTTGGAGTTGTGGTTGTAGTTAGAGTTAGAGTTGGACCATGTCAGAGTCAAGTCCAGGCCTGAAGCCTGCAGACCAGGAGAGGGTATTGCAGCCCCTGTAACCGGGTTCCAGATCCAAGGAGAAGGTTACCCTCCTGAGTTTATATATGCAGAAGCAGGAACACCACCGTTAACCAGCTTGAGGAAACTGGGAGAGACAGAGGCAAGTCCAGAAAAGTAAGAGGTACTAAAGACAACAGAGGAGGTACTTGATAATTATAAAACCAAGGATATACGCCAGAGCTAGGGCATCGGGCCTTGGAGAAGAGTCTTTACGTTCCATAGAGTGCAAGCCGCCTGTACTGCAAGTCCTGTGTTTAACACTCTGAAGTCACCTTGCTATATATACTGCCTGCATCAAATGTACTGCAACCAACTGTCTGCAAAGGAACTGCGCTTCCATCTATGTCCATGTATGATGACTACTAAAGTTTGAGTTCTGTTTTAACATCACGTGGTTCCTCAGTTATTTCTGCTATCAGCAAACGGCGTGCCACCGTTTAATTGGCACTGGCGTCACGAACATTACCGTTCACTACTTGCCCTTGCAGAGAGTCAGCTGTCTCAGGTTAGTGGTCACAATTGCACTACAACACCCAGGAACACTATTAACCCTAACTTGAGTACGCTGCAAATCATATAATGGAATCGCATCGGATCGCAAAGTTCGCTCGCAATTTTGTGATCCGACGGACCGATTTGTGATCGCAAAAAAATTGTGATCACAAATCGGTCGCATGGCGCAGCAGTGAATAGAAAAGTTCAGATCATTATTATACTTTCAAAATAGTAAACTACATACAGCAGTGCATGAAAAAGTAGAGATCATTATTAAAAAGGTTACTGAAGAATATACTTTCAATAAAGTAAGGGTAGGAAAATATCATAGGCAGCCATTTACCACATGTATAGCTATGCTATTTTTCTACCAGATATAATGGGTGGGGAGAATGGGCAGGAACTTTACATGTGGGTGTGGAATTCACTTTTACTGAGCATGCTCAGTTTGCCGGGTAGGAAAATATCTGAGGTAGGAAAATATCTCAGAACACCGGCAACAGCTTTTCTTAAGTGAGCCATAGATGCAGCACTGGCGCCGGTGATTGCAGCGCACTTACATCCGCTCTGATTGGGGCCCTCCACTTCCTAAACGTTGGCTGCAGCATCCTAGGTGTTTGACAGAGAGAGGGGGCGCCACACCACATTGCATCCTTTGCAGTTCTATGCATGCACCTGCTCTATGGTGTCAGACCTTCAGAATATTCACCTACCTTGGATCCACCCACCAGACTAGGATGATTCCATAGGATGACATTTTTCACTAATTTCACAAATAATGACCTTTCTGTGGAAATTGCTGCCATTTGTGTCTTCCAGGGAGACCCCGGGGGACCTCTGGTGTGTAAAGTAAATGGTGTCTGGTCTGAAGCAGGCATCGTAAGTTGGGCGAAAGGATGTGCTTTACCTTACCTCCCTGGGGTGTACACCTTAGTACCGGCCCATGCAGCATGGATCCAGAGCTATGTTCCCGATGCGACCTTCATTGACCTTGTAGACATACCCCTGCCTACACCAGAAGGTAAGATGTGGACACCACTACTCAGGCACAATCCTGTGGAAAGTCATTTACTAGAGCCTCCAGACACCTTCTGCATCCACCGTGCAGGCTCCACACTTCTCTTCTAAACATGTTGGGGGTCATTTATTTAAGGGGTTGTGTCACTTCAGAAAGTGGCATGTAATGTAGAGACCGGCGCCTCTTCATAACAGCACCAGCTATAGGGCTTATTAAGACCAGTGTCTAAAACACTGGTCTTAAAGGGATTGTCTCACCTCAGCAAGTGGCATGTATCATGTAGAGAAAGTTAATACAATACATTTCTTAATGCCCATGTCTCACGACCATGAGAGTGTGCATAGACTAGCACTTATTTCTACAGTGTGCAAGCACGACCACCACTGCTGGATTACAGGGTGGTCGTAACCATGGAAAAAAGAAGTGTATGTTGCATAAGGCAAGTTCCAAGTTCCAGCCCACTCCACGTCCAATATTTTTGACCTGACGTGAGTGGGGAAAAGTCACAGATTGCAGCGCAATCTGCGCCAGAAATAAGCCTACTGGTTAGTATTTCTGGTTAGTGAATGACCCCCTTTATCTTATGGAAAGATTACAAAAGAAACAGAATTTTATTTTCTTACATAACCACAATTTCTCCAATAAATTAAAAATGTGGAATAGAACAAAAAGTTTTTGAGAAGTGGAGGAAGAAGATTGAGGAGATTGAGATGAGAAGGAGATTGATATAGACCATAGAGCCCACAAGTGGTGGCTACCTCCTAGTCAGGATCACTGTCCTCACGGAAACCCCCTGAACTCCGGAAATCTCGGAGAGACAGATTCCCAGTTGAGCTATTACGGTAATTGAGGGAGGTTTTCTGTGGTAGCAGAAGTGCGTAGCATGTAAAAAGTGCAAGTGGCTCTATTGGGGACCTAGGTCCCTCTTGAGCTGGCCATAGATATTAAATGTACATTGGTGGGATCAGCAACCATCTAATGCGATCTCCAAACCCTCTCCTGATTGTAAAACACTCCCTTGTTACTAATGAGAATACATGCATGCTCAACTGAGCCGATCGTCCATGTGCATGTCAAGATAAGGAGAGATAGCTGTTGGTTAAACGAATGTTTGGCCAACAGCTATTTCATGTCTATGGCCAGTCATAGTCCACCCTAAGGTCTTGCTTTTGCTTCCTCTGGAATTACATAGGCTGATGGATGGTTTGTTACCCATTTATACCTATAACATTGATTACATGTAGATGGAGATGTGACCAAACATTTTAGTGGATGTCCTGTTATGGAGATATTGGCCATGATATGGTGATGCATATTTCAGCCTTCATCGCCTTGTAATGGCCTATATAACTCCATAGGAAATTCACCTTCAGCGTTTTTATAGACAGGAAGTTTGCTCACCTCTACGCAGTTGTTCATTATCATCTTTGTTGTAATAATTTCATGTCTGTATTATGTTATTCCAGTAACGACTTCTCCGCCCCAGATCGCTCAGTTGAAGCTCAATTATACCTCAACCTCACCCATTAATTATGTTTGCGGCTCTCCGATGTTCAGTAACCGAATTGTAGGGGGCATGGATGCTGTGGATGGAGAATGGCCCTGGCAGATCAGCCTGCGGTACAAGGGATCTCATATCTGTGGTGGGTCCTTGATCTCTAACCAGTGGGTCCTGACTGCTGCTCATTGCTTTGGATAGTAAGTTTTACTCGTGACCATGTGTATTATTTCCCACAAGACACCGAATACTGGACCCAAAGTGTCTATTCCTAATATGTTTCCTATGTTCTTCACAGCTCCATCAAACCATATAATTATGTTATCGTGGCGGGGAAATACCAGCTGTCCATCACCGGTTACCATGAATATTATGCCTCTGTAGAGCGAATTATAACTTACCCCACATTTGCTGGGGCAGGGAGCAGTGGAGACATTGCCCTTATCAAGCTGACTGACCCTGTCCCCTACACCAACTACATCCTGCCTATCTGTTTACCATCTTTGTCTGTCAGCTTCCCGACTGGTTTGGAATGCTGGGTAACTGGCTGGGGGAACACTAGATCTGGTGGTGAGTCTCCATTTATTACTTGTTCCTCAACTGCTGTGGTTTTTAGCAAGAATTTCCTAAATACTATTTCAGTCCATATATACCTCAATTAGAGATGAGCGAATCGAAGCTGATGAAGTGGAATTCCATCCGTATGTCAGGAAAATTTTTATTTGCAGCGAATGCGAATTTCCTCGCTCTTCGTGGTAATGAATTGCAATTTTTCCTAAAATGGCGGCTACTCGTGTGAGGATTGAGGACATGGGGATGGGAAGGCGGGATCACCCAGATTGACATGCATGCATGCAGCCAATCAGCAGCCAGCCTGCCCTGTGATGTCACAGCCCTAGAAATACGGAAGCCATTCTAGATTCTGCCATTTTCCAGCGTTCTGAGTGCAGGGACAGACGTGAGAAAGAGCTAGGGACTTCAATTGGAAAAACCTCATTGTGAACAAAAAAAACTGAAAAAATTACTTACAAGTGCAGGGAAAGAGTATTTGGGGATCCAAATAGCCATTATACAGCTCTGTCATTCCAGAAATTTGTTCTTGGGGTGCAAGTCCTGTGTTGAAAAGCCTTTAGTGGCTTATATCTGTGGAAAAAGTTCACTTCTGCAGTTATATATGTTGAAAGCGTACAGAAAGAAAAATATATACGCACTTCACTGGTGCAATTATTTCTGCTAAAAGTGTTTAGTGGCCTATTTCTGTACAGAAAGACAAAAATATATTCTCAGTTCACTTCTGCAGTTATATGTGGTGAAAGCGTTCAGTGTCCTATTTCAGTACAAAAAGGAAAAAAAATTACGCACTTCACTGTTGCAGTTATTTGTGGTGAAAGCGTGGCCTCTTTCAGTACAAAACGAAAACTATATACGCATTTCACTTTTATTATTATTTCAGTACAAAAACAAATTTTAATCAGCGTTCAGCGCTGTAGGTATATGCGGTAAAACCTCCATGATCTCTCTATGATAAATCTGCAGCGTGGGGGCCCCGTGTGGCTTCTACACACTTTCAAAATAATCCTTCAGCGGGGCAAATAGATGCCGGATGACCGGGATGCTCCATGACCTTCCCAGGAGCTGCTGTCGGGAGCAGCGGTTCATTACTGAGATGTCCGTATAATGCGGGGCGAATCCGAAGACCCTCTCCATCTCCGTGCTCGATTATATGTGGTAAAATCTTTATTGTCGTTTTTCAGTGGAAAAACAAACTTTTTTCAGCGTTTAGCGCTACAGTAATATGTGGTAAAATCTTTATTAAAGTATTTTGGTCGAAAAACCAAAATTAATTCAGCGGTCAGCGCTGCGGTTATATGCGGTAAGATCTTTTGTGACGTATCTTGATGAACTCCAAAGACATACTGATAGGGACCTTAGATTGTGAGCCCCATTAGGGATAGTTAGATGCAAATGTCTGTAAAGCGCTGCAGAATATAGTAGCGCTATATAAGCGCATAAAATAAATAAACGTTGTGACTCTTCCGAGCTCAAAGCCATCTTGACGCTTTGTCTTCTCATTGTCTGTAGCTACAAGAGGCCTGTTCATGCCAGGCAGGTTCCCCCAGAAGTATCTTGATCAATCGACACTCATCGTCATTGTGCCACTCTGTGGCCTCCTCCTGATGCTGCTGCCACCTCCAGACTCTGTCATTGTGCCACTCTGTGGCCTACTTATGCTGCTGCCACATCCACACTCTGTCATTGTGCCACTCTGTGGCCTCCTCCTGGTGCTGCCGACACCTACAGACTTTGTCACTGTGCCACTCTGAGGCTTCCTCATGCTGCTGCCACCTCCAGACTCTGTCATTAGGCCACTCTGTGGCTTCCTCATGCTGCTGCCAACTACAGACTCTGTCATTGTGCCACTCTGTGGCCTCCTCCTGATGCTGCTGCTGCCGAAACCTCCAGTCTTTGTCATTGGGCCACTCTGTGGCCCCCTCATGCTGCTTCCATCTCACCACGGTGTCATAGGGCCACTCTGTGGACTTCTCGTGCTGTTCCCACCCTCCCCACTTCATGACTGGGCCACTATTTTGGCTTTTGGCCTGGCTGACATCATCAATTATTTGACCTTTCTTCTGATCTGTCAGAAGGAAAGAAAAACTATCTGTGTAGCAGCTGTAAGGCCTGTATGGTCCCATCAGAATTGGTTTAAAATTTGGTAGCCAAAAGCAGGAGTGGGTACAAAACACAGAAGACATGAAAATATTCCGTTCATGTGTCATCTCTGTTTTGGATCCACTCCTGTTTTTTTGGCTTTAGCAATACTGATGGATTACTGACCAGATGCTGACCGAGTGAAGGCAGACGCTCCACAGACAGGATCCATTTTTGGGGGTTATTGTTTTGACGGATCAGAGGAACGGCAAAATAATCTGTGACGTCAACACAAACTTACTGCTGACCCCCTCTCCACTCTGTCGGGGGCTCTACTTGTATCAGTGTTTAATAGAACAGGTTCTGTAGACATCTATGTAGAATCAGCTGGCGACGGTGTAAAAGGAGCGCGCGTCTTATTGGCGCTAACATCGACCTGTAAGGCTGAGTTCACACTTGAGTTATTTGGTCAGTTTTGGCCCCGTGACTGCCCAAATAAGTGCAGTGCGCAGTGATTCTAAGAGCGACGCCTGTCATCTGCAGGTCATACGGACTCACAGTATTATTTCACTACCACAGCAGACTCCCTATGTGTGTTACTGCACGGCACAGTGTTCTACACCGCTATACAGGCACAGTGTTCTACACCACTATAGAGGCCCTGCAGACAGGAAATAGCCATTTTTTTTTACGTAATTCGCTGCAAATTTTTCCGAAAAATTAGGCGAACCGGACTTCGCTCATCTCTAATCTCAATGGCAGTACTGTCAGTAATAAGTAGAAAGCTCCTCTGAGTCTTCTCTGATTCAAATAAAACCAGTGGTCTGATGGCGAATGCAAAATTGAGCAAAGTTTATGGTGGACGGTCTTTCCATGAGTCAAGACAATGTGGCTGAAATATCTTTCTAGGTTATACACCCGGATTTAAATCCCAAACCCAATACTTACTTGGGGCTTTTTCTATTTGCTCTTGTAGCTCCATCTTCTGGATAGTGTAAATTTCAAATCTGCAAATTTATAAGGCAGACAAATTGTAAGGCAGACCACAGTAAACTCCAGTCATGGTTATAGAAGGTGAAAGATGTTCTCTGTGTTGACAAATCATATTGATAAGAAAGTCCCCTTGACAATAAGCAGCTCACAAAGTGTCTCCTTGCTGAGTCCCCACCAATCAGTTGTAATATGAAGAGGAATCTGCCGGTAAGTGATCCGTTTCCCTACAGCACTATCATAGGAGATCTGGCACAGATCCTCCAGAGAGATGGATGTTATTTGAAACCATTCTCTGCTCTGACCAAGAAATGAGGATCCAGAACACAGGACCCTACACTTAGTCGGGTATTGGAAACTGGGTTTTCTAAACTACACCAAACCTTAGAAGAAATGTAGAAGAACCACGAGAGGAGAGGTCGGTCCTTTCATAATACTAGAGGGGGAAATATCAATGTTTAGAACTCAATTCTACAAAGATTGGTTGCACTTGTACAATGTAATAGTCATGTGTAGATAGATGAGAAGCCTCACAATGTCTTATGTAACACCACAGTGAATCTACCGTATCCTATGACTCTTCAAGAAGTGATGACCCCACTGATTGACTCCAAAACGTGTGATGCTATGTACCACAAAAACTCTATTGTGAATGCGAACACCAACATTATCAAGAATGATATGATATGTTCCGGGTACGAAAATGGAACGAAGGATTCATGCCAGGTACACAGATTTATATCTTACAGTAAATTAATAATAAATAGGCTGGCACACACTATCCAGTACTGTATGGATAAATGCAAAAATACAACAAAAAAAAAAATCCTTGTGATATACAGTATATAAAATTTTTATTTATTTAATTACCCCTGTAAAAAGATAAAAAATCAATCCCACATAATAACATAAATAAATAAACCTATAATGGCATCTACTGTATATCGTTATTATACTAAAGCCGTGAATAAAGAACCAGAGAATGTCCATACGTAGTTTTAATAAATCAAACTTGAGCCCAGATTTATGTCTTGTTCTTCCTTTTCATACTCCTGAGAAGTCACTTAACAGCTTTCATAGCTGATGGGCGTCTATGGAGAGGAGAAATGTTTATTGCTTGACTTTTCAGATGATAAAGCCAGAGATGAGGTCATACGTGGAATATCTAGCTTGTCTTTCCTTCTAGACAATATTCTCCATATGTGTTCTGATGACATCTCAGTGTTTTGATTGTTTAGTGCTGTGGACAATGCTGGTCAATGACTTACACCGAACAATTACTCAAGACAAGTTGTCCTCTCAGCAGGCCAAGTGGTCACCAATAGGGATGAGCGAACCCGAACTGTATAGTTCGGGTTCGTACCGAATTTTGGGGTGTCCGTGACACGGACCCGAACCCGAACATTTTCGTAAAAGTCCGGGTTCGGGTTCGGTGTTCGGCGCTTTCTTGGCGCTTTTTGAAAGGCTGCAAAGCAGCCAATCAACAAGCGTCATACTACTTGGCCCAAGAGGCCATCACAGCCTTGCCTACTATTGGCATGGCTGTGATTGGCCAGTGCAGCATGTGACCCAGCCTCTATATAAGCTTGGGTCACGTAGCGCTGCACGTCACTCTGCTGATTGAAGCATAGGGAGAGGTTGCAGCTGCGACGTTAGGGCGAGATTAGGCAGTGATTAACTCCTCCAAAAGACTTCATTCTGTGATCGATCTGCAGCTGTGGATCATTGAAGTGCTAATATTGACTTGCTCACTTTTTTGAGGCTGCCCAGAGCGTTTTTAGATCACTTTTTTCTGGGGTGATCGGCGGCCATTTTGTGACTTGTGGTGCGCCAGCACAAGCTATCACCAAGTGTATTTAACCATCAATAGTGTGGTTATTTTGTGCTATATCCTACATCAGCTGCAGGCTGAGCCTGTGTCACCGAAGTGCATTTAACCATCAACAGTCTGATTATTTTTTGGCCATATACAACATCAGCTGCAGGCTGAGCCTGTGTCACCCAAATGCATTTAACCATCAACAGTGTGGTTATTTTTTGGCCATATACTACATCTGGTGCAGGCTGAGCCTGTGTCACCCAAGTGCATTTAACCATCAACAGTCTGATTATTTTTTGGCCATATACTACATCTGGTGCAGGCTGAGCCTGTGTCACCCAAATGCATTTAACCATCAACAGTGTGGTTATTTTTTGGCCATATACTACATCTGGTGCAGGCTGAGCCTGTGTCACCCAAGTGCATTTAACCATCAACAGTGTGGTTATTTTTTCGCCATATATTACATCAGGGGCAAGTTGAGCCTGTCACCCAGCGCCTAAAAAATAGACCTGACATTTCTATTCAACCAAATCTGCACAGTTTTAGCTGGTCAAGTTATTTGTAGTGACCGTAAAAGCACACTTTTTGTTCTGGGTTGAAAAACTATTCCCAAATTTGCCATTCTCAAAATAACTAGTTTCTGGTATTTGAGGCCTACTTGAAATCTATCCCAAAAAGGATATCTTACATTGAAGGTATTGATAGTGTCATTCAGAAAAACCTAAGACACACGCTACCGTGCAGATAGAAGTCTGATTCTGTGATTAAACCTATACCTGTCACACAGCGCAAAAAAAAACAGGCCTCACATCTCTATTCAACCAAATCTGTACTGTTTTAGCTGGTCAAGTTATTTGTAGTGACCGTAAAAGCACTTTTTTTTTTTCTGGGTTGAAAAACTATTCCCAAATTTGCCATTCTCAAAATTGTGGTGAACGGGAACAATGAGGAAAACATCTAATAAGGGACGCGGACGCGGACGTGGACATGGTCGTGGTGGTGTTAGTGGACCCTCTGGTGCTGGGAGAGGACGTGGCCGTTCTGCCACAGCCACACGTCCTAGTGAACCAACTACCTCAGGTTCCAGTAACCAGCAGAATTTACAGCGATATTTGGTGGGGCCCAATGCCGTTCTAAGGATGGTAAGGCCTGAGCAGGTACAGGCATTAGTCAATTGGGTGGCCGACAGTGGATCCAGCACGTTCACATTATCTCCCACCCAGTCTTCTGCAGAAAGCGCACAGATGGCACATGCAAACCAAGCCCATCGGTCTGTCACATCACCCCCATGCATATCATGGAAACTGTCTGAGCCTCAAGTTATGCAGCAGTCTCTTATGCTGTTTGAAGACTCTGCTGCCAGGGTTTCCCAAGGGCATCCACCTAGCCCTTCACCAGGGGTGGAAGAGATAGAATGCACTATCGCACAACCACTTATTTTTCCTGATGATGAGGACATGGGAATACCACCTCAGCACGTCTCTGATGATGACGAAACACAGGTGCCAACTGCTGCGTCTTTCTGCAGTGTGCAGACTGAACAGGAGGTCAGGGATCAAGACTGGGTGGAAGACGATGCAGGGGACGATGAGGTCCTAGACCCCACATGGAATGAAGGTCGTGCCACTGACTTTCACAGTTCGGAGGAAGAGGCAGTGGTGAGACCGAGCCAACAGCGTAGCAAAAGAGGGAGCAGTGGGCAAAATCAGAACACCCGCCGCCAAGAGACTCCGCCTGCTACTGACCGCCGCCATCTGGGACCGAGCACCCCAAAGGCAGCTTCAAGGAGTTCCCTAGCATGGCACTTCTTCAAACAATGTGCTGACGACAAGACCCGAGTGGTTTGCACGCTGTGCCATCAGAGCCTGAAGCGAGGCATTAACGTTCTGAACCTTAGCACAACCTTAATGACCAGGCACCTGCATGCAAAGCATGAACTGCAGTGGAGTAAACACCTTAAAAACAAGGAAGTCACTCAGGCTCCCCCTGCTGCCTCTTCTGCTGCTGCCGCCTCGGCCTCTTCTGCTGCTGCCGCCGCCTCGGCCTCTTCTGCTGCTGCTGCCGCCGCCTCGGCCTCTTCCTCTGCCTCTGGAGGAACGTTGGCACCTGCCGCCCAGCAAACATGGGATGTACCACCAACACCACCACCTGTGTCACCAAGCATCTCAACCATGTCACACAGCAGCGTTCAGCTCTCCATCTCACAAACATTTCAGAGAAAGCGTAAATTCCCACCTAGCCACCCTCGATCCCTGGCCCTGAATGCCAGCATTTCTAAACTACTGGCCTATGAAATGCTGTCATTTAGGCTGGTGGACACACAGAGCTTCAAACAGCTCATGTCACTTGCTGTCCCACAGTATGTTGTTCCGAGCCGCCTCTACTTCTCCAAGAGAGCCGTGCCTTCCCTGCACAACCAAGTGTCCGATAAAATCAAGTGTGCACTGCGCAACGCCATCTGTGGCAAGGTCCACCTAACCACAGATACGTGGACCAGTAAGCATGGCCAGGGACGCTATATCTCCCTAACTGCACACTGGGTAAATGTAGTGGCGGCTGGGCCCCAGGCGGAGAGCTGTTTGAGGCACGTCCTTCCGCCGCCAAGGATCGCAGGGCAACATTCTTTGCCTCCTGTCTCCTCCTCCTCCTACTCAGCTTCCTCCTCCTCTTCTACCACCTGCTCATCCAGTCAGCCACACACCTTCACCACCAACTTCAGCACAGCCCGGGGTAAACGTCAGCAGGCCATTCTGAAACTCATATGTTTGGGGGACAGGCCCCACACCGCACAGGAGTTGTGGCGGGGTATAGAACAACAGACCGACGAGTGGTTGCTGCCGGTGAGCCTCAAGCCCGGCCTGGTGGTGTGCGATAATGGGCGAAATCTCGTTGCAGCTCTGGGACTAGCCGGTTTGACGCACATCCCTTGCCTGGCGCATGTGCTGAATTTGGTGGTGCAGAAGTTCATTCGCAACTACCCCGACATGTCAGAGCTGCTGCATAAAGTGCGGGCCGTCTGTTCGCGCTTCCGGCATTCACACCCTGCCGCTGCTCGCCTGTCTGCGCTACAGCGTAGCTTCGGCCTTCCCGCTCACCGCCTCATATGCGACGTACCCACCAGGTGGAACTCCACCTTGCATATGCTGGACAGACTGTGCGAGCAGCAGCAGGCCATAGTGGAGTTTCAGCTGCAGCACGCACGGGTCAGTCGCACTGCGGATCAGACACACTTCACCACCAATGACTGGGCCTCCATGCGAGACCTGTGTGCCCTGTTGCGTTGTTTCGAGTACTCCACCAACATGGCCAGTGGCGATGACGCCGTTATCAGCGTTACAATACCACTTCTATTTCTCCTTGAGAAAACACTTAGGGCGATGATGGAAGAGGAGGTGGCCCAGGAGGAAGAGGAAGAGGAGGAAGAGGGGTCATTTTTAGCACTTTCAGGCCAGTCTCTTCGAAGTGACTCAGAGGGAGGTTTTTTGCAACACCAGAGGCCAGGTACAAATGTGGCCAGACAGGGCCCACTACTGGAGGACGAGGAGGACGAGGATGAGGAGGAGGTGGAGGAGGATGAGGATGAAGCATGTTCACAGTGGGGTGGCACCCAAAGCAGCTCGGGCCCATCACTGGTGCGTGGCTGGGGGGAAACACAGGACGATGACGATACGCCTCCCACAGAGGACAGCTTGTCCTTACCTCTGGGCAGCCTGGCACACATGAGCGACTACATGCTGCAGTGCCTGCGCAACGACAGCAGAGTTGCCCACATTTTAACGTGTGAGGACTACTGGGTTGCCACCGTGCTGGATCCACGGTACAAAGATAATGTGCCCACCTTACTTCATGCACTGGAGCGTGATAGGAAGATGCGCGAGTACAAGCGCAGGTTGGTAGATGCGCTACTGAGAGCATTCCCAAATGTCACAGGGGAACCAGTGGAATCCCAAGGCGAAGGCAGAGGAGGAGCAAGAGGTCGCCAACGCAGCTGTGTCACGGCCAGCTCCTCTGAGGGCAGGGTTAGCATGGCAGAGATGTGGAAAAGTTTTGTCACCACGCCACAGCTAACTGCACCACCTCCTGATATGGAACGTGTTAGCAGGAGGCAACATTTCACTAACATGGTGGAACAGTACCTGTGCACACACCTCCACGTACTGACTGATGGTTCGGCCCCATTCAACTTCTGGGTCGCCAAATTGTCCACGTGGCCAGAGCTAGCCTTTTATGCCTTGGAGGTGCTGGCCTGCCCGGCGGCCAGCGTTTTGTCTGAACGTGTATTCAGCACGGCAGGGGGCGTCATTACAGACAAACGCAGCCGCCTGTCTACAGCCAATGTGGACAAGCTAGCGTTCATAAAAATGAACCAGGCATGGATCCCACAGGACCTGTCCATCCCTTGTGCAGATTAGATATTAACTACCTCCCCTTAACAATATATTATTCTACTCCAGGGCACTTCCTCATTCAATACTATTTTTATTTTCATTTTACCATTATATTGCGGGGCAACCCAAAGTTGAATGAACCTCTCCTCTGTCTGGGTGCCGGGGCCTAAATGTGTGACAGTGGCCTGTTCCAGTGGTGGGTGACGTGAAGCCTGATTCTCTGCTATGACATGAAGACTGATTCTGTGCTGACATAAGGCCAGATTCTCTGTTACGGGACCTCTCTCCTCTGCCTGGGTGCCGGGGCCTAAATGTGTGACAGTGGCCTGTTCCAGTGGTGGGTGACGTGAAGCCTGATTCTCTGCTATGACATGAAGACTGATTCTGTGCTGACATAAGGCCAGATTCTCTGTTACGGGACCTCTCTCCTCTGCCTGGGTGCCGGGGCCTAAATGTGTGACAGTGGCCTGTTCCAGTGGTGGGTGACGTGAAGCCTGATTCTCTGCTATGACATGAAGACTGATTCTGCGCTGACATAAGGCCAGATTCTCTGTTACGGGACCTCTCTCCTCTGCCTGGGTGCCTGGGCCTAAATGTGTGACAGTGGCCTGTTCCAGTGGTGGGTGACGTGAAGCCTGATTCTCTGCTATGACATGAAGACAGATTCTGTGCTGACATCAGGCCAGATTCTCTGTTACGGGACCTCTCTCCTCTGCCTGGGTGCCTGGGCCTAAATGTGTGACAGTGGCCTGTTCCAGTGGTGGGTGATGTGAAGCCTGATTCTCTGCTATGACATGAAGACTGATTCTGTGCTGACATAAGGCCAGATTCTCTGTTACGGGACCTCTCTCCTCTGCCTGGGTGCCGGGGCCTAAATGTGTGACAGTGGCCTGTTCCAGTGGTGGGTGACGTGAAGCCTGATTCTCTGCTATGACATGAAGACTGATTCTGCGCTGACATAAGGCCAGATTCTCTGTTACGGGACCTCTCTCCTCTGCCTGGGTGCCTGGGCCTAAATGTGTGACAGTGGCCTGTTCCAGTGGTGGGTGACGTGAAGCCTGATTCTCTGCTATGACATGAAGACTGATTCTGCGCTGACATAAGGCCAGATTCTCTGTTACGGGACCGCTCTCCTTTGTCTGGGTGCCGGGGCCTAAATATGTGACAGTGGCCTCTTTCAGTGGTGGGTGACATGAAGCCTGATTCTCTGCTATGGCATGAAGAGACTGATTCTGTGCTGACATAAAGCCAGATTCTTTGCTATGGCATGAAGAGACTGATTCTCTGCTGACATGAAGCCAGATTCTTTGCTATGGCATGAAGAGACTGATTCTCTGCTGACGTGAAGCCAGATTCTCTGCTATGGAACCTCTGTCCAATTGATATTGGGTAATTTTAATTTTTTTAATTTTTATTTTAATTCATTTCCCTATCCACATTTGTTTGCAGGGGATTTACCAACATGTTGCTGCCTTTTGCAGCCCTCTAGCTCTTTCCTGGGCTGTTTTACAGCCTTTTTAGTGCCGAAAAGTTCGGGTCCCCATTGACTTCAATGGGGTTCGGGTTCGGGACGAAGTTCGGTACGGGTTCGGATCCCGAACCCGAACATTTCCGGGAAGTTCGGCCGAACTTCTCAAACCCGAACATCCAGGTGTTCGCTCAACTCTAGTCACCAATTCTGTCTTTTTCCCTCAGGGAGACTCTGGAGGACCTCTGGTGTGTGAAGTAAATGGTACATGGTACCAGGGTGGCATTGTCAGTTGGGGCGAGGGATGTGCTAAACCTTATCGTCCTGGAGTCTACACTCTTACTACTGTCTACAAGCAATGGATAGAAAGTTACATCCTAGAACTTAACTTCACAAACCCGGGTCGAACTGTAGCTTCAACTAAAGGTGGTCCAACTAAAGCTCCAAATGAAGGCTCGAAGCCGCTGGGTCAAGAGATGACGACTGTGATTCTTCTTGCCTTAAGTTTAATGTTTTTTCATTACGTTTAAAAGAAATGCGTCACCAGAAAATGACTTATTATTAAAATCACATTTTTATGTTTAAAATATTTTGTAAAATTGTTTGATGTTATTTTAAATTTTCCATGTTCATATCTATATTTAAACAGAACCCATGAAATCCTGCAGTTTCCGCACTGGCCACTAGGCCTAATAATAGGTGCCACTTCTTGGTCTGTACAGATCACTTTACTGCAGTTACCTGCTTATCTACACACAGAGGTGATATCATTACAGGAAGGATTAGAATGACAGATAAGGCAGGATAGGGGATTGTCAATCCTTATCTACTCCACCTCCCTGCACAATGACCTCTGCTCAGGTCACAGAGCTAGAAAACTCTCCTATAAAAGTCAATGAGGTCCCCACCTGACCATTGTGTCTATGGACCATGGGGCTGCCGTAAAGCAATTTTCTTAATGCTTTCTAAATGCTGTTTAGAACAGCTCAGGCAAGATGGCCGCCCCCATAATCATGTACAAGATGGTAGCCCCCATAATCATGTACAAGATGGCCGCCCCCATAATCATGTACAAGATGGCCGCCCCCATAATCATGTACAAGATGGCCGCCCCCATAATCATGTACAAGATGGCCGCCCCCATAATCATGTACAAGATGGCTGCCCCCATAATCATGTACAAGATGGCCGCCCCCATAATCTGCGCAGTATATGGGGGTCTGTTTGCGCAGTATATGGGGGTCTGTCTGCGCAGTATATGGGGGTCTGTCTGCGCAGTATATGGGGGTCTGTCTGCGCAGTATATGGGGCCACACACACCCTCTCCCCCTGAAGAAGCTTTACGCGAAACGTGCGTTGGGGTATCCGGTTCACCACTCAGGTATTCATGTCATGGCTTAATTGTGATTAGTTCAGTATCTGTGATCCATGTACTGTGTATGTTTGCACTTTGCACTTTGCACTTTTTTGTACTGCTTTGGATCCCCATCCTATTTTGTTAGCCGTGGCTTGGCCTGATGTTTTTTGATATCCGGCTTATGTCATTTATACATTATGTTATCTGCTTGATTTCAGTAGCCTGGATATTTATATGTATATGCTTATATAGTAGTGGTGCCGCATTTCTTCCTGTGTGTTCTATACCCACCACAGAATTGTCTTTTATCTATATTTTATCATATTTTGTCTCGTGTTGAGACTTCAATAAAGTTTATACTTATGTATTTGTGCTAGCCTTTTTCCTTCTTTGGTGTTTTACAGTATATGGGGGTCTGTCTGCGCATTACATGGGGGTCTGTCTGCACAGTATATGGGGGGGGGATGTCTGCGAAGTATATGGGGGGGGGGTGTCTGCGCATATGTAACATCCCAGAGTATGTCACTAAACTTCTGTTCCCCTGCTTCATAATGTCAAGTGTATGTATATTGTCATCTGGTATAAGGTTGCATCATTTTCCTCATCATGTGCATTTTCCAGGCTTGTTGCATTGTATTTATGCTGTAATATCCATGTACACCAGCAGGTGGCAGCAGTATGTAGTAGAACCAAGCCAGTTAGTATATCTAGACTGGAATATACTATTCCAGGCTAGCTCCCCCTATCTGAGGAGGAGTGGAATGTTCCCACATCCTACTTCAGAGGGAGGAAAGAAAGTTCTAGCAGTGTACCAGCCACCCCCTGTTGGGGTAGGCTGTGTGAATAGGAGCTCCCAGAAATAGGGACCCCAACCAGGGATCCAAGCCTCCCTGAAGGCCCAAGATCAACTCTTCCCAGCCTGAGTCCCTTACCTCAGCTGGATGACAAGGAAAGCAGCCAACTTCAGAACTATCAGATCTCCAGGAAGAAACCACCATTCCCTGCGAGCAGTCCTGTAAGTACAGATTCCAAATACAAGGAGAAGATAATTACCTCCATAGCTAGTCAGGCCCATATCAAGCAGAATACAGACAGAGCAGAAGACTGATACCTGCCAGATTCCTAAAGGCGTATGTACTAGATGCAGAATATATGTAAATTCCTGCCACATATTGCCAATACCTGCTGGGATCCTAGACTATTGCTGTAAATTGTATGGATCTAAAGCTGCATATAACAACATAAGTAAAGACCAGTTGGACCCTATTATCTGTGTGGAATTCCATCATTCCTCCGTTACTCCTATTGACAGCACTCAATTTTGTTGCATGTGAGCCAGGATACAGGAGTCCAGCTGTACCAAGGTAGGAGACACCATTGACACAATACAGAGACAATATCCCCCTCTGGCATTCCTCACCTGGTACATGAGCTATACCATCTTAAAGGGCCCTGCTATAGTACCTGCGCAAGCTGCAACTGGCGTCACAAACTCATACACACCTAAATCTGACCCACAGCATAGCAGCCCCAACTGACCCAGTGTCCTGCTCATTGCACATTATATGGGGGTCTGTCTGCGCATTATATGGGGGTCATGTCTGCGCAGTATACGGGGGGGGATGTCTGCGCAGTATACGGGGGGGGGATGTCTGCGCAGTATACGGGGGGGGGCTGTCTGCGCAGTATACGGGGGGGGATGTCTGCGCAGTATACGGGGGGGGGATGTCTGCGCAGTATACGGGGGGGGGGATGTCTGCGCAGTATACGGGGGGGGATGTCTGCGCAGTATACGGGGGGGATGTCTGCGCAGTATACGGGGGGGATGTCTGCGCAGTATACGGGGGGGATGTCTGCGCAGTATACGGGGGGGATGTCTGCGCAGTATACGGGGGGGATGTCTGCGCAGTATACGGGGGGGGATGTCTGCGCAGTATACGGGGGGGATGTCTGCGCAGTATACGGGGGGGATGTCTGCGCAGTATACGGGGGGGATGTCTGCGCAGTATACGGGGGGATGTCTGCGCAGTATACGGGGGGATGTCTGCGCAGTATACGGGCGGATGTCTGCGCAGTATACGGGGGGATGTCTGCGCAGTATACGGGGGGGATGTCTGCGCAGTATACGGGGGGGATGTCTGCGCAGTATACGGGGGGGATGTCTGCGCAGTATAAGGGGGGGGATGTCTGCGCAGTATACGGGGGGGATGTCTGCGCAGTATACGGGGGGATGTCTGCGCAGTATACGGGGGGGATGTCTGCGCAGTATACGGGGGGGATGTCTGCGCAGTATACGGGGGGGGATGTCTGCGCAGTATACGGGGGGGGTGTCTGCGCAGTATACGGGGGGGATGTCTGCGCAGTATACGGGGGGGATGTCTGCGCAGTATACGGAGGGGATGTCTGCGCAGTATACGGGGGGGATGTCTGCGCAGTATACGGGGGGGATGTCTGCGCAGTATACGGGGGGGATGTCTGCGCAGTATACGGGGGGATGTCTGCGCAGTATACGGGGGGATGTCTGCGCAGTATACGGGGGGGATGTCTGCGCAGTATATGGGGGGATGTCTGCGCAGTATATGGGGGGATGTCTGCGCAGTATATGGGGGGGATGTCTGCGTATTATATAGGGAGGTCTGCGCAGTATATTGAAGTTGTGGGGTCTACGCAGTATATTTAGTGTCTGCGCAGTTTATTGGGGGGCTATCTACGCAGTATATGGGGGTTATCTACGCAGTATATGGGGGGTTATCTACGCAGTATATTTTTTGTGTCTGCGCAGTTTATTGGGGGTCTATCTACGCAGTATATGGGGGGCTATCTACACAGTATATGGGGGGTTATCTACGCAGTATATTGTGTGTGTCTGCGCAGTATATTTGAGTGGTCTGCGCAGTTTATTGGGGGGCTATCTACGCAGTATATGGGGGGCTATCTACGCAGTATATTGTGTGTGTCTGCGCAGTATATTTGAGTGGTCTGTGCAGTATATTGGTGTGCTTTCTGTGCAGTACATGGGTGGCTATCTACGCAGTATATTGAAGTTGTCTGCGCAATATATTGGGGTGTGTCTGTGCAGTATATTGGGGGATGGATGTGCAGCATATTTGGGGGGGGGGCAGTGTATTATATTTGTGGCCTGTGTGTTAGATGTGTACAACCCTAGTTTAACAAAAAAAATATATAATTCCCTAGCTCTCCTCTGCCATGGCATGTTTTTTGCTACCAAACTGCAGCCATCTCGTCACTCGGAGAAGGATGAGAAGCTGCCCCCCAGCCAGAGGGACACATCTGCCACCAAATCCGTCGCTCACTGGATTCTGTCATCTCCGTCTCTGTGTCTCCCACAATCCGTGTGTCTGTCTGCTGTGTATATGTGGACCGTCCGTCTGCTGCACTGCGTCTGTTCTGCCATTTACTCTAACCATTTAAAAAAAAAAAATTTTTGTGTCCCAACTCTGACCAGCATGTTCTCCTATGGAACACGAAGTACCTGAAGTGGAATGAAGAAGCCCATGTTTGAGGCCCACGCCCCCGGCTGGAGCAGTGAAGGGGCATCTGACACGTGACAAGCTGCTCCAGCATTGTGTACTGTGATCACCGCCAGTTCACAGGTCGGCAACCATAGGCCGTCCACATGCTGTGAATTACATCTCCCATCATGCTGGCAAAGCATTATGGGAGGTGTAGTCCAAAACATCTGGAATACCAAATGTGTATGAATGAAAAGCATGGAGTGTGACTGGTCAGTAACAAGGGTTGGAGCCTTGACGTGGCGTTACTGCTCACATGTGTATCCATGTGCCAATTCAACCAATGTGAGTGACTGTAATACTGATGAGGTAACTATAAATACTGTGACGATGGAGAATTAAACGACCGTATCTCCTACACACTGCTTACACCGTGACCGTATCTCCTACACACTGCTTACACCATGACCGTATCTCCTACACACTGCTTACACCGTGACCGTATCTCCTACACACCGCTTACACCGTGACCGTATCTCCTACACACTGCTTACACCGTGACCGTATCTCCTACACACCGCTTACACCGTGACCGTATCTCCTACACACTGCTTACACCGTGACCGTATCTCCTACACACTGCTTACACCGTGACCGTATCTCCTACACACTGCTTACACGGTGACCGTATCTCCTACACACTGCTTACACCGTGACCGTATCTCCTACACACTGCTTACACGGTGACCGTATCTCCTACACACCGCTTACACCGTGACTGTATCTCCTACACACCGCTTACACCGTGACCGTATCTCCTACACACTGCTTACACCGTGACCGTATCTCCTACACACCGCTTACACCGTGACCGTATCTCCTACACACCGCTTACACCGTGACCGTATCTCCTGCACACTGCTACTCTTTTTATTATAAAAGTACAAAACTTTACAAAATAAAACAAACAATTTCAAATAAAACAATACTCATAAAACAATGTTATTACTGGCCCAGCCACATACATCCACACTCACACTCACATTCATGCCCCAACAACATATCAAACTTAACAACTAACCTTATAACTATAAAACTTACCTGGCCGCCCGGCTGTAAAACCCAAACAGAAATAGGACTAATCGTCATAAACAGAAAAGTATATAATGAACAGAAAATAACAAACATAAACATAAATAAATCAATATAACTAAATAAATAAAGGCGACCTTTGCCAAAAAAAAACAACAACAAGGCGACTTTGCCAAATATATACATAATTATTTCTATACTCATTTTTTCCCTTTTTTTTTTTTTTTCTTTTTTCTCCCGTCACCTGTTTATAGAAAAATCACCAACCTAACCTATTCTATCCCTACTCACACTATCCTTTTACCCATCACCCGACACCCAGGGCTGACCTTCGCCTCATGTCTCTATCATGTCCGCATAGTCCAAGGCCAGCCCTTCCTTCACCACCCACATCTAGCCCCTCGCCCCATGTCCTCCCATGTCCGCATAGTCCAGGGCTAGATGCAGGCCTCCCCACTCAAAACACAAAAGGACACATAAAAATTATCCCCCCCTTCCTCACCCACCCAACCTAACTAATCCCAACTTTCCCTCCTCTAGCAAACATAACTCACATAACTACATAACAAACTCCCGAAGGCCCAAGTTCGGTCTTTGCAAGCCTTTTTCAAAAACCTCAACTTACTACAAAACAAAAATCTAGTGTGGAAGCGTCAGCCCACCACCAGGAACAGTACGACTAGACTTACGGTACATCAAAAGCAAAGCCTCTCCAGAGGAGAGAGGCCCTACTGGTACCCAGTCTCTCATACTCAAGAGAACGCACCTTCACCAGGCCACCCAAGATGTTCCTACAAACCTCGTCCACCGGGAGGACTTTCTGCTGCGTAGAAACTAAACACCGTGCGTTCCACGTGTAGAACCTAACCACTATGCTAACTAAAAAACTTGTGCACGGGTCCCTCCTTCCCAGGTCTCTGAACACTCCGTAGGCCCACTCCGCATAGGAGAGGCTGGCTAGCCTGGGCCAGCCAATGGAAGCTCCCACCCGTTCATACACCTCTGTATTAAAAGGACAATGAAGCAGGAAGTGCTCCATACTTTCCAGTATGGAGCCGCACTCCTCCCGGGGACAACCCCTTTCCTCAGAGTTCCTGTACTTCAGGTTGTCCCTTACATACAGCCTCCCGTGAAAGCAGCGCCAAGCCAAGTCCCAAAACTTCAAGGGGATCCTTGCAGAATTTAGCAACTGTAACCCCTTGTCTAGATCCCGGCTTGGGCAATCCTTGAGGGCCAGGGGCTTCTGAAAGTGGGACAACAAGACCCTCTCGTCAAGGGATCTCCTTGACAGAGTCCTGATTTCCCTCACCTCCAAACCCCACCGGCGGATCACCTTCAGAATCGGGGTGACATAAGCCGGAAGATATCCGTGAGGCGTACGCAAGTCCTTCACTCGCCCTCCTGTCTCCCATTCCTGGAAGAAAGGCCGAAACCACCCCCTGCAGGAGACTATCCACGGAGGAGCCCTCTCCATCCAGAGGTTTGCCAAATTGATCTTAACAAAGGTGTTCACGAGAAACACCACGGGGTTGACCATAGATAACCCCCCTAGTCTCCTCGTGCGATAAGTCACCTCTCTCTTGATCAGGTTCAGCCTATTCCCCCATAAAAGCTGGAAGAACAGGCTATAAACCCGAGTCCAGAGAGGCTCTGGCAAGATACACACGCTACCCAAATAGATAAGCAAAGGGAGAAGGTAAGTCTTGATCAGATTCACCCTTTCCCTGAGGGTCAAAGACCAACCCTTCCACTGGCCGACCTTCTGAGCGGCGATCTTGAGCCTGTCGTCCCAATTTTGGGTGGGATAATCCCCGTGGCCGAAACGGATGCCTAGAACTTTTGCTGACGACTGAGGCCCCGGAAGGGTGTCCGGGAGATCGAAAACTGGATCACCCCCTCCCAGCCAGAGACTCTCGCACTTATCCCGATTGATCATGGACCCGGATGCCTCCGAGTAGCTGTCCACCTCAGACATCACGTACTCCGCCTCCCCTCTCGAGGACACGAAAACGGTGACGTCGTCGGCGTACGCTACTGCCCTCAGAGCGGCTTCCGGCGCTGCCGGATCCATCCCGACTCCCGCCAACGGACCACGATCGATCCTCTTAAGAAAGGGATCGATCGCGAACACGTATAAAAGCGGGCTCAAAGGACAACCCTGACGAATGCCAGACCCAACCTCGAAAGAGCAGCCAGACCAACCGTTCACAAGCGGGAAACTCTCCGCCCCCGCGTACAAGATCTTTAACCAATCAACAAACCCCCCCGGCAGGCCGTACTTCAGAAGGACCGACCAGAGGTACTCGTGGTTCACCCGATCAAACGCCTTTGCCTGATCTAAGGACAGCATGTACCCCTTCCAGTGACCCGCTCTACTCCGCTCCACTGCCTCTCGGACACCGAGCACAGCACTGAGAGTACTGCGGCCTGGAACCGAGCAATGCTGGGCCACCGAAAGGAGCTGGGGTGCAAATTTCACCAACCGATTGAACAGTATCTTGGCCAGAATCTTTCTGTCCGTATTGAGAAGCGCTATGGGACGCCAGTTCTCGATACGGCTCGGATCTTTACCCTTTGACAGAAGGATCAGGGCTGACCTCCTCATTGACTTCGGCAGAGTGCCCGAGGATAGACACTCATTGAATACCTCAGTCAAGAGGGGACATAAAGAGTCCTTAAAGGCCTTATAAAACTCGGATGTTAAGCCATCCGGGCCCGGCGACTTCTTCAGAGCTAACCCTTCCACCGCCAGGATTACTTCCTCCTTCCTGATCTCTTCCACCAAAACGTCAAAAGAGAGGTGAGCTCCCGACTCAGGGGCGATGTTGGCCAGGAAAGCCGACATCTTGTCCCGATCCAGATCCTTCTTTCCCAAGAGGCGCGAGTAGAAGGATCTGACGACTTCCAGGATCCCCGATCTGGACCGGTTCAGAGATCCCGTACTATCGACCAGTCCCGTCACCAACTTACTACTCACTGACATCTTGCAGTTTCTGTAAGGGTCGGGCGAGCGGTACTTCCCGAAGTCCCTCTCAAAAACCAAAGACGTGTGCCTATCGTACTGGCACCCCCTGAGCAAAGATTTCACCCTGGAGATATCCTCGCGGCTACCTCCAGTCGAGACCAGACGCTCGAGTTTCCTCCTCAGACCCTGATACAGGCGGTACCTGTCCAGGGACCTGAGGCTCGAGAGCTGGCGGAAGAACTTTGCCGCCCGATCTTTGAATATCTCCCACCACTCTGACTTAGTATCACAGAGATCCAGCAAAGTTACCTGACTCTGAAGGAAGTCCTCAAAGGATTGTCTCACCTCTGCTTCCTCCAGGACTCCCCGAATTCAGCTTCCAGTAACCTCTTCCCATTTGGGGGGACTCTGAAATATTCAAAGAAAACATAATCAGACAGTGATCGGAGAATTCTACCTCTACGACCCTTAAGGGCGAGAAAATAGCCTCCTCCTTTAAATAAAACCTGTCTATTCTAGACCTAGTCTGACTTCCTCTATAATAAGTGAAACCCCCGTGGCCTGGGGTATGCCTGATGTGGACATCCACCAGGCGAGCCTCGCTAGCTACGCTATTCAAAGAGATGCTATCGTAAGCCAGCCGGTCTCTGGCGCCTCCCCTATCCTGGGACCTCGTGATCGTGTTGAAATCCCCTCCAAAGACCACTTGCCGACTCGTAAAAAGAAAAGGCTTGATCCTCATAAAGAGACTTTTCCTGTCCCGTTTGGTCTGGGGCCCATAGATGTTAATTAGGCGCAGTTCTTGTCCCCTCATGAGGACATCCAGGATCAAACACCTCCCCATTTCCAACTCGATCACTTGTCGGCTTTCTACCGGTGCGGTAAAAAGGACCGCCACTCCGCTATATGGCTCGGCCGCAAGAGACCAGTAGGAGGGCGCTGATCTCCACTCCCTCCTGGCTTTGTGAATCGCTGCCAAATCTGGCAGCCTGGTCTCTTGCAAAAACAAAACGTCAGCCCCAATTCGGCTGAGAAAATCAAAGGCCGCGAAACGAGCCGCATTCGACTTAATGCTGGCGACATTAATGGTCGCCAGCATCAGCAGAGCATGTGCCGCCATACAGAGTGATCGAGTTAGACGGCCTTCTTCCCAACCCTCCCTCTCCCGGGGCTGTCTTCTAAGGCGGCACGACCCCTCTTGAGGGAGACGGTGGTGTCCATCTCGTTTGTCACCACCGCCTCCCCCCGCGCACCACCCCCGGCTTCCTCGGTCTCAGGGCCCGGTTTTGCCACCCCTCCTAAGGACCTTACATCCCCACCTTCCCTCCTTCGCCCCCGGTCTCCCACCTTCAACCTCCTCCCCAGAAGAAGAGGAGGCGGAGGTCTCATCCAAGGTGAGAAACCGGTTGGAGAGCTCCAGAGGGGAGTCGGTTAGGCCCTCCCTGGCTACTTTGGTCGAGCCAGGTCTTTTCTTAGTACTGCGTTTCCGTCTAATTATTTTGGACTCCATCCCGCTATCCTCTGCGGCGCTTTCATAGTGCGAGGACAGAGTCCCCTCGGCACGCTCCAGTCTTTCGTTCTCCTCATTCAGCTCCCTGTCCCCTAGGGTCTCCGATGCAGGAGGGGCAGCCGCTTGGGAAGGGGCAGGCATCACCCCAGGACGGGGTTCCTCCCGCTCCCTCTCCGCCTGGCGCCTCTTCATCCGCCTCTGCCGGGACAGACCATCTTTGTTCTTCACCGACCCCTGAACTCTGCTGTCTCCGTTAGCAGCCGCCTCAGCCGAAGGGACCTCCCGGCCCGCTCCTGCGTGAGCTCGGGCCGCATTGACCTCAGAGAGAGGACAACGACTGAAAGGGTGACCGAGTTCACCGCACAGGTTGCATCTAATCTCCCCACAAGAAGCGGCTAGATGACTGGTCCCCCCACACAGCGCGCACTTCTGCACTTGGCAGCTGGCGCTGAAGTGTGAGGGGCTGCCGCACTTGTGACAGAGCTTAGGCTGCCCCCTGTAGAAAACCAAAATCCTGTCACGGCCGATAAAGGCAGATGATGGAATGTGGGAAACCGTACTCCCCAGACGCTTGAGTTTGATGTTAAACGTCCAGGCGCCCGACCAAATGCCCAACTCGTCCAGGTTCTTGGATGGGACCCCCTGGATCTCTCCATACCTGCCCAGCCTGGTCATGATGTCAACACAAGAGAGCGACTCGTTACGGGTCAAAAGGGTCACTCTCTTGACCTCACTCTGACGGGTTATTGCTTTCGCAAGGAAACCGCGCAAGTCCGGTGTGTTCTTCGCCAGCTCATACCCGGACCAGAAGAGCTCCAGCCCCTCCGGCCGGACAAAGCTGACGTCGAACTCCTTGGAGCCGTACGGATGGATCAAGGCAAAGATGTCGGTCGCCTTGAAACCCATCCCAAGGAGGAGCTCTGCCACCCTCTTTCTTGTAGGGCAAGCTTCATCGCTACTCCACTTGAAACAGATCACATTCCGTCTGACCCCAGGGCCGGTTGTAGGCCCCCATTCTGCTCTCGGAAAGCCCTCACGCCATGTCTGTTGAACCAGAATGACAGATCAACCTTCTTTCCCTCTACAGTGATGGAGCTCTCTCCCTTTTTGAGGGCCTCCAGCAGTCGCCACTGCAAGTCACCATCACCGGACTGTGAGAGCGAGGAAGCCAACGAGGACAGCCCCTCCCCCCCACGGCCGTAGCCACACTGGCATAACTTCTGCCAGGCGCCACGCAGCCGCTTTCTCAGCGGCCGATCGCCCCCCCCCCCCCACATTCACCCCACCACCAGAGACCGGGCCCGCAGCCCTAACACACTCCCCCACACTCTTTTGGCCACTGACCCCAGAAGCCTGAGAGGCCACGGAGGCACCGGCCGGTTTAACAGGCGCACCAGCAGCTACTCCAGCCATCGGTGTCCCACCGACCCCCACCTCCATAGCCCCCCCAGCCCCAGCGGCCAGAGACACATCACACGTTTGTCCGCTAGGAGCAACCCCTTTTCCAGGAGCCGCCTCCCGCGAACAAACCGCTGGGCCAGCAGAGACTTCCATTACGGAATTCATTACAGCATTCATATTCATATCTATGTTATCGCTGCCGGCCTCCCTCAATACTTGGGCGCGGGTCACAATTACCTCCCCCTTTCCAGCGCTTGACTCAGCGCCGGAGGAGGAGGCAGAGGCCCCAGCAATAAGCCCGGTCTTTATATATTCGGCCACTGCACTGGGGGATACGAACCCCGCTTTTAATCTCTTAGCCTTTTTGGCCCTCTTAACATTCTTTACCTTTTTTATTTAAATTTTAATGGGGAACTGGTGCGCTGTAGAACCACTGCTCCCAGCCACACCAGTCCCCGCTTCTCCTGCTGCCGCCACTCCCGCCGCCACTGTGCGCTGCCGCTTGGGCGCGTCCCCGGGCACACCCCCAGCTCCGCCCCCAGACAAGGGAGCATCACCGGGAGCATCCCCAGGCACGCCCCCAGCCGCGCTCACTGCACCGCCTCCCGTCTCCATCTCCAGGACCCTTAGGCTCCGCCCATGTGTGGGAGGAGCAGCGTCCCCGCCATACCGCCTCAGCTCCACGCCACAAGCGCTCACCCAGGCAGCGGACGGGGTCACTTTTTCCATGGGAGCGGACCCCAGCGCCAAGCCACTCCCCCCTCCCACAGGAGAGCAGCCCACAGCGCCAGGGGCTCCCAACTGGCCAGCAGCGCAGCTAGCCCCGCCTCCTCTATTGCCGGCAAGACTGGCGTCCTGCGCCATCTTTCCTGCACCTGACCCCGCCATGACAGCGGGACCCAGAGGACCAACCTGCGGCTCACCCTGCACGGACTTTTCAGCCCGCACAGAGGGAGCCACAGGAACATATACATAGCGTATTTCAAATTTTTTGTCTTTGTTCTTTTTGCTCTTTTTGTTTTTTTTCTTCCCTTCTCTGTCTTTCAGTAATTCGTCGCCAAAGGCAAAATCCTTGAACTCCATAGGGGATTCTAGTAGCCGGATCTGTTCCATCAGACCCCCACCGTTCCCGCTCTCTTCCTCGCTGAACTCGCTTGCATAGGAGGCGCTGTCGTCAGATGGAGGTAATCCAACTTGTTCAGCTGGGATCCCACTTCTGCACTCCAGGCTCTGCAACGGCTCCCGGAATTCAGGGGGTGCAGGGGCAGGCTCAGGCTGGGCTTTCACCCTGGACCCAGTTACTTCACCGGGTTTTGGGCTATCTGCCTCACTATCACTGCCCTCACCACACTGCTCCCCTTTCCTCTCCATTTCCATAAAGCGGTCCTAATTTACCAGCTTTTCTCTGAAAGGGCCGCTTTCATTCAAAAGCTTCTCCTTTTCCACCTCGGCAGCTTCAATCACCACCTTTAGGTCCCTGATCCTCTCCGCTATAGGGAGTTTCTTTCTGCTAGAGGTATTGTTTGCTTTAATTCTTTCAAGCTTTAGCTCATTTCTCAGAGCTTTGAGGTGTCGCCCCAGCTCCTTATACTTCTGTAGGTGGGCTGCTACCCGGTAGCTGTATGTGGCGGTGGACTCTCCCTCCCACCGGGACCCCCAACCTACCTGGGACGACACCTCCATAGCCTCCGCAGGGACTTCACTCTTCCTTCTTGGGTCTTCACGGGGGACCTGGCTGTTATCACCAGGTTTTTTGACCCCACTTCTGCTCAGGGCCGGTTGCCTGGACCCCCTGCTCCCCCCCGACCCTGACCGGAGAGCAGGGGTCCTTGACCGTATCTCCTACACACTGCTTACACCGTGACCGTATCTCCTACACACTGCATATAAAATGCCTAAATGGAAATGTACGAAAGCCATTCCGAGGATCCGTAATGCGGATCATTTTGTCACGTTCGTTTCCATTTTTGCCTCCGTTCATCTGATCCTTTCTTGATTGAGTAGGATTACAATCTGACCCCCCACTTCATGTATTCAGATCCCCAGGGTTGTCATTTGATTTGAATCATGTAAATGCTCCGTTGCTAATCTCTAGGGGGCAGTCTTCTTGAAATTTCAATTATGTCCGGTTTCAGCTCTGATCACGGACCACACCTTTTGGACTCTTGTACACGACTATATGCACTAAAACATGGGAATTTTTTTGCCACGTTACTGGACGCTCATGCGCAATGCCTGTAGGCTCATGCGTCCTTTTGAGGAGGTGACAAACCTAGTCAGTCGCACCGAAGGCACCATCAGCGACCTCATCCCATTTGTTTTCTTCCTGGAGCGTGCGAAGAGTTCTGGATCAGGCTGTAGATGAGCGTGAAGAGGAAGAGGAAGAGTTGTGGTCACCATCACCACCAGAAACAGCCTTGTCATCATCGCTTGCTGGACCTGCGGCAACACTGCAAGAGGAGTATGAGGAAGAGGAGTCAGAGGAGGAATGTGGCTTTGAGGAGGAGGAAGACAAACCACAGCAGGCATCCCAGGGTGCTCGTTGTTGTCACCTATCTGGGACCTGTGGTGTTGTACGTGGCTGGGGTGAAGAACAGACCGTCAATGACATCAGTGAGGACGAAGAACGGGAAATGAGTAGCTCGGCATCCAACCTTGTGCAAATGGGGTCTTTCATGCTGTCATGTCTGTTGAGGGACCCTCGTATAAAAAGGATGAAGGAGAACGACCTGTACTGGGTGGCCACGCTACTAGACCCCCGGTATAAGCAGAAAGTGGAGGAAATGTTACCAAATTACCGGAAGTCAGAAAGGATGCAGCAGTTCAAAACAAAACTAAAAAATATGCTTTACACAGCTTATAAGGGGGATGTCACAGCAAAACGGGAATCTAACAGGGGAAGAGGTGAAAGTAATCCTCCTCCTACCACGAACACGGCGGCAAGGACAGGACGCTTTACAGATGTGTTGTTGATGGAGGACATGCGGAGCTTTTTCAGTCCTACACATCGCCACAGCCCTTCGGGATCCAACCTTAGAGAACGACTCGACCGACAGGTAGCAGACTACCTCGCCTTAACTGCAGATATCGACACTCTGAGGAGCGATGAACCCCTTGACTACTGGGTGTGCAGGCTTGACCTGTGGCCTGAGCTATCCCAGTTTGCGATAGAACTTCTGGCCTGCCCCGCTTCAAGTGTCCTGTCAGAAAGGACCTTCAGTGCAGCAGGAGGTATTGTCACCTAGAAGAGAAGTCGCCTCGGTCAAAAAAGTGTTGATTACCTCATCTTCATTAAGATGAATGAGGCATGGATCCTGAAGGGACTGACAGTGGGGGATACGTTTGACTAACAAAGGGCCTGATGACATGCCTTGGCCTCAAAATGGTCCCTACACTGCTGTATTTAATGTCTGCATACCGGATGACTTTCGTGAATTCTCCGCCACCAACTAGGGTTCAAGCCGCAATGTTTTAGTCACCTTTCTGCCTTGAAAACATCAATTTTTCCGGCCGCTGCTACAACAGCGGCTGCAACAATAACATTATTTTTCAGGCATGTGTACATGCCTAATTTTTCTGGCCTCTGGTGCTGCACTGTGGCTGCAAAAAAAAAAAAAAAGGCACATACAAGTGTCAATTCCCCTTCGTGATCGTTACCTTGTTGTGGTGAAGGGGCTTGAGTATCACAATGAAGCGATCATCACCTCTATGAGTGTGTTGGCAATGGCAATGTTGCCACACCCCAGATGATAAGGCCGTTGCTTCATTATGATCAGACCAAAAGCGATTGGCTGGATAATTTTTCATAGAAAAAACATAATTGTTGTATGGGTGGGTTTTTAATAGATAAAATAAAAAAATCATAATAAAGTCTCTTAATAGTTTATTAAAAATAATGCAGACAATTTTAAAAATCCCCATCAATTCCAATACAAACAAGTACAAAGCTCAGAACTCAATTATTCCAGGATGTCGTAATGGTTCGTTAATTCGACAATGGTTAATCAATTCGACACACGTCCCCGGATAGGGGATGTAACAGGGATTAAACTGATAGGAATAGTACTAGTTAAGACACGACTCATATAGGGTGTCACAGCACATTGCTCCGTGCACGCGCAGTGCCCCAACTTGGGAGTAAGAGGACCGACCAAGCTGCTTTTTCCATCTCCCGGTTCCTAAAATCAATTCAGTTTGGTGTATCAGAGTTTGGTCTGTCACTGTGAAGGCAGTCGAAGGTACCTGGCCTAAATTTTTTTTCACAAAAGGCAATCCCTGATATGGGACGTAACAGGGATTAAACTGATGAGAATAGTACTACAGAAAATACCACTCATATCGGGTGTGACAGTAAATTGCACGGCGCAGACACAGTGACCGTGGCGTGGATTCAAACAAGGGGAGGGAGACAGCATTTTTTTAACCATCTCCCCGTTCGAAAAATCAATTCACCTTTCGAGGACCCTTGGTGTTGTATGTGGCTGGGTGGAGGAAGAAACCTTCAATGACATCAACGGGACATGGCTAGCTTGGTATCCAACCTTGTGCAAATGGGAAGTTTGCGGTGCATTAAAAGGGGAGTTTGGTCTGTCAATGTCTGTGAAGCGGGCGTAACCCTTACACTACCTGATCGATACAACATCATACCTGATCGTATACACATACTGGATGTTTTAAACCACGTTGTTCAAAAAAAAAAAAAACTGTCCAGGTGTTAGTCCCCTTGAAACAACTCTTCCATCACTACTGTGGCTACAAAGAGTCCCTGTGGGTCTTAAAATTCGCCTGCCTATTGAAGTCTATGGCGGTTCGCCCGTTCGCGAACATTTGCAGAAATTGGCATTCGCGAACGGAAAATTTTATGTTCGCAACATCTCTACTGGTGACCCTCAAAAACATTAGGAGCAAGGGCCTGCTGATGACCCTGTATAACATTAGGGGCGAGGGCCTGCTGCCGAGCAGACCATGTAAAAGATTTTGTGGGCGAGAGCCTGCTGCCGAACTGACCATCTAACAAATTTTGTGGGCGAGGGCCTGCTGCTGAGCTGACCATGTAAAAAATGTTGTGGACGAGAGCCAGGGCCGTCTTTAATATTGATTGGACCCTGGGCAAAAATTTACTTGGGCCCCCTGGATCCCGCCTTCCCACACCCTAGCAGGCAATCACGCTCTCCACCACAACACACACACAAAAATCCAGTCAGCGCACTCATGTTCCCTCAGCAGCACAGGGGAGAAGGAAGCAGTCTCTCCCTCCCCCTGTGCCACTGCCACCAATGCCCCCCTCCCCCCAGTATTAAAATCATTGGTGGCAGTGGCCACAGAGTCCCCTCACCTCCTCTTCTTTGGTGGCAGTGGCAGCTTCTAATCAGAGCCCCAGCAGTCTAATCCTTGGGCTCCGATCGGTTACCAATGCAGCCAGGACGCTACTCAAGCCCTGGCTGCCATAGTCAGTTCCCTGCTGCCCTGTGCACAGAGCAGCAGGGAGAGTGTGAAGTCCTATTCACCCTGATAGAGCTCTATCAGGGTGAATAGGACAAGGGATAAAAAAAATCCCAGGTTCTAGCCCCTAAGGGGGAAATAGTTATTAAATAAAAAGTTTAAAAAAAATAAAAAATATTAAGTATAATTTACATATAAAATATACTGTATAAACAATAAATAAATAAACATATCACATATCGCCACATCCAAAAAGTCCAAACTATTAAAATAGAAAAAAATCTATGCGGTGAAAGCCGTAACAGAAAAAATATAAATAAAAACTGTGCGATTCGCCATTTTTTTTAAATGCGGAATGCACGTGACTTTTTTGGTTTAGTTTTTTCGCGTGGTATCAAATGGTATCGAGTATCGCAATACTTTTTTATGGTATCGAAATCTAATCAAAAATTTGGTATTGCAACTACTCTAATATACAGTATACAGCCCCTCACACAACACAGCCCACCACAGTATACAGTAGAGCAGTATAGAACTCCACAATATACAGCACCCACAGTATACAGCCCCTCACAGTATACAGCACCCCAAACTATACAGAATACAGCACCTCACAGTATCAGCCCCCCCACAGTATACAGTAGAGCAGTATAGCACCCCACAGTATACAGTATAAAGCACCCCACAGTATACAGTATAAAGCACCCCACAGTATATAGTAGAGCAGTATAGCACCCCACAGTATACAGTAGCTTACAGTATATTAGCATAACAGCCCCTGTCACCTTTTCCTGATGTAATCTTCACAAAAAAAGCTCCACAGTTAAAGAGGACCTTTCACCGATTCTTACCCTATGAACTAAGTATACAGATAGGTAGAGCGGCACCCGGGGATCTCTCTGCACTTACTATTATCCCCGGGCGCCGCTCCGTTCTCCTGCTATGCCCTCCGGTATCTCTGTTCCCTAAGTTATGGTAGGCGGAGTCTGCCCTAGCGCTGGCCAATCGCACTGCAGAGCTCACAGCCTGGGAGAAAATAACCTCCCAGGCTGTGAGCTCTGCGCTGCGATTGGCCAGCGCTAGGGCAGACTCCGCCTACCATAACTTAGGGACTGGTATCTCCGCCTACTATAACTTAGTGAGCGGAGATACCGGAGGGCATAGCGGGAGAACGGAGCGGCGCCCGGGGATAATAGTAAGTGCAGTGAGATCCCCGGGTGCCGCTCTACCTATCTGTATAGTTAGTTCATAGGGTAAGAATCGGTGAAAGGTCCTCTTTAAGGCAAACTTCTCCTGCAGCAACAGTCCTGGTAGAGAGAAAGGACCTTTGATGACCTCATAGCCATGTGACCAGTAATATTGCTAGGTTACTAGTCACATGGTGATGATGTCATCTAAGGTCTTTTCTCCTAAGAGAATCACAGCTCTCACAGTTCACTGCCTGGAGTGCCGGCAGGCATGGCATGGCAGCACCCCCTGTGTAGCCAAAAGCCTGACACCTGGGGCAGTGGCTAGCAGGGCTCAAGAGGCAGCTGCCTTGGGCCCCCCAGGAGCAACTGGGCCCGGGGCAGCTGCCCCTTTTGCCACTTGTTAAAGACGGCCCTGGCGAGAGCCACAGCTCAGTCTGGTCCCTTATACCCTGCCATAGCTCTGCGGCAGTGTGCGGTTTGTCACCTAAGCAAATAAGTTTCAGCTTGGCCTGTTGCCGCTTCCCCACTGCAGTGCTAAACTGCTTCCAGCTACTGACCGATTGCTGACTGGTGCTGCAAGATGATTATTCAGAGGTGGAAGTGGAGGAGGAGGCGGAGGAGGAGAAGTGGGGGTAGCAGCAACTAATGTAGGTGTCGGCGGAAACCCTGATGGAAGTAGGGCCAGCAATCCTTGGCGTTGGTAGCACCTCTGCCATCCCAGGGTACGGCTCACTTCCGGCCTCCACAATGTTCACCCAGTGTGCCGTCAGAGAAATGTAGCGTCCCTGGCCGAAAGCGCTTGTAATGTCGCTGTCACCACCGCCTAATAAAAAATTTAACTTAATAAATGTCACTGATATTTAGGATGCGCACACGTTACACAGGAGGTATATCACAAGTAATGTCACTGCCACCACCACCTAATAAAAAAATTACACTGAATGAATGTCGCTGATGTTTCGGATACACTAACATTATACTGGAGATGTAGCACAGGTAATGTCACTGTCCGCAGTGTCTACAGAAAAAGTACACTGGATGTCACAGAATTTTTTTTGAAGCACACACGTTACTCTGCAGATATGGCCCTGGTCAGGTCACTGTCAGAAGCAGACACCGTCTACGGAAAAAGTGTACAGGATGTCACTGATATTTTAAGGATGCGCACACTTTAAACAGGAGATGTGGCGCCAATAATTTAACTGTCCGCAGCGGCCTATTACACGGTATTTAGTGCAGTATGCGCTAAAAATATATATTGCTGCTGTCACACACAATAGTCCTTAAAAGGACTTTTCGGTCTCTGAAAAGTTTTTTGTATAAAAATCTTCCTATTACACTCCCTACACTGTCTGTCCCGTCCTAAGCGCAGCTCTCCCTGACTTAGAATGAGCCGAACACGAGTCATCGAGTGCTATATAGCACCAGATGACGCTTTACGGCCAGCCAATCACTGGCATTACAGGGAGGGCAGTACTTACCTGCACATTTATTGGCTGCTTAGCAGCCGCAAAACGTGCAGGGAGGAGACTTGAGCATGGCGCTCGAACACATGCGATACTCTGCCGAGCATGCTCGCTCAACACTGGTCTTGTTCTTCCTTTTCATACTCCTTAGAAGTCACTTAACAGGTTTCATAGCTGATGGGCGTCTATGGAGAGGAGAAATGTTTATTTCTTGACTTTTCAGATGATAAAGCCAGAGATGAGGTCATAAGTGGAATATCTAGCTTGTCTTTCCTTCTAGACAATATTCTCCATATGTGTTCTGATGACATCTCAGTGTTTTGGTTGTTTAGTGCTGTGGACAATGCTGGTCAATGACTTACACCTAACAATTACTCAAGACAAGATGTCCTCTCAGCAGGCCAAGTGGTCACCAATTCTGTCTTTTTCCCTCAGGGAGACTCTGGAGGACCTCGGGTGTGTGAAGTAAATGGAGCATGGTACCAGGCCGGCATTGTCAGTTGGGGCGAGGGATGTGCTAAACCTTATTGTCCTGGAGTCTACACTCTCACTACTGTCTACCAGCAATGGATAGAAAGTTACATCCTAGAACTTAACTTCATAAACCCGGGTCCAACTAAAGCTCCAAATGAAGGCTCCAAGCTGCTGGGTCAAGAGATGACGACTGTGATTATTCTTACCTTAAGTTTAATGTTTTTTCATTGCATTTAATGGAAATGTGTCACCAGAAAATGGCCTATTATTAAAATCCCATTTTTATGTTTAAAATATTTTGTAAAATTGTTTGATGTTATTTTTAATTTTCCATGTCCATATCTACAGGGAGTGAAGAATTATTAGGCAAGTTGTATTTTTGAGGATTAATTTTATTATTGAACAAAAACCATGTTCTCAATGAACCCAAAAAACTCATTAATATCAAAGCTGAATATTTTTGGAAGTAGTTTTTAGTTTGTTTTTAGTTTTAGCTATTTTAGGGGGATATCTGTGTGTGCAGGTGACTATTACTGTGCATAATTATTAGGCAACTTAACAAAAAACAAATATATACCCATTTCAATTATTTATTTTTACCAGTGAAACCAATATAACATCTCAACATTCACAAATATACATTTCTGACATTCAAAAACAAAACAAAAACAAATCAGTGACCAATATAGCCACCTTTCTTTGCAAGGACACTCAAAAGCCTGCCATCCATGGATTCTGTCAGTGTTTTGATCTGTTCACCATCAACATTGCGTGCAGCAGCAACCACAGCCTCCCAGACACTGTTCAGAGAGGTGTACTGTTTTCCCTCCTTGTAAATCTCACATTTGATGATGGACCACAGGTTCTCAATGGGGTTCAGATCAGGTGAACAAGGAGGCCATGTCATTAGATTTTCTTCTTTTATACCCTTTCTTGCCAGCCACGCTGTGGAGTACTTGGACGCGTGTGATGGAGCATTGTCCTGCATGAAAATCATGCTTTTCTTGAAGGATGCAGACTTCTTCCTGTACCACTGCTTGAAGAAGGTGTCTTCCAGAAACTGGCAGTAGGACTGGGAGTTGAGCTTGACTCCATCCTCAACCCGAAAAGGCCCCACAAGCTCATCTTTGATGATACCAGCCCAAACCAGTACTCCACCTCCACCTTGCTGGCGTCTGAGTCGGACTGGAGCTCTCTGCCCTTTACCAATCCAGCCACGGGCCCATCCATCTGGCCCATCAAGACTCACTCTCATTTCATCAGTCCATAAAACCTTAGAAAAATCAGTCTTGAGATATTTCTTGGCCCAGTCTTGACGTTTCAGCTTGTGTGTCTTGTTCAGTGGTGGTCGTCTTTCAGCCTTTCTTACCTTGGCCATGTCTCTGAGTATTGCACACCTTGTGCTTTTGGGCACTCCAGTGATGTTGCAGCTCTGAAATATGGCCAAACTGGTGGCAAGTGGCATCTTGGCAGCTGCACGCTTGACTTTTCTCAGTTCATGGGCAGTTATTTTGCGCCTTGGTTTTTCCACACGCTTCTTGCGACCCTGTTGACTATTTTGAATGAAACGCTTGATTGTTCGATGATCACGCTTCAGAAGCTTTGCAATTTTAAGAGTGCTGCATCCCTCTGCAAGATATCTCACTATTTTTGACCTTTCTGAGCCTGTCAAGTCCTTCTTTTGACCCATTTTGCCAAAGGAAAGGACGTTGCCTAATAATTATGCACACCTGATATAGGGTGTTGTTGTCATTAGACCACACCCCTTTTCATTACAGAGATGCACATCACCTAATATGCTTAATTGGTAGTAGGCTTTCGAGCCTATACAGCTTGGAGTAAGACAACATGCATAAAGAGGATGATGTGGTCAAAATACTCATTTGCCTAATAATTCTGTACAGGGTGTATATTTAAACAGAACCCATGAAATCCTGCAGTTTCCGCACTGGCCACTAGGCCTAATAATAGGTGCCACTTCTTGGTCTGTACAGATCACTTTACTGCAGTTACCTGCTTATCTACACAAAGAGGTGATATCATTACAGGAAGGATTAGAATGACAGATAAGGCAGGATAGGTGATTGTCAAAGCTTATTTACTCCACCTCCCTGCACAATGACCTCTGCTCAGGTCACAGAGCCTAGAAAACTCTCCCATAGTATTCAATGAGGTCCCCTCCTGACCATTGTGTCTATGGACCATGGGGCTGCCGTAAAGCAATTTTCTTAATTCTTTCTAAATGCTGTTTAGAACAGCTCAGGCAAGATGGCCGCCCCCATAATCATGTACAAGATGGCCGCCCCCATAATCATGTACAAGATGGCTGCCCCCATAATCATGTTCAGGAAACAGAATAAAAAAAAAAATCTGTAATTAGAAAATAAAAAGAGATTAGAAAAAAGTAGATGTGTTACTATCTGGTTTTAACTGAAAACAATTTGGTGACACATTTCCTTTACATTCCAGCTCCACTGAGCCGAGGATGGAATATGACGTGTAGGAGCTTTGTGTGTGCTGGGAGGTGGTGCACAGCAGAAGATGCTGCAGATATTCTGTCTCCTCCCGGGACTACTTTGGAATGTATTTGTATTATTATGCCATTACTTAACCTTCCAATACATTTCATACTCATAGAATAATATCTACTGTAATAGGAACGTTTGATGTTCCTTTACTGAAAGCTGATGGTTCAGATGATAAGCAACAATTCAGATTCAGCAGAAGTCAGATATGAATGTGGAGCCTTGTAGATCCTTAAGTGAACACAACAAAGAACTGGCAGGAATGAACACAGTCCAAGAAACACACCTGGTGCAGTTGAGCGATGGTTTGGAGCAATACATTTCAGAGCTGTGAACATGCAGCGATAAAGCAGAGCCAAGACACACCTAGAATAGTTGAACTTGAGAATTGCAGAAAACCATACATGCTAGAAGGCAATTGTTTGACTAGAATCAAGTATGTTTAACAGTAGTTATGCAGTGAATCCAAAATGTTTGCGACATGATTTGGATGAATCGTTCAAAATGGAATCCACCATTTTACAGATCAGAAGACAGCACAGCAGGTCAGGGAAGATGAAGAAAGGGGATCATATGACCTTGGTCAGTGCCCTGGTCAGCGGGCATACAATAATATTTCTGCTGTCACTACTACTACATGTCTCTTTTCTTTCATACTGCACTACTGCTGCTCCGTTGCTACTACTACTACCCCTACACAGCAGCACATCTCCTGCCTTGTCTGTCCAGTTCCATACCGCACTACTTCTGCACAGCTACTACTGGCCCTGCTGTCACTACTACTATCCCTACACAGCAGCACATCTCCTGCCTTGTCTGTCCAGTTCCATACTGCACTACTTCTGCACAGCTACTACTGGCCCTGCTGTCACTACTACTATCCCTACACAGCAGCACATCTCCTGCCTTGTCTGTCCAGTTCCATACTGCACTACTGCTGCACAGCTACTGCTGCCCCTGCTGCCACTACTACTACTACCCCAACACAGCAGCACATCTCCTGCCTTGTCTGTCCAGTTCAATACTGCACTACTGCTGCCCTTCCTTCCATTACTACTACCCCTACACAGCCGTACATCTCCTGCCTTGTCTGTCCAGTTCCATACTGCACTACTTCTGCACAGCTACTACTGGCCCTGCTGTCACTACTACTATCCCTACACAGCAGCACATCTCCTGCCTTGTCTGTCCAGTTCCATACTGCACTACTGCTGCACAGCTACTGCTGCCCCTGCTGCCACTACTACTACTACCCCTACACAGCAGCACATCTCCTGCCTTGTCTGTCCAGTTCAATACTGCACTACTGCTGCCCTTCCTTCCATTACTACTACCCCTACACAGCCGTACATCTCCTGCCTTGTCTACACACTGTACTGCTGCTTCAGGCACACTGTCACATGTATTTGTGGTGGAAATGGAGGTGATTATATATATATTCAAAGGACCCGGCTTCACACGGGTATATTTCATATATTTCATTTTATTTTTCCATGTCGTAAAAAGATATCGACAGTTTCCCCATAACAGTGACCTCTACAGTACCCGCCCCTTTAACAATGACCTCCACAGTGCCCGCCCCTTTAACATTGACCTCCATAGTACCCGCCCCTTTAACAATGACCGCCCCTTTAGCATTGACCGCCACTTTAACAGACCTTCACAGTGACCGACCCTTTAACATTGACTTTCACAGTGCCCGCCACTTTAACAGGGACCTTCATAGCCCCCTCCCCTTTAATAACAGTGACCTCCACAGTGCCCGCCCATTTAATAACAGTGATCTCCCAGGTGCCCGCCCCTTTAATAACAGTGACCCCCGCATTGCCCGCCCCTTTAAGCAGTAAAGAAAAATGGCTGGGTTATTATGGAAACCTTGAGTAAAACTGTGTTTATTGCATTTGGGATTTGAAGAGAAAGACTTGCAGGCTTGTATTAGGGGGGCTAATTTTTTGGGAATATCTCAGGAACAGTACGTCCTAGTGAGCTGAGACCCGGTCTAAAACATTCCCGGACACCTGATGTACCTGTGTGCCAAATTTGGTGAAGATTGGTCCAGTCGTTTGGTCGCGCATAAAGAACAGACAGACAGACGTCTAGACAGACAGACAAAAAACGAATTTTTATATATATAAAACAGATTATATGTGTATATTTATATAAATATAGTGACAACTCGGGGGGTCACTTAGCTCTCCAGGATCGCCGTCTTCTCTACTTAGGCTACTTTCACACTAGCGTTGTTTAAATCCGGCATTCAATTCCGACACCGGAACTGCCCGCCGGATCTGGAAAAACGTGTGAAAACGGATTACATTTGAATCCTGATCAGGATTTTGATCACAATGAAAAAATGCATTGGAAAAAACTGATCCGCCTTCTATCGACTTTAACTTTTTTTTCACATTTTTCGGGTTTAACATGCAAAAGCCAGATCCGGTTTGACTGAACACACGGCATCGGATCCGGCGTTAATGCAAGTCAATGGGAAAAAGACTGGATCCGGCGTTCAGTCAAAGTGTTCAGGATTTTTGGCCGGAGGTAAAAATACAACATGCTACGGTTTTCTGAAAAGCCTGATCGGATTGCTCTCCATTCAGAATGCATTAGGATAAAACTGATCAGTTCTTTTCCGGATTTGAGCCCCTAGGACGGAACTCAGCGCCGGAAAGGAAAAACGCTAGTGTGAAAGTACCCTTAGACGGTTGGCACACCTCAAGAGGCCACTCCAACACTGCAGATTTGGGTGTAAACGTGCCACGGCCAGCTTTCTTATCACTTTTACAGCAGACCAAAATCATAAAGCATAAACAAAAATCCTCAGCCGTCTGGCCACTGACTAAACAGAAGTTCTCCCTCTCTATCGGGATCTAGGTGTACCACCCAGCTCCCCAAAACACAACATGGTACTTACCCCACACAGGGTTAGATGGTCCCGGCTCCCACAGGCCTTGGCGCAGCCTGTTCCTTCCCCAGACAGGGAGCCCTGATTGAGGAGCTCAGCCCACATTTACCTGAGCTCCTCAGCTGGCTGCTAATTACCTTCATTACCAGCCTGGCTGCTGCAGACAGTGGGAAAAACCTATTCTCCCAGCCATTCCCTGTTCTCACCCAGGCTCCTCTGGGTGAGATACACCATTTAAATGGCCTTCATATGGCCCTCTGGCAGCTCCACTGCCACAATATATATATATATATATATGTTCATTTCTAACACCAAACTTGTTGCTAGAAGGCATTTGCCCCCAATAAGGGATCATTTTTGTAGTTTTTAATTTTAAAAAGAATAAAAAATCAGACAGGTATAGGCCTCATGCACACGGACGGGTTTTTTTGCGGTCCGCAAAATGGATTTCCGTTGTTCCGTGATCCGTGACCGTTTTTTCGTCCGTGAGTCTTCCTTGATTTTTGGAGGATCCACGGACATGAAAAAAATGTCGTTTTGGTGGCCGCCTGGCCGTGCGGAGCCAAACGGATCCGTCCAGACTTACAATGCTAGTCAATGGGGACGGATCCGTTTGACGTTGACACAATATGGTGCAATTGCAAACGGATCCGTCCCCCATTGACTTTCAATGTAAAGTCAGGAGTCCCTATTATACCATCGGATCTGAGTTTTCTCCAATCCGATGGTATATTTTAACTTGAAGCGTCCCCATCACCATGGGAACGCCTCTATGTTAGAATATACCATCGGATTTGAGTTAGATCGTGAAACTCAGATCCGACAGTATATTCTAACACAGAGGCGTTCCCATGGTGATGGGAACACTTCAGGTTAGAATATACTAAAAGAACTGTATACATGACTGCCCCCTGCTGCCTGGCAGGTGCTGCCAGGCAGCAGGGGGCAGACCCACCCCTCCCTCCCCCCCCCTGTATTTAACTCATTGGTGGCCAGTGCGGCCGACCCCCCCTCTCTCCCTTGTATTTAACACATTGGTGGCCAGTGCGGCCGGTCCCCCCCCTCCCCCCCGCCCCTAATTAAAATGACCGACCACCCATCATTGGTGGCAGCGGAGAGTTCCGATCGGAATCCCAGTATAATCGCTGGGACTCCGATCGGTAACCATGGCCACCAGGACGCTACTGCAGTCCTGGCTGCCATGGTTACTTAGCAATTTTAGAAGCATTATACTTACCTGCGATGTCTGTGACCGGCCGGGCGCTCCTCCTACTGGTAAGTGAAAGGTCTGTGCTATAAGCAATGCGCCGCACAGACCTTTCACTGGAACTGGAATTCGATCCGAATTTTAGGAAACATTAGATTTGTCCCAAAGTCGAATTTCTTAGCGCTTCGTGGCAATCGGAGCCCCCATAATACCATGCATAAAGCAAATGAGCAGATAGCCAGCCCCTGTGATGTCACAGTCCTATAAAAATCCTCATCCTGCCCGGTCTCCGCCATTTTTCAGTGAACTTAAGTCAAGGAGAGACGTTACATGCACTAGGGACAGTGATTAGGAAATACATTATTCACAAAATATTACTATTGAGCAGTTCAGGGACAGAATATTGATCATGTAGGGATATAATAGGGAGGCTTTATCCACACTATAGGGAGAGTGCAGGAAAAGCTTAGAGATAGTGTAGGGATATAATAGGGAGGCTTTATCCACAATATAGAGAGAGAGCAGGGGCAGCTTAGTGATAGTGTAGGGATATAATAGGGAGGCTTTATCCACACTATTGGAAAGAGAACAGGGACAGCTTAGAGATAGTGTAGGGATATAATAGGGAGGCTTTATCCACACTATAGGGAGAGAACAGGGACAGCTTAGAGACATTGTAAGGATATAATAGGGAGGCTTTATCCACACTATAGGGAGAGAGCAGGGGCAGCTTAGAGATAGTGTAGGGATATAATAGGGAGGCATTATCCACACTATAGTAAGAGAGCAGGGGCAGCTTAGAGATAGTGTAGGGATATAATAGGGAGGCTTCATCCACACTTTAGGGAGAGAGCAGGGACAGCTTAGTAATAGTGTAGGGATATAATAGGGAAGTTTTATCCATACAAAAGGGAATAAAGCAGGAGCAGCTTAGAGATAGTGTAGGGATATAATAGGGAGGCTTTATCCACACTATAGGGAAGAAAGCAGGAGCAGCTTAGATAAAGTGTCGGGATATAATAGGGAGGCTTTATCCACACTATAGGGATAGAACAGGGACAGCTTAGAGATATTGTAAGGATATACTAGGGAGGCTTTATCCACACTATAGGGAGAGTGCAGGGACAGCTTAGAGATAGTGTAGGGATATAATAGGGAGGCATTATCCACACTATAGGGAGAGAGCAGGGGCAGCTTAGAGATAGTTTAGGGATATAATAGGGAGGCATTATCCACACTATAGTGAGAGAGCAGGGGCAGCTTAGAGATAGTGTAGGGATATAATAAGGAGGCTTTATCCACACTATTGGAAAGAGAACAGGGACAGCTTAGAGATAGTGTAGGGATATAATAGGGAGGTTTTATCCATACAATAGGGAATAAAGCAGGAGCAGCTTAGAGATAGTGTAGGGATATAATAGGGAGGCTTTATCCACACTATAGGGAGAGTGCAGGGACAGCTTATAGATAGTGTAAGAATATAATAGGCAGGCTTTATCCACACTATAGGGAGAGTGCAAGGACAGCTTAGAGATAGTGTAAGAATGTAATAGGGAGGTATTATCCACACCATAGGGAGAGAGCAGGGATAGCTTAGAGATAGTGTAAGGCTATAATAAGGAGGCTTTATCCACACTATAGGGAGACAGCAGGGCAGCTTAGAGATAGTATAGGGATATAAAAATAAGGCTTTATCCACACTATAGGGAGACAGCAGGGTCAGCTTAGATATAGTGTAAGGATATACTAGGGAGGCTTTATCCACATTATAGGGAGAGAGCAGGGACAGATTAGTGATAGTGTAGGGATATAATAGGGAGGCTTTATTTACACTATTGGAAAGAGAACAGGAACAGTTTAGAGATAGTGTAGGGATATAATAGGGAGGCTTTATCCACACTATAGGGGGAGTGCAAGGACAGCTTAGAGATAGTGTATGGATATAATAGGGAGGCTTTATTCACACTCTAGGGAGAGAGCAGGGATAGCTTAGAGATAGTGTAAGGCTATAATTAGGAGGCTTATCCACACTATAGGGAGACAGCAGGGGCAGCTTAGAGATAATCTAGGGATATAATAGGAAGGCATTATTCACACTATAAGGAGAGTGCAGGTGTCAAGTAGGGGAGTGGGGGAACCCCCACCATGCAATGTCTTCAAGGGGAAGAGCAACTAGGCCTGAATCAGGGAAAAGGGAGCAGGTCACCTCCTAAAGCATCCATAAGCCTCACCCTAACTCCTAACCGTATGAGTGGACCTGGATGGTAGGACGTCTCATACCTAGGATACCTAGGACCCTGAGTCACCCTGATAATCCCTCACATAGGAGCAGGGGAGAGACAACCTGTTCTTCCAAGACACGGAAGAGCAGGAGTCTCTGCAGGCCTAACAGCAAAGGGAATGATGGCAGCTAGTGGTGGACGACACAACAGATAAGTGTCCAGAAGCAGCAAATACAACTGCCAACAGAACAAAAATAGACACTTACCTGACACAGCTGCAAATAGGAACTAGAGCCACCCACGCCACAACCACTAGATACTAGTAATGCGCCTAGGCCCAAACACACATCAGGAAGGACCCAGCACTAACACCCCGACACTGAATCCAGTAGTCACTACCTGGACCACCATGCAGAATGATGCATGGCAGCCCCAGGCAGTGCTGCTGATAGTTCCCGCTCCGGGGAACTTCCAGGGACCCCCTTTCAGAGGAAAAGACGAAAACGGGAAATGTCTAGCAGACATGCTGGACACAACATCAACAGACCAGACATGTAACAACGCACTAGACATAACAACCAAACCCCAAATCAAACCCACACCAAACATAGACACATAAGGAAGGGTGGAGACATGGAGGAGACATAGGGATGACATTGCTAAAAGACCTTGATGTCAAAAAAGGTGGCCCTCAATGACTAGGCTGATGGAATTGCCCAAGAATGGAGCCTAGATTCCAGCCCACAGCAAGGCTAGAGCACAACTAACCTCCATGCTACAAGCCTAGGCTAAATATCTCTAAGAGACAACACCCTGATCCACACCTAGTCAGTAAATTAACCCCATGCTCACCAAACAGCAGGAAGACTAACCTTAAAGGCTTGAAGTGCACATGCAAACCGAAAACTACATGTTGCCACCGGCAACCAGTCTGTACGGCAACCGTGTCGCAGTCAACATAACATAGGCTGTGACAGCAGGGTCCAGTAGAAGAGTGCAAAGCCTCGCTAATAGGAGCTATTCTATTAGACCTTGCTGTACTAATTAGGGTTAAAAAGTGTTCTAATACTACTAATTTTAGGCTGTTTGCATTCCTTCATACATACAAAATTCCAGTAACCCTTGATTCTGTTATTGGGGTGAAACTGTGATCCGATACCACAGATTTTGGGGGGTTCTTATTCTTTTATACATAAGTAAATCCTCCTTTTTTTTTGTTTATTGACAAAGAAACATTCAAAATTATTTTCCATACAGCTTAATCTTCAACATTATTAAATTTCTCATTTTTACCCCAAAAACTCCCCCCCCCTCCCTTCAATGCATCTCCTATCGCCTTTGTCAGCCAAGACGGAAAAAGGGATAACGGTGGGGTGAAGGCAGGATGACTTAAGACTTCCAAATCCCCCATACCATATTCCATTTCTCCTCAATACTTCTTTGTTTATATAAGATTCTTTCATAGCTCTTAATATTATTGCCCAAATTTAACCATACATACACACTAGGAGTATTTTGTGAGAACCAACCTCGAGTGATTAAAAGTCTTGCCAAAAAGAGTATTTTAATCAAAAGGAATCTTTTATACTTATCACAAATAATTTGGGAAAAATCAACCAGGACCCAACATTCCACCGTGTATGGAATCACTATTTTCAGTTTTTGTGTAATAAGTTTAGCTATTGAGTCCCAATATTCTGTTAGTTGTGTACAAAACCAAAACATGTGTAAGTAGTCAGCCCCAAATGAATCGCACCATGGACAATTGGACGTATTTCTCAATCATTTATTGAGCCATACTGGTGTGACATATAATCTGTGTATAATATTAAATTAAACCAAAACATGATTAAAATTATGTGACACTAATCTTAAATTAGTCATTATTTTTCCCCAATCATCTGGTTGGATCCTTGTAACAGATTCCCAAGCCTTTTGTCCGGGGGAACGTATACTATTGAAAAGTCCTTCACGAAGCGATTTATAAAGTTGATAAATTTTAAACTTCTGCCACAAATTTCCCATCAAATCATTTATAGGTGTACAGGTATCTATCCGTAACAAAAATGTACTCTTTACACTAGAAAGTGCCGAACGTAGCTGTAAATATCTAAACCAAGATAAATTAATTATATGCTCTGATTGTGTCAACTCCAAAAAAGGAAGTATATCTCCATTACTCACCACTTGTGCAACATACAGAATATTGTTGTTTTTTTGCCAGTATTGATCTTTAGCTAGATCGTCCAACTCCTGTACATAATAATTATACCAAAGGGGCGTACAGTGGAGATATCCCTATATTCCCAACCAACCTCTAGTGCTCCACGTCTTGACAAATAACTTTCGAGATTCCCTATAGTCCTGCTGAACTCTGGATAATAACCCAGACTCTAATAATGTAAACATATTATCATATGTAGATATACGCAACAAATTCCTACAGAGTGGACTTTCCTCCCAGTGGTTATAAAGCCATAGCTGTGAAGCTATAGAAGAGCCCTTAAAATAGGGAAGGTTCAACCCTTCCTGTTCCATCGGCTTATTAAGGTACTCCTATTTAAACCTCACCTGCTTTCTTCCCCACAGCAGATGATTAATAATTCTCTTAATTAGCTTAAAAATATGTATCCTCAATCCACAATGGGAAGTTCCTAAGAATATAGAGGACTTGGGGTAATATCACCATCTTAACCAGGGATATTCTGCCGACTCTTGATAGAGGGAGTCGAAGCCATAGCGTCACTTTTGACCTCAACTTACTTATCAATGGAATCAGATTTAGATATAAAAAAAATCTTCAACTTTAGGGGATATAATCATGCCCAAGTATTCAAATGAATGAGAAATCCTAGGTAAACTCAAGGGCCCCTCAATAGAATAGTCAGGTCTATCCACAGGCATAAATGTCGTCTTTGAGCAGTTAAAGGGGTATTCCCATCACGCTGTTTTATACTTACCTGCTCCCGGTGCGCTGTCCACTTCCTGGTTTCGGCAGGGGGCGGGCTCCATCTTGATTGAAGTCTTCTCCCGGCCGGGCCGCGCGCTGGACTGAACGCGCATGCCTCCGCGCATGCGCCATGGTGACTTCTTCCTGGCTAGTATACTATACTGGCAAGGAAGAAATCACCATAGCGCATGCGCGGCCTCGGTGTGCGCTTTCGGGACTGCGCGCGGCCGGCCGGGAGAAAAGAAGAAGTCGTCTGCACAAGCACGGCCACCGTGATTCCGGAGAAGAGCGGTGGCCGTAACCAGGGGAGACAGAAGACAACAGTCAGGTAAGTATATGTTCATTTTCTTCTAAGGGGTGGGAATTAGTTACTTAAATATATTTAGAAAAATTATCACTGTTAAATCATTAACAGATTTAACAGTGATCATTAAGATGGGAATACCCCTTTAATATCAAAACCCAAAGCTGCACCAAAGGTATTAACTATATGAATGAATTCAGGAAGTGAGATATTGGTATGATTTATAAAAAACAAAACATCATCTGCATATAAAGAAATATGGTCTTCTGGTCCTAATATCTCAAACCCCTCAATCCCGGAGTCCTGCCTAACTCTAACAGCTAGGGGCTCAATATAAATATCGAATAACAATTGTGAGAGTGGACAACCCTGACAGGTACCTCTACTCAAAGAGAAGCTCTCCGTCAGGCTCCCATTAATATTCAATCTTGCAGTAGGTGACTTATACAAGAGCTTAACCAAATTTATAAATCTAGTACCAAATCCCATCCTTCCCAAAACCTTCCAAAGGAATCCCTTAGAGGCGTCTAATGACAGAATGGAGCGAGAGACCCCCCCGAAGGACTGTATATTAGAAAAGAAACAATGCTACTTATAATGAGTATCCTTATTAGGAATAAAGCCATTTTGATCAGGATGTATATAACCTTGGATAGCCTCATAGCCAGAATTCTTGAGAGAAGCTTCATATCTGTATTCAATAAGGAAATAGCCCTATATGACCCCAGATCTAAGGGGTCCTTCCCCTTTTTCAATGTTAATGTTATTACAGCCTCTGTCATTGATTCTGGAAGGCTATCCTCCTCAAATGATCCTAAAAAAACCTCAATAAACAAGGGAGAATAATCTCTTCATATTTACGATAGAAATCATATGGGAGTCCATCTGTCCCAGGGGAAGGATTTCCCGAACATGCCTTCAGTGCAGCCTCTAGAGAGAGATCTAAATTCAGAAACTCCCTCTGAGTATCGGTAAGAACTGGGAGAGAAAGAGAGTCCAAATATGAATTCATCTCTTCACCTGATATAACCTTATCTGAGTTATATAATTCAGAAAAATGCTTCAAAATAGGTTGACTTTATACGCTCTTGTTCTTCAATAATTATACCCTCAGACCGAAAACTATCTTTTTTTTTTTTATTATTATTAGAAATCACCCTCGCCAAGAGTTTCCCTGGTCTACCCGCTTCAGAGAAATAGTTTTGTCCCTTAAAAAAGAGTCTCTGCTGGGCCTTTTCCAAGAGAAAGTCTGCATACACCTGGCTTGCATTTTGCATATTTTCCCTATTTCCTGGAGTTTTATTCTTAGAGAATTCATTCATGGCAACTAAGGCTGCTTCTTTTAACTCTCCCTCCTCCTTGCCATATCCCTTTTTAAGGTTGGAAATATTACTTTAAAAAATTCCCCTGATAAAGGCCTTAAATGCGTCCCGTGCCAGTTGGACTCTGACTGTGTTATCATTACTATCCCAAAAAGTATCCTACCTTCTTTTTCACCAGTTTATGAATATCCTTACCCATTATAAAAATCCAATAAGGGTTCAATCTAAATAAGGGTCTTACTTTATGATCATTGCCCCCCATGTTTAATTCAAGAGATAAGGGTACATGGTCCGATAGCGGCCTGGACTCGTATTTCATCGATTTAATAGATCTGGAGATGGTTTTTATTTATCAAGGCCAGGTCTATCCTAGACATGGAATTTCCAGATTTACTTACACAGGAATAAGCTCTTTTCAATTCTCTAGCCCATCCCCATACATCCACATAACCTGCGTCCAGACAAAAGCGTGCCAAAGGGGACCCCTGGGCTGGAGTGTAAATATCTCCTCCCACAGAGATTCTATCTATTTCTGGATTAATAACACAGTTAAAGTCCCCGATAACTAGTGAGGGACATTCAGGCCACTGATCCACAAAAATTAATAAACAATAAAGTACGTATAAAGAGAAGGGGGGGGGGGGGTATAAACAAAAGCCAAAATACACAATCTTCCAGAGAGTTCCCCATGAAGAAAAACATACCTCCCTTGCCTATCGATAGAGGATGCCTCGCAGACAAAATCAATCCCCCTATGGATAGTGTTGATCACGAATATTCGAATTTCAAATTTTTATCGCGAATATAGGTACTTCGAAAATTCGCGAAAATTTCGAATATAGTTATATATTCGAAATTTCGAATATTCGAATTTTTTCTTTTTTATTTTTTTTTAAAATTTTTTTTTTTATCAGTACACATGATCCCTCACTGCTTCTAGCTTGTGGGCCAATAAGAAGGCTGCAATATACTTGACTTTAGGAGTAGTACTGTTTGCGAATTTTGCTCTATATTAGTTTTTTTTGAATATTCGCTATATTGCTATATATTCTTGTTTTAGAATATTACGAATATTCGAAAAAACGAAGTTATAGCAATATAGAGAATATTCTAAAAAAATCGAATAGAGCAATTTAGCTAATATAGTGATATAATCTTCTTTGTCTAATAGTTGTAAGTTGAAAAATTTGCAATAAAAAATTAGAATCCGAAAATTCGAAATTCCGAAAATTCGCATATTGCACAATCATTACCTTTCCGATTTTTTGAGTAAAAAAAAAATCGTGAATTTTCGAATTTGCGAATTTTCGACGAATATTCTACAAAATATTTGCGAAATATCGCGAATTCGAATATGACCCCTGCCGCTCATCACTACCTATGGATCAGAACTGTAACCCCTCTGGAGTAGCTGGAAAAGGTAGAATGATAAGTCTGCACAGCCCATCCCCTACCGAGTCACAAAATCGACTCCTCGGTAGCATGCACTTCAACCAAGCAGATAATCGCTGGTAGAGGTCTCTGAACCTGGTCAAAGACTGTCTTTTAATCTTATCCCCAAGACCTTGCACATTCCAAGTAAAGATTCTAACTGCCATCAGACCAGCCAACAGCTTCCCATAATATAGGTATAATCCCATCCCCCCCCCCCCAACCCCACCATCTTAGGAGACACATCGCAGCCCATCCCTCACCCCTTCCCCCCTACACTTTCTGATCTGCCACATCACTGCACAGATCTCTCACCTAAGACCGTCCCTCTCCCCTTCCCACAGACATCTAAGGTAGAAAAAGGGAACCAAAAAAAAGGAAAGGTAATCATGAAAAAAACTGCTTAGATCTTATTCAGGTCCAGCCAGTCTGCAGCAGAATCCGAGGTATCAAAAAAATTGGGTTTCATCATTGAATATTATTCGCAGTTTAGCTGGATAGACAAACTAATATCTAATATCCTTTTCCTGTAGATGTTTTTTTGCCGCCGTAAAACTGCATCTCTTTTTCTGGATCTCTTTAGAGAAGTCCGTGAAGAAAAGCAATTTATGGCAGTTATATACAATTAGTATTGATCGAGCAGCAAAGTGCTCGGGTGCTCGAGTAGAACACATCAGGATGCTCCGGTTCTCTACCGATCACCCGAGCACAATGGAAGTGAATGGGAGAACCCGAGCAGTAAACCAGGTACCCCCTGCTCTGAAGAGGGGAGGGCGTCTGGTTCATAGGAAAAGGTCAGAAATTGATGGGAACACCACCGAAATGGTTCAGGAACAGCATGGGGAGGATGTCTGGATGCATCTTGGACTCCCAAATTGCTGCTGGGAACGATGTTGTCCGAGTAGTACGCCACTTTTACAGAATGACAATAATACGCACAAAACCAAAGATAAAATCGATTTTAGAGGAAAAATTGTTAGGAAACATTCTTTCCTATATATTTACTTGTATATAAAGTGCAAGTGCTGCCAAAAATTACAAGGAAGAGGCACTCCGATACAACTGGTATATCACATAATAGGGGGCCTCATTCACATTGTGGTAAAATTGTTCAGGAAGTGGGACTCCTACACTCATAAAGCCTATGTACTAAGTGAAAGGGCTGCCAAAAATTACAAGGAACCGGCATTCCAATACACCCTTTATTACACATAAAGGAGGGAATCATACACAGCCATGAAAAATTATGATTGATGGCCTGCTGGTGAACCTCAAAAACATTTGGAGCAAGGGCCTGCTGATCTGACCATCTAAAACATTATGGGTGAGGGCCTGCGGCTGATGTGACCATCTAAAACATTATGGGTGAGGGCCTGCTGCCAAGCTGACCATCTAAAAAATTTGTGGGAGAGGGCCTGCTGCCGATATGACCATCTAAAAAATCTTGTGGGCCAGGGCCTGCTGCCGAGCTAACCATCTAAAAAAATTTGTGGGCGAGGGCCTGCTGCTGAGCTGAACATCGGAAAAATTATGGTTGAGGGCCTGCTGCTGTGCTGACCGTCGAAAAAATTATGGTTGAGGGCCTGCTGCTGATCTGACCATCGAAAAAATTATGGTTGAGGGCCTGCTGCTGAGCTGACCATCGAAAAAATTATAGTTGAGGATCTGCTGGTGAGCTGACTCTCTAAAACATTAGGGGCGAGTGCCTGCTGCCAAGCTGACCATCTAAAACATTAGGGGTGAGGGTCTGCTGCTGAGCTGACCATCTAAACATTAGGGGTGAGGGTCTTCTGCTGATCTGACCCTCTAAAACATTAGGGGTAAAAGCCTGCTGCTGATCTGACCATCTAAAACATCATAGGCGAGGGCCTGCTGCTGAGCTGACCATCTAAAACATTAGGGACGAGGGCCTGCTGCTGATCTGACCATGGAAAAAATTATGGGCGAGGGCCTGCTGCTGAGCTGACCATCTAAAATATTAGGGGTGAGGGTCTGCTGCTAAACTGACTCTCTAAAACATTAGGGGTGAGGGCCTGCTGCTAAACTGACCATTAAAAAAATTATGGTTGAGGGCCTGCTGCTGAGCTGACCCTTGAAAAAATTATGGGCGAGAGACTGCTGCTGAACTGACCATTTAAAACATTAGGGGCGTGGGCCTGCTGCCAAGCTGACCATCTAAAACATTATGGGCGAGGGCCTAATGCTGAACTGACCATCTAAAAAATTAGGGGTGACGGTCTGCTGCTGAGCTGACCATCTAAAACATTAGGGGCGAGTGCCTGCTGCTGAGCTGACCATCTAAAACATTAGGGGCGAGGGCCTGCTGCTGAGCTGACCATCTAAAACATTAGGGGCGAGGGCCTGCTGATGATCTGACCATAGAAAAAATTATGGACGAGGGCCTGCTGCTGAGCTGACCATCTAAAACATTAGGGGTGAGGGTCTGCTGCTGAGCTGACTCTCTAAAACATTAGGGGCAAGTCCCTGCTGCTGATCTGACCATGGGAAAAATTAAGGTTGAGGGCCTGCTGCTGATCTGACCATGGAAAAAATTATGGTTGAGGGCCTGCTGCTGATCTGACCATGGAAAAAATTATGGTTGATGGCCTGCTGCTGAGCTGACCATCGAAAAATCTATGGTGGAGGGCCTGCTGCTGAGCTGACCATCAAAAAATTTTTGGTTGAGGGCCTGCTGCTGGAGCGAGAGCAGCCTAATAAGCATGTTGATTTGATGGATGAAGAGGAGGAGGACGAGAAAAGGAAGATTGAACCATATACCCTTTTGGTTGAGGGCCTGCTCGCTGGAGCGAGAGCAGCCTAATAAGCATGTTGATTTGATGGATGAAGAGGAGGAGGACGAGAAAAGGAAGATTGAACCATATACCCTTTTGGTTGAGGGCCTGCTCGCTGGAGCGAGAGCAGCCTAATAAGCATGTTGATTTGATGGATGAAGAGGAGGAGGATGAGAAAAGGAAGATTGAACCATACACCCTTTTTTGTGGTGCAATGGGTGCATGGGAATACAGTGTATTTAATACACCATAAAAGCCACTTTTAGAGTGCCTTTATGTTCATCCGCTTTCCTCTGGTGGAGTAGAGTAGTCAGGGGGAATCCAGGCCTTGTTCATTTTGATAAGAGTCAACCAGCCAGTATTTTCAGTTGACAGGCGGATACCAGCGGCACTAAATACCTGCTCTGACAAAACACTGGCGGCAGGGCAGGCCAGCACCTCCAAGGCGTAGAGCGCCAGTTTGTGCCACGTGTCCAGCTTGGACACCCAATAGTTGTAAGGCACAGAGGGATCATTGAGGACGCTGACACGGTCTGCTACGTACTCCTTCACCATCTTCCAAAACTTTTCCCTCCTTGTGACACTAGGCCGCACATCAGGGTGAGGGTGCTGGCGGGGTGTCATGAAAGTGTCCCAGGCTTTGGAGAGTGTTGCCCTGCCTCTGTTGGAACTGCTGTGTGTTCCTGTCGTCTCCCCTCCTTGGTTGCCCAAGGAACTATGTACTCTGCTGCCAGCGTTGTCAGCTGGAAATTTTTGAAGCAATTTTTCCACAAGGACCTTCTGGTATTGCACCATTTTGCTCGTCCTCTCCACCACAGGAATGAGAGATGAGAAGTTCTCTTTGTAGCGGGGGTCGAGACGGGTGAACAACCAGTAATCGGTGTTGGCCAAAATACGTATAACGAGCGGGTCACAGGTAAGGCAGCATAACATAAAGTCAGCCATGTGTGCCAGAGTCCCAACAGACAAGACTTCGCTGTCCTCGTCAGGAGGATGACTCTCAATCTTCTCATCCTCCTCTTCGGCCCATCCATGCTGAACAGATGAAATAAACTTGCTGTGGGTGCTACCCTCTGTAGCGGAGGAAACCGTCTCCTGCTCCTCCTCCTCCTCATCATCCAATTCGCGTTGAGAAGACGGACTGAGGGTGGTCTGGCTATCACCCTGTGTACTGTCTTCCCCCATTTACACCTCTTTCGCATCGCCGCTCACCATCTGTGTTGATTCCTCAAAGTTGCGTAACACCTCACAGAGATCAGACATCCATGCCCACTCGTCGCTTGTGAATAGTGGAACCTGACTGGAAAGCGACGACCATGTTGCAGTTGGTATTGCACTACTGCCCTCTGCTGCTTACAAAGCCTGGCCAACATGTGGAACTTGAGAGTTCCAGCGCGTGCTCACTGCTGCAGCGTTGCCAGACCGGTGACAGCTAAAGATGACTTTTGGAAAAGGGTACACACGTGGCGCACCTTCACCAGTAGCTCAGGCAAATTGGTGTAGGTTTTGAGAAACCACTGAACCACTAGGTTTAACACGTGGGATAAGCATGATATGTTTGTGAGCTTGCCGAGCTCCAAAGCCGCCACAAAGTTACAGCCATTATCAGACACAACCATGCCTGGTTCTAGGTTGAGTGGCGAGAGCCACAGTTCAGTCTGGTTCCTTATAACCTGCCACAGCTGCTGTTTGTCCCCTAAGCATATCAGCTTCAGCAAGGCCTGTTGCCGCTTCCCCACTGCAGTGCTACACTGCTTCCAGCTACTAACTGATTGCTGACTGGTGCTGCAAGATGATAATTCAGAGGTGGAAGTGGAGGAGTAGGCGGAGGAGGAGAAAGTGATGGCGGAAATATTGATGGAAGTAGGGCCCGCAATCCTTGGAGTCAGTAGCACCTGTGCCATTCCAGGGTACGACTCGCTCCCACCTTCCACAACATTCACCCAATGTGCCGTCAGGGAAATGTAGCATCCCTGGCCAAAAGCACTTGTCTATGTGTCAGTCGTTAAGTGGACATTCCCAATAACTGCGTTGGTCAGGGCACAGATGATGTTATGGGACACATGCTGGTGTAAAGCGGGGACGGCACAGCGGGAAAAATAGTGGCAGCTAGGGACTGAGTAATGAGGGACCACCGCTGCCATCAGGCTGCAGGAAGCTTCAGTGTCCACAAGCCTAAATGGCAACATTTCCAGGGCCAGCAATTTAGAAAGGTGCACATTTAGTGCTATGACCTGTAGGTGGGTGGCTGGGTATTTGCGTTTTTGTTCTAAGGCCTGGAGTATGGACATTTGTTCGCTGCGCTGGGACACAGAAGTGGATGTGCTAGCTGATGGTGCTTGCGAAAGTCCAGGTGCAGGGCGGGAGGCATCTGGACCTGCGTCTTGGACAGGGGATTGGCCAGCATGTAACACAGTGGAAGAGGAGGTAGTGGTGTGACCCGCAGACACTGATTGTGGACACAGGCGTTCGGCCCACCTATTAGGGTGCTTTGATGCCATATGGTGGATCATGCTGGTGGTGGTGAGATTGCTAGTGTTCACGCCCCGGCTCATTTTGGTATGCCACAGGTTGCAAACTTCTATTCTTTTATTGTCCACACTTTCCTAAAAAAGCGCCATACTACTGAACACCTACCCCTTGGCAAGAGAGATTGCCGCAAAGGGGTTCTCTGGGGAACAGTTGCGGGAATGTTTGGTGTGGCCCGCCTTCTTCCTTTTGCCACCCCACTGCCTCTTCCAGCCTGTTGCAGTGCTGTGGACCCTTCCCCCTCTGTACTGCTGTCCTCGCTCGGCTTGCCACCTTCTCAGGTTGAGTCAGTGATTTCATTGTCCACCACATCCTCTTCCACTTCCTTACTCTGCTCATCCTCTTGACTTGTTGACCTAACAACAACCTCAGTTATTGACAACCGTGTCTCATCATCATCATTAACCTCTTGAGACACGAATCACCGTTCCCCACCTTCATCTTCTTGTGACTGTGGATGCTCAAGAGTTTGGGCATCGATGCACACGATCTCCTCATGTCCCTCTTCAAGCAGGCTTGGCAAGAGGCCCAAATCAAGGAATGGCGATGAAAGGAGCTCCTCGAAATATCCAAGTGTGGGATCATTTCTTTGGCAAGACTCTCCATGGTGGGAGAATGGAGGATCAGGGTGAGGATTCTGTTGACCAGACTCTTGGCTACTGAGGGTGGTGCTTAACCGACTGGAAGCATTATCTGCTGCAATCCAACCGACCACCTGGTGGCACTGGTCTGACTTCGAGAGTGGTGTCCTGCGCCCGCCCTGCAAACTAGGACATGAAGCTAGGTATCGTGAATGATTGTGTTTCTTGTGCTCTGGCAGCAGGCACAGTTTCACCACGCACAGGGCCACGGCCTCTGCGTGCACCATCAGCAGCACGGCCACTTCCCTGTCCCTTACTGCTCACCTTCTGCATATTAAATGGTATATATGTGTAACGGATCTCCTGGCACCCCAACCGAGTACCTCCGTCGATGGATGCTCCTAGCGCTTTCCAAGGACTCCAAGCATTCCACTTGATACCATAACCGCCACAGACCCCACGAACCGCCAAAGCTTGGTTGAGGTCTCGCCGTCTCCTACCCACCCTGGAACTACGACTAGGCTCCAGTGGGTGAACCTCTACTAAATCCAGAGAGCAGGAACTGCTCTTACAAGAGCTGTAGTTATAGCCAGGGGAGTATAGCAAATCTTCATCGTATAGCAATTCCCAGTGTCGATCAGTTACCCAAACACCAGCCTCAAAATGATAAAGGGTAAAACAGGAACTCTTTATTGAACACACAAGCATTGTGTCTGTGAAGGTTCTCATTTATCCAGGTCATGGTATATCTGTAAAGAATAAATCAAGGCAACTGGACGTACTGTAGATTTCTTGAAAACGTTTCACTCATTCTTCCAACGAGCTTTCTCAATTCTGAGTGACTGTACAAGAATTCTCTGGGAATAAATATCTAACTGAATCAACATCTGGTAATTATACCCAACATGGGGTCAGCATTGACTTATATACACATTTTCCAACAAGGTTACCACCCCCGTGGACCTGCTTGGGAACTGAGGACATGACCTAGCAGCCAATCCTGTACAGTTTAAACACAAAACTAACCCTATTTAACAAACACAATAGCATTGTGTCACGACCATGGTTATGGTCGTGACTCTTACCGCATGCTGTTACCTGCGGTCTCGTGTGGTTGTTTCAACCACAGGTGAGGGCCGCTTGTATGTTGCCTCACTTGTGGTTGCCGTTGGCAACATGCTCTATTTATGCACTTGGCAGCATAGCAGCCTGAGCTGTTGCTTGGCAGCTTGCTGCAATGTGCATGCGGTTTCTCCTGGCAACCTATCTTTATTAGGTGTGCCTTTTATAGGTTTGGTGTGCACGAGGTTTGTGTGTGTGCACTGACACTTCCCTTCGCCTGTGGCTGCCCGTGGCAACGTGTTGTATTGTTTACATGTGCTGGCGGTGTCTCGGCCTTCTGGCCGACTCCCAGGACACGGTTGCCGCGCATGTCGTTGCCTGCGGTAACAGCTGCAGGGTAATTGTGTGCACTTTCTCCTTTAAGTGGCTGTCTTCCCTTCCCTGGTGTTAGAAGGGTTAATTTCCTTCTGTGTGTGAGCACTGGGTGTGTCTGAGTATGGGTGTGGCTACTTTGGGCTATAAAGCCTCAGTTGAGACCTGATGTCTGAGGGGTACTCCAGCCTTGTTTGTAAGCTGGAGGCACCCTCCTGGTTCCTTATACCATCTGCCAGTGTGGGCCACCCTTGTGGTCATAAACTTATGTTAGACATTATTGTTCTTTTATATTATATGTCTAGTGGTGTCTTTATGTTTATTGCAGCGTATGGTCCTGGGTTCCTGTGTGATGTGTGGTGTGTGCTGTCTCTGTCTATGTGGTTGTGGACTGCAGCACTTGTGCACGGGTTCCAGGCTGTGTGTCTGTGGCAGGTAGGTGTGATACTAGTTTCAACTACCTGTCATTGCCATATGTCTGTATATGTTTCCCTTCTCCTTTATAGCTTGGCCAGTGAGACTCCTGTTGCTCCGTGTCTAGGAGGAACAGGTCGTCTTACCCTGCTCCTAGTCCAGGGCTACCCTGAGGGCTAGTAGGAATTACAGGTTCCAGTGTATGAGCCCTCCCACCATCAGGGTTGGCTCATACGGCTAGGAGACAGGGTCAGAATTAGGGATGTGATAGGAGGTGACCGACTCCCTGATTCCTGTCCTGGCCTAACAGCTATACTTCAGAGAGACATCGCACGGCTGAGGGTTTCCCCCATCCTCAGCCGTGACACATTGTCTGTGACGCAATCAACAATAAGCATGCAAACAGACATCTTCACCCCCTCCATAATGAATGAATGGGAAGAGGAGACACATGTGATGGGATTATCTCCTGAGTGTATCATAGGAGTCAGCTGCTATTATAATCAACCATCTTAATCCCATCACTAACACAATCAGTGGGAGTCTCAGTGCAGAGTTAACCCTTTTTGTGTTGCTGAATCCACACCATGCCTTTTTAATGAGCCATAGGAAATATGTAGAAGAAAATTGTATAGTGGGCACTCAGTATCTGCAGCTACACACAGGGTACAACACGTTTATTACATAACATTAATAAACATTCAATAAAAATTTCATAAGAATTGTTTGTGGTTCTAAGAGTTATTGGCAATTTTGGTTAAAAGGAATTATAGTTATATAAATGACAATCTAATAAAATTCATATCCTATATTATTAATTCATTAAAGCCATCCAAAAGTTCCTTAAAAAACTCCTTCACACTAGTTGATATAGTGTGATATAAAATGTGGTTCTTTTGGTCCCGATGTTTCAAGCACTTATTGTGCTATGTCCGTGCTGTTCATAAGTTAAAAAGTCACAAATATAGATGATCAGGGTGGTATTGATTGTTAGGGGTTAGTTTAATGCAGTATATAGGTTGTACTTACTGCCTGTAGTCCAGTCTTGTTCTATTACTGACTATAATGGCGTCCCACTACAAGTCAGAACATTCACCCCTCTTCTTCTGTCCAGTAGCGTGTATAGGTCTGCGGTTTGTCCTGGTTACGGATACCGCGTCTGCTTAGTGGAGTTCTTCCGGTTTCTGCTCAACGTCCCACGTGTTGATGGTGTCTCACGTGATCGGAGCTTGAGGGAGTTCCACGTGATCTGTGTTCTGTTTCGGAGGCGGTACCAACCTCTATACGGACAAATGCTTACACAGATATTTCATGGAGTTTTCGCAATAGTGCCGGTAGTTGAGATGCTGTACAGTATCTTCTTAATGTGGGGATCTCATCCGCTATCGCTATACGCGTTTCGGGGTCACATACCCCTTCATCAGTAGCTGGTTTATGAGATCCATCTTACTTACTTATATAATCATATAGGTTCCACCCTTTGTTTTAATTGAAGTTCTTTATAAAATCTGGTTCGGAACTTATAAGATTTGGAGTCTGTTTCATTATTCGCATCCGGACATATTCGTACAATATATTCTTATAATATATTCATATAATAAATTCGTACGATTTTTTTCTTTGATATTCTCATCTCACTATAAAATTCCTTATTTGATATCTTCATCCACAATCTATTCGCGTGATTGTGGGTATTCCCTACTACATACATGGTTACTATCCAATATTCATAAAATTATGGGTATTTTCTGCCATAGTTCTAATTATGATATTAATATACATAAAATCACTAGTAAAATAATAAATTAATTTCTAATATTAAAATGTTTATTCCGTTGCATGGTATATCTTCATGGTATATCTTCATTTTCATTTATCGGCTGTGTGCTTTCTGAGTGAAGATGAGGGGCACCTCATCAAGAGGAAATCGGATGTCTGTAGTATAACAAAGACACCGATATCCCATCAACGAGGGGCACCACACCCATTATAGGAATCCAAATATCTCGAAGTCCGCATTTAAACCTTCAGGTAGCAAGGTGTTGAAATCATATATACGCCTTGCTTCCTGTGGCGACATATTCGAGATATGGTCCCCTCCTCTCCAATGCACATCAATCTTTTCAAATGCCATGAATTTCAACAAAGAAGGATCCTGATTATGATATATTTTAAAATGTTTAGACAGTGAATGTTTCTCATATCCTGACCTGATTTTCATCATATGTTCTCCTATTCTGGTTTTCAATAATCTTTTTGTACGTCCTATATATTGTTTCCTACAAGGACATTCAATTAAATATAGGACGTTAGATGTATTGCAGGATAAAAATGTGTCAATTTCATATGAAAATGCACTCGTTTATTTAGGAAATTTCGTATTCTTGCAATTATTGCACTTGTTGCATCTATAAAATCCCTTTAAATTGAATATATTCTGATTGGTATTTTTCTTCCTATTTTTTATTGTTGGTGCTACCTTTAAAGCTAGGTTTGGGGTCTTCGTATATACCATTCGTGGACCATTAATTAGATATGGTCCTATCATTTTATCTTTCACGACATGATGCCAGTGTTTTTTTATGATGGTTTCAATTTTCTTATATTGTGCGCTATAGGGTAGAATGATCCTCATTAGATCGTCTGTTTTCTTATCTATTTCTTTATCTATCCCTAAGCTCTCTTTTTCTTCAAAGAATACTCCTCTGTTCATATTATATACTTCTTTCAGGGATTTATCGACCTGTTTAATGGGGTATTTCTTAATAAGAAATTGTTCTTTCATGTCAGCCGCCTCCCTGATGTAGTCTTCTTCCTTTGTGCAATTTCGCCTTAGCCTTCTAAACTGCCCCTAAACTACCATGACGCCAAATTATGCAATGGATGGGTCAGGTGCAGGTCATAGTCTATTGTTTTGTCGTGATGCCAATTGCAGCATGCGCAGGGTACTGTCACAGGGCCCTCCAAGGTGTTATAACTCATGCCCCAGGTTAGGAATGCCAGAGTGGTGTAGTGTCTCTGTATGGTAGTGAGAATTCACAGAAATACCACCATTCTAAAACATAACCTTTAATACTTATATATTTAAGAAATGTCGATACACCCTTATAGTTATAAATAATTGTTAATTAAAAAAGAAAATCAAAACCTAGGGTCAGGTTGTTATGCCCTCATAAGGTCTTTGCAGAAGGGTTAGAAGATGTTAGTAGGGCCTAGTGGGGGCAATATCCCTATTTCTGTCCCTAATCTAGAGGCCCTGCCTAGATACAGAATAGCCGCCCCGATAGGGGCGATCCCGTTTCTCGTTCCTCCTAATATCCCTGGATGGGCCCGAGCGAAGGGAGAAAAACCTGAGGAGTAGGTTGCCCTATCAGGAGACCTAGGCTATTATAAATACAAAAAACAATAAACAAATAAATATCAATACCCAGAAGTGGTGACAATAAACACCCAAATAATAAAGTAAATAGTGTAGAGATTTAGTTAATAAAGATGTCCAATATCGTCCCTACGCGTTTTGCCTGATTTGTGTGCCTAAATCTCTACACTATTTACTTTATTATTTGGGTGTTTATTGTCACCACTTCTGGGTATTGATATTTATTTGTTTATTGTTTTTTGTATTTATAATAGCCTAGGTCTCCTGATAGGGCAACCTACTCCTCCAGGGATATTAGGAGGCACGAGAAACGGGATCGCCCCTATCGGGCTATTCTGTATCTAGGCAGGGCCTCTAGATTAGGGACAGAAATAGGGATATTGCCCCCACTAGGCCCTACATCTTCTAACCCTTCTGCAAAGACCTTATGAGGGCATAACAACCTGACCCTAGGTTTTGATTTTCTTTTTTAAGTATCAATTATTTATAACTATAAGGGTGTATCGACATTTCTTAAATATATAAGTATTAAAGGTTATGTTTTAGAATGGTGGTATTTCTGTGAATTCTTGTTAAACGACCACATTCTACTATAGAATCCCTTGAACAGGATTATGTTCAATCTGTGAATAAAATTCTGTATGGTAGTGGTAATAGTGTCAACGGTGTGTCCTACCTGGGTACAGCTGGACTCCTGGATCCTGGCTCACTTGCAATAAAATGAGTGTAGTGCTAGTAGGAGTAAATGAGGGATTTTGCAGCAGTAATGGCGATCCGGATCCAAACTTGTCTTTACTGATTGCAACTTTCATCCAAGCAAGATACAGCTTTAGTCTTAGGTCCCAGCAGGTATTGGCAATAGTTGGCAGGGATTTATCTTCTGCTCTATCAACCTGGAGCTTGAAGGAAAGGACGTCTGCTTTGTAGCTCTATACTGTGGCAGGAATTTGGCATCTGCACTGTTCTATCTTCTGCTGTATGGGGACTGACTAGCTGAGGAGGAATATGGCTTCTCCTAAGTCTCTGGTCTTTACTCACAGCTATCTTCACAGGGTATGGTTTCTTCCTAGAACTGGAGTTGTCTGCTTGCTTCATCCAGCCGAGGCTGCAGGGCTCAGGCTGGGGATGATGATCAATGTCTCAGCCGAGACAAGATCCTGGTTTGGTTCCCTATATCTGGGAGCTCCTAACATGCACACCCTACCCCTAGCAGGGGGTGGGCTACACTACTTTCTAACTTTCTTCTCTCCCCATGCTGCAGGATATGGGCACAGCCCACTCTGCTCACAGATGGGGAGCTAAGCTGGAATGAACCATTCCAGCTTAGATGTACTAAACGGAAACTAACTCCTTACCAACGCATTACTGCTACCTGCTGGTGAACATGGAAATTGCAACAATAAACATTTAACACGGTTTATAATGCACAGTTGTGAAGACATAATGTAAAATCACATCAGATGACAAGGTTAAGGCTCCTAACAGATTGTATCTGGGTAAAAGAGTTTCGTAACACAACTCTGGGGTGTTACATATGCAGCCAGGAAATAGCTGTTTTTCAATGCGCTTCGTCACAAATAAATTTGGATCGAATCACATTTTTTGGGGAGATTCAACGAAGCGCGCAAATCAAATTTTTAAAACCTTTGCTCATCTCTATTAACAACCACTTATTAGAAAAGAAAGTCTTTGAGATGTGTAAGGAAAAATTGCTGAAACCTTTGAAGAAAATCTAAGCAAATGATTTTTGAATCCAGAGGGAAAACAAACCAGGCTGGTGTAGTGAGCTGCATTTATATTTATATAAGGAGATATATAACGTGAGTTTGACCGCGACGCGTGGTTGATTAAGGCCTCTTTCACACTTGCGTTGTCCGGATCCGGCGTGTACTCCACTTGCCGGAATTACACGCCGGATCCGGAAAAACGCAAGTGAACTGAAAGCATTTGAAGACGGATCCGTCTTCAAAATGCGTTCAGTGTTACTATGGCAGCCAGGACGCTATTAAAGTCCTGGTTGCCATAGTAGTAGTGGGGAGCGGGGGAGCAGTATACTTACAGTCCGTGCGGCTCCCGGGGCGCTCCAGAGTGACGTCAGAGAGCTCCATGCGCATGGATGACGTGATCCATGTGATCACGTGATCCATGCGCTTGGGGCGCCCTGACGTCACTCTGGAGCGCCCGGGGAGCCGCACGGACGGTAAGTATACTGCTCCCCCGCTCCCCACTACACTTTACCATGGCAAACAGGACTTTAGCGTCCCGGCAGCCATGGTAACCATTCAGAAAAAGCTAAACGTCGGATCCGGCAATGCGCCGAAACAACGTTTAGCTTAAGGCCGGATCCGGATCAATGCCTTTCAATGGGCATTAATTCCGGATCCGGCCTGCGGCAAGTGTTCAGGATTTTTGGCCGGAGCAAAAAGCGCAGCATGCTGCGGTATTTTCTCCAGCCAAAAAACGTTCCGGTCCGGAACTGAAGACATCCTGATGCATCCTGAACGGATTTCTCTCCATTCAGAATGCATTAGGATAAAACTGATCAGGATTCTTCCGGCATAGAGCCCCGACGACGGAACTCTATGCCGGAAGACAAGAACGCAGGTGTGAAAGAGCCCTAAGTGAGGTTGCGTAAGTGTGTGGCTTAAGATTAAGTGACTTTAGATTCAGGGACTTCAGTGGGGGACTGCAATTAACCTGTTTCTTAATACCACATTATATCGTATTTTTCGCTTTTGTGGTGTAATCCCCATTAGTATGTGTTGCACAATTGACAGCGCAGTCCAGTGCACATCTTGCATGATGTTTGCAGTCCTGGAACAGCCGTTCAAGGGTGTATTTCTTTGTTCAAGATGTGAGCAAATTACCCGTTTGGAATCGCAAATTGAGTCTCTAAATGGGCAAGTTGCAACACTGAGAGGCATTGACAATTTGCAAAAGAGTTTGCTTCTCACCGAGCAAGCGCTCTATGGGGTAGATGAGGGGGAGGGTGACAGAGGAGGCTGAGGAAAGTGAGGTAGCTAGCTGGGTAACAGTTAGAAAGCGGGGTAGAGGGAAGAGTGCAGGGAGGCTAGCCCTGATCTGACACACCCCAACAAGTTTGCACGTTTGGCAGATGAGGGGGATGTCAGTCCAGGGACGGCACTGCTGCAGCCGGACACTTCCTCTGCCAGTCAGGGGGATGTCAGCTCCGGTAAGCAGGGGACCAGGAGAGCAGGGCAGACGGGTGCTGGTAGTGGGAGACTCCATTATTAGGGGAACAGATAGGGAAATCTGTCACAAAGACCGTGATCGCCGAACAGTGTGCTGTCTTCCTGGCGCTAGAGTTCGACACATTGCGGATCGGGCTGACAGATTACTGGGAGGGGCTGGAGACGATCCAGCGGTCATGGTCCATATCGGAACCAATGACAAAGTTAGGGGTAGGTGGAGAGTCCTTAAAAATGATTTCAGGGATTTAGGTCAAAAGCTTAGGGCAAGGACCTCAAAGGTAGTATTTTCCGAAATACTACCGGTACCACGGGCCACACAAGAAAGACAGCGGGAGATTAGGGAAATTAACAAGTGGCTCAAGAACTGGTGTAGGAAGGAGGGGTTTGGGTTCCTGGAGAACTGGGCCGACTTCTCTATCGGCTACAGCCTCTATCGTAGGGACGGGCTGCACCTCAATGGGGAAGGGGCAGCTGTGTTGGGGTGAAGATGGCTAGAAGGTTGGAGGAGGGTTTAAACTAGGGACTGGGGGGTAATTACATTATAGGAGGGGAAGATAGGGCAGATGGAGACCGGGGGCAGGTAGTGGGACTGGGGGGGTAATTACATTATAGGAGGGGAAGATAGTGCAGATAGAGACCGGGGGCAGGTAATGGGACTGGGGGAGGAATGGAAGGAGGGACTAGAACAGTTCAGAAGGAAAGGTGTAGGGTAAAAAATATACATAAACCTCTCAAATGTATGTATACTAATGGCAGAAGCCTGACTAATAAACCGGGGAACTGGAATTAGTGATGTGTGAGGAGGACTATGACAGTGGGAATAACTGAGACATGGCTGGATGATAGCTATGACAGTGGGAATAACTGAGACACGGCTGGATGATAGCTATGACAGTGGGAATAACTGAGACATGGCTGGATGATAGCTATGACAGTGGGAATAACTGAGACATGGCTGGATGATAGCTATGACAGTGGGAATAACTGAGACATGGCTGGATGATAGCTATGACAGTGGGAATAACTGAGACATGGCTGGATGATAGCTATGACAGTGGGAATAACTGAGACACGGCTGGATGATAGCTATGACAGTGGGAATAACTGAGACATGGCTGGATGATAGCTATGACAGTGGGAATAACTGAGACACGGCTGGATGATAGCTATGACAGTGGGAATAACTGAGACACGGCTGGAGGATAGCTATGACAGTGGGAATAACTGAGACACGGCTGGATGATAGCTATGACAGTGGGAATAACTGAGACATGGCTGGATGATAGCTATGACAGTGGGAATAACTGAGACATGGCTGGATGATAGCTATGACAGTGGGAATAACTGAGACACGGCTGGATGATAGCTATGACAGTGGGAATAACTGAGACACGGCTGGAGGATAGCTATGACAGTGGGAATAACTGAGACACGGCTGGATGGTAGCTATGACAGTGGGAATAACTGAGACACGGCTGGATGATAGCTATGACAGTGGGAATAACTGAGACATGGCTGGATGATAGCTATGACAGTGGGAATAACTGAGACACGGCTGGATGATAGCTATAACAGTGGGAATAACTGAGACATGGCTGGAGGATAGCTATGACAGTGGGAATAACTGAGACACGGCTGGATGATAGCTATGACAGGGGGAATAACTGAGACACGGCTGGATGATAGCTATGACAGTGGGAATAACTGAGACATGGCTAGATGATAGCTATGACAGGGGGAATAACTGAGACACGGCTGGATGATAGCTATGACAGTGGGAATAACTGAGACATGGCTGGATGATAGCTATGACAGTGGGAATAACTGAGACACGGCTGGATGATAGCTATGACAGTGGGAATAACTGAGACACGGCTGGATGATAGCTATGACAGTGGGAATAACTGAGACACGGCTGGATGATAGCTATGACAGTGGGAATAACTGAGACACGGCTGGAGGATAGCTATGACAGTGGGAATATCTGAGACACGGCTGGATGATAGCTATGACTGGGCGGTTAATGTACAGGGTTACAGTCTGTTTAGAAAGGATCGTCAAAACCGGAGAGGGGGAGGGGTCTGCCTTTATGTAAAGTCCTGTCTAAAGTCCACAGTCCGTGAAGATATAAGTGAGGGCCATGAACATGTGGAGTCTCTGTGGGGAGAGATACATGGAGCTAAAAACAACAATAAATTACTAATAGGAGTTTACTATAAACCACCTAATATACCAGAGTCCACAGAAAATCTACTACTAAACAAGACAGACGAGGCGGCAAATCATAATGAGGAGGTTATTATGGGGGAACTCTGCAGATATAGACTGGGAAACTGAGACCTGTACATCTCATAGAGGAAACAGGTTCTTGGCAATAACCAAAGACAATTACCTCTCCCAACTGGTCCAGGACCGACTAAAGGGACGGCCATACTGGACTTAGTATTAACCAATAGACCTGACAGAACAACAGATGTGCAGGTCGGGGGACACCTGGGAAATAGTGACCATAAAGTAATAACCTTCCAATTATCATTCAAAAGAGCGTTTCTACAGGGAGGAACAAAAATACCAAACTTCAAAAAAGCTAAATTTAGCCAACTAAGAGAGGCCATCGGCCTAACTAACTGGGACAAAGTCCTCACAAATAAAAATACAGCCACAAAATGGGATATCTTTAGAAACATCCTAAAAGCTCATTGTGAGAGGTACATACTATATGGGAATAAAGGGTTAAGGAACAAGAAGGAACCAAGGAGGGTAGCACGGAAGCACTGAAAAACTATAAGGAAAAAAACAGAACATGTAAAAAACAAATAAAAGCGGCCAAACTAGAGACCGAGAGATTAATTGCTAAAGAGAGTAAAACTAACCCTAAAATGTTCTTCAATTATATAAATGGTAAAAAGTATAAATCTGAAGGTGTTGGCCCTCTACAGAGTAATGAGGGGGGAGTCGCAGAGAGCGACGAGGAGAAAGCAAAGCTGTTCAATATTTTTTTCTCCAATGTATTCACTGAGGAAAATAAACTGTCAGATGAAATGCAGAATGTTGAAATAAATTCTCTATTAAAAGTGTCCTGTCTGACCCAGGAAGAAGTACATCAGCGACTTAAAAAGATCAAAATAGACAAATCGCCAGGACCGGATGGTATACACCCCCGTATCCTAAGGGAATTAAGTAATGTCAAAGCCAGACCCTTATTTCTGATATTTGCAGACTCTATACTGACAGGGAATGTCCCACAGGATTGGCGCATGGCAAATGTGGTGCCAATATTTAAAAAGGGTCCAAAAACAGAGTGTCACAAGGGTGTCAAGAGCCACGTCTGACTCCGTTATACCCGGGGTCAGGAAGTCGCAGCGGGTGGCTGCGCGTTCGTTGTACAAAGACAGTGCTGTTTCGTAATGGTAGCTTTCTGGGTTTGCCTTGCAATCCTTTTTGGCTCACTCAGGGATCCGTAGCTCCTTCTCCTCAGCTGTTCCTTGTCCAGCACTCCCAACCTCCTTATATTCCCATCTCCCACTTCTCTGGTTGCCAGATATAGAGCTTCCTGCCTGGACTTCTATACTGACCCACTGGAGCTGAGTAGCTGAGATCCCTGGTTGTTGTTCCAGAGTGTTACCCTCCGGATCCCTGTTGGACCTTGGTGGTTTGCGGTTGTCGCCCACCTGGGATTATATGTTTGTCTGTATTGTCTGTCCTCTCCTTGGTGTTTTCCTCTTAGTGTCAGTGGTGCGGACTAGTGATCCCACCGTCCTGTTCACTACACAGGGCTCATCTTAGGGAAAGCCAGGGTTTAGGCACGTGATCGGCGTAACGGGTGAGGAACCCGTCTAGGGACGTCAGGGCAGTCAGGTGCCAGCCGCAAGGTGAGTCAGGGGTCACCACCTTTCCCTCTCCCTTGGACAGGGCCTTCCCATTTTCCTCCCTGTGCGTGACGCCGGTCATTACATTATATCTGGCCCTTATTTTGTGTAGGTAAAAAAAAATAATAATAATTTTCTTTCTACCTACTTAGAATCCAGTATGGATCCAATTGCTGCTTTGTCAAAGCAACTTCAAGGCCTGTCTTTGGAGGTGGCAGGATTGAAGGCGTCTGTCCTACAGCAACATCAGCAATTGCAACAGACCGCAAGCCCAGCGGTTGCTACTGGTAACCAGGTTGTTGCGTAACCCAAGGTTGTTCTTCCTGACAGATTTTCTGGGGGAAGGGACAAGTTTGTGACGTTCCGTGAGGCCTGTAAATTATATTTTAAACTGCGCCCTTACTCCTCTGGTAATGAAGAACAGCGGGTGAGGGTTGTTATTTCCCTGCTGCAGGGGGACCCGCAATCCTGGGCGTTCTCTTTACCCACTGATTCCCAGGCTCTCCGGTCAGTGGATGAATTTTTTGGGGCCTTGGGTCTTATATATGACGACCCTGACCGAGTCGCACTGGCTGAATCAAAATTACGGAGACTCCTAAAGGGAGAGCGGCCAGTAGAGGAGTATTGCGCAGAGTTCCGTAGGTGGGCTACGGATACCCAGTGGAACGACCCGGCTCTCAGGAGTCAGTTCTGCTCCGGGTTATCCGAAAGGATTAAGGATGCGCTTGCGCTGTATGAGACTCCCTTTTCCCTTGATGCAGTGATGTCCCTTTCTATCAGAATAGATAGACGCCTTAGGGACAGATTGAAAAATCCAGAGCAATTGGTAACCCCTCTCAAGCAGCAGTTAGTCTGTACGGACTTAGACGAGCCTATGCAGCTAGGAGGAACTACTCGTCAGGTCCATCCTCCTGAGGCTCGCCGTAGGCGTGGGGTTTGTTTTTTCTGTGGGGAGAGGGGTCATTTTATTAATGTCTGTCCTTCCTTCCTCAAAAACAAAAGACCGTCGGAAAACTACTAACCCCAGGCTGTGTGGAGGATGTCAGCCGGGGGGTATACGTTTCCTCCATACGAACATCGCAATTTATGTTGCCAGCGGTTGTTGTTTTTGGCGTTAAGACGGAGACTATTTCTTTTTTTCTAGACAGTGGAGCAGGAGTAAATTTGATAGATGCCCATTTTGCCCACACTATGGGTTTGTCTCTCTGTACGCTACAGAGACCTATTCCCATATTTGCTATTGATTCTGCTCCTCTGTCTCAGAGAAACCTCACTCACATTGTCCATAACTTACACCTTCGGGTAGGGGACCACCATAACGAGTTGCTTTCATGTTATGTTCTGGAGGGGCTTCCCACTCCGGTGGTGTTGGGTCTTCCCTGGTTGGTAGCGCACAATCCAGTGGTGGATTGGCAGGCCAGGGAGATATTGGAGTGGAGTGAGCAGTGCAGAGAAAATTGCTTAAATAGCAATTGCTTAGTCGTCTCCATAGCTTCCCTACCCACATTTGTTTCGGACTTTGAGGACGTTTTTTCTGAAAAGGGTTGTCAGAAGTTACCACCTCACCGCCCTTATGATTGCCCGGTTAACCTGATTCCCGGTGCAAAATTACCCAAGACCAGGTTATATAATCTTTCAGGTCCAGAGAGACAAGCCATGAAAGATTATATCTCTGAGAGCTTGGCTAAGGGACACATCAGACCCTCTTCTTCACCCGTGGCTGCAGGGTTTTTCTTCGTTAAAAAGAAAGATGGGGGCCTGCGTCCTTGACTAGATTTTCGCGAATTAAACCAGATAACCATCCGAGACCCATACCCTCTTCCTCCAAACTTGATCTTAGGGGGGCCTACAATCTGATTCGTATTAAGGAGGGGGATGAGTGGAAGACAGCCTTTAACACCCCTGTGGGGCATTATGAAAATCTAGTTATGCCTTTCGGTCTGACCAATGCTCCTGCTGTCTTCCAACATTTCGTTAATGACATTTTTAGTCATCTTATCGGCAGGTTTGTGGTAATATACCTAGATGATATTTTAATTTATTCGTCTGATCTGAGAACACATGAGGTGCATGTCAGACAGGTACTGCAGGTCCTATGGACGAATAAATTATATGCGAAAATTGAAAATTGTGTTTTCCCCGTTCAGGAGATACAGTTCCTAGGGTATTTATTATCTGCTTCAGATTTCCGTATGGATCCTAGGAAGGTCCAGGCAATTTTAGATTGGGATCTTCCTGAGAACCTCAAAGCACTGCAACGGTTCTTGGGCTTCGCAAATTTCTATAGAAAATTCATTAAAAATTATTCGGTGATTGTAAAACCCCTTACTGACATGACTAGGAAGGGGACTGACTTTTCTAAATGGTCTGACGCCGCTAAAATTGCTTTTTCCTCTCTAAAAGAGAGGTTTACCTCAGCACCTGTACTAATCCAACCTGATGTCTCCCAGCCTTTTATTGTTGAAGTAGATGCGTCAGAGGTGGGAGTGGGGGCTGTGCTGTCTCAGGGTCCGTCTCCTGGCAAATGGCGTCCTTGTGCTTTCTTTTCTAAAAAACTATCTGCAGCAGAGAAGAACTATGATATTGGCAATAGGGAACTATTAGCTATTAAACTAGCGTTTAAAGAATGGCGTCACTTTTTAGAGGGGGCAATCCACCCCGTCACTGTGATTACCGGACCACAAAAACCTTCTGTACCTCGAATCAGCTAAGCGTCTCACCCCTAGACAAGCTAGGTGGTCGCTATTTTTTACCAGGTTTAACTTTGTTATTACCTATCGTCCTGGGGCAAAGAATACCAAGGCTGATGCACTATCTCGTTGTTTCCCTGGAGGGGGTAATGTGAGTGATCCGGTACCCATTCTACAAAGAGTAGTGGTTGTTTCTGCGGTACACTCTGTTCTGGAGGGGAAGGTGTTAGAGGCCCAGGGGGACGCCCCGGTCTCTTGCCCCTCAGAGAAATTGTTTGTACCGTTGAACCTGCGTCTCGAATTATTAAAGGAACATCATAATTCGGCACTTGCTGGGCACCCGGGTAGTAAAGCAACCTTGGAGCTATTGTCTCGTCGTTTTTGGTGGCCAAGGTTGCGTCAGGATGTAATGGATTTTGTGTCTTCTTGTTCTACTTGTGCGCGTGCGAAAGTCTCTCACTGACTTACCTTTGTCTGCGGGTAAAACAGTTATCTTGGTAGTAGTGGACAGGTTTAGCAAAATGGTACACTTCATTGCGTTACCTGCACTACCTAATGCTAAGACTCTTGCTCAGGTATTCATCAGTGAAATCGTGAAGCTTCACGGGGTCTCTTCCGATGTTGTTTCGGATCGGGGAACCCAGTTTATTTCTAAATTTTGGAAAGCTTTTTGTTCCCGTTTGGGAGTACACTTGTCCTTTTCCTCAGCTTTCCATCCTCAGTCGAATGGACAGACTGAGCGTACCAACCAAAACCTTGAGACATATCTAAGATGTTTTGTGTCTGAAAACCAAGAGTTGTGGTCATCATGTTTACCGTTAGCCGAGTTTGCCATAAATAATCGCCGTCAGGAATCTACTGGCAAGTCACCATTTCTTGGTGCATATGGTTTTCATCCCCAATTCTGTACTTTCAAAGAGGGGGGGTCTTCTGGGGTTCCCGAAGAGGAACGGTTTTCGTCGTCTCTTTCATCTGTATGGCAGAAAGTGCAAGCTACTTTGAAAAATATGGGAGGTAAATATAAATGCATGGCTGATAAGAGACGGTCGCCAGGTCCGGACCTAGGAGTGAATGACTATGTGTGGTTATCTACTAGGAATATTAAATTAAAGGTTCCCTCTTGGAAACTGGGTCCTAGGTTTATTGGTCCTTACAAAATAGTAGCCATCATTAACCCCGTGGCTTTTCGCCTGGAGCTACCTCAGACTTTTAAAATTCATAACGTCTTCCATAAATCGTTACTCAAAAAGTATGTTCCACCTCTAGAACCATCACCGCTGCCACCCCCTCCTGTTATTGTGGATGGTAATCTAGAGTTTCAAATATCCAAAATTGTTGATTCTCGTTGATTGGAGGGGTTACGGTCCCGAGGAAAGAATGTGGGTTCCAGCGTCTGAGGTAAACGCCGACAGGTTAGTTCGGGTTTTTCATGCCTCTCATCCTGAGAGACCTAGTCCTGAGTGTCCGGAGGCCCCTAGTAGAGAGGGGGGTACTGTCACGAGGGTGTCAAGAGCCACGTCTGACTCCGTTATACCCGGGGTCAGGAAGTCGCAGCGGGTGGCTGCGCGTTCGTTGTACAAAGACAGTGCTGTTTCGTAATGGTAGCTTTCTGGGTTTGCCTTGCAATCATTTTTGGCTCACTCAGGGATCCGTAGCTTCTCCTCCTCAGCTGTTTCTTGTCCAGCAATCCCAACCTCCTTATATTCCCATCTCCCACTTCTCTGGTTGCCAGATATAGAGCTTCCTGCCTGGACTTCTATACTGACCCACTGGAGCTGAGTAGCTGAGATCCCTGGTTGTTGTTCCAGAGTGTTACCCTCCGGATCCCTGTTGGACCTTGGTGGTTTGCGGTTGTCGCCCACCTGGGATTATATGTTTGTCTGTATTGTCTGTCCTCTCCTTGGTGTTTTCCTCTTAGTGTCAGTGGTGCGGACTAGTGATCCCACCGTCCTGTTCACTACATAGGGCTCATCTTAGGGAAAGCCAGGGTTTAGGCACGTGATCGGCGTACGGTGAGGAACCCGTCTAGGGACGTCAGGGCAGTCAGGTGCCAGCCGCAAGGTGAGTCAGGGGTCACCACCTTTCCCTCTCCCTTGGACAGGGCCTTCCCATTTCCCTCCCTTTGTGTGACGCCGATCATTACAAAGAGCCTGGAAACTATAGGCCGGTAAGTTTAACATCTGTTGTGGGTGAACTGTTTGAAGGTTTTCTGAGAGATGCTATCTTAGAGCATCTCAACCGAAATAAGCAAATACCGCCATATCAGCATGGCTTCGTGAGGGATCGGTCATGTCAAACTAATTTAATCAGTTTCTATGAGGAGGTAAGTTCTAGACTTGACAGCGGCGAATCAATGGATGTCGTGTATCTGGACTTCTCCAAAGCATTTGACACTGTACCACATAAAAGGTTAGTATATAAAATTAGAATGCTCGGACTGGGAGAAAACGTCTGTAAGTGGGTAAGTAACTGGCTGAGGGATAGAAAACAGAGGGTGGGTATTAACGGTACACACTCAGATTGGGTCGCTGTCACTAGTGGAGTACCACAGGGGTCAGTACTGGAGGGGTCACTGTCACTAGTGGGGTACCTCCGGGGTCAGTATTGGGCCCTATTCTCTGATGATCTTGTAGAAGGCTTGCATAGTAAAGTATCAATTTTCGCAGATGACACTAAACTGTGTAAAGTAATTAACACTGAAGAGGACAGTGTACTGTATATATACTACAGAGGACAGTATACTGTATATATACTACAGAGGACAGTATACTGTATATATACTACAGAGGACAGTATATATATACTACAGAGGACAGTATACTTTATATATACTACAGAGGACAGTATACTGTATATATACTACAGAGGACAGTATACTGTATATATACTACAGAGGACAGTATACTGTATATATACTACAGAGGACAGTATACTGTATATATATACTACATAGGACAGTCTACTGTATATACACTACAGAGGACAGTGTACTGTATATATACTACAGAGGACAGTATACTGTATATATACTACAGAGGACAGTATATATATACTACAGAGGACAGTATACTTTATATATACTACAGAGGACAGTATACTGTATATATACTACAGAGGACAGTATACTGTATATATACTACAGAGGACAGTATACTGTATATATACTACAGAGGACAGTATACTGTATATATATACTACATAGGACAGTCTACTGTATATATATACTACAGAGGACAGTATACTACTACAGAGGGATCTGGATAGATTACAGGCTTGGGCAGATAAGTGGCAGATGAGGTTTAACACTGACAAATGTAAGGTTATGCAAATGGGAAGGAATAATGCAAGTCACCCGTACATACTAAATGGTAAAACACTCGGTAACACTGACATGGAAAAGGATCTAGGAACTTTAATAAACAGCAAACTAAGCTGCAAAAAACAGTGTCAGGCAGCTGCTGCCAAGGCCAATAAGATAATGGGTTGCATCAGAAGGGGCATAGATGCCGGTGATGAGAACATAGTCCTACCAGTTTACAAATCACTAGTCAGACCACACATGGAGGACTGTGTACAGTTCTGGGCTCCAGTGAACAAGGCAGACATAGCAGAGCTGGAGAGGGTCCAGAGGAGGCAACTAAAGTAATAACTGGAATGGGGCAACTACAGTACCCTGAAAGATTATCAAAATTAGGGTTATTCACGTTAGAAAAAAGACGACTGAGGGGAGATCTAATTACTATGTATAAATATATCAGGGGTCAGTACAGAGATCACTCCCATCATCTATTTATCCCCAGGACTGTGACTGTGACGAGGGGACATCCTCTGCGTCTGGAGGAAAGAAGGTTTGTACACAAACATAGAAAAGGATTCTTTACGGTAAGAGCAGTGAGACTATGGACTCTTTACTGTAAGAGCAGTGAGACTATGGACTCTTTACTGTAAGAGCAGTGAGACTATGGACTCTTTACTGTAAGAGCGGTGAGACTATGGACACTTTACGGTAAGAGCAGTGAGACTATGGACTCTTTACTGTAAGAGCAGTGAGACTATGGACACTTTACGGTAAGAGCAGTGAGACTATGGACTCTTTACTGTAAGAGCAGTGAGACTATGGACTCTTTACTGTAAGAGCAGTGAGACTATGGACTCTTTACTGTAAGAGCGGTGAGACTATGGACTCTTTACTGTAAGAGCAGTGAGACTATGGACTCTTTACGGTAAGAGCAGTGAGACTATGGACTCTATACTGTAAGAGCAGTGAGACTATGGACTCTATACTGTAAGAGCAGTGAGACTATGGACACTTTACGGTAAGAGCAGTGAGACTATGGACTCTTTACTGTAAGAGCAGTGAGACTATGGACTCTTTACTGTAAGAGCAGTGAGACTATGGACTCTTTACTGTAAGAGCGGTGAGACTATGAACTCTATACTGTAAGAGCAGTGAGACTATGGACTCTTTACTGTAAGAGCGGTGAGACTATGGACACTTTACGGTAAGAGCAGTGAGACTATGGACTCTATACTGTAAGAGCAGTGAGACTATGGACACTTTACGGTAAGAGCAGTGAGACTATGGACTCTTTACTGTAAGAGCAGTGAGACTATGGACTCTTTACTGTAAGAGCAGTGAGACTATGGACTCTTTACTGTAAGAGCGGTGAGACTATGGACTCTTTACTGTAAGAGCAGTGAGACTATGGACTCTTTACGGTAAGAGCAGTGAGACTATGGACTCTATACTGTAAGAGCAGTGAGACTATGGACACTTTACGGTAAGAGCAGTGAGACTATGGACTCTTTACTGTAAGAGCAGTGAGACTATGGACTCTTTACTGTAAGAGCAGTGAGACTGTGGACTCTTTACTGTAAGAGCAGTGAGACTATGGACTATATACTGTAAGAGCAGTGAGACTATGGACTCTTTACTGTAAGAGCGGTGAGACTATGGACTCTATACTGTAAGAGCAGTGAGACTATGGACTCTTTACGGTAAGAGCAGTGAGACTATGGACTATATACTGTAAGAGCAGTGAGACTATGGACTCTTTACTGTAAGAGCAGTGAGACTATGGACTCTATACTGTAAGAGCAGTGAGACTATGGACTCTTTACTGTAAGAGCGGTGAGACTATGAACTCTATACTGTAAGAGCAGTGAGACTATGGACTCTTTACTGTAAGAGCAGTGAGACTATGGACTCTTTACGGTAAGAGCAGTGAGACTATGGAAGTCTCTGCCTGAGGAGGTGGTGATGGTGAGTACAATAAAGGAATTCAGGAGGGGCCTGGATGTATTTCTGGAGTGTAATAATATTACAGGCTATAGCTACTAGAGAGGGGTCGTTGATCCAGGGAGATATTCTGATTGCCTGATTGGAGTCGGGAAGGAATTTTTTATTCCCCTAAAGTGGGGAAAATTGGCTTCTACCTCGCAGGTTTTTTTTGCCTTCCTCTGGATCAACTTGCAGGATAACAGGCCGAACTGGATGGACAAATGTCTTTTTTCGGCCTTATGTACTATGTTACTATGTTGTGGAACAGGAGAACAGGGAACACAACCAGTAAATGCTTCTGCGACATGAACGAGAACTCAACATTCAGGAGTTTCTACATTTTCTAGTTGGGATATAACCAATGGGGGCAGCCGGGCTCTGTCACCTTTTCTTCATAAATTGCTGTCTGAACTTTCCTTTTGAAGAAGTTAAGAAGCATTGTATGAATCGCATGAGCCAATTCTCAAGCATCAAGAATGGAGCTTTTTAAAGAACTAATTCTGCTGATTCTAGGTAGGTCACAAACAAAACAAAAATGTCTTTTTTTTTTATAACTTTGGTTGTAAAAGTTGCATCAATGATTTGATTCTTTATCATTTACAAACTGCAATTCTCTAACAAACTTCTCCAGGGGAAGACTGTACAGCAGCTTTCCATGTCAGATCTCCAGTGATTATAAATGGTCATCAGAACTTGTTATCAGTTGTATTCTCCCATTGCATTTCAATCTTTGTCTAAAAAAAATTCAATCGTCAGAAATTACAAAAGGTTTAAGGATTTAAATATTAGTGGAAACATCCAAAAAGCAGCATCATCTTGCCAGGTGTCTTCATGAAATGCCCCCTATATACTGTATGTTGCACAGGATCTAGAAGCTCCAGAATGGGAGATGTAGAATTCTGAATCCTCATATCTTTACAATTTACAAAATTCTGAAAACTTTAGGATAATTGGATTTAGAGAAATATTTACATTAAATTTTTTCCTGATTCATTATAAATGACCCTGATCATTTGCCATCAAAGACTCAACATTAGATAAATGATAGATACGAATTAGATACAAAAATAAGTGAGTTAAATAAATAACTATTATGTTTTATATGAGAGGTAACTCAACTGCAGCAAACATTGCTGTTGCTTAATGCAGAATTGGACCAGGGCATGGTGAGGACAGGTTGTAGCTGGGCTACCCTTTACTTAGGACAAAGAGTCAGAGAACTGACCAAACCCTATATCTAAATATTCAGGTCAAGCTGAAGGGGCATGTTGGCGCCTCCTCGGTCCTCTGCTGTTATTATTACAATGATAGATTGATGGTAAAGTTTTAAGTCATGGCTACCTAAGGTGTGTCACACTGGCCAAACCCACCCTGGCCAATCTGACCAGTGTCACTTTAAGTGGTGATAACTTTAAAATGCTTTGACTTATCTGCCATTAGCCATTCTGAGATTGTTTTTTCGTCACATATTATACTTCATGACACTGGTAAAATGAAGTAAAAAAAATATTTTTTTTGCACAAAAAAATACCAAATTTAACTTCTGTAATACATAGTAATACCCCCAAAAATTGTGATGACTTTACATTCCCCATATGTCTACTTCATGTTTGAATTATTTTGGGAATGATATTTTATTTTTTGGGGACGTTACAATGCTTAGAAGTTTAGAAGCAAATCTTGAAATTTTTCAGAAATTTACAAAAACTCAATTTTTAGGGACCAGTTCAGGTCTGAAGTCACTTTGCGAGGCTTACATAATAGAAACCACCCAAAAATGACCCCATCTAAGAAACTACACCCCTCAAGGTATTCAAAACTGATTTTACATACGTTGTTAACCCTTTAGGTGTTGCACAAGAGTTATTGGCACATGGGGATGAAATTTGAGAATTTAATTTTTTTGTAAAATTTTTCATTTTAACCCATTTTTTCCACTAACAAAGCAAGGGTTAACAGCCAATCAAGACTGTATCTTTATTGCCCTGACTCTGCCGTTTACAGAAACACCCAATATGTGGCTGTAAACTACTGTACGGCCACACAGCGGGGCGTAGAGTGAAAGGTGCGCCGTTTGGTTTTTGGAAGGCAGATTTTTATGGACTGGTTTATTTACACCATGTCCCATTTGAAGCCCCCTGATGCACCCCTAGAGTAGAAACTCCCTAAAAGTGACCCCATCTAAGAAACTACACCCCTCAAGGTATTCAAAACTGATTTTACAATCGTCGTTAACCCTTTAGGTGTTGCACAAGAGTTATTGGCAAATGGGGATGAAATTAAAAAATTTCATTTTTTTGCCTTATTTTCCATTTTAACCCATTTTTTCCACTAACAAAGCAAGGGTTAACAGCCAAACAAGACTGTATCTTTATTACCCTGACTCTGCCATTTACAGAAACACCCAATATGTGGTTGTACACTACTGTACGGCCACACAGCAGGGCGTAGAGTGAAAGATGCGCCGTTTGGTTTTTGGAGGGCTGATTTTTATGGACCGGTTTATTTACACTGTGTCCTGTTTCAACCCCCCTGATGCACCCCTGGAGTAGAAACTCCCTAAAAGTGACCCCATTTTTGAAACTACGGGATAAGTTGGCATTTTTTTGGGGACTATTTTTAGGGTAAATATGATTTTTGGTTGCTCTATATTACATTTTTGTGAGGCAAGGTTACCAAAAATTGAAATTCTGAAATTTCATCTCCATTTGCCATTAACTGTTGAGGAACACCTAAAGGGTTAATAAAGTTTGTATAATCAGTTTTGAATACCTTGAGGGGTGTAGTTTCTTAGATGGGGTCACTTTTAGGGAGTTTTTACTCTAGGGGGGCATCAGGGGGGCTTCAAAAGGGACATGGTGTCAATAAAAAAGGCCATCAAAATCGGCCTTCCAGAAACCATGTTGGTCCTTTCCTTTTGCGGCCTCCCTTTTACTGATACAGCAGTTTACGACAACAAATGTGGCGTTTCTGTAAACTGCAGTATCAGGGTAATAAATATTAACTTTTGTTTGGTTGTTAACCCTTGTTTTGTTACCGGAAAAAACGGATTTAAATGGAAAAGTGCCAAAAATAGCGGTTTTGGCACCGTTTTTTTTTTTAACCGTGTTAATCTGGGGGGTTAGGTCATGGGATATTTTTATAGAGGAGATTCTTACGGACGCGGCAATACCTAATAATTTTTTTTTTGGGTATCTCTAAAGTCTAAGTCTTTTTTTTTTTTAATCCAATTATCTTATGTGGGGGCTCATTTTTTGCGGGATGAGCAGACGGTTTTATTGGCACTATTTTGGGGGCTATATGACTTTTTTATCGCTTGCTATTAAACTTTTTGTTATGTAAGGTGACAAAAAAAATCATTTTTTGCACCTATTTTATTTTATTTTTTTGACCGTGTTAATCTGGGGGGTTGGGTCATGGGGTATTTTTATAGAGGAGATTATTACCGATGCAGCGATACCTAATATGTCTACTTTTAATAAATTATTTTTGTTTTTTTGGTGTCTCAAGTCTGAGAACCAGTTTTTTTTATTCGATGTCAGTGCTAAATTGGGATATAAATGTAGTACTCCATGGAAGTGTGATACTCCCTGAAGCAACGGTCAACGCAGAGGCCCGGATGATCGGTGTCTAGGGATGAGCGAACCCGAACTGTATAGTTCGGGTTCGTACCGAATTTTGGGGTGTCCGTGACACGGACCCGAACATTTTCGTAAAAGTCCGTGTTCGGGTTCGGTGTTCGGCGCTTTCTTGGCGCTTTTTGAAAGGCTGCAAAGCAGCCAATCAACAAGCGTCATACTACTTGCCCCAAGAGGCCATCACAGCCTTGCCTACTATTGGCATGGCTGTGATTGGCCAGTGCAGCATGTGACCCAGCCTCTATATAAGCTTGGGTCACGTAGCGCCGCACGTCACTCTGCTATGATCAGTGTAGGGAGAGGTTGCAGCTGCGACGTTAGGGCGAGATTAGGCAGATTAACTCCTCCAAAAGACTTCATTCAGTGATCGATCTCCAGCTGTGGATCATTGAAGTGCTAATATTGAATTGCTCACTTTTTTGAGGCTGCCCAGAGCGTTTTTAGATCACTTTTTTCTGGGGTGATCGGCGGCCATTTTGTGACTTGTGGTGCGCCAGCACGAGCTATCACCAAGTGCATTTAACCATCAATAGTGTGGTTATTTTGTGCTTTATCCTACATCAGCTGCAGGCTGAGCCTGTGTCACCGAAGTGCATTTAACCATCAACAGTCTGGTTATTTTTTGGCCATATACTACATCAGGGGCAAGTTGAGCCTGTCACCCAGCGCCTAAAAAATAGGCCTGACATTTCTATTCCTCCAAATCAGTACAGTTTTAGCTGGTCAAGTTATTTGTAGTGACCGTAAAAGCACAGTTTTTGTTCTGGGTTGAAAAACAATTCCCAAATTTGCCATTCTCAAAATAACTAGTTTCTGGTATATCAGACCTACTTTAAATCTATCCCTAAAAGGGTATATTAGATTCAAGGTGCTGATAGGGTCATTCTGAAAAACTTCACACACACGCTACAGTGCAGATCCAAGTCTAATTCTGTGATTAAAGGTATATCTGTCACACAGCGCCTAAATAATAGGCCTCACATTTATATTCAACCAAATCTGTCATTACTGGTGTGCCTGTATTAGTGTAATACGGTACCTAAATAGATAGCCAGATAGTGTTAGGTGTCTGTAAAAAAAGGCCTGAATTTTAATTCAATACATTGGGCCAAATAATATTTTTCTTATTATGGTGAATGGTAACAATGAGGAAAACATCTAGTAAGGGACGCGGACGCGGACGTGGACATGGTCGTGGTGGTGTTAGTGGACCCTCTGGTGCTGGGAAAGGACGTGGCCGTTCTGCCACAGCCACACGTCCTAGTGTACCAACTACCTGACGAAGGCACGCCGAAACGCGCGTTGGGGTAGCGCCACCCTGGGTCTCGCTGCACACGGTCTTTCCAGGTAAGCTTTGGTCCTCTATTGCCCCCCGCTGGCTGTGTGGTCATTTTTTGTCCACTTGCACTTTGCTTTCTATGCAACATACTCTCACCTTTATGCGTTTGCATCTGTTGCCAGTGGGGGTGCATGAGTTGACCTTGCTTTACCTGATGTCATATGGTTTTTTCATCTATTTACCTATTTCATGGGTTGGGCACTGTACCCAATATTCTCCATTCCCATGTTATATATCACTTTATACTACATTTTTCCATCTCTATATCCGTGTGTTTTTCTTCCCAGGGTGGCGCTCTTTCTGTTCTCCGCTCTCATCACCTTGCCTCACGGCATCTTATGTACCTACCTTACTTCTCTTTTTTTTGGTAATTTTAACATGCTTTAATAAAATTTATATACTTTTGGTATCATGAGCTCCCTCTTCATTTGTTTCTGCTGTTTCACTCGGGAGCTTTTACCGAGTTATACTTTAGGTGTATCCCCTGTTGCCATTTTGGGTGGGCACTGTTTCTCACTCGCTCTGGGGATACCCTGGGTCATTTTTGTTTATCTAGTGTACCAACTACCTCAGGTCCCAGTAGCCGCCAGAATTTACAGCGATATTTGGTGGGGCCCAATGCCGTTCTAAGGATGGTAAGGCCTGAGCAGGTACAGGCATTAGTCAATTGGGTGGCCGACAGTGCATCCAGCACGTTCACATTATCTCCCACCCAGTCTTCTGCAGAAAGCGCACAGATGGCGCATGAAAACCAAGCCCATCAGTCTGTCACATCACCCCCGTGCATATCAGGGAAACTGTCTAAGCCTCAAGTTATGCAGCAGTCTCTTATGCTGTTTGAAGACTCTGCTGCCAGGGTTTCCCAAGGGCATCCACCTAGCCCTTCCCCAGGGGTGGAAGAGATAGAATGCACTAACGCACAACCACTTATGTTTCCTGATGATGAGGACATGGGAATACCACCTCAGCACGTCTCTGATGATGACGAAACACAGGTGCCAACTGATGCGTCTTTCTGCAGTGTGCAGACTGAACAGGAGGTCAGGGGTCAAGACTGGGTGGAAGACGATGCAGGGGACGATGAGGTCCTAGACCCCACATGGAATGAAGGTCGTGCCACTGACTTTCACAGTTCAGAGGAAGAGGCAGTGGTGAGACCGAGCCAACAGCGTAGCAAAAGACAAAGAGGGAGCAGTGGGCAAAAGCAGAACACCCGCCGCCAAGAGACTCCGCCTGCTACTGACCGCCGCCATCTGGGACCGAGCACCCCAAAGGCAGCTTCAAGGAGTTCCCTGGCATGGCACCTCTTCAAACAATGTGCTGACGACAAGTCCCGAGTGGTTTGCACGCTGTGCCATCAGAGCCTGAAGCGAGGCATTAACGTTCTGAACCTTAGCACAACCACAATATGTGACAGTGGCCTGTTCCAGTGGTGGGTGACGTGAAGCTTGATTCTCTGCTATGACATGAAGACTGATTCTGTGCTGACATAAGGCCAGATTCTCTGTTACGGGACCTCTCTCCTCCGCCTGGGTGCCGGGGCCTAAATGTGTGACAGTGGCCTGTTCCAGTGGTGGGTGACGTGAAGCCTGATTCTCTGCTATGACATGAAGACTGATTCTGCGCTGACATGAAGCCAGATTCTCTGTTACGGGACCTCTCTCCTCTGCCTGGGTGCCGGGGCCTAAATATGTGACAGTGGCCTGTTCCAGTGGTGGGTGACGTGAAGCCTGATTCTCTGCTATGACATGAAGACTGATTCTGTGCTGACATAAGGCCAGATTCTCTGTTACGGGACCTCTCTCCTCTGCCTGGGTGCCGGGGCCTAAATATGTGACAGTGGCCTGTTCCAGTGGTGAGTGACGTGAAGCCTGATTCTCTACTATGACATGAAGACTGATTCTGTGCTGACATGAAGCCAGATTCTCTGTTACGGGACCTCTCTCCTCTGCCTGGGTGCCGGGGCCTAAATGTGTGACAGTGGCCTGTTCCAGTGGTGGGTGACGTGAAGCCTGATTCTCTGCTATGACATGAAGAGACTGATTCTCTGCTGACGTGAAGCCAGATTCTCTGCTATGGGACCTCTGTCCAATTGATATTGGTTAATTTTTATTTTTTTTATTTTTATTTTAATTCATTTCCCTATCCACATTTGTTTGCAGGGGATTTACCTACATTTTGCTGCCTTTTGCAGCCCTCTAGCTCTTTCCTGGGCTGTTTTACAGCCTTTTTAGTGCCGAAAAGTTTGGGTCCCCATTGACTTCAATGGGGTTCGGGTTCGGGACGAAGTTCGGGTCGGGTTCGGATCCCGAACCCGAACATTTCCGGGAAGTTCGGCCGAACTTCTCGAACCTGAACATCCAGGTGTTCGCTCAACTCTAGTGGTGTCCTTCCGTATCCCCCTCCTGTGACACACTCTGCACTTTTTTTGGGTTCGTCCCTTCTTTCCAGTATGGGGGACCACACCTGGAAAGTGTTGGCCAGGGACGATCCGGGCGCCTCCAGTTCCCGAGGTACTCCGGCCTGCTCTTTCCCGGTCAGAAAAGATCAGGGCCTTGAGGACTGCCTCATAGAACTGGAGGAATGTCCCTGTGCTGCCAGCGCCTAAATCAAAGTTTACAAACTAACTTTCCCTTTTTTTTCCCTGCCTAACCCAAACTTTCCCTATGCTTTCCCTATGTACCTGATGGGGGGTGCTGGGGCACAGATCGTGTCCTGGGGGCACAGATTGGGTGCTGCTGGCAGCGATGGCGGACACACGTGCAGGCAGCTCCTCTGTCCTCCAGCTCCGGAACACAAAAGGAGGAAGAGAGGAGCGCCTGCCTCTTTTGAATCTGCTGCCGGACCGCCCACAGACCAATCAGAACCGATCCTGAGTGGTGATGTCACCATCACCACTCAGGATCGCTGGATGGTGATTGGTGGGGTGAAATCACATCACCATCACCATCCTGTTCCGGGTTATTTGGTCTTCAGAGACCCGAATAACCCGGAAACGGTCTGAATTGACCTGCAGTTTTCTGCGAATTGACCTGCGGTTTTCTGCGATCGCATACATGGGGGGGTCACAGGACCCCCCGGCGCATTTTTGCCCCAAGTGCCTGCTCAATGATTTGAGCAGGCACGGGGTCCCGATCACCGCCCGCCGCGCGGCGGTGATCGAAAATACACAGGGCGTACCTGTACGCCCTATGTCCTTAAGGGGTTAAATTACATTTATGCCGTGCACTCTGGCGATAGTGCGCTCATCAGTGATCACCTACCCACCTGTCCTGCTGCTACAGCAATCTGGCTGTGTGTGAGTCAGACTCTCAGACACAGTCAGCTCCAGTCCCTGCTGCCGCCCGCCGCCGCTGCGCCACTCGCCAGTCACCCCACCCTGGCCTGACCCCGTGCCGCTCTGCGAGTGAGGGCGGGGTCCGTACGGTGCACGCAGGATGGGGCGGGCGGCCGGCGGCTCTGCTGCGACACTCACAAGTAAGTGATTTTAAAAAATTCAATAAAAAATAAAGAAGGTTCAATTTTCCGCCCTCGCCCAGGGTGCGCCCTAAGGCAGCCGCTTAGTCTGCCTTATGGTAGCACCGGCCCTGAGTGTGGTGAAGGGCGTCACTCATCTCTAGTAAACAGTCATCATCAAGGAACAGGTGAAGGACAGGAACCCCAATCTTCTCCTAGATTCTAGTTCAATGTCCTGCTGCCTGAAGGGGGGGGGGGGCTGAATGACCGAGGGGCGTCTCATGGGGCCCATTACCTCCGATAGTCCTTCTTGTTGAATCACTTGTTATTTGAGCGCACTGGATCTAAATCTATGGATTTCTCTTCCCTTTAGTTACTTGTGTCTTGGCCAATCCTATATCAACCTCTTCCAAGAACGATTACCTAAAGAAACTCAGCAGAATTGTTGGGGGAAGTGATGCCAATGATGGGGAGTGGCCCTGGCAAGTCAGTCTGCAGTATTACGGAAGCCATATTTGTGGTGGGACGCTGATCTCCAACCAGTGGGTGATGACTGCTGCTCACTGTGTGGAATGGTAAGAACATGATGAGAGATAGATAGATAGATAGATAGATAATAGATAGATAGATAATAGATAGATAGATAGATAGATAGATAGATAGATAGATAGATAGATAGATAGATAATAGATAGATAGATAATATATAGATAGATAATAGATAGATAGATAGATAGATAGATAGATAGATAGATAGATAGATAGATAGATAGATAGATAGATAGATAGATAATATATAAATAGATAAATAGATAGATGTCACCTCGGTGATATGTACAGGACACACTGATGCAGAAGATATTATGGGCGGATTGATGACATCACCGGTAGAACGCTCTTCTCACCCTATTGTTTCTTCTGTTCAGGACAAGTGATTATTACGGCTTTTCGGTCGTCTTGGGCATGTACCAGCTGAATACTCCAAGCTTCCAGGAGATTCGACGCTACTTGGATGAGGTCATTATTCATCCTGACTATACTGGAGTCTTGACCAGAGGGGACATCGCTCTACTGAAGCTCTCCGCGCCCGTCAGCTACACCCCATACATCCAAGCCGTCCGGCTTCCAGATGAAACGTCCAACTTCCCCTGTGGCTTGGACTGCTGGACCACAGGCTGGGGGGCCACAAACAGTGGCTGTAAGTCTTACCATGACACGGGGGCTGTGGGGACATAGATTTTTTTAGGAAGTGGATAATAAATTGAATGGTGGACGTCACCATCCTCTCACCCCCATGAACACAACACACAGGAATCTGGTTTTGGGGTGGCTTCATTATATCAGAATTACCCTGAAGTTTTTCCATGAGAATTAAGTTAGATATAAACACAAAAACTCTGCCCTGGCATCTCGAGAACCGACATTCTCCTCTAGGCTGCTCTATGGAGAGAGGATATAGCTCCTCGGCACATGGAAGTCATGGAGGTCCATCACTCAGGATCCTTTATCACCCAGACAACTGCTTACTGTGGAGGACACCATGATTTATGGTTACCCAGGGAAGGTTGTCTTTCCAGCAGCTCCTTCCCAGTAACATATAGAAGAAATCCCAACACTCGCAATCTCTAATCAGTTAATCTTTTTTATAGTTCACAAGGGGAGTAACGATCGCAGTCGCAGAGGGTGCGACCGGGCCCGGCGGGGGGAGGGGGCCCGCTGCGCTCATATGTAATGCGGCATTTTCACTGTACTTAATGCCGGGCCCCGTCAGAGCGCTCCTCGCCTTCTCCAGTCTCTAGGCCTCCAGCATCAGACCCTGGCACTGCCACACTAACTAGTCACACATTAAGCAGGTGGGTGGAGCCTAACCTATGTTAGTCAGGCTCCACCCACCTGCTTAATGTGTGACTAGTTAGTGTGGCAGCGCAGAGGCCTAATGCTGGAGGCCTAGAGACTGGAGAAGGCGAGGAGCGCTCTGACGGGGCCCGGCATTAAGTACAGTGAAAATGCCGGGCCCCGTTAGATGAAGACTTTGGGCAGTCGGGGACACTACAATGGGCTGTGGGAGGCAGTACTGGGGACATTACTGGGGGCAGTGGGGGACACTACTAGGGGCTGTGGGGGCACTTCTGGGGGCTGGGGGGGGGCAATGGGGGGCACTACTGGGGCCATTACTGGGGGCAGTGGGGGACACTACTAGGGACAGTGGGGGACATTATTGGGGACATTATTGGAGGCAGTGGTGGACACTACTAGGGGCTGTGGGAGGCACTAATGGGGGCAGTGGGCGACACTACTGGGGACATTACTGGAGGCAGTGGAGGGCACTTCTGGAGGCAGTGGGCGACACTACTGGGGACATTACTGGAGGCAGTGGAGGGCACTTCTGGGGGCAGTGGGCGACACTACCGGAGCCCATTACTGGGGGCAGTGGGGTGCACTTCTGGGGGCTGTGGGGGGCACTTCTAGGAACAATGGCCATTACTGGGGGCAGTGGGGGACACTACTAGGAGATGTGGGGGGCACTACTGGGGTGCACTACTGGGGGCTGTGGGGGACACTACTGGGGACATTATTGGAGGCAGTGGTGGACACTACTAGAGGCTGTGGGGGGCATTACTGGGGGCAGTGGGGGACACTACTGGGAGGCAGTGAGAGACATTACTGGGGCATTACTGCGATCAGAGACCAGGGGTGTGACAATTGTGGACACAGAGGCATAGCGTGGTGGAGGGGCCCCAACGTGTGCCATGGGGCCCAAGGCACTCTAGTTGCGCCACTGTTCACAAGTTAGAGATGAGCGAATTTATGAAAAGTTTGATTCGGCTGATTCGCCAAATTTTACAAAAAAATTTGCTTTATGATGAATAATTTCGTCACGAAGCGCATTTTTTTGTAAGTAGTGGGTGCAATGACAGGGAGATGCGATAGCGCCACCCCCCGTCATTGTACCCCTCAGATGCTGCGCTCATACATGATTGCAGCATCTAAGTGTAAGAACAGTGTGAAATTAACATAAAAATAAAATCATGCTTACCTCCTCCACTTGCTCACGACGGGCTGGCCGCCACTATCTTGCTTGAAGATCTAGAGCGAAATCTCACGCAGGTACGTCTCCACGTACGGGATCTCGGCCGAGATCTTCAATCAAGATGGTGGCTGGTGTCCCCTCGCGAGCAAATTGAGGAGGTAAGTATGTTTTTTTTGTTATTTTTTTGCACTATTTCAGGTTAAATTGATTCGCTGACACGAAGCACGAGGAAATTCGGCTTTGTGGTGAATCGAATTTATCCTGAAATTCGGATCGAATTCCACTTTGTGAGATTCGATTCACTCATCTCTATTCACAAGTATTGTTATAACAGAGACGCATTTTGGCTCATCCTGACCCTTTATCAACCCCGTCACATGCACCACTGACTTCCGAGTATCGACCAAAACCTTCTCTTCCTGTTATAACAGCCAATGGCCAGGAGCAGTATCGGACTGAAGTTCCTTGGGCCCACAACTGGAGATGAATGTCAGGTAGGGGTGCATTGGCCATAGACCTTACAGGGAAATTTCCCGGTGGGCCAATGCCCAAGGGAGACACCTAAGCCCTCCTCGCGGCCGGCCAGTGTAAGTTTTTTGGGGCGTGTTTTTTTAGATGGACTGTGGTATTTGGCTCTGTTGGGGTGGTATAATGTACAATATGGTATTCCGGACCCTGCCTTACATCAATTTGGACCCGACTACAAAATGGGGACATTTTTAGCATTTTTTCCAGGGCCACTTTAAGTTCCCAGTCCGCCCCTAATTGTCAGGGACACCCTCTGAGTTTATAGGAACTTAAAAGCCCTGTTTTATTAGGGGTCCGTTATTTTCAGAGCTTGGGCTCATCGGAGGATCCTCTGGTACAGGGTCCAGAAGGAGATTGTCTCGCAGTACAGATCCAGAGATCTAGAGGCATCTGGATGTCTCATGATGAGAAGGCCAGAGGCATTTACAACTTTTAGGTGCGAGGTGCGGCCATTCTGTAGGTAGGTGAGGAGCGTTCATTATATAATCACTCTCCTTCAATCTGTGTCTCCTTATAGCGCAGCCTGAAAATGGGACCCTGCAGGAGGTGGAGGTCCCTCTAATAGACCATGTGACATGTGACCAGTTTTATCATGTCTGGTCCTCAGTGAATGCAAGCACCGTTATAATCCATGACTACCAGATCTGTGCTGGGTACCTAGATGGTAAGAAGGACTCTTGTCAGGTAAGTGTCAGTCGACCATGTCACCAGAAGGTGTACACCTCATATACTGCCTTGTATCATTACATTGGACCATGCTGCAGTTCGGGATTCATCTTTGAGCTCATTTGATCATTGTAAAGTGGTCTCACCATTACACGTGTCCTCTAGGAAACCAGCACAATAAGCGATTTGCAGCATTTTTCTAAAACACATGACAAGGCTGCAATGCTCCATCACACTTGGAATCATCTCAGCTTCCTGTGGGCACCACTAGAGGGCAATCTGAATGTAGCTTCAATCAACCATGTCCATCAGTCCAAAGATTGCCCCCTGCTGGTGAGCACAGGAAGCTGAGACTGAGTGTAAGGACCAGAGAAGGGTGCTCTGAAGGAATGGGGCATCTGATCATATTCTGCTGCAGATCTTTTCTTGGTAAATATTTCAGAACATTGGAGAGAGTTGTATTGTCTTCTTTTGCAGGGAGACTCTGGAGGGCCTCTGGTGTGTAAGGTGCAGGGTTCCTGGTACCAGGTCGGTATTGTCAGCTGGGGTTTAGGATGCGGTTCTCCATACCGCCCTGGAGTCTACTCTCTTGTGTCGAACTATCAGCAGTGGATCCAGCAGTATGTGCCCAATCTGAAGTTTACGAAGCTGACGAACATCCATCCAGACATGAAATGCTTGGACCTCCCTCCCGATGCAGGTAATATGGCTGCAGAGTCAAGGCTACTGCCCTCTGGTATCAGTCACATTTCACATATTGATCCAGAAGAGAGAAAAGCAAAATGTAAACTACCCAGAGACATTGTTCATGAAAGGAACACGCAGCACACAGGCCCACTGTCCCCAGAACCCAGGACATGACACTGCGGCCAATCCTTGACTAACGAGCATGTAATCTATTCACTGAATAGGAACATTCATTATATCCAGATCCTAGCACTCTGCCCTGCTCATGTGACAGATACACGGTGCATGGCTTCTTACAAGAGATGGCTCTGACAACTGTGGTTATATAAGCCTCGTAGGACAGGTTGTCAGCCCCGGAGGAAAAGCAGAGTTCTTAACCACCATAGACAATTGATTATTTGTTTTCTTTGTTTTGTATCAATATAAGGTCTATTGTGACAATGACACTTGCCTAGGACTTCCTAGACTACCACTCCCATCACTGATCCTCAGATCCGGGAGTAAATCTAACTCCTTCACTATCTGATCTGTATTCCAGCCTCTTCTCAGCTCTGGGCTGGACATGGAACCTGGCTCCTGATGGCTCTCACCGGGATGCTCTGTGCCTTGTGGTCCGGTCCATTTGCACTTTGTGAGTATCTGCTCTTGTGATCTCTTCTGTATTGCATTGTTAGGTACGCCAACATGTCGCCTGGGGTCCCTGCTTCTATACAGAACACGACCCCTCATTGTTGTCATCAATAAGATCCTATAGGTTACTCCTGAATCCTCTGATACGACAGAGACAGTGAGTGCTCAGAAGTCATCTCCAGGTGGGGTTCTCTTCTGCTGGATCTTGGGATTTTGTCAATGATTCAGAGCCTGGGCCTCCCCGAGCATCCTCTACTGCTCTGAGGGGTTCTTGGACATACTACCCCCAACGCTCCTCCTATAAGTGGTTCTTAGAACATTCCGGGGGTAATATCATTGTCATCCTTCATTTTCCCTTCATTCCTCATAGATTGTAAGCTCTGATGATCACGGCTCTATCATTTTGTGACAATCTTGCAGTTCTTTTGTGTTATTCCGTAAACTGGAAAAGTTCTGGAATGTTTTTATCCTATTTTTTCTGATTTATTTTAAGAACATAGAGTTGCACTGAAATAAAGAATTACAATCACCCCTCCTCCTTCCTCCCCTTGGTGGGTCGTACTGATCTGATACTTGGTGTGTCCAGTTTGGGATCATCAGGCCGAGGCCAGTCCTGGGGTTTAAGCAGAAAGGAACATTTTTATTTTATTTTGCAGTTCAATCATTTTTCTTTTTTCTTCACAATTTTATAAATACTTGATTGTTTTTATTGTGCCCTTGGTTACAATCTGAATGAAGCAGCTGTAAGATGGCAGCCGCTCCGTCCTCCGGAACCTACATAGATTGGTGCAGAAACCCAAGATGGCCAGAGCCTGGAGCAGCAATGCAGAAGACCCTGGATACTGTGGCACCGAACTGCAGGGAATATTATAGAAAATGACATAATAAGGGAGAATCCAGTGCATTCCTGTCCCAGAGGGCGATTTTCTCATCCCGGAAGCCTAGGTTCAAGGCTTGATATGAAAAAGATGATGATTGTCTTACGAGAAATTAAAAAATGTAATGAAATTAAAATAGTAAAATATTGTCTTACAGGAGGTTCCAGGTTGTGTACGGGCAGCGGCTCTGTGAACACCGCGGCGAGAGATGCCCCCGAACCAGGAATCATCCCACGTGGACAGTCCACATCACCCAGGACAATATATGACGGATCCCAAGAATTCATCCCCTGAATGTACACGAGCCATTGTGAAATACAAAAGCCTCCTCTTTCCTCGTTGATTTTATTTTTTTTAACCAAATTTTATTAGAATAAACTTTCCACACAAATCAATCATCGACATTATCAGTTTTCCTCTTTTTACAACTTCAATCCCTACCCCAAACTCCCCCCCCCCTCCCCTCCCTCTCCTTCCGATGCGTCTCCTATCCCCTCCGGAGCAGGAATGGTGATGGGGTAACGGCAGTGAAGCTTAAGACTTCCCAATCCCCCATACCTTATTCCATTTCTCCTCAATATGTCTTTGTTTATTTAGGATATTTTTATATTTCTTGATCTTATTCACCAGATTTATCCATGTATGCACACTAGGGATATTTTGTGTAATTAAAAGTCTTGCCAAAAACATTATTTTAATCAAGAGAATCTTTTTATACTTATAACAATGAAATACAAAAGCCGGGATCCGTCTCCTCCTCTTTCCTCGTTGATTTGATTTCTTATTTATTCTATTTTACACTTCTCTGTTGAGGGCTTGTTTTTTTCAGGACAAGTTGTACTTTCTAATGCCGACATTTAATAATGCAGACAATGTATTGGGAAGCTGGAAATAAATTCCAAATGTGGTGGAACTGGAAAAAGATGGGATTCCACCACAGTTCTATGGGTTTTGTTTTTATAGTGTTCACTATGCAGTAAAACCGACCTGTTACCTTGTTTCATTCTCCGTCAGTACAATTACAAAATACATTATTTTTTGAGTTTTTCTTCTTTTTTAATACTTAAAAAAAATAAAACCTTTGGAAAAAAAAGATTTTTTTCTTTTCATCACTATATTCTGACCCCCACACCTTTTTATAGTTACGCGTACGGAGCAGTGTGAGGAGGTGAAATGATGGTAAAATGGTGAATCAGCCACATAGATTTTTGTCCCCATTATGCCAGGCATGCTCAACCTGCGGCCCTTCAGCTGTTGCAAAACTACAACTCCCAGCATGCCTGAACAGCCTACAGCTAGCAGCCTACAGCAGGGCATTATGGGAGGTGTAGTTTTACAACAGCTGGAGGGCTGCAGGTTGAGCAGGTCTGTATTATGCCATTCACCGTATGGGATAAAAAAAAAAGATTTTATTAGCATAGGCTAAACATTTAAAAAAAAATTAAAAACGTTTTTTAGGCCCCCAAGTGGACGCTAACATGCAATCATTAGATTTCAATTTGTATAACGTAACATAGTTTATAACGCTGAAAAAAAAAAATACTGTAATGGAATTTTATACAATACACAAAGATCGGTATATTACAATTCAGTGCTGCCACCTGCAGGCCTGAATTGGAATATACCAGTAATAAGCCTAGAAACCTAGTGCAGACTCTGGCCTTTTGCTTTAAAGGATCGCACTCCCCGATCTCAGCCAGAGGGTGGCATTCATGCTCGGGGAGTGCGCACTTCTGGGTTTTTGGCATTTCAGATGCCATGGTCATTTGCCTACGACTTCTGAGGGGTTAAATGTCCTCGATCAGGCACTACCAACAATCGTAGACATTAGCCCTAGGTGTCTGCTGTGTGAAACAGCAGGCACCCGAGAGCTTTGGTGCTTGTTCCTCTCTGGAACAGGTGCCATCTTAAAAGACCTGCCATCAACTGTACATGTAGTGCAGATATTTTGAATGTAAAGAATGAAAATAATATCTGATATCATACAGCACAGGACAGTCTGAACCTGCTCTGTACCTCACAGAGATCTTCCCATTCATTGCTCCAAATGCTCTGCTCTACTCAACTTCCGGTGGCTCTTGACCTCACATCTCATGTTGGTCGTACCCAGATCTACTACTTCTGAACTTGATTTTCATGAATGGAAAAGTTAGAATTCTACAAAGATCTATTCTATAACATAATAACCATTGTCTTCAAGATTCCTTACATTGTAAAAAGGATTATGTTATGTGACACAGGGGATTAACCACCAAAGAGACACGTTATTTTTAAAATGTCGTTAACGCTCAGAGGTTAAAATTCAGGCCTGTCAACATTTTCTAGTTGGGTTCTAAGGTTGAACCAAATGGATGACATAATCTTGTGATCATCCTGTCCCTTAAATACAGCCTGGTCCTTTATCTTCTGGCAGTTGAAGCAGAGATGTCTCATGAGGAAACTTCAGCCTATTAACATCACACATCGCGAATGGCTCATCCACAAGTGATACGCCTCCTGGGTCTAGGTATGTGATGTATTATACTGACCATAGAAGAACTATAGAGCAGGGAAGGTTCATTAGGGGCCAGGATGAGGCGGTTGGTGTCTACATGGTTCTTTAAAAACTGTAAAGTTTTTGTTCTCCTCTTTTAAATTTTGATCAATTAAAAGGTTCTTAGATTTCAGGTTTCAACAACTTATCCACAATTTAATTAAAAAACCCTATGACTTAATCTCTTAACTGAAGAGAATCTTAATTACGTGGGATTTCTGGTTCCATGACAGCTAGGACATCCAGTAGAATCAATTCTGATTTATCCAACTCGTGAAATGTAAGTGACTTTGTCAAAATGTGAGATTCTTCAGCATTGAGGACAAAAAAAAAATCAAAATTATGTTTTTATACCTTTATAAACCAGACTTGATTCATATGATGAGGGGAAGATTTGAGTTTTAAGATTTCTTGTGAATTTCAGTTTTATGTTTTTGTCGACCTCAAGGTTTGAGGATAAAGAAGGTTAAGTTAGAATTTCTGAGATTAAAAATGAAGGCCATTTGTTTATGTTGTGCTTCCAGTTTTCATGTTTTTTTTATTTTTAAAGTAAATTAAAAGAAAATTTCCATTGATAATCAGGGTCTATGTGTGATAATATGGAGATAGAGTTGATTGTGTGTACAATTGCTTGAGGCTGAAGAAGCCTGTGCAGGTTGGGCCTCATGGTCCCTATAGACCTGTAGACATGCTGATCCTGCCAAATGGAGCCTTGGTGAAGCGCTGTGTTCTCCACTGGAAGATCCTTCTATGGCGTCTACTTTCTCGGTTTACTTTTTCTTCTGACAGATTTTGTATATTGCATGGTTCCCCCACCCCCCTTCCAATATCAGTATCTTAGATCTGAAAGCAGCTTCATCATTCAGTTTTCTTTTAAATTTTTCTAATAAATAAGTTTATCTGTGCAATTTTGTTCTGAACGAATCATAAACATAATTTTTTTAAATTATTAATATTAATTGATAATAATCTTTAGTGTTGAGCGAATCGAAGTGTCTGAAGAGGACTTTGATCCGAATTTCAGGGACAATTCCGTATGCTGTGAAGCCGAATTTTCTCGTGCTTCATGGCAACAAATAGATTTTTGAGCATTGAGAATTGGCTAATTTTGATAAATAGATAATCGTTCAAGCGACTGACGACGCCAGTGATAATGAGCATTTGCATGCAGGGAGCATAGTGTACCGATTCCTTCCTATTCGCTGGTACACTCACTTATACCATGATCGGTGACTGTATTCAGACAGGTCCAGTCATCGTGCCCATCGGTAAAAGATCACATGATGCACATTTACACAATTCATTAACGACAAACGATAGTTTACTTATTCCCATTAGTGATTTCACTAGTGTTGCACATGAGTTTTTAGTAAAATCATTCCATCGCTACATACATTCACATTACACGATTATCGTCCACAGTGAATCGCTGGCATTCGAATCGATTATCTACTTATCTAAAATGAGCCTTAAAGCTCTTTAAACGCAGATATCTCTGCAGCTATTTATCATCCAGACAAAAGAAAGGTATCGTTTTAATCAGCATTATGAGCCCTACCAGGCCGTGTGTTTAGTAGGGTTGATCTTGGTGACAGAGCCTCTTTAAATGCCACTTCACAAAATATAATCCTATTGTTATCAATATGGAGCCGCTGCCCTTACTAGAAAAATGCAAGAAATTCCATCCTAGGGCTCAGCTGACCTCCTGAAAATCTCCTCATTGTATTCAGATTGAACTAGCTGGAGGCATTTGCCACATGACAAGTTGACACATAGGCCAAACATCTGGGAGACACCCAGAAAGGTCTAAGACTTGGGGGTACACCGACATAAAATAATAATTTGGAATACACACACATAAATGTCATGCATTTTGGAAGCATAGACCAAACATTTGGGACTCACCTACATAGGCCATGTATTTTTGATCCACTTTCGTAGCCCATGCATTTGATGCATTTGAAGTAGACCAGTAAACACAACTATTTGTAAGGTGAAGCCCACTTTATTAAGGTGAAGCCCACTTTATTACCCCGCACATACGTAACATTGTATTTATGAGCCTATCAGCCTTCATGAATCCTCTGAGGGCTCCAGTCAATACATTGAATTAAAAAAAAAATAGCATTCTCATCAGAAGCATAGGACATCTAATCATTTTGGGACTTCCCAGAGCCAAAACATCCTGTTTAAATGCCCACACATGTTAATACCTACTGTTTTTAGTTTAGAAGCCCCTTTCAAATGAGAACAATCAGAAGAGCCACACTAAAAGATAAAGAACAATTATAGGTTTTGGCCCTAGTACCAACCAATGTCCTCCTTGGTACCCCTAGTACAAGTTCTAGCAGGGCTGTCCTTGGAGCTACTAGTACTCAGTTCTACAAATGTCCTTTCCGGTGTCCCTAGTACCAAGTTCTAGCAATACCCTCACTGGTGCTCTTAGTAGCAAGTTCTAGCAATGTCCTCCCTAGATTTCCTAGCATGCAAAAGATGCCAACAGCTTGTAGAGATACCAACAGCTGGAAAGCCACATGTAGAGGCCAAAGGGCCCCATGTGGATCTTTAGCCACTGGCCAGGGAGCACTGCTTTGGCCCCTTGGAGATGATCCCAATTTTGAATATGTCTGAGTTATTTACAGAAAGATGAGGTTAGTGGCGTTTTATTGAGGACAACTACCAGTTTACTGGGGTGGTTGGGTTGAGTCAGGTGGCACAGTAGTTGCTGCTCTGATAATAATCACATACTGTACTACCTTGTGCATTCTTCTTTGACTAGTTAGAAACCCCATGAGTTGGATACTGTAGTTAACAAGGTCATGAGTCTGAATCCACATGGCTTGGTTAACGTTAAAGTGGTGATTAGGGTTGAGCGAACCCATGGAAGTTCAGGTTTGCTGGGTTTGGCCGAACTTCAGGTCAAAGTTCGGGTTTGGGACCCGAACTTCACCTGAACTTCACCCCGAACCCGGACTTCATTTAAGTCAATGGGGACCTGAACTTCACTTTATTATTTTAACATGGTTTTAACGGAAAATAATAGCATTCTTAAAACAGAATGCTAAATAAAATGTCTACTGAGGGGTTAAAAATAAAAAACAAACTCACCTCATCCACTTGATCGCGCAGCCGCTATCCTCTTTTCTTCAGGACCTGCAAAAGGACCTGCGGTGATGTCACCGCAGGTCCTGCTGAATGAAAATAGAAGGACCTGCGGTGATGTCACAGTGACGTCACCGCAGGTCCTTTTGCAGGTCCTGAAGAAAAGAGGATACTGGCTGCGCGATCAAGTGGATGAGGTGAGTTTGTTTTTTTATTTTTTAACCTCTCAGTATACATTTTATTTAGCATTCTGTTTTAAGAATGTTATTATTTTCCATTATAACCATGTTATAACGGAAAATAATAAAATCACCCGAACCCAAACTCGAACTTCAGTGAAAAGTTTCATGGAAATATGTAGGATGGTATAATGCATTTATAGCCCCATGGAACCTCAAGGTTTTGACTTTCATGTCCAAGAAAACATTTTTTACTTTGGATATATTACATGGGGGATTTAATATTTCATACAGCTGATTTTTCCAAGATCAGATGATGATAGTGGATGGGCAGGGGCTCATGTATTCTATGTTAAAGGCAATAGATTATTTATTTTGTAATTATTTTGTGATATTCTGAAGTGTCTTCTATGTATTGTGTATAAGAATCCAACTACCAGGCTGATAACTAGATTTTTCTCTTTCAGTTGCCTCCATCCTTTTCAGCTCCAAAGCCGCCACAAATGACATTCACCCGAGCAATTTTAATAGAATTTATGGGGGCACTGACTCCAATGAAGGAGAGTGGCCCTGGCAAGTCAGCGTGCAAATCAATGGCTCCCATATATGTGGGGGGTCAATCATCTCTAATCAGTGGGTGATGTCTGCTGCTCACTGTTTTGAAGGGTAAGAAAACCTCAATAGTTGTGTGGACCAGGTTGTAGATACATAGACCTTGATGTCCTAGGCTTTTGCGTTCTAATGATTTTCCTTCATCACCTGGATTATCTTACATATTAGATCTTTGCCAACAATCCTTTTTAATTTGCCTTATTTTTGTGATAATGTGATTATACGGTCACCAACAGAAAAAGGAGATTGGAAGCAGCACAAATATCCCACAAATTACATGTCCTCATCCAGCCATCATCATGTAAAAAAGTAGAATAGGACACCAGCATACCATCTATGCGTCCTTATTGTGACAGGGAAAACACCCAGTGATGAGCCGTCCACAAGCTTGAGATGGAAGATTACTGGGTGTTTTTCCTGCCATAATAATACAGCCTTCATGGTATGCTTATGTCCCATGTTCTATTTTAGACTATGTGGCCTCCAGGTCTGACAGATGGATATTGGGTAACTTAAAGTGTATTTGTCATCAGAAAAGGACAGAGTGTTTGAATAATTCTATGTTTAACATATTTTAAAAGCATATTTAAAGAATTTTTGGTAGTTATTTATAATTTTCCCTGTCAATATCTATTTACACCTTGGGTTGTTTACAGATCACTTTACTGCAGTTATCTGCTTATCTGTCATTCTAATCCTGACTATAATCACCTCTGTGTATAGATAAGACAGGATCCACCATTCACAATGAGTGATTGTCAAAGCTTATCTATACCACCTCCCTGCACAATGACCTCTACATAAGTCACAGAACACGCCCATAAAACTCTCCTATAGAAGTCAATGAGGTCCCCTCTCCATTGTTAAGGAATTCAGGTGGAAAAACTCAACCTGGCCTTGGTAACACCAAACGTTAGGCAAATCCAGACCAGACAGATTATAAAATTCCATCAACTTCACTAACTTTGTTCTGTTTTGTCAGGGATACAGACCCCACCTTCATTACTCTAGTACTGGGCATGAACCAGCTGTATACTCCGACTCCACAGGAGATTACTGCCACTGTGGACCAGATTATTCTTCATCCTGAGTTTGTGAAGATCGGAAGCAAAGGAGACATCGCTCTGATGAAGTTGTCCATCCCTGTCAACTACACCCAATACATCCAAACAATACGCCTACCAGATGAGACGTCTGAATTCCCCTGTGGATTTTTCTGCTGGGGCACAGGCTGGGGGGCCACAGAGAATGGTTGTACGTATATTATTTCTGGTTATTGTGTGATAATGCTTCACTGACCACAAAACCATCAGTCCAAACAGAGTTCTGAAATGTAACTTTTCTCAAGTATTAATACAAGCAGTCAAGAAACTTCTAAGCACCTAGTGATAGGTGAATAGACCTTAAGCTGGTCACAGTACCTTCAATGGCTGTTGGTGAAATACTCATTCCACCAAAGTCATTCGCCCAAATATATACACAATTGGTTTGGTTGAACATGCGTATATTCTCAATATGGAAAGGGGTGTAAGCCAATGCTAGACACCCGTTCCCTCCAAACACCTTTTGTGGTGGCTTATCTCTCTTGATAACAAAACGTTTGAGCATGTTCAAATTCAAACTCAAGTTGCCCATGAAACAAAAAACTCCTTTTAGTTAGGGAAGAGCGAACCTGAACTGCAAAGTTTGGGTTCATACTGAACTTTGCAAGTTCCAGTACCCGGACCCAAACCCAGACTTTTTTTTACTGAAGTGTTTGGGTAATTTTATTATTTTCCATTATAACATGGTTATATCAGAAAATAATAGCATTCTTAAGACAGAATGCAAAACAATATGGCCGTTTAGAGGTTACCTCATCCTCTTGATTATGTTGCAGCAGTCTCTTCTATCTGCCAAAGGACCTGCGATGTGCATGATGACGTCACCGTGCTCACCACCATGTTATAACGGAAAACAATAAAGTGAAGTTCGAGTCCCCATTGACTTCAATGGGGTTCGGGGTTAAGTTTGGGTCCCGTACTCGAACTTTGATGTGAAGTCCAGCCGAACCTGAACTTCCACGGGTTCGCTAATCCCTACTGTTAGTGTCTTTACCTTGGATTCACAGCCACTAGAAGAGTCCCTATACCACACTATTATTCATAAGCATAGAAGGTCTCCTCCATGTGGAGGACAGCCAAGCTCTGTCATGTTCAGCTCCACCGTTTATGTGTTTCCTCGGTTTACTTTCATGTGCAACTGAGTAGGAAATGAGAAGGGTAAAAAGATTCTGTTATCAAATTTACATTTCAAGCTATATTTTATGTAGCTTGACCATGGGTTTAATGTAACTATATTCTATGTTATAAATTATTCTGAGGCATGGTTGTCCAGTTGGAATGCATTTTAGCTGTATATGATCTGACCTGAACTAACCTGCAACTGCAGTTACCCCAAACCCTCAAGACATAACAGGTAATTGTGGAGGCCAATGGACATACTCTACTTCATGTAATTCCTGGCATGTCTAGAGACTGTCACACGTCTCTCAAACATCCAAAACTCTGTTTTTCAGCTTCTCCTGCAAATGGCATTCTCCAGAAGGTGTCAGTTCCTCTAATTAACTATAAGACGTGCGACCAGTTGTATCATGTATCATCAGCTGAGAATGCCAGCCAAGTCGTGGTCCATGACTATGAGATTTGTGCTGGATACGTTGATGGAAAAAAAGATGTTTGTCAAGTAAGTATCTCAGGGGGTGTTCTATAGACAGTAGAAACCTCAAGACTCCGATCATTATTATTATCCTATATTATTCTATATTATTCTTTATAAGTATTCTATAAAACAAAATTATTAAGAGCTATGGCTGATTCCCGCAAACGTACAGATGTCAAACATAATTGTTGCAATTGTGTAATTGTTTGGTCATTTCCAGTGGAACCATTGCTAGAAAATGCAAATTTGGACAATCATTCACAAATGTTGGAAAGTTGGAGTTTCTGAATCATAAATGTTGGACGAGTTGATTCTGCTTTACGCATTAGCTGCTCCAGAAAGTATAGTCCATTAATGAATGTGGATTTCTGTCAATGTGTTTTTTTTATGCTAGACCTTTAAAGTAGAGAATCTCACAGACTAAACTCCGTCTTACGGCATTGGTAACTCCTTCATTTGTGATAGCATTCTAGCATTTACTTGGTGTCAGGAGATTTCAAAAATATCTGAACTGTGGGCTCGTGTCCATAAATGATAAGTAAATTGGTTTCTCAGAAGGTTCATTGATGGTTTGGGTTTCTGCTCTGTATTTTTTTTTATCTTAAATTGAATAAAATGGCCAAAATGAGAATCATCAGAAATAAAAATAAAAAAAACAAGAGGTCTTGTTTGGCCAAGAGGGAAATTCAAGCAATGGATCTCAATAAGAGAAGAGATCATCGTGAAGTCAATGTTACATTACCACAGTAATCGTCCTTTTTTTGCAGGGAGACTCTGGAGGACCTCTCGTATGTAATATTCAAGGTGTCTGGTACCAGGCTGGTATTGTAAGCTGGGGAGAAGGCTGTGCTGCCCCATACCGTCCTGGAGTCTATTCTCTTGTGCCAGTTTATCAGAGCTGGATCCAGCAGTATGTGCCTAATCTAGAGTTTGCAAAAGTGCCGAATGTCTCTACATCAAGAGGAGGATGTTTCAACTACGTATCTGACCCAGGTAACATGGACTTCAGAGGTTATATCTACAGATATGTTCAGGTTGTGCTGTTCTTCAACAACAGCCCATAATAACATCTACTGAACCTAAACAGTCAGATCAAGTAGTAACATTCCTTTAGCTTTAGTAGGATCGTCCATGTGTACTGAAGTCAGTAGAAAACATAGATTCTTCAAGACCATTGTAGATGGCAAGAAATGAGAACAGATACTTAACATGATCTATCCACGTGATAAACATATCGACCTGAACTGTTATCACCATGGCTGTAGAGAATCTAAAAACATTTCCAGTTGACTCCTGCCTGGTCTCCTCAGATCTTGGGCTGGACGCACTGTGAGCAGTAATTCACTTGTAATATGTAATTTATTTTATTAAAATTTCCTGCTATTATTGATCTGTTCTCCATGATCACACCTAATGTTTATCCTGTTGACTTTATATACTTTTCAGCATCTTCTTACCTCTGGGCAGGACAAGGAACGTGGGTCATGCTGATTCTTTCTTTGATGTTGTGCGCCTTGTGGTCTGGCCGCTGGACACTTTCTTTTTGTGAGTGCCCACCACCATACATCACAAACCTCTAATACAGTAGATTGTCTGCTCACATAGAAGAAGCTTTTTCTAGGTATATTGCCAGGTTTAAGAATTTCACCTGACATCACCTGGCACCTTATGTAAGAGCTTGAAGTGCATAAAGAACTGCATTTTAAAACCCTCCTGAAACAGGGGCATGCAGTCGCTACTGGGCCCAGGAGCCTTAGGGGGGCCAAAGACCCTTGTGCCACATAAGAAATCACCAGTATTATAGAAAGTGCATGGTGGTCAAGTTACACCTCTGGCTGGAGCGAAGGGATTAGGACAAGAATTTGGCATGGAAGGGTGGGGGTTGTCCTTTCAATTTTAGCCTCAGGCAGCACAAAGGTTATGTGATTCCCTGCCACTGGTCACAAAGCACTGAGGGAAGGAGGGCCCAAGCTGAACTCTTCCACTAGGGCCCATGAGCCTTTAGCTACGCCCCTGTCATTTAAATATAAAACCCATAAGGGAGCTAATGTGTCTGTGTTTTGGTTTACCTCCTCAGGACCTGGAGCACAATATGTTACTATACCAACCTCAAAGTCACCTGCAAGAGAGAGAAGTGTTAGCAAGTGAAGATGAGATGTCCATGATTTATAGCAAACGAGGATCTACAGCTCAACATGACTGCAGATCACCATGATTACAGCTCACTAGGATCTACAGCTCAACATGACTGCAGATCACCAAGATTATAGCTCACCAGGATCTACAGCTCAACATGACTGCAGATCACCATGATTACAGCTCAACAGGATCTACAGCTCAACATGACTGCAGATCACCATGATTACAGCTCACCAGGATCTACAGCTCAACATGACTGCAGATCACCATGATTACAGCTCAACAGGATCTACAGCTCAACTTGACTGCAGATTACCATGATTACAGCTCAACAGGATCTACAGCTCAACATGACTGCAGATCACCATCATTACAGCTGACCAGAATCCACAGCTCAACTTGACTGCAGATTACCATGATTACAGCTCACCAGGATCTACAGCTCAACATGACTGCAGATCACCATGATTACAGCTCACCAGGATCTACAGTTCAACATGACTGCAGATCACCATGATTACAGCTCACCAGGATCTACAGTTCAACATGACTGCAGATCACCATCATTACAGCTCACCAGAATCTACAGCTCAACATGACTGCAGATCACCATGATTACAGCTCAACAGGATCCACAGCTCAACTTGACTGCAGATTACCATGATTACAGCTCACCAGGATCTACAGCTCAACATGACTGCAGATCACCATCATTACAGCTCACCAGAATCCACAGCTCAACTTGACTGCAGATTACCATGATTACAGCTCACCAGGATCTACAGCTCAACATGACTGCAGATCACCATGATTACAGCTCACCAGGATCTACAGTTCAACATGACTGCAGATCACCATCATTACAGCTCACCAGAATCTACAGCTCAACATGACTGCAGATCACCATGATTACAGCTCACCAGGATCTACAGCTCAACATGACTACTGCTCACCATGATTAATAGGTCACCAATATTTACATCTGTCCATGTCTTATAGATCACCATTATACACAGTTACCATGATCTACAGCTCACCATGATTTATAGAAACCATGATTTACACCTTACCATGTCTTATAGATCACCATTATTTGCATTTTCCATGATCTGTAGATCACTAGCCTTCGGCATAGCTATAGAAGGTGCAGACATGGCAGGATGATCTGTCACATAAGAAAACACTAGCCTTATAAACAGTGCATGGTGACTTGGGGCCCTGTTACAGTAGGGGCCAGGAGCTCCCCTGTAACAGATCACAGTGATTCCCAGCTATAGTCATATGTGTCTTTGGTTTCACATAGGGGACCATTTCTAAACCACAGTGACCAGACTTTGTTGCAGGAGTACATGGTTGTTGGGGTTTGCATTACTTTCTATACTCACATCTCCCACTAGAGAAGCTCATTGTATCACCTTATTAACCTTGCTGGTTGTATTATGGCTTCTTCTGGGTGAACGCAACTTCTGGTGATGGATCGGGGAGAGGGGTTTCTTATTTTTCCTGAAAACTATTACAATGTATCCATGTATGAAATAAAACCTTTTTCCATTTGCTTAGTTTTTCTGTGTGTTTTTACAAAAAGTGAGGCAGCGGTGATGACCTGCTCTGATCAGAGAGTCTTAAAAGACAAGGAGCACCAGAACATCAATGTTAATATCAAGGGCAAATGTAGGAGCAGGATCGGTTAGGAGTGACTCATGAGGAAGCAGCTGTCAGATAACAGCAGGTCCACTCTTCCCCTGCATCCAGAGGGACCAATCCAGTCTTCTGTAAATCATCATAGAAAGTCGGGCAACTTTCTAATAGACTTTGCATTTGCTTGTCATTTTTAAGATTTCTGCCTGCTGACAGTGCAAAGGAACATTCTTGTTTATACTCAAAGGCTGAAAAGCTGAACTGATCCTGTCCAACACACACGTGGGGTCAGGCTCGGACTGCCCCACAGAGTAGTGATGAGCAGCAGGGGTCATATTCGAATTCGCGATATTCAATATATTCAAAAAATATTTTACTCAAAAAATCGGCAAGGTAATGATCGCGTAATATGCAAATATTACCCAGTCAATACAGGCGTGGGTCAAAAACGAATATATAGCACTATAGAATTTAGTGCTATATATTTGTTTTTTATAATATTCATCATTTTTTTCCATCTGAAGTCATGATTCCTCCCTGCTTAACCCTTTCATGACCAAAGGTCATTGATGCCCCAGTGTCCAGGTCAAAATTTACAAATCTGACATGCGTCACTTTATGTGGTAATAGCTTTGGAACACTTTTATTTATCCAAGCCATTCTGAGATTGTTTACTCGTGACACATTGTACTTCATGACAGTCATAAATTTGAGTCAATATATTTCACCTTTATTTATGAAAAAATCCCAAATTTACCCAAAATTTTGAAAAATTAGCAATTTTCAAAATTTCTATTTCTCTGCTTCTAAAACAGAAAGGGATACCTCATAAAATATTTATTAGTTAACATTCCCCATATGTATACTTTATGTTGGCATCATTGTCATTTAATTTTTTGAGGACATTACAAGGCTTAGAAGTTTAAAAAGCAATTCTTAAAATGTTTAAGAAAATTTCCAAAACCCACTTTTTAAGGACCATTTCAGGTCTGAAGTCCCTTTGTGGGGCTTACATAGTGGATACCCTTCATAAATGACCCCATTGTAGAAACTACACCCCTCAAGTTACTCAAAACTGATTTTACAAACTTTGTTAACCCTTTAGGTGTTCCACAAGAATTAAAGGAAAATGGAGATGAATTTTCTAAATTTAACTTTTTGGGCAGATTTTCCATTTTATTATATTATATTTTTTTCTTTAACACATTGAGGGTTAACAGCCAAACAAAACTCAATATTAATACACTGATTCTGCGGTTTACAGAAACACCCCACATGTGGTCGTAAACTGATGTAAGGGCACACGGTAGGGCACAGAAGGAAAGGAGCGCCACATGGTTTTTGGAAGGCAGATTTTGCTGGACTGGTTTTTAGATGCCATGTCCCATTTAAAGCCCCCCTGATGCACACATACAGTAGAAACTCCCAAAAAGTGACCCTATTTTAGAAACTAGGGGATAAGGTGTCAGTTTTATTGGTACTATTTTGGGGTACATATGATTTTTAATTGCTCTATATTACTTTTTTTGTGATGCAAGGTAACAAAAAAATTGCTGTTTTGGCACCGTTTTGTTATCTTTTATTTTTTACAAGATTCATCCGACATGATAGATCATGTGCTATTTTTATAGAGCAGGTTGTTACGGACACAGTGATATCAAATATGTAAACTTTTTTTGTTTGTTTGTTTCAGTTTTACATAATAAGGCATTTTTGAAAAATAAATTATGTTTTTGTGTGTCCATTTTCTGAACGCCATATGTTTTTTATTTTTCTGCCGATCGTCTTGCGCAGGGGCTCGTTTTTTGCAGAAAGAGTTGAGGTTTTTATTGGTACCATTTTTGGGTACATATGATTAATCGATCATTCATTATTACACTTTATGCTGCAAGGTGACCGAAAAACTGGCTGTTTTAGAACAGCGTTCACCTGAGGGGTTTTACAGCGTTCACCTGAGGGGTTAGGTCATGTGACAGTTTTATAGAGCAGATCGTTAGGGACGTGTCAATACCCAATATTTATACTTTTTCTTATTTATTTAAGTTTTACACAATAATAGCATTTCTGAAACAAAAAAAAGTTTTAGTGTCTCCATAGTCTGAGAGCCATATCTTTTTTATTTTTTGGGCGATTGTCTTAAATAGGGGCTCATTTTTTGCGGGAATGAGGTAACGGTTTGATTGGTACTATTTTGGGGTGTATATGCCTTTTTGATCGCTTGGTGTTGCACTTTTTGTGATGTAAGGTGACAAAAATGGCTTTTTTTTACACAGTTTAAAAAAAAAAATTATTGGACAGGGTTGATCATGTGATATATTTATAAAGATGGTCGTTACGTACGCGGTGATACCTTATATGTATGGTTTTTTTTGTTGTTTTTTTATAGGAAAAGGCAATTTATTATTTTAATTAAAATTTTTATTTATTTATTTATTTATTTTTACTTTACTATATTTACTTATTTTTTTCACATTTTATTTTATTAGTTCCCTCTTGGATCTTGAAGATCCAGTGGGGGGGATGGTTGTACTATACTTTGCAATGCTCTTGCAATGCAAAGTATAATACTACCAGATTTCCTGTAGGTGGCAACACCTGACGCCTTTGCAAAGCGGCCGGTTGCCATGGCAACCGTCGGGCACTGCAATCGCAGCACAGCAGCCCCGATGGTTGAGAGAGGGAGCCCCCTCCCTCTATTAATCCCATGGATGCCGCTGCTGCGGCATCTATGGGGTTACAGCAGAGTGTCAGCATACAGCTGACACTCTCTGCTGATGGCGGCGGCTCAGGAATAGAGCCGCCGCCATCACACACAGCAGGGGGACCGCATCGGGGGGAGGGGGCACAAATGGGGCAGGGCTGGAAACAGGGGGTACGGCCAGCATGGAGGGGGCACAGATCGGGGCAGGATGAATGTGTTGGGCGGGGAGGGGGCGGACCACATCAGGGGCATGATACATGGATGGGGGGGCGGGGACCGATGGCAGAGGCAGGGCTCACGGTGGTGGTGGGAGGTTGGAGGTGCACAGGAAGGGGGCACAGATCGGGGGGCTTCAGGACACATTACCTGATTTCAGGCTCTGATCTGCAGAGTGCAGATCAGAGCCTGAAACCGGCATTTTAACACTGCCGCGATCCGATTGGTTAGTCTGCACAGACTAACTAATCGGATTGATTGCCAGCAAGGGACCACTCTGATTGGTCCCTTGCCGGCATTACTAGACTGTATGCTGTCCGTGACAGCAGCAGGGCAGGGGCAGAAGCTTTAATCCAAGCGCTTTGCAGCGCTTGGATTAAAAAACTGCCATGACGTCTACAGGGAGTGCAGAATTATTAGGCAAGTTGTATTTTTGAGGATTAATTTTATTATTGAACAACAACCATGTTCTCAATGAACCCAAAAAACTCATTAATATCAAAGCTGAATATTTTTGGAAGTAGTTTTTAGTTTGTTTTTAGTTTTAGCTATTTTAGGGGGATATCTGTGTGTGCAGGTGACTATTACTGTGCATAATTATTAGGCAACTTAACAAAAAACAAATATATACCCATTTCAATTATTTATTTTTACCAGTGAAACCAATATAACATCTCAACATTCACAAATATACATATCTGACATTCAAAAACAAAACAAAAACAAATCAGTGACCAATATAGCCACCTTTCTTTGCAAGGACACTCAAAAGCCTGCCATCCATGGATTCTGTCAGTGTTTTGATCTGTTCACCATCAACATTGCGTGCAGCAGCAACCACAGCCTCCCAGACACTGTTCAGAGAGGTGTACTGTTTTCCCTCCTTGTAAATCTCACATTTGATGATGGACCACAGGTTCTCAATGGGGTTCAGATCAGGTGAACAAGGAGGCCATGTCATTAGATTTTCTTCTTTTATACCCTTTCTTGCCAGCCACGCTGTGGAGTACTTGGACGCGTGTGATGGAGCATTGTCCTGAATGAAAATCATGTTTTTCTTGAAGGATGCAGACTTCTTCCTGTACCACTGCTTGAAGAAGGTGTCTTCCAGAAACTGGCAGTAGGACTGGGAGTTGAGCTTGACTCCATCCTCAACCCGAAAAGGCCCCACAAGCTCATCTTTGATGATACCAGCCCAAACCAGTACTCCACCTCCACCTTGCTGGCGTCTGAGTCGGACTGGAGCTCTCTGCCCTTTACCAATCCAGCCACGGGCCCATCCATCTGGCCCATCAAGACTCACTCTCATTTCATCAGTCCATAAAACCTTAGAAAAATCAGTCTTGAGATATTTCTTGGCCCAGTCTTGACGTTTCAGCTTGTGTGTCTTGTTCAGTGGTGGTCGTCTTTCAGCCTTTCTTACCTTGGCCATGTCTCTGAGTATTGCACACCTTGTGCTTTTGGGCACTCCAGTGATGTTGCAGCTCTGAAATATGGCCAAACTGGTGGCAAGTGGCATCTTGGCAGCTGCACGCTTGACTTTTCTCAGTTCATGGGCAGTTATTTTGCGCCTTGGTTTTTCCACACGCTTCTTGCGACCCTGTTGACTATTTTGAATGAAACGCTTGATTGTTCGATGATCACGCTTCAGAAGCTTTGCAATTTTAAGAGTGCTGCATCCCTCTGCAAGATATCTCACTATTTTTGACTTTTCTGAGCCTGTCAAGTCCTTCTTTTGACCCATTTTGCCAAAGGAAAGGAAGTTGCCTAATAATTATGCACACCTAATATAGGGTGTTGATGTCATTAGACCACACCCCTTCTCATTACAGAGATGCACATCACTTAATATGCTTAATTGGTAGTAGGCTTTCGAGCCAATACAGCTTGGAGTAAGACAACATGCATAAAGAGGATGATGTGGTCAAAATACTCATTTGCCTAATAATTCTGCACGCAGTGTATACACGTAGTAGCTGCATGGGGTATGTGCAGCTAGCACGTATATAGACGGATTGCAGTCATGAAGGGGTTAAGTAACTTAAGCAGGGAGGAATCATGACTTCATATGGAAAAAAATGATGAATATTTAAAAAAAACAAATATATAGAGCAATATACAGTAGCTAATATAGTGCTATATTCGTTTTTCAGAATATTCATAATATTCTAAAACAAGAATATATAGCAACATAGCGAATATTGGAAATAAAAAAAAATATAGAGCAATTTAGCTAATATAGTGCTATAATCTTTTTTTTTAATAGATGTAATTTTTTTCCAATCTGGACTTCAGATGAGAAAAAAATTACAACTATTATGCAAAGATATATAGCACTATATTAGCTAAATTGCTCTACATTAGTTTTTTCAAATATTCTCTATATTGCTATATATTCTTGTTTTAGAATATTACGAATATTCTAAAAAAATAATATATAGCACTATATCGAATAAATTCATTTTTTAGAATATTCGTCTTTTTAAAAAAAATCTGTACAGTTGTTCCATTTCGGCATACTCCTCCCCGACAAGCGTCCCCATCTCCAAGAGAATGCCTGGGGGTTAGAATATACCATCGGATCTGAGTTTTCACGATCTCACTGAGATCGTGAAAACTCAGATCCGATTGTATATTTTAACCCCCAGGCATTCCCATAGTGACAGGGACGCTTGTCCGAGAGGAGTATGCCGAAGTGGAACAACTGTACAGATTTTAAAAAAAAAATACGAATATTCTAAAAAACTAATATATTCGATATAGTGCTATATATTTGTTTTTTAGAATATTTGTCATTTTTTCCATCTAAAGTCATGATTCCTCCCTGCTTAAGATGCTTGTGGGCCAATGACTCATTGGCCCACAAGCAAGAAGCAGGGAGGAATCATGTTTTCAGATGTTAAAAAATGACGAATATTCGATATAGCGAATATACAGTATAGCACTATATTCGAAAATTCTCGAAGTTGCGATATTCGAGATAAATATTCGTAATTCGAATATTTGCACTCAACACTACAGGGGAGCAGGTGAATCCCTCGGTGGGCCCCTGAGCAAGGTGGGCCCCTAGTCTCCCACCCCTTGCACAAGATACATAGTTACATAGTTTATACGGTTTAAAAAAGACAAATGTCCATCAAGTTCAACCAAGGGATAGGTGGGTACACAAATCCCAGAAGGAAGTGAGACTCAGATTTCTAGACGTTTTCATAAGCATTAATGTCATTTACTTTTAAGAATTCATCTAAACCCTATTTAAAACTGTCCACTGTTCCTGCTGTGACCACGTCCTGAGGAAGTCTATTCCACAGCTTCACAGTTATTACAGTAAAGAAGCTTTGACGCTTATAGAGACGGAACTTCTTCCTCTCCAGTCGGAGGCAGTGCCCCCTTGTCTTTTGAGGGAATTTTACATAAAGCAGTTTTTCACAGTATTTTTTGTGCGGCCCATTTATATATTTATATAGGTTAATCACGTCCCCCCTTAGACGTCTCTTCTCTTCTCAAGACTAAATCAATTCAATTCTTTTAATCGTTTTTCATAACTCAGACCCTCCAGGCCCCTTATGAGTTTAGTCGCTCTCCTCTGTACTTTTTCCAGCTACAGTGCGTCCTTTCCATGGACTGGTGCACAGAACTGAACTGCATATTCCAGATGAGGCCGCACCAACGCCTTGTAAAGTGGCAATATTACATCCCTGCCCCGGGAGTCCATGCCTCGTTTAACTCCTTAAGGACACAGCCTTATTTCACCTTAAGGACCAGGCCCTTTTCTGCTAATCTGACCAGTGTCACTTTAAGTGGTGATAACTTTAAAACGCTTTGACTTATCCAGGCCATTCTGAGATTGTTTTTTTCGTCACATATTGTACTTCATGACACTAGTAAAATGAAGTCCATTTTTTTTTTTTTATAAAAAAATAGCAAATTTCCCAAAAATTAGTAAAAAAAATAGCAAATTTCCAAGTTTCAATTTCTCTACTTCTATAATATATAGTAATACCTCCAAAAATAGTTATTACTTTACATTCCCCATGTGTCTACTTCATGTTTGGATCATTTTGGGAATGTTATTTTATATTTTGTGGATGTTTCAAGACTTAGAAGTTTAGAAGCAAATCTTGAAATTTTTCAGAAATTTTCAAAAACCAAATTTTTAGGGACCAGTTCAGGTCTGAAGTCACTTTGCGAGGCTTACATAATAGAAACCACCCAAAAATGACCCCATTCTAGAAACTACAGCCCTCAAGGTATTCTAAACTGATTTTACAAACTTTGTTAACCCTTTAGGTGTTGCACAAGAGTTATTGGAAAATGGGGATGAAATTTGGAAATTGCAATTTTTGGGCAAATTTTCCATTTTAATAAATTTTTTCCAGTAACAAATCAAGGGTTAACAGCCAAACAAAATGCTATATTTATTGCCCCGATTCTGTAGTTTTCAGAAACACCCCATATGTGTCCGTAAACTATTGTACGGGCACACAGTAGGGCGTAGAGGGAAAGGTGCGCCGTATGGTTTTTGGAAGGCCGATTTTGCTGGACTAGTGTATTTACACCATGTCCCATTTGAAGCCCCCCTGATGCACCCCTAGAGTAGAAGCTCCATAAAAGTGACACCATCTAAGAAACTACACTCCTCAAGGTATTCAAAACTGATTTTACAAACTTTGTTAACCCTTTAGGTGTTGCACGGGATGAAATTTGAGAATTTAAATTTTTTCACAAATTTTCCATTTTAATCCATTTTTTCCAGTAACAAATCAAGGGTTAACAGCCAAACAAAATGCTATATTTTTTGCCCCGATTCTGTAGTTTGCAAAAACACCCCATATGTGGCCGTAAACTAATGTACGGACACACAGTAGGGCATAGAGGGAAAGGTGTGCCGTATGGTTTTTGGAAGGCCGATTTTGCTGGACTGGTTTATTTACCCCATGTCCCATTTGAAGCCCCCCTGATGCACCTCAAGAGTAGAAACTCCATAAAAGTGACACCATCTAAGAAACTATACCCCTCAAGGTATTCAAAACTGATTTTACAAACTTTGTTAATCCTTTAGGTGTTGCACAAGAGTTATTGGCAAATGGAGATGGAAAATTTGCCAAAAAATGTTAATTCTCAAATTTCATTTTAATCCCTTTTTTCCAGTAACAAAGCAAGGGTTAACAGCCAAACAAAATGCTATATTTATTGCCCCGATTCTGTAGTTTGCAGAAACACCCCATATGTGGCTGTAATCTACTGTATGGGCACACGGTAGGGCGTAGAGGGAAAGGTGCGCCGTATGGTTTTTAGAAGGCAGATTTTGCTGGACTAGTTTATTTACACCATGTCCCATTTGAAGCCCCCCTGATGCACCCCTAGAGTAGAAACTCCATAAAAGTGAACCCATTTTGGAAACTATGGGATAAGGTGGCAGTTTTGTTGGGACTATTTTTAGTATTTATATTATTTTTGGTTTATCTATATTACATTTTTGCGAGGCAAGGTTACCAGAAATAGAAATTCGGAAATTTCATCTCCATTTGCCAATAACTCTTGTGGAACACCTAAAGGGTTAAAAATGTTTGTAAAATCAGTTTTGGATACCTTAAGGGGTGTAGTTTCTTAGATGGGGTCGCTTTTATGGAGTTTTTACTCAAGGGGTGCACCAGGGGGGCTTCAAATGCGACATGGTGCCAAAAAAAAAAAAGAAACCATACGGCGTTCCTTTCCTTCTGCGCCTTGCCGTTTGGTCATACAGCAGTTTACGACCACATATGGGGTGTTTCTGTAAACTGCGGTATGAGGGTAATAAATATTAAGTTTTGTTTGGCTGTTAACCCTTGCTTTGTTAGTGGAAAAAAACGGATTAACATGGAAAATTTGCCAAAAAATTGCTTTTTTGGCACCGTTTTTATTTTATATTTTTTAAAGTGTTCATCTGAGGCGTTGGGGGTGGATATTTTTATTGAGCAGATTCTTACGAATGCGGCGATACCTAATATGTCTACTTTTTATTTATTTATTTTACACTATATTATCTTTTTATAAAGAAAAAAAAACATTTTATTATCTCCATAGTCTAAGAGTCATATTTTTTTTAGTTTTTAGCCGATAAGCTTATGTAGGGGCTCATTTTTTGCGGGATGAGAGGACGGTTTTATTGGCACAAATTTGGGGGTCATATGACTTTTTGATCGCTTGCTATTACAATTTTTGTGATGTAAGGAGACAAAAAAAAACTTTTTTTTGCATCGTTTTCTTTTTTTTTTTTTTACCGTTTTCATCTGAGGGGTTGGGGGGTATTTTTATAGAGCAGATTATTACGGATGCAGCGATACCTACAGTCAAGTCCATAAATATTGGGACAGCGACACAATTCTAACATTTTTGGCTCTATACACCACCACAATGGATTTGAAATGAAACAAACAAGATGTGCTTTACCTGCAGACTGTCAGCTGTAATTTGAGGGGATTTACATCCAAATCAGGTGAACGGTGCAGGAATTACAGCAGTTTGCATATGTGCCTCCCACTTGTTAAGGAGCCAAAAGTAATGGGACAACTACCTTCTCAGCTGTTCTGTGGCCAGGTGTGTGTTATTCCCTCATTATCCCAATTACATTAAGCAGATAAAAGGTCCAGAGGTCATTTCCAGTCTGCTATTTGCATTTGGAATCTGTTGCTGTCAACTCTCAAGATGAGATCCAAAGAGCTGTCACTATCAGTGAAGCCATCATTAGGCTGAAAAAACACAACAAACCCATCAGAGAGATAGCAAACATCAGGCGTGGTCAAAACAACTGTTTGGAACATTCTTAAAAAGAAGGAACGCACCGGTGAGCTCAGCAACACCAAAAGACACGGAAGACCACGGAAAACAACTGTGGTGGATGAGCAAATAATTATTTTCCTGGTGAAGAAAACACCCTTTACAACAGTTGGCCAGATCAAGAACACTCTCCAGGAGGTAGGTGTATGTGTGTCAAAGTCAACAATCAGGAGAAGACTTCACCAGAGTGAATACAGAGGGTTCACCACAAGATGTAAACCATTGGTGAGCCTCAAAAACAGGAAGGCCAGATTAGAGTTTGCCAAACGACATCTAAAAAAGCCTTCACAGTTCTGGAACAACATCCTATGGACAGATGAGACCAAGATCAACTTGTACCAGAGTGATGGGAAGAGAAGAGTATGGAGAAGGAAAGGAGCTGCTCATGGTCCTAAGCATACTACCTCATCAGTGAAGCATGGTGGTGGTAGTGTCATGGCGTGGGCATGTATGGCTGCCAATGGAACTGCTTCTCTTGTATTTATTGATGATGTGACTGCTGACAGAAGCAGCAGGATGAATTCTGAAGTGTTTCGGGTAATATTTTCTGCTCATATTCAGCCAAATGCTTCAGAACTCATTAGACGGCGCTTCACAGTGCAGATGGACAATGACCCAAAGCATACTGCAAAAGCAACCAAAACGTTTTTTAAGGGAAATAAGTTTATTGTTATGCAATGGCCGAGTCAATCACCGGACCTGAATTCGATTGAGCATTTCACTTGCTGAAGACAAAACTGAAGGGAAAATGCCCCAAGAACAAGCAGGAACTGAAGACAGTTGCAGTAGAGGCCTGGCAGAGCATCACCAGGGATGAAACCCAGCGTCTGATGATGTCTATGCGTTCCAGGCTTCAGGCTGTAATTGACTGCAAAGTATTTGCAACCAAGTATGAAAAAGTGAAAGTTTGATTTAAGATTATTATTCTGTCCCATTACTTCTGGTCCCTTAAGAAGTGGAAGGCACATATGCAAACTGTTGTAATTCCTGCACCGTTCACCTGATTGGGATGTAAATGCCCTCAAACTACAGCTGACAGTCTGCAGGTAAAGCACATCTTGTTTGTCTCATTTCAAATCCATTGTGGTGGTGTATAGAGCCAAAAATGTTAGAATTGTGTCGATGTCCCAATATTTATGGACCTGACTGTAACAGGTCTACTTTCTTTATTTATTTTAGTTTTACTAAATAATATTTTTGAATTTTTTTTTTTTCCGTTTTAGTGTCTCAAGTCTGAGAACCAGTTTTTTATCCGATTGTCAGTGGCTAAATTGGGATATAAATTCAGTACTCCATGGAAGTGTGTTGCTCCCTAAAGCAACCGTCAATGCAGAGGCCCGGATGATCGGGGCACGTGTCGCACTGAGTAGTGGTATCCTTCCGTATGGGTGCATAAGGTCCCACACAAGTTTCCCGTTAACACGCAGAGTGGGGGGACATTCTGGGGGTTGAATACGGGAATCTCGCCCCTCGTACACACGAAACTTGTAAGTGTACCCTGAGGTACTCTCACAAAGTTTGTACAGCTTCACGCCATACCTCGCCCGCTTTGAGGGAACATACTGGTGGAAAATGAGTCTCCCCTTGAACGCAATGAGAGACTCATCAACCTCGACCTCCCTTCCAGGTACATAGGCCTGTACAAATTTGGCCCCAAAGTGATCGATGACCGGCCTGATTTTGAACAGGCGGTCATAGGCAGGATCACCTTGGGGGGGACATGCTGCATTATCTGAATAATGCAGGAATTTCTGGATGGCCTCAAACTGGGAGCGTGTCATGGCCGTACTGTAAAGTGGGGTCTGGTAGAGGACGTCCCCACTCCAGTAATGCCTGACACTAGGTTTCTTGACTAGGCCGATGTGCAGCACAAGGTAAGTAGTAGAGTGAAGAACCGCACTCAAATCAAATGTCTCTGGTGCCAGTCAGGGACTGCGAACAGCCAGTAAATCTAAAATGAAAATTGCGGCACTCAGATTTTAGATTATTGCATACAAAACTTTTTTATTTTTTTCATATTTTCAAGTATTAGCAGTGGTTCCATCCAAAAAGCCCAATTTGGATCCTTGGTGCAAACAGTGTTTTAAGACCAGACGTTTCGGTCATAACAGACCTTCATCAGTGGTCACATATTTTATCTGTTCTGGTAGGGTCCGGACATCTGGGCTTGGATGCATGCAGATGTCCGGACCCTACCAGAACAGATAAAATATGTGACCACTGATGAAGGTCTGTTATGACCGAAACGTCTGGTCTTAAAACACTGTTTGCACCAAGGATCCAAATTGGGCTTTTTGGATGGAACCACTGCTAATACTTGAAAATATGAAAAAATAAAAAAGTTTTGTATGCAATAATCTAAAATCTGAGTGCCGCAATTTTCATTTTAGATGTGCAGCACAAGGCCTCAAAATGTCCTCATCTCGGCTGCACTGACCGGGGTCCAGCCACCGGGCCTAGCCAAAAAGGAGCCCGGGTGTTGAGCAACGAACTGTTGGGCGTACAGGTTCGTCTGCTCCACCATTAGAAAAGAAGAATAAAAAAGTCATATTTAGTGAAGCCCACTGTGGAAATCTGGATTCCTAGTTGGCCTACAAAATCAGGAATCATGGGCTCCAATCGCTCTGGGGTACACCAGACAAGTTCACCGGCAGGGGGCTCCGGTGGATTTAACTGGTGGGCCAGAAAACTACTACGCGCCCCAGAGCTGCTCGTACTAGGGTGGGCCACAGGGTCCCTAGCATGGCGGTCCCCTTGCTCTGCCTGGCGGCGTCTCCGCCGCCTTAGGGGCTCATCATCATCGCTAGATGATGAGGAGGACACGGATGACAACAGGAAAGTTGGGTCATCCTCGTCCTCACTAGGACTCTCGGACTCAGAGGCAAGCTGGGCGTATGCCTCCTCGGCCGAGAACATCCGGTGGGCCATAGGGGAGTGTGTGTCTGCGTGCGTGTGCGCGTGCGTGTAAATCTTTATTCAGTGTGCGTGTGTGGGGGGACACGGGTGTTCGTGTACTTATCCCTAAAACTAACAGAAAAAAAAAAAAAGACTAACTTAAAAAAAGGGGAAAAAATGTGAAAACAAATAAATAAATAAATTCCAAACCGCTGATCAACCGTCCGAAGTTGATCAGCGGTGGGGTGTGCGATGCGCTAACAGTGGCCGGACGCTAAGAGTGCCGGCCACAGTCAGCAAACGCACAAAAATAAAAAAAATGCCTGCGCCCCAAAAAAGTTGTGGGGTGGACGGGGGTAAAGCGGGGTCTAGGGTCACACAGCTGTGCTGTGGACCCCAGACACCCTATTTAGGGTGATGCAATCAAAGTTTTTTTTCCACTAACTTTCCCTTTTATATCCCTGCCTAGCCCAACCTTTCCCTGGCCTTTCCCTAATTACCTAGCTGATCAGATGGGGGGTGCTGGGGCACAGATCTGGGGCTGGGGCACGGATGGGTGCTAAGGCACAGATGGGGTGATGCTGGCTGAGATCCACGTGCAGCAGCAGCGCCAAGATTTGAACGTCCCGCCGCCCGCCCACCTACCAATCAGAGGCGATCCTGAGAGGCGGTGTCACATCACCTCTCAGGATCCCCCGGCGCATTGGCCCCAGGTGCCTGCTCAATGATTTGAGCAGGCACCGGGTTCTGATAACCGCCCGCCGTGCGGCGGAGATCGGAAATACACAGGGCGTACAGGTACGCCCTGTGTCCTTAAAGGGAGTCTGTCACCTCCATATGGCCATATCCAGTTCTTACATGGCTCTGTAGCACACCTATACAGGATTGTAACGGTACCTTTGTTCTTTTCTTTAGACTTGCACAAGCAGGAAAAACAAAGTTTAATTTATATGCAAATGAGCACTCGCAAGTGCCCCGGGGGCGGCGTTCAGTGTATAGGAGCCCAGGCTCCTCTGCCTTCTTTTCACTTTGCTCCTCCCCAGCCTCTTCCTTTGCCTGCCCTCCAAGTCCGGACCTATCGATGAGACAAGAGACTTGGAGGGTGGGCAAAGGCAGAGACTGGGGAGGAGTAAAGTGAAAAGAAGGCAGAGGAGCCTGGGCACCTATACACTGAATGCCGCCCCCGGGGCACTTGCGAATGCCATTTGCATATAAATTAAACTTCGTTTTTCCTGCTTGTGCAAGTCTAAAGAAAAGAACAAAGGTACCGTTACAATCCTGTATAGGTGTGCTACAGAGCCATGTAAGCACTGGATATGGCCATAAGGAGGTGACAGATACCCTTTAAGTACCAGGACATCAGGGCGTACCTGTACGCCCTGTGTCCTAAAGAGGTTAATGCATGACAATATCCTGGTGACCTTAGAAGCAGCTGATTGACATTGTATGCTGTTATTTGAACTACCATCTACAAGGACACCCAAATCCTTCTCTATAAGTGACTCTCCCAGTGTTACATCCCCTAGGACATATGAAGCACAGAGATTATTACTACCAAGATGTAGAACTTTACATTTGTCCACATTGAACCTCATTTGCCAAGTTGATGCCCAATCACTCAGAGTGTTCAAGTCAGCTTGTAGTTTGTGGACATCTTCCATAGACTGTACAGTTCTACAGAGCTTAGTGTCATCTGCAGAAATAGATATGGTGCTATTAATCCCGTCCTCAATATCATTAATAAATAAATAAAATAATAAAGGGCCTAACACTGAACCTTGGGGTCACCACTTATAACCTGGGACCATTCTGAATAGAAATCATTGACCACAACTCTCTGGACACGGTCCTTCAGCCAGTTTTCAATCCAATTACAAACTATACTTTCCAAGCCAATAGACCTTACTTTACCTATTATTAAACATCTATGAAGGATAGTATCAAAAGCCTTTGCAAAATCCAGGAAACACTACATCCACAGCCCCACCTGTGTCCAGGCTTCTACTCACCTCACTACATCCATAGCCGCCCCTCTGTCCAGTCTTCTACTTACCTCACTACATCCACAGCCCCACCTGTGTCCAGGCTTCTACTTACCTCACTACATCTACAGCCACCCCTCTGTCCAGACTACTACTCACCTCACTACATCCACAGCCGCCCTTCTGTCCAGGCTTCTACTTACCTCACTATATCCACAGACGCCCCTCTGTCCAGGCTTCTACTTACCTCACTACATCCACAGCCACCCCTGTGTCCAGACTTTTACTTACCTCACTACATACACAGCCGCCCCTCTGTCCAGGCTTCTACTCACCTCACTACATCCATAGTGCCCCTCTGTCCAGGCTTCTACTCACCTCACTACATCCACAGCTGCCCCTCTCTCCAGGCTTCTACTCACCTCACTACATCCACAGCCGCCCCTCTGTCCAGGCTTCTACTCACCTCACTACATCCACAGCCGCCCCTCTGTCCAGGCTTCTACTCACCTCACTACATCCACAGCCGCCCCTCTGTCCAGGCTTCTACTCACCTTACTATATCCACAGCCACCCCTCTGTCCAGGCTTCTACTCACCAGACTACATCCACAGACGTCCCTCTGTCCAGGCTTCTACTCACCTCACTACATCCACAGCCGCCCCTCTGTCCAGGCTTCTACTCACCTCACTACATCAACAGCCGCCCCTCTGTCCAGGCTTCTACTCACCTCACTACATCCACAGCCGCCCCTCTGTACAGGCTTCTAATCACCTCACTACATCCACAGCCGCCCCTCTGTCCAGGCTGCTACTCACCTCACTAAAACCACAGCCGCCCCTCTGTCCAGGCTTTTACTCACCTCACTACATCCACAGCCGTCCCTCTGTCCAGGCTTCTACTCACCTCACTACATCCACAGCTGCCCCTCTGTCCAGGCTTCTACTTACCTCACTATATCCACGGCCGCCCCTCTGTCCAGGCTTCTACTGACCTCACTACATCCACAGCCGCCCCTCTGTCCAGGCTTCTACTCACCTCACTACATCAACAGCCGCCCCTCTGTCCAGGCTTCTACTCACCTCACTACATCCACAGCCGCCCCTCTGTCCAGGCTTCTAATCACCTCACTACATCCACAGCCGCCCCTCTGTCCAGGCTACTACTCACCTCACTACATCCACAGCCGCCCCTCTGTCCAGGCTTCTACTCACCTCACTACATTCACAGCCGTCCCTCTGTCCAGGCTGCTGCACACCTCACAACATCCACAGCCACCCTTCTGTCCAGGCTACTACTCACCTCCTCATAAAAAACAAATCAGGTTAGTCTGACAACTTCTGTCGTTGGTAAACCCATGCTGGTTATCACTTATAATATTATTTACAGTCACATCCTCCTGTATATAGTCCCATAAGAGTCCTTCAAACATTTTTCCCACAATAGAAGTTAAACTAACTGGTCTATAATTACCTGTGACGGACCTTGATCCTTTTTTGAATATGGGCACCACATTTGTCTTGCGCCAATCACTTTGCACTGTACCAGTACCTAGAGAATCTTTGAAAATTATAAACAGGGGCACAGCAATGACTGAACTGAGCTCTTTAAGCACTTTTAGGTGTAATCCATCTGGACCTGGAGCCTTGTTCACATTTACCTTATTTAACTTACTTTGGATCATATTTACAGTTAGCCAATTGAGTATATTACTGGATGTACTAACAGCCCCGGTGCCACAGATTCCAGCTCCTTTCTTTTCTTGTGTATAAACAGAGCTAAAACCCCATTTAGTATCTCTGCATTTTCCTTATCTTCAGTCACTAACCCCCCTATTACCATTATTTAGGGGACCTACCTGCTTGGACCTTGTTTTTTTTTTTTTTTAAACTCGTTTTATTGAAGTTTAACAAGAAAGGCATGTTACATCATTAAAAACAAGGATTAATACATCCAGGGCATATCTCACGCAGGAGATACAGTGTTAGCTCTGCATTACATGACAGTTCTACATGAAATCCGATACAGTATAAAGGTTTTCATAATCAAATAACCTCTGGAGGTTGCATGATGGAGGAGACATAGCCTCAATATACACATTAGCATAGTATTATACATCGGTTACAGAGTACATACATGCATTATGCACAGTCAAAGGAGATGCACACCATTCGCCCCACACTTTATCAAACTTTTGCGGACACTTCCTATGGATAAAGTATATACAAAAATCTGCAGCACTCGTCAGTTGTAGCAAATAGTTGGTTTATTCCATAAAAAAACAGCAGGTGAATGCGACGTTTCGACCGTCCTCGGTCTTTCTCAAGCTTGAGAAAGACCGAGGACGGTCGAAACGTCGCATTCACCTGCTGTTTTTTTATGGAATAAACCAACTATTTGCTACAGCTGACGAGTGCTGCAGATTTTTGTATATACTTTGAAGTTGGGATCAATTGCCAGGATCTCGATCTGCCTGCACCATCACTACCGCAAGTAAGGTACCGTTTATGGTTTTCCCAATTGTCTTTTGGGCATAGTAGTGCTGCCGGATCTCTCTATATTTCCTATGGATAAAGACAACCTTTTCCATGCTGACAGCCTGATTGACCAGCGACTTCCCTTGGCCCAACGTAGGCACTCTATCATCCATCCATCTCAGGGCAACAGCTTTCCTGGCAAAGAATAAGGTTTCACTCAGAAATATTCTGTGATGATGACCCCAAGCCTCCTCATCAAGGATGCCGAGTATACAGCTTTTTGGACATAGCGGCACTGTATTTGGGACTATAGTGGTCAGTACTCCTACCACTGCTGCCCAAAAGCTCTTCAAGTATGAGCAGTCCCACATGAGATGCCAAAAATCTGCCCCTTCCTGATGACACCTATGACACCTACTATGTGACAGTCTACCCATTTTCTGCAATCGAACAGGTGTAAGGTAACCTCTATGCAGGATAAACAGCTGAATCAGCCTATTAGTGACTGACGGGGAGACCCGCGCTGGAGACAGCAGCGCTTCATTCCAATCATCAGCTGATAGGGAAGGGATGGAATTTCTCCATTTCCCCTCAACAGCAAGGGGATTCATCAGCGTGCGATTATTAAGCAGATGCGTATAGAGCGCAGAGATAATGCCTTTCGGGCCCTGTGATCTAAGAACTCCTATTAGTGGGTAATTAGAGATTTTCCGGCCACCTGCCCCGAACTGTGCCGTTAGCGCATGTCTCAGTTGCAGGTATCTAAAAAAGAAAGAGCGAGGCAGTTCAAACCTCTCCTGCAGCTGAGAGGAGGAGCATAAATTACCCCCAACATATAAGTCACTCAGTTTGCTAATTCCCTGCGTCTTCCACCATCTAGCTCCCTCCAAATCTTTTAAGTGGGCAAACATGGGGACCTTGGTTTTTTAGCATTTATACATTTAAATCATTTTTGGGGATTTGTTTTGATTTCTTTTGCCACCTGCTGTTCATTTAGTATTTTTGCAAATTTTATCTCCTTTTTACAGATTTTGTCAAGCCATTTGTAAACTTCAAACGCTACAGCTGACCCCTCAGATTTTCTAAATGCCCTTTTTTGTTCTTTATTGCCCGTTTTACAGTAGCTGTAAGCCATTGGGGGTTTAATTTTAGCTCTTTATACTTGTTACCTGAAGTAATACATTTTCGTGTGCAATTACTCAATGTGGATTCAAAGCTCTCCCATTTATCCTCAGTATTATTATGTGGCACATAACACAGGACACTACTCCCCCACTGATTAATTTTGGTAACTGTAGTACACCACTGTTGGTATATACATACCTATACCCGCTTAAATATTGAATAAAGGTAATTTTAAAAGTCACTCTTTTCATATATGCTATTTACTTCTAAAACGCTTGTGACAAAGTATCTTCTAAGAAAACTTTAATGCTGTTAGTAATTTTTTTACAGTAGACTTACTGCACTACATACATATATTCAATGTGCAGCACCTCAATCAGCCGATGTTCATATAAAAAGCTTGATAGATTATTAAAGAAACTCCCCAGTTTATTATTATAGACAGGATCAGAGCTGAGATGACGTCTAGGTGTAGAGGAAAGCTGCCAGTGTCCTCTTCTCACCAGGACCTACCTTCTCAAAGTCACTGCAAGGACCACCATATTCAATCATCTGTTTGCATCTTGCTGCTGTGTGAGCAGGTAATATTTGAAAGTATCCCTACGGTGGGCCCGCAAAATACATTTTACTGGTGGGCCCTAGGCACCCCAATCCTACACTGCGTGGGGTGTAAGAAGAGAAACCTCTGATATGTTGCAACTAACGATGAGTGAATTTCTTAAAAGTTCAATTCGGCTGATTCGCCGAATTTCACAAAAAATTTGCTTTGTGACGAATTACTTTGTCACAAAGTGCATTTTTTTTGTAAGTAGTGGGTGTAATGACAGGGAGCTGCGATAGCGCTGCCCCATCATTGAACTCCTAGTTTTTTATACTATATCAGGTTAAATCTATTGTTGATCGAGCACCATAGTGCTCGGGTGCTCGGGCCGAACACCTCGGGATGCTCAGGTGCTCTACCGAGCACAATGGAAGTCAATGGGAGAGCTTGAGTATTAAAGCAGGGACCCCCTGCTCTGAAGAGGGGAGGGTGTCTGGTTTATATGAAAAGTTCCTAAATTGACGGAAACACCACTGAAATGGTTCGGGAACAGCATGGGGTGGATGTTTGGATGCATTTTGAACTCCCAGGTCGCTGCTGGGAACGATTTTGTCCGAGTAGTGCGCCACTTTTACAGACTAACAATAATACGCACCAAACCAAGTTGAGCTGACCCTGTAAAAGATTGTAGGTGAAGGCCTGCTGGTAAGCTGACCCTCTAAAAAATTATATGCGAGGGCCTGCAGATCAGCTGACCCTGTAAAAGGTTTTAGGTGCGGGCATGCAGGTGAGCTGACCCTGTAAAACATTATATGTGAGGGCCTGCAGGTGAGCTGGCCCTCAAAAAAATTATATGCGAGAGCCTGCAGGTGAGATTACCCTGTAAAAGATTGTAGATGAGGGCCTGCTGGTGAGCTAAACCTCTAAAAAATTATATGCGAGGGCCTGCAGCTGAGCGGACCCTCTAAAAAACTAAATGTGAGGGCCTGTAGGTGAGCTGACCCTGTAAAATATTATATGCGAAGGGCATATATGCGACGGCATTATATGCGATGAATAAGCATGTTGATATGATGGAAGAGGAGAAGGAGGATGAGAAAAGGAAGATTGAACCATATACCCTTGTTTGTGGTGGAAGGGGTGCATGGGAATACAGTGTATTCAGTACAATATAAACAACACATGTAAAGTGCATTTATGTTCAGCCGCTTTCCTCTGGTGGAGTTGAGAAGTCAGGGGCAATCCAGGCCTTGTTCATTTTTATAAGAGTCAACCTGTTAGCATTTTCTGACAGTCGGATGCGCTTATCAGTTATTATGCCACCAGCAGCACTAGATACTCGCTCAGACAATATGCTGGTGGCAGGGCAGGCCAGCACCTCCAAGGTGTAGAACGCCAGTTCGTGCCACGTGTCCAGCTTGGACACCCAGTAGTTGTCAGGCACAGAGGGATCATTGAGGAAGCTGACACAGTAGGCCGCGCATCAGGATGAGGGTGCTGGCGGAATGTCATGAAACTGTCCCGGGCTTTGGAGAGTGTTGCCCTGCCTCTGTTGTAACTGCTGGGTGTTCCCCTTGTCTCCCCTCCATGGTTGCCAAAAGAACTACGGACTCTGCCGCCAGCGTTGTCAGATGAAAATTTTTGGAGCAATTTTTCAACAAGGACCTTCTGCTATTGCACCGTTTTGCTCGTCCTCTCCACTGGAGGAATGAGAGATGAGAAGTTATTTTTGTAGCAGAGGTCGAGAAGGGTGAACAACCAGTTATCCGTGTTGTCTAAAATGCATATAATGCGCGGGTCGCGGGAAAGGCAGCCTAACATGAAGTTAGCCATGTGTGCCAGAGTACCAACAGGCAAGACTTCACTGTCGTCATCAGGAGGATGACTCTCAATCTCCTCATCCTCTTCCTCCTCTTCTGCCCACCCACGCAGAACAGATGAAATTAAACTTCCATGGTTACTACCCTCTGTAGCGGAGGCAACCGTCTCCTGCTCCTCCTCTTCATCGTCCAATTCATGATGAGAAGACGAACTGAGGGTGGTCTGGCTATCATCACCCTGTGTAATGTCTTCCCCCATTTTCACCTCTTCCACATGCAAAGCGTCGGCCTTAATTGTGAGCAGCGAGCGTTTGAGTAGACACAGAAGTGGGATGGTTACGCTGATAATAGAGTCATCGCCGCTCACCATCTGTGTTGATTCGTCAAAGTTTCTTAAAACTCTAAGAGGTCAGACATCCATGCCCACTCCTCGCTTGTGAATAGCGGAAGCTGACTGGAAAGGCGACAACCATTTTTCAGCTGGTATTCCACTACTGCCCTCTGCTGCTCACAAAGCCTGACCAACATTTGGAACGTGGAGTTGCAGCGCGTGCTCACTTCACACAACAGTCGGTGAGCTGGCAATTGCAAGCGCTGCTGCAGCGTTGACAGACCGGCTGAAGCTGTTGATGACTTGCGGAAATGTGCACACACGCGGCGAACCTTCACCAGTAGCTCATGCAAATTTGGGTAGGTTTTGAGAAACCGCTGAACCACTAAGTTTAAGACGTGGGCTAGGCATGGGATGTGTGTGAGCTTCCCGAGCAACAAAGCTGCCACCAAGTTACGGCCATTATCAGACACAACCATGCCTGATTCTAGGTTGAGTGGGAGAGAGCCAGAGCTCAGTTTGGTCTCTTATCCCCATCACAGCTCTGCGGCGGTGTGCTGTTTGTTCCCTAAGCATATCAGCTTCAGCACGGCATGTTGCCGCTTCCACACTGCAGTGCTACACTGCTTCCAGATACTGACTGATGGCTGACTGGTGCTGCAAGAGGATAATTCTGAGGTGGAAGTGGAGGAGGAGGCGGAGGAGGAGAAGTGGGGTTTGGAGCCACTAATGTAGGTGCTGGCAGAAACCCTGATCGAAGTAGGGCCCGCAATCCTTGGCATCGGTAGCACCTGTGCTATCCCAGTGTACGACTCGCTCCCGGCCTCCACAACATTCACCCAGTGTGCCGTCAGGGAAATGTAGCGTCCCTGGCCGAATGCACTTGTCCATGTGTCCGTGGTTAAGTGGACCTTCCCAGTAACTGCGTTGGTCAGGGCACGTGTGATGTTACAGGACACATGTTGGTGTAAGGCGGGCACAGCACACCTTGAAAAATAGTGGCGGCTGGGGACTGCGTAGCGCGAGACGGCCGCCGACATCAGGTTGCGGAAGGTCTCATTGTCTACAAGCCTAAATGGCAACATTTCCAGGGCCAGTAATTTGGAAAGGTGTGCATTTAGTGCTATGGCCTGTGGGTGGGTGGCTGGGTATTTCCGCTTGCGTTCAAAGGCCTGGGGTAAGGACATTTGGATTCTGCGCTGGGACACAGAAGTGGATGTGGTCGCTGATGGTGCTTGTGAAGGTCCAGGTGCAGGGTGGGAAGCATCCGGGCCTGCGCCTTCAACAGCGGATTGGACAGCACATAACACAGGGGAAGAGGAGGCAGTGGTGTGACCCACAGACTGTGGACCCAGGCGTTCGGCTCACTTATTACGGTGCTTGGATGCCATGTGGCGGATCATGCTGCTGGTGGTGAGGTTACTAGTTTTCACGCCCCGGCTCATTTTGGTACGGCACAGGTTGCAAACTACTATACTTTTGTCGTCCTCTCTTTCCTCTAAACAGCGCCATACTGCGGAACACCTACCTCTTGGCAAGGGAGATTTCCACAAGGGGATGCTCCGTGGAACCTGTTTGGTGTGGCCCGCCTTCTCCCTTTTGCCACCCCACTGCCTCTTCCATCCTGTTGCGGTGCTGCAGATCCCTCCCCCTCTGTACTGCTGTCCTCACTCGGCTTTTCACCTTCCCAGGTTGGGTCAGTGACTTCATCGTCCACCACCTCCTCTTCCACTTCCTCACTCTGCTCATCCTCCTGACTTGTTGACCTAACCACAACCTCAGTGATTGACAACTGTGTCTCATCCTCTTCATCAACCTCTTGAGACAGTAATTTCCGTTGATTTATTGGCAACTGTCTCATTATCATCCACCTCATTAAACAGTAATTGTTGTTCCCCACCGTCAGCTTCTTGTGACTCGGGATTCTTAAGAGTTTGGGAATCAGGGCACAAGATCTGTCCCTCTTCAAGCGTGCTTGGCGAGAGGGCCAAATCAAGGAATGGCACTGAAAAGAGCTCCTCGGAATATCCGAGTGTGGGATCACTTGTTTGCCCAGAATCTCCATGGTGGGAGGAAGGAGGATCAGGGTGAGGATTGTGTTGAGCAGACTCTTGGCTACCGAGACTGGACTTTGTGGAAGACCGGGTGGTGTTTAAGCGACTGGAAGCATTATCTGCTGCAATCCAACTGACCACCTGGTTGCACTGGTCTGACTTCAAGAATGGTGTCCTGTGACGCAATGCAAACTGTGACATGAAGATTGGTATCGTGGATGAGTGTTTTTCTTGTGCTCTGGCAGCAGGCACAGTTTCAATGCATCCAGGGCCACGGCTTCTGCGTGCACCATCAGCATCACGGCCACTTCCCCGTCCCTTACTGCTCGCCTTCTTCATATTAAATGTTATATATGCTTGAAAGTATGTCACACGTACAGTAGCACAGGATTTGGAAGTGCATGCGCATGTGGAAACGTCACACAGGAGATCTCCCGCAGATAATGTCAATGCTGTCACCAGCAGCTAATAAAAAATTACAGGGAATGTCACAGGTGTTTGGGATGTGGAAACGTTATACAGGAGAGGTACCACCATTAATGTCACTGTCCGCAGCGTCTATTTAAAAAGTACACTGTCATGGGCACCAGATTCGCCCCCAGCTATGCGAATTTATTTCTAGCACAATTGGAATCAGAGGTCATCCGACCCAGGCTGGGGGCGGGTCTGGTGCTATGGCGTAGATATATAGATGATATTCTATTTATCTGGGAGAAGACAAGAGAGGAGTTGGACCATTAACTAAAAGAGATAAACGAAAATGATAGGAACCTAATATTTTCCCCAGTTGTGAGCGATAAAGAGGTGGAGTTCCTAGATCTCGATATTAAAGTGGAGGGAAACAGATTGACTTGTAGTACTCATTTTAAAACAGTTTCCAAAAATAGCTTCATTAGGTATTCAAGCTGCCACCTACCACGGTGGCTGATTAACGTACCGACAAGCCAGTTCAGGAGATTAAAGCGAAACTGCACAATGGAAGAAAAATTTGAACAGGAAGCGGAACATCTAAAAAACCGATTGGTAGAAAGAGAGTACCCATTAAAGGTCATTGACAGGTCCCTCGAAAAAGTGAGGAAAATGGAGAGGAAGGAGTTCTTCTCAAATAAGAAGGCCCATGCAGATGATGACACTCCTAGACTTATTATACCATTCAGTTCTCAATATCGCAATGTAGAAAAAATTGTGAAGAGGCATTGGAATCATCTGTTAAAACAGGATCATAGGGCCCTATCTTCACGACACTCGCTAATTTAGCAGGAAAAGTGGCCCCTACAGTCAAGAACCCCACAACAAAAAAGGGGGGAGGAAACTGGTTAGCTACAAAAGGGTTCTTCAGATGTGGGAGGTGTGCCAACTGCAAAATTACAAAGTTCCCAAAAAAGAGAGAAAAGATACAGTCCACTACCAATTCTTTTACTCTAAGTATTAGGGATTGCCTCACCTGTGATACAACGGACGTCATATACTTATTGCAATGCGGATGTAATAAACAGTACATAGGGAGGACTAAGAGGACTCTCAAAAAGAGAGTATCAGAGCACATAGCCAATATAAAAAAGGGCTATGAGGCACACTCCCTCTCTAAACATTTTAAAATAGCACATGGAAGTGACCCGTCAGGACTAATATTTGCAGCCATCGAGAAGGTTAAGAGACCATGGAGAGGAGGAAACCATATTGCGCATATGTCCAGACAGGAGTCGAGGCGTATCTTTGAATTTGAGACCATGATGCCGGGGGGTTTGAATGCTGAGTTGGAGCTATTTGGCTTTCTATAAGGAGGGGGAGGCCTGTTGGGGACGGGACATCGAGGTCTGGTCGTATGATCGACGCTTCGATCTCCTCTCCCCACATGCCTCCCTCTCCCATTCCATCTAATCCCTCCATACATCACCCGACATCTGGATCTAGATCAACCGACTCTATGCCTAAATATGAGATATATGCAAGGTTCCCCCTCTCCAGAAACATATATAGTATTCCACCCTGATTTTATTCATCTTAAATATTCAGTTATTATTAAGTTTGTATGTGAAATCAGAGTGACATCATGGTACAATCCATAATATATAATTAATGTTTTAATCTTAAATGCATTATTGATTGATTTTATGATTCTATATACACTATATATATTATAATATGTGAGGAGAACAATTTGTATAAATGTATATAAATAATAATGTAGCACTATATATATATATAACAATACAGATATAGACTATTAACAGGGAATCCGGTCCAGAGTTTGGATATGATGCACTAACAATGTGGACTGATGGGCGTTCGCCTATAAAAAATCAACACCAAGGCTCACTCCTGAGATCCACTGAGGAAGGGGTTGTCCCCGAAACGCGTATGGTCCCAGGAAGTGAGCGCAAATATCCGATGTTCACATAAGGACATTTGACTGATAACATGACAGGCCTGTCTAAGAAATAAACCAACCTCCGGCAAGTATACCCAGCTGACCAGCAGGGGGAGGTCCGCTACGTAATACGCCGTGCCGACGCCAGCTTCGTCACCACGTGGGACGCTGCGTGTAGTGTGAGAAGCAGGGCAGCGGAGGACGACGTGGAGCGGGAGGCCGGTAAGAGACGCCAAGGAGGACACCTGAGAATCCGGTAAGCAAATCTATGTTCACCTCTGGATACAACTAGCGCACCTTACAGCCGGCTGGCTGATATACACAGCGCACCAGAGTTACGGACTCAGGGACAATTGAGGTCGATTTGGCCTACAGCATTCAAACAGGACAACGAAATTGGACTGCTCAAATTGCATATATCCATCAAAGAACGGCACTAGTGCACTTTAATCTTTTCTTTGAAGATACTATACTATACTATATTATAACCAAGGACCTACTATCCCTGAAAAGGAGATATATATAAGGTGGACCAATTACCCACTTCTTCTTTTTTCTTTTTTCTTCACACATATTGATTTTAGGAATTTATTTTACATTGATTGATGAGTTTTTACTGTGTATATTAATATTTTAATATTTTAAAGGATTGCCCATGAGTGTTATCTTGTAGTGAAGATATTAAATTAAATTTTATTAATTGATAACTAAGTCCAAGATTTGTGTGTGTTCCCTTCTGCAGAGAGTGCCCCTCTTATATTTATTTATATAAATGTTATATATGCTTGAAAGTATGTCACACGTACAGTAGCGCAGGATTTGGAAGTGCATGCGCATGTGGAAACGTCACACAGGAGATCTCCCGCAGATAATGTCAATGCTGTCACCAGCAGCTAATAAAAAATTACAGGGAATGTCACAGGTGTTTGGGATGTGGAAACGTTATACAGGAGAGGTACCACCGTTAATGTCACTGTCCGCAGCGTCTATTTAAAAAGTACACTGTATGTCACATATACATTTTTGGATGCGCACACGTTACACTGGAGATGTGGTACTGGTTATGTCACTGTCAGAAGCGGACACTGTCTATTGAAAAACTACACTGGATGTCACAGACAGTTTTGGAATACGCACACTTTACACTGGAGATGTGGCGCAGCTAATGTCATTGTCCGCAGCGGACACCGTCTATGTAAAAAATACACTGGATGTCAGATATTTTTGGGATGCACACACTTTACACTGGAGATGTGGCGCAGCCTAACTATTGCATGCTATTTAGCACAGGATGCGCTAAAAATAGATATTGCTGCCACACACAATAGTCCTTAGAAGGACTTTTGGGTCTCTGAAAAGTTTTGTTGGTAAAAAATATTCTTAAATCACTCCCTACACTGTCTGTCCCTTCCTACACTCTGCTCTCCCTGACTAAGAATGAGCCGAATACGCTTTCCGACCAGCCAATCACTGTAATGCCAGCAGCCAACATGGCTACAGCATTACAGTGAGGGTAGTACTTACCTGCATGTTTATTGGCTGCATAGCAGCCAATTAACGTGCGGGGCGGAGACTGGAGCATTGCGCTCGAGCACATGCGGTGTTCGGCCGAGCATGCTCGATCATCACTAGTTAAATTGATTCGCTGACACGAAGCACGAGGAAATTCGGCTTGTAGGCAAATCGAATTTATCCTGAAATCTCTAGTTGCAACTCTTCCATAGGTGGCAATATGGCCATAGGTGCTGTATTACATATCTGTACAGGCGTGTGCATGAACATGTCCCCGCCATAGATGTGAGACACAGCAAAACATTCTCAGATGTTGTAGATGTCTGATCTCATCTCCAGGCTCCAATCTACAGAAGGAACGAGGTTTAGTGACCTCTTCAATATTTGATCTCACACACAAAACTCATCGTTCAGGTGTTCCTACATTATCTCGGTGGGGAGGAGGTGTTAGCCAATCAAATTAGAGAATTCTGAGGGATCAAATTACCCCGCAGTCTGAATAATTACTTTTCTATGCAAGATGAGAACAAGAGACTGGAGCTGTAAGGTGTGAGAAGCTTCAAGATCTTCAGAGCCATCACACCATGGAAATGAAGATTTCACAGGTGATACTTCTGGTGAATGTAGGTACGTGACAACCAGACACGCGTACAGCATTATTACGTTATACAGATTATCCAGCAAATTCCAGTTATCCAGAACAGTGGGACCAGTTCAATTATGGTTTATTTGGTCTTCTAGACCCCTTCATCTTTCTATGGTATTCTTTACCATCTAACTTCAGATGGGTCCAACATTTCGCACTGTTGACTCATCCAGACTGTGTTGTTTACTGTTTAGCCTCTAACGTGTCTAGAGCATTGACTGAGGTCATGTCCTCTTAGGCTTGAGGCTATTAGAGACCACTATTGTTATTATGATTTCATTGCTTTTATGCATCTGGTGGATGATGACGTTTCTCAGGAGGACAAGCAGATATCTTCAGCCCCTAAGACCCATTGCTGTAGGTTGGCCAAACCCTATTCTTCACCATCAGGTATCCACAATATTGTAATAAAGAGCTTCATACAAGACAAAATCAGTAACACAAAAGCCTTAGAACTGGATCCAGAAAGTTAATTTGGACCACAATGAACTCTGACATGTTTCAGGTCTCAATGTAAGCCTCCAAACACCTTGAATGAACTCTTTGAGCTAGTCAGACAGACCAAAACAAATGGAGAACGTTCCATCACTATTAACCAATTTAGAAGAACCTTAAAGGGGTTGTCCATTTTATATATATATATTTTTTTTTAAAGTGGCCAGAATGACATAGCTTCTGTTCCTATGCTATCTGGTTCCCCGCTGGTCTCTACTTTCTGGTCCCTTTCTCGATGGAGGACTGTGTACAGTTCTGGGCTCCTGTGAACAAGAAAGACATAGCAGAGCTGGAGAGGATTCAAAAGAGGGCAACTAAAGTAATAACTGGAATTGGCGGACTACAGGTCCCAGAAATATTATTAAAATTAATATTTTTTTCTTTAGAGAAAAGACGGGAATAACTGTGTGTAAATTTATTAGGTCATATTTATATAGGGTGACAATATTTTGGTTTTCAAAAAGGAGGACACTTGGGGCAGGAGGTTGCCTGCCCGCACTATGTCCTGATGCTTTATGTGGTGAAGACACAGGCAGTACCGGCAACTGTAGAGGAGGCTAAGGGAGCGGTAAGTAAAGCACATATTCACCACTCCGTAGGGCCTCCTGTACTAATGAGCAGGGCCAGGACAAGGTATTTTGGTGCCCTAGGCAGAGCAGGCTAATTATGCCCCAACCCCCCCACCCCCTTCAAATCACACTGACCCTACTTTCTAATAAAGATATTTATTTGACCATCATGAGAAGACTTTGGTCAGTGGTGTGCAGCTCCATATTTTTGTCCTCCTTCTCATAGATGGGCCCCTTCTGGGTCAGGGCCCCAAAACAGCTGCTTCCCCTGCTTCCCCTATAGCTAAACCCCTGGTAACACCTCTGAATTAATGCTTCTGCAGTCAATCCCCAACCTATAGAACTGGTGTAGGAAGGAGGGGTTTGGGTTCCTGGAGAATTGGTCCGACTTCTCTGTCGGCTACAGGCTCTATCGTAGGGACGGGCTGCACCTCAATGGGGAAGGGGCAGCTGTGCTGGGGAGAAAGATGGCTAGAAGGTTGGAGGAGTGTTTAAACTAGGGACTGGGGGGTAATTACATTATAGGAGGGGAAGATAGGGCAGATGGAGACCGGGGGCAGGTAGTGGGACTGGGGGAGTAATTACATTATAGAAGGGGAAGATAGTGCAGATAGAGACCGGGGGCGAGGTAGTGGGACTGGGGGAGGAATGGAAGGAGGGACCAGAACAGTTCAGAAGGAAAAGTGTAGGGTAAAAAATATACATAAACCTCTCAAATGTATGTATACTAATGCCAGAAGCCTGACTAATAAACCGGGGAGCTGGAATTAGTGATGTGTGAGGAGAACTATGACATAGTGGGAATAACTGAGACATGGCTGGATGATAGCTATGACAGTGGGAATAACTGAGAAATGGCTGGATGATAGCTATGACAGTGGGAATAACTGAGACATGGCTGGATGATAGCTATGACAGTGGGAATAACTGAGACATGGCTGGATGATAGCTATGACAGTGGGAATAACTGAGACATGGCTGGATGATAGCTATGACAGTGGGAATAACTGAGACATGGCTGGATGATAGCTATGACTGGGAAGTTAATGTACAAGGTTACAATCTGTTTAGAAAGGATCGTCAAAACCGGAGAGGGGCTTATGTTATGGAAACCTGAAGGAGGAGTGAAATTCCTGAATGTACGGGGTTACAATCTGGCATGTCTTATGCGTCATGTTTCGGATTGGGTGCATGATACTGATCTTTTCTCTAATAGGGAAGTAGAGCAAAACCTGGTAGCTCCATGGAACCTGGTAGCGTGCCTCCACTATAATTTGGCCGCATTACCCGGGGAAATTAAATCCTCGCTTTTATTGAGAGATACGATAGCAACCTGGAAGGCGGTTAGGAAAACAGTAAATCTGCCTCATGCAATCTCTAAATGGATGCCGCTATAGGGTCATCCAGAATTCCCGTCAGGAACTAGTCTGAGACCTTCTGAGTTGTGGATATCTAGGGGTTTGACTAGGGCGGAACATCTGATGCATCAAGGGGAGAAACGTTGGCTAACTCCAAAAGAACTGAAGGAAAAATATGCCTTACCGGATTCCCATTTCTTGCAAATAATGCAGATTGTGGGTTTCTGCTCGCATAGATTGCGTGATCTATCGAGGGAGGTGACCAAAAACTCCTTTGATGAGATCCTTAGTTTCTCTCCCCAAACAGTTTCCCTCTCTAGGTTGTATAGGGCCTTTTCAGGAAATTTCACGAAAGCCAAGGTTTCCACTCTTTTTAAGAAGTGGGAGCACATCACTATGGATGATGAGATTGGGGTAAAGATCCTGGAAGGTTGGAGTAAGGTATGTCAGTGCGTGATTGGTGAGATTTGGCGTGAAACGTTTTTTAGAATGATGCATCGGGCAATCTATGGATTTAACTTTCCAGCCTCTCCCCAGTTTCCAGACCGTATCACACATTGTCCTAATTGCAAATTGGCTGCTACGGATTTCTGGCATGGCATTTGGACATGTCCTGAGGTAGTCAAATTTTGAGTCGCTGTGATTGAGTATATCAAGACTAACTGGTTGGTGGAATTACCTATGGAACCCCAGACCTTGGTTTTCCATTATATCCGTCTGGAGAACCCAACTAAGATACCGATTTTATTACACTCGGTTTTGTTAGTAGCCAAAAGGGTCTTGCTCCAGAGATGGCTCACAGATGCCATGCCGGACATTCCTGCTGTGATCTCTGAATTGAAAGTACTTTTAGGATATGAAAGGATTGAAGCATCTAGGCACAAAGAAAGTTCAGCTTCCAAATTCTTTAATAAGTGGCGCACTTTTGTTATGACACACTTTAATATGGTAGAAATTAGAGAATTGGTTAAACCCTTTCAGTACACTACATGGTATCTTAAAGCATCTCTAAGTAATACTCTGGGACCCCTGGCAGTATAGTTCTGCCTCCCTTTCCCCCTATATCTCTCTCCCTTACCCCTCTTCCCTTTCTTTTCTTTATTATTTCTGTTTCCTACTACTTTTAAATTAAAATAAAAAATGCAGTCAGATTCATGTATATTAAACTCATGTTCCTTAAGTTACTGTATGTGACTCCCTGACTTCCTTCAGAAGCCAGGGGGGAATAGCGTGCCTAATGTATGTTATGCGGGTTCATGACCCTTGCCTTGTATTCTGTGAATCTGCTCCAAATAAACAGAATTAAAAAAAAAAAAAAAAAACGGAGAGGGGGAGGGGTTCTCCTTTATGTAAAGTCCTGTCTAAAGCCCACACTCCGTGAAGATATAAGTGAGGGCCATGAACATGTGGAGTCACTGTGGGTAGAGATATATGGAGCTAAAAACAACAATAAATTACTAATAGGAGTTTGCTATAAACCACCTAATAGACCGGAGTCCACAGAAAATCTACTACTAAACGAGATAGACGAGGCGGCAAATCATAATGAGGTGGTTATTATGGGGGACTTCAACTACCCAGATATAGACTGGGAAACTGAAACTTGTATATCTCATAAAGGAAACAGGTTCTTGGCAATAACCAAAGACAATTACCTCTCCCAACTGGTTCAGGACCCGACTAGAGGGACGGCCATACTGGACTTATTAACCAATAGGCCTGACAGAACAACAGACGTGCAGGTTGGGGGACACCTGGGAAATAGTGACCATAAAGTAATAACCTTCCAATTATCATTCAAAAGAGCGTTTCTACAGGGAGGAACAAAAATACCAAACTTCAAAAAAGCTAAATTTAGCCAACTAAGAGAGGCCATAGGCCTAAATAACTGGGACAAAGTCCTCAAAAACAAAAATACAGCCACAAAATGGGATATCTTTAGAAACATCCTAAAATCTCATTGTGAGAGGTACATACCGTATGGGAATAAAAGGTTAAGGAACAAAAAGAAACCAATGTGGATAAATAGAACTGTAAAGAAAGCAATAAATGACAAAAAGAAAGCATATAAATCACTAAAACAGGAGGGTAGCACGGAAGCACTGAAAAACTATAAGGAAAAAAATAGAACATGTAAAAAACAAATAAAAGCGGCCAAACTAGAGACCGAGAGATTAATTGCTAAAGAGAGTAAAACTAACCCTAAAATGTTCTTCAATTATATAAATGAAGGTGTCGGCCCTTTAAAGAGTAATGAGGGGGTAGTCGCAGAGAGCGACGAGGAGAAAGCAAAGCTGTTAAATATTTTTCTCTCCAATGTATTCACTGAGGAAAATAAACTATCAGAGGACATGCAGAATGTAAAAATAAATTCCCCATTAAAAGTGTCCTGTCTGACCCAGGAAGAAGTACATCAGCGATTTAAAAAGATTAAAATAGACAAATCGCCAGGACCAGATGGCATACACCCCCGTATCCTAAGGGAATTAAGTAATGTCATAGCCAGACCCTTATTTATGATATTTGCGGACTCTATACTGACAGGGAATGTCCCACAGGATTGGCGCATAGCAAATGTGGTGCCAATATTCAAAAAGGGTCCAAAAACAGAGTCTGGAAACTATAGGCCGGTAAGTTTAACATCTGTTGTGGGTAAACTGTTTGAAGGTTTTCTGAGAGATGCTATCTTAGAGCATCTCAACGGAAATAAGAAAATAACGCCATATCAGCATGGCTTCGTGAGGGATCGGTCATGCCAAACTAATTTAATCAGTTTCTATGAGGAGGTAAGTTCTAGACTTGACAGCGGAATCAATGGATGTCGTATATCTGGACTTCTCCAAAGCATTTGACACTGTGCCACATAAAAGGTTAGTATATAAAATGAGAATGCTCGGACTGGGAGAAAACGTCTGTATGTGGGTAAGTAACCGGCTCAATGATAGAAAACAGAGGGTGGTTATTACTGGTACACACTCAGATTGGGTCACTGTCACTAGTGGGGTACCTCAGGGGTCAGTATTGGGCCCTATTCTCTTCAATATAGTTATTAATGATCTTGTAGAAGGCTTGCATAGTAAAGTATACATTTTCGCAGATGACACTAAACTGTGTAAAGTAATTTACACTGAAGAGGACAGTATACTGTATATATACTACAGAGGACAGTATACTGTATATATACTACAGAGGACAGTATACTACTACAGAGGGATCTGGATAGATTGGAGGCTTGAGCAGATACGTGGCAGATGAGGTTTAACACTGACAAATGTAAAGTTATGCACATGTAGCTGGGAAGGGGAGGGCTCGCTTACCTCCTCCTCCTGGTATCCCTGCGGAGATGGCTGGGGATCTGGACCGACCGTCCAGCATCCATGTAGGACTGGCACAGAGCCCGCGGTCTCATCTGTGCCCATGTAGAGGGGTTTGTGTTTCCCTTTTCCCGGTATCTCCGGCTGCTGTTGGAAGGTAAGGCCGGTTGCCTCTCCTCCCCAAGACTCTGGTTGCTGTAGGGCAGAGGGACCCAGCATCTCCTCCCCCTGGAACTCAGGTTGTCGCTGGGGAGAGAGACCGGTTGTCTCCTCTCCCTGTGATATGCACTGCCACTGGAGATCTGGGCAGGCGGGCCAGCATCCCTGTAGGGCCGGTAGAGAGACCTCGGTCCCATCTCCACCTGCCATCTGGGGGTCCTCCCAGGAAAAGTCTATGAGGTTGCTCACCTCTGAGGTTGGTTGGGCAAAAGAGGGTATAATTTCCAGGCAATCCCCTGGGCTGAGGTAGGTGGTTGAGCTAGGTTGAACAGTTGACGGTAGCTCTGCTCCAGCTCCCACTCCATGGTGACTAGATGAATCAGGTCTGGTCCAAGGTCGTCCGCTTGGGGAAGGTCCAGCATGGTTTCCCTGATGTCGTGGATGTCCCAGAACCGACATTCTGTGGGGCATCCAAAGTCATCACCCTCCTCAAAGGATTCCCACAGTAAGCCCGGACCATCATAATCCTCTCCCTCCGGCAGATAGTGGTTAGTCATCCATGGGTTGCGCTGGGTGGCATACCACTTTAGTGCCCGGTACGCTTTGTCCAGCCACAACTCCTTCCAAATCAGGTTCCACAGTTCTGTCACCCACTCAGCCAAGGGTTGCTCTCCTAGGAAGGGTGACCGCAGGGCCACGAGTACCTGGAACCTCTGTTCCTCACCGGGAAGGCTCCCTCTCCGCCGCCGCTGTACCTCCTCTAAGGCGTCATACCACAGCCCCTTTCGAGTGGCATCTCTCAAGTCCATTATGCCCTCCTCTGATACAGGCCCATCCTGTTGGGACAAGTACTGCTGCAACCTCCAGCGAAACTCCTCTTCCATGTTGCTGTGGATAGGAACGCTGCCCGGTAGCTAGCTCTGTCCCTTGAGCTCCTTCAAAGCCAGGGTCGCTGCACGAGTGCCAGCGTTGCCCTCCATGCACCATACACTAGTGCATTCCTTGAATCCTCTGTGCAGGGAAAAAGAAGGGAAAATCCCGTTGCTTGCCACCTGTGTCACCGTCTAGTATTCCCTTCTTCCCATGTAACAGCGCAGCCAAATAATCCACAGAGCAATAAATCGCTATTATCGCTAGTATCGCTGGTATCGCCGGTATCGCTGATATCGCCAGTATCGCTGGTATCGCCAAATAAGTCCATACATGAGCCAAAGCTGAATGCTGGAAAAACTTTACTGGAAGCACACAGGCACTCAAACATACAATTTCTTTTATCAACTGCTGCCATGCAAGGGAGACACCCACAATAAACATACATTAACCCATAACACAAAGGTTACAACCCACATAACATCCTCCCCTCTGCCTGTGATATAATTATGGTACACAATGGTTAACATAGTTATCATAGGCAGGAGAATACACAATGTCTTCTGTCCTGGAGACAAACGAGGTGTAATTTAATTATCTCTCAGGACAAAGGGAAATCGCCAATACACATGGGGAGACAATAGGACAGACATCACTTACTCAAATATATAATGTCCCACCCTTTAGTGTACACATAGAAATTTAACACATCCCAAAATGGCACGATTTAGACCAGAAGTTCGAAAGTTAATAAAAGTCTCTTTGGCCTGGCTGTACTCATGGCTTTTCTGTCCAAAACCGGTTCTACACAGTCTTTTGTCCTGGAGACAATTGAGAAGTGATCCACTTATCTCCCAAGGACAGGCAAGACTTCATTAGCCACATGGTAGCAAAAGACAGCAAAATACATGAACTTATATAACTATGCAGCTATTGCATAAAACCGGTGCATTCAACATGGGACCGTAATCACATGGTAAGAGGCTGGCAAGTTATCCTCTCCAAGTACTCTTGGCAAACTCAAAAGAGGGGAGTTTGTCACAGTATACAACATAGCTTGTGAGGCAAGAGAAGTGTCCTAGAATGTTAAATATTTTACCTGTCGATGGGTGCGAGAAGGTGGGGCACTTGGTGACATTGCCACATTGGGCACATGTCAAACAAGGGTATGTGCCCTTAATGGAAGAGCCCATAATGGTGGTTTGTATGGTATTCGCTCTATTAGAGCCAAGGTCAGATCTCTAATATTCTTCGCCCTTTTAAAGAACATAAGGGGTTTCTTGGCGTAGATGTTAGGAAAGTTCCTTGTCAGAATATGCCAATGTCTGTTGATGATTCTCTTAATATCATTTCTCAAATGGGAGAATGTCGTTACACATGGTATACGTTTGTGTAGCTGGCCAGCTAAGACCTGTCCTAGGTTGCTAGTATAGCTTATATGTGTATATAGCTAAACCTGCCAATAGCCTTAATACAGTTCCTATGTTTATGTGTTAAAGACAAAAGCAGAGTTATTTACAGTGACATCATGTTTTGGATGTCATATAACTGTTATATTTTGTGTTCACAGAAGCAGAAAAAGATAATATACCTTTAAGATTCATTTTGTAATCTAAGGTAAGCTCAGTGACACATCAGAAACAACATAAAGCATAGTGTTAATCTGTTGTTGCTGGGCAGAAGTCTAGACCAATCAAAGCCAGCTTCTCCCACAGCAAGAGTTTTCACCAATCACAGCCAGCCTCACACACAGCCTGTCTGGGAATTCCCCCAGCTCCTGCTGCTAGAATCATTATTCACCAGAGACAGGAGCTGAAGAGACATTCACTCCACTAAGAGCTGTGTTTTATGAGAACAAGAGGCCAAAATAGGTATTTAGAACAGTTATATAATGTTCATATTGTTAGTATTGTGATTAGAACTGTATACTGAACCAGTTATATGTGTGTTTACTTACAGTTCCACCAAATTGCAAGCATACAAACCAGATTCCATACAAATTGCATCCAATTGCAAACTACAAAGTTCACAATCCAAATTCAAATTCCATATTGCAATCCAAATTGCATACAAATTGCGAACTGCTCATACCAGATAATATGTATGGTTGAGCGAACCCGAACTGTAAAGTTCGGATTCGTACCGAACTTTAGGATTTTTGGACCACGAACCCGAACTTTTCCGTAAAAGTTTGGGTCGGGTTCGGTGTTCGGCGGTTTCTTGGCGCTTTTTGAAAGGCTGCACAGCAGCCAATCAACAAGCGTCATACTACTTGCCCCAAGAGGCCATCACAGCCATGCCTACTAATGGCATGGCTGTGATTGGCCAGAGCAGCATGTGACCCAGGCTCTATATAAGCTGGAGTCACGTAGCGCTGCACGTCACTCTGCTGTTACAAGTGTAGACAGAGGATGCTGCTGGACTTGTGATTTCAGAGACAGAATAGGAGAGAATCTAACTCAGCGATCTAGAGACAAATAGTGGTGTGGGTGCAGGGCACTATCGTTTTACCCTGCCCTGAGCTCATTGACCAAAAAATACAAACTTTTAGAATTCTGTTAGGTGGGTGGCGGCGGCGGCCATTTTATGCATGCACAGTGCACCAGCACTGCATCTGAGCTTTTGGGACATTGCAAATCACCATTTTTTTGGGGCAAACTAGAACATCTGGATTAGTCAGTGTGCAATTTAAGGTAGAAATACACCCATAATTTTCTGGGGTTTAAAAAACACAATTTTTCTTTCAAAAAACTGTATTTTCCAGATCTGCAAGTGTTAAATTCAAGTTTAATATATACAGCTTTCATATTCTGTTAGCAAAAAAAGACTTTTTTGGCAATCTACAACATCTGTATTAGTCAGTGTGCAATTTAAGGTAGAAATACACCCATCATTTTCTGGGGTTTGAAAAACATACATTTTTTTTCCAAAAACAGTATTTTCCAGATCTGCAAGTGTTAAATTCAAGTTTAATATATACAGCTTTCATATTCTGTTACAAAAAAAAATCTTTTTTGGCAATCTACAACATCTGTATTAGTCAGTGTGCAATTTAAAGTAGAAATACACCCATCATTTTCTGGGGTTTGAAAAACACACTCTTTTGACAAAAAACACTATTTTCAGGCCTTGCAGCATCAGCACGTGTGAAATTACAGGCTTATATACTGCTGTCAAATTCAGTTTTTAAACAAACACAAAAATTAGTTGGCAGCCTTTGATGCAGATGTCATTGTGAGATACACCCTTAATACATTTGGGTTACACTCAGAGATTTTAAATACCGCCATTTGGTGCACCAATATTGAATTCAGGCCTACAGAGGTTCAGGCCCTGTGAGATACCCCTCTACATACAGGGGTTTGAATTAGGCATTTGAAATACAGCCATTTGAAATACAGCCATTTTGTGCAAAGATATACAGTACAGACCAAAAGTTTGGACACACCTTCTCATTCAAAGAGTTTTCTTTATTTTCATGACTATGAAGGCATCAAAACTATGAATTAACACATGTGGAATTATATACATAACAAACAAGTGTGAAACAACTGGAAATATGTAATATTCTAGGTTCTTCAAAGTAGCCACCTTTTGCTTTGATTACTGCTTTGCACACTCTTGGCATTCTCTTGATGAGCTTCAAGAGGTAGTCCCCTGAAATGGTTTTCCCTTCACAGGTGTGCCCTGTCAGGTTTAATAAGTGGGATTTCTTGCCTTATAAATGGGGTTGGGACCATCAGTGGCGTTGAGGAGAAGTCAGGTGGATACACAGCTGATAGTCCTACTGAATAGACTGTTAGAATTTGTATTATGGCAAGAAAAAAGCAGCTAAGTAAAGAAAAACGAGTGGCCATCATTACTTTAATAAATGAACGTCAGTCAGTCAGCCGAAAAATTGGGAAAACTTTGAAAGTAAGGGCTATTTGACCATGAAGGAGAGTGATGGGGTGCTGCGCCAGATGACCTGGCCTCCACAGTCACCGGACCTGAACCCAATCGAGATGGTTTGGGGTGAGCTGGACCGCAGAGTGAAGGCAAAAGGGCCAACAAGTGCTAAGCATCTCTGGGAACTCCTTCAAGACTGTTGGAAGACCATTTCAGGGGACTACCTCTTGAAGCTCATCAAGAGAATGCCAAGAGTGTGCAAAGCAGTAATCAAAGCAAAAGGTGGCTACTTTGAAGAACCTAGAATATGACATATTTTCAGTTGTTTCACACTTGTTTGTTATGTATATAATTCCACATGTGTTAATTCATAGTTTTGATGCCTTCATAGTCATGAAAATAAAGAAAACTCTTTGAATGAGAAGGTGTGTCCAAACTTTTGGTCTGTATTGTATTTACTGCAGGCCTGCAGAGGTTCAGGCCCTCTGAGATACTACCTCTACATACAGGGGTTTGAATTACGCATTTGAAATACAGCCATTTGAAATACCGCCATTTTGTGCAAAGATATATTTACTGCAGGCCTACAGAGGTTCAGGCCCTCTAAGATACCACCTCTACATACAGGGGTTTGAATTAGGCATTTGAAATACAGCCATTTGAAATACAGCCTTTTTGTGCAAAGATATATTTACTTCAGGCCTACAGAGGTTCAGGCCCTCTGAGATACCACCTCTACATACAGGGGTTTGAATTACGCATTTGAAATACAGCCATTTGAAATACCGCCATTTTGTGCAAAGATATATTTACTGCAGGCCTACAGAGGTTCAGGCCCTCTAAGATACCACCTCTACATACAGGGGTTTGAATTAGGCATTTGAAATACAGCCATTTGAAATACAGCCATTTTGTGCAAAGATATATTTACTTCAGGCCTACAGAGGTTCAGGCCCTGTGAGATACCCCTCTACATACAGGGGTTTGAATCAGGCATTTGAAATACAGCCATTTATGGCAAAACAATATTTGCTTCAGGCCTACAGAGGTTCAGGCCCTCTGAGATACCACCTCTACATACAGGGGTTTGAATTAGGCATTTGAAATACAGCCATTTTGTGCAAAGATATATTTACTTCAGGCCTACAGAGGTTCAGGCCCTCTGAGATACTACCTCTACATACAGGTGTTTGAATTAGGCATTTGAAATACAGCTATTTGAAATACAGCCTTTTTGTGCAAAGATATATTTACTTCAGGCCTACAGAGGTTCAGGCCCTCTAAGATACTACCTCTACATACAGGGGTTTGAATTAGGCATTTGAAATACAGCCATTTAAAAAACAGCCATTTTGTGCAAAAATATATTTACTTCAGGCCTACAGAGGTTCAGGCCCTCTGAGATACCACCTCTACATACAGGGGTTTGAATTAGGCATTTGAAATACAGCCATTTTGGGCAAAAAAATCTTTTATTGAGGCCTAGTCTGGTTCAGGCCGTGTGAGATACACCCTTTACATACTGTCGTTCTATTCTACTATTAATTAAACACCCATTTAGGGCAAGATCCTAAATTTAAAAAATATTAGGAGAGCGTCAAATAAGGGACGTGGCCCAGGTCGTGGTGCTTCTGGTGCAGCTCCTGTTGCAGGGAGAGGACGTGGTCGATCTGTGCCAGCTACACGCACAAGTGAAACCCCTTCCTCAGGTGCGAGTAGGCGACAAAACCTGCAGCGTTATTTGGTCGGGCCTAATGCTGCTCTACGAATGGTGAGGCCTGAACAAGTACAGCGATAGTAGATTGGGTTGCTGACAGTGGATACAGTTCCTTCGCATTGTCTCCCACCCAGTCTCCTGCTGAAAGACCACAGTTGGCACCTGCAGCCGATGTCCATCAGTCTTTCACCTCACCCCCTTGCAAAGCAACCAAGCAGTCTGAGCCCCAAGTCATGCAGCAGTCTCTTCTGCTTTTTGATGACTCTGTTAGCAGGGTTTCCTAGGGCCATCCACCTAGCCCTGCCCCAGAAGTGGAAGAGATTGAGTGCACCGATGCCCAACCACTTATCTTTCAAGATGAGTACATGTGAGGACCATCGCAGCACGTCACAGGTGCCAACTGCTGGGGCTTTCGAAAGTGTGCAGACCGACAAGGAAGTCAGGGGTGAAGACTGGGTGGAAGATGATGTAGAGGACGATGAGGTCCTCGACCCCACATGGAATCAAAGTCATGCGAATGACTGATGTAGTTCGGAGGAAGAGGCAGTGGTCGCACAGAGCCACCAGCACAGCAGAAGAGGGAGCAGGGTGCAAAAGCGGAGCGGCCGTCCTCTAGACAGTACGCCTCCTACTGCCCACTGCAGCAAGGGACCGAGCACACCAAAACCAGCTTCAAGGAGTTCCCTGGCGTGGCAGTTCTTCAGACAATGTGCTGACGACAAGACACAAGTGGTTTGCATGCTGTGTAATCAGAGCCTGAAGCGAGGCATAAACGTTCTCAACCTGAGCACAACCTGCATGACCAGGCATCTAAGTGCAAAGCATTAGCTGCAGTGGAGTAGACACCTCAAAAACTAAGAAAGGTCTCTGACTCCTCCTGCTTCATCTTCTGCTGCAGTCACGGCCTCTTCATCTGCAGTGTACTCAAGTTGTGTGTAGTAGGTGTTTCTGGGTGATGTAGTGCAATATACACTAACCTGGTACAGCTGACTCTCTGCAAGGGCAGGTATAGGTAGAAATAGTTCGTGACGCCAGTGCCAAGTAAACGGTGGCACGCCGTTTGCGGATGCAGGAATAATTTGAGGAAACGTGGTGTTAAAACAGAACTTCAACTTTAGTAGTTTGCAGGCAGAGACAATATTGGAAACGCAGTTCCTCAGCATACAGTCGATTTTGCAATTCGGTCGATGCAGGCAATTCAGTACAGCAGGGTAATTACAGAGTGTTGAACACAGGACTTGCAGCAAAGGAGCTTGCACTCTAACTCTGTCTGATCCTGGAATGTAGCAATTCTTCACCAAGGCCCATTAACCTAAGTCTGGCTTTATATCCTTGATTATGGCTTAAATAAGTACCTCCTCTGTCTTTCTTAGTACCTCTGGCTCCTCTGATCTTTGCCTCAGTCTCTCCTAGCTTCTGAATGGTTCCTCAGGCCCTTAGGCTAAGATGTTCCTGCTTCTGCATATGGGTATTCAGGAGGGAATCTTCTCCTGAACAGCAGGCTTCAGGCCTGGACTTGTCTCAGACATTGTCTAATCTCCAACTGTAGCTTACTGAAACTAGACTCCGTCTCCCCTGCACTTCCTGGTCTGGCCTTATATAAACTAGGGCTCCCTAGCTCCCTCTATGGACTAGAAGTAGGAATGACACCCCTAGCAGGCCTGTAAGTGCAAGTTTCAGTGACAGGAAAATACACACATTACATTACATTTTATAAAACTGACATAAAGCAACTTCCCATAATTAGGAGGGACGACAGCACACCAAGTGACCTTTGGTAGTAACGGGTATTACAACTCCCGTATACTACACATCCACCTCTGGAGTGACAGTGCCGCCTGCCACCCCGCAGAGGATCTGCCAGCAACACCAACACCTGGGTCACCAAGCATCTCCACAATGTCCTAAGGAAGCGTTCAGCTCTCCATCTCCCAAACGCTGGAGAGGAAGAGGAAGTACCCCCCTACCCACCCGTGATCCTTAGCCCTGAATGCCAGCATTTCTAAATTACTTGCCTTTGAAATGCTGTCATTCTGTCCGGTGGAGACGGATAGTTTTAAAGGCCTTTTGGCGGTGGCTGTCCCACAGTACGTCGTGCCCAGCCGCCACTACTTTTCAAGGCGAGCCATTCCTTCCCTACACAACCAAGTAGGAGACAAAATCAGGTGTGCACTGCGCAACACCATCTGTGGCAAGATGCACCTGACTACGGATACGTGGACCAGTAAGCACGGTCAGGGACGTTATATCTCCATAACAGGACACTGGGTAAATGCAGTGGCGGCTAAGCCTGAGGCGGATAGCAGTTTGGCGCATGTCCTTCCACCACCGAGGATTGCAGGGAGCTTCAGTTTGCCTCCTGTTGCTTCCTCCTCCTACTCCGCTTCCTCATCCTCTACCGCCTCCTCATCCGGTCAGCGTAACCCCTTCACCACCAACTTCAGCACAGCCAGGAAGAAACGACAGCAGGCAGTGTTATAACGTATCTGTTTGGGGGACAAACCCCACACCGCGCAGGAGCTGTGGACGGGCCTTGAACAACAGACCGATGAGTGGTTTGCGCCAGTCAGCCTCAAGCCCGGCCTGGTGGTGTGCGATAATGGGCGAAATCTGGTAGCAGCTCTTGGACTAGCCGGTTTGACGCACATCCCTTGCCTGGCGCATGTGCTGAATTTGGTGGTGCAGAGATTCCTTAAAAATTACCCCGACATGTCAGAGCTGCTGCATAAAGTGCGGGCCGTCTGTGCGCGCTTTCGGCGTTCTCACCCTGCTGCTGCTCGCCTGTTAGCGCTGCAGCGTAACTTTGGCCTTCCCGCCTCATATGCGACATGCCCACAAGGTGGAACTCCACCTTGCACATGCTGGAGAGACTGTGCGAGCAGCAGCAGGCGATAGTTTCAGTTGCAGCACGCACGGGTGAGTCGCTCGGCGGAACAGACACACTTCACCACCAATGACTGGGCCTCCATGTGAGACCTGTGTTCCTTGTTGCGCTGTTTCGAGTACTCCACCAACATGGCCAGTGCCGATAACGCCGCTCCCAGTGTTACTATCCCACTTCTATGCCTCCTTGAAAAAACGCTACTGGCGATGATGGAAGAGGAGGTGGTACAGGAGGAGGAGGAGGAAGAGGGATAATTTCGTAGGGTTTCCGGCCAGTCATTCCCAAGTGGCTCCGAGGGTGGGTTCCTGCACCCACAAACCCAAGGTACACAATTGTCCAGCCAGGGCATAGTTCTGGAGGATGAGGAGGTGGAGGATGAGGAGGAGGAGATAGAGGAGGAGGAACCATGTTCACAGCAGGGTGGCACCCAGACGAGCTCATAGCCATCACTGGTGCATGGATGGGGGGATACAGAGGACACAGACGATACACCTCCCACAGAGGACAGCTTTTCGTTGACTCTGGGCAGCCTGGCATACATGAGCGATTACATGCTGCAGTGTCTCCGCAACGACTGCCGAGTTGCCCACATTCTAACTTGTGCTGATTACTGGGTGATCGTAAGATGTGTAGTGTACGGGGACTGTAATGCCCGTCACTACAGAAGGGTCACTTGTGTGCTGTCGTTTCCCCTTATTTATGGGGAGGTTGGTATAAGTCATCTTTATAAAATATAATGTAATGTAATGCTATGTACTTCCCTGTTACTGTAAAATGTGCATGTACAGGCCTGCTAGGGGTGTCATTCCAGCTCTTAGTCACTAGAGGGAGCTAGGGAGCCCTAGTTTATATAAGGCCCAGTCAGGGAAGGAAAAGGCAGTCTGAAGTCTGTAGTCTAGTCTAACCAGAGTGAGAACCAAGTTGGGGATTAGACTATGTCAGAGTCAAGTCCAGGCCTGAAGCCTGCAGACCAGGGGAGGGTCTTGCAGTCCCTGTAACCGGGTTCCAGATCCAAGGAAAAGGTTCCCCTCCTGAGTTCATATATGCAGAAGCAGGAACACCACAGCTAATCAGTCTGAGGAGACTGAGAGAGACAGAGGCAAGTCCAGAAAAGCAAGAGGTACTAAAGACAACAGAGGAGGTACTTGATAATTATAAAACCAAGGATATACGCCAGAGCTAGGGCATCGGGCCTTGGAGAGAAGTTTCTATGTTCCAGGATCAGTCAGGAATAGAGTGCAAGCCGCCTGTACTGCAAGTCCTGTGTTTAACACTCTGAAGTCACCTTGCTATATATATTGCCTGCATCAAATGTACTGCAACCAACTGTCTGCAAAGGAACTGCGCTTCCATCTATGTCCATGTATGATGACTACTAAAGTTTGAGTTCTGTTTTAACATCACGTGGTTCCTCAGTTATTCCTGCTATCAGCAAACGGCGTGCCACCGTTTAATTGGCACTGGTGTCACGAACATTACCTATCATTACCTGCCCTTTCAGAGAGTCAGCCGTCTCAGGTTAGTGTCACAATTGCACTACAACACCCAGGAACATTTCTACACCTAACTTGAGTACGCTGCAGATGCACGAGTACAAGCGCACGCTGGTAGACGCGCTGCTGGTGCCATTCCCACCTGACAGTAGGGGCACAGTGGAAGCACAAGGCGAAGGCAGAGGAAGAGGTCACCAACGCAGCTGGGGCACCGCCAGCACCTCAGAAGGCAGGGTTAGCATGGCCCAAATGTGGAAAAGCTTTGTCAGCACGCCACAACAACCAGCACCACCAGCTGATATGGAACGTCTTAGCAGGAGGCAGCATTTCACCAACATGGTGGAGCAGTATGTGTGCACACGCCTACACGTACTGAATGACGGGTCTGCCCCCTTCAACTTCTGGGTCTCCAAATTGGGCACATGGCCTGAGCTTGCCCTTTACGCCTTGGAGGTGCTGGCCTGCCCTGCAGCCAGTGTATTATCTGAACGTGTGTTTAGCACGGCAGGGGGTATCATCACAGACAAGTGCAGCCGCCTGTCCACAGCCAACGTGGACAAGCTCACGTTCATTAAAATGAACCAGGCTTGGATCCCTCAGGACTTGTCCGTACCTTGTGCAGAATAGACATTTATACCACCATCAAACATACATTCTTGTACTCAAGTCAAGTGCAATGATTCTTTGTTTTCTTTTTTATTTATTTGTCCCAATATTTTGGGGGCCACCTACCCCAATAATAAAAAAAAAAAACATTATTGGCTGCCTCCTCCTCCTCCTCCTCCTCCTCCATTGCTGCCTCCACCTACAACACCACATTCACCGCCTCCTCAACCTCCGACTCCATGTCCACCTCCTTCTCTGAGTTGCAGGTTAATAATTTGCAATTTTTAGTTATTTTATTTTAAGTTATTTCCCTATCCACATTTGTTTGCAGAGCAGTTGTCATGCTCTTAGGCACATTTTACTGCCTTTTACATCCCTCTAGCCTTTTCAAGGACTACTTTAGAGCCATTTTAATGCAAAAAAGTGCCAATTTTAGTGCCCTAAATTGAAAAAAATCTTATTTTCAGTTGTCGGGTGACATTTTACCATTTTTGGAGTATACAAACCCCTGCTGTGCCTGGGTGACAGGGGCCTAAATCTCTCAAAATCCTCTGTTCTATTGCTGGGTGACATGAACCCCCATTTACAAACGCAAAACACAAATGCGATCGCACTCTGCAACCAGCACTCTGCCCTGCCTCCATGCTGGATGAGGCATTGGTGTACATTTTGGCCAAAGCGTAATAAGCCACTCACCACGTCAAGGTCGACCTCTATGGAGTGGTCCCTAACACTGGTTCCTACCTGTTTGTGGGCCATGACAGCCACACAAAGTCCAGGGAATGCAGGTCAGCGTGCACGCCAAGCACACTCTGCTTTTAACCCCGTCCGGTGACATTACAGCTTTCATCGGATCCAGGGATGCAAACCCCCATTTGCCGTGAATGAACCCCTGCTCTGCATTGCTGACAGGGAACTAAATTTAGTGAAAACATCTGTTACTGATGGGAAGATATGCGACTGATGATGGCATTCCCACCTGACAGCGGGGGCACAGTGGAAGCACAAGGCGAAGGCAGAGGAGGAGGAAGAGGTCGCCAACGCAGCTGGAGCAACGCCAGCACCTGAGACGGCAGGGTTATCATGGCCGACATGTGGAGAAGCTTTGTCAGCCTTGGAGGTGCTGACCTGCCCTGCAGCCGGTGTATAGTGTGAACGTGTGTTTAGCAGAGAGCATTATCACAGGCCGCAGCCAATGTGGACAAGCTCACGTTTATTATAATGAACCAGGCCTGGATCCCACAGGACTTGTCTGTACCTTGTGCAGAATAGACATTTATACCACCACCAAACATACATTCTTGCACTTATTATTTGTTTTATTTTGTTATAAGTCCCAATATTTTGGTAGATAACCCAATAAAAAAAAATATATAACACAAATCAGTGTTGGCTACCTATTCCTCCTTCACCGCCGCTTACACCTACACCGCCACGTCCACCTACACCGCCACATCCACCCATCCACCGCCTCCTCAACCTCCTAGATCCAGATTGTTATTTTTAATTTTTCTGTATTTTATGTTATTTTAATTCATTTCCCTATAAACATTTGTTTGCAGAGCAGTGTCCATGCTCTTAAGCACATCCTCTAGCCCTTTCCAGGACTATTTTAGAGCCATTTTAGTGCCCAAAAGTTCGGGTCCCCATTGACTTCAATGGGGTTCAGGTTCGGGTTCAAGTTCGTGTCAAGTTCGGGTCCCGAACCCGAACTTTTTTTTCAAGTTCGGCCGAACTCGTCGAACCCGACATCCAGGTGTCCGCTCAACTCTAATAATAAGCAATTGCATACTGCAAACTGCAATCCAAATTGAACAAGTAGAACTATTATAAGAAAACTTGATCCAGCTCACCTTCCTGGTGGAATGTGGAATCCCGGCTCCAGAGGCCCTAGGGGAGTGTTCCCGTAGCAGGCTGCAAGTAACTTTGGAGAAGAAAGGTCCCGGAGGCAATAGAGATCCTCTAAAAGCTCTTCTTTATTGTTCACATATGAAAAACGGACATAGCCACATCGTACACAGCATAAACGTTGACGCGTTTCGGGTAGGTACCCTTAGTCGTAACAATTTGCTATGTGTGACCCCACAATTTAAAGGAGTTGGAATACTCCTCCTCCCGAAATCCAAGAGGGGAGGGAAGGAGTCTCCAACCCCATAGGCTATCACACAGTGCAACACACCTTTCGTTTGATACACCAATCACTAGTATAATTGGTAGCACACTGCGCGGCAGTTCTCTGGTCACATTAACCCTTGGAGTACCATAATCTCCGCTCACTGGGAAGAAAAGCCGCACAGTGTGAACATTACTATCCTTTCACCAGTTAAAAACATGTAATACAAACAACAAAACAAAACAAAAATGGCCCTGTACCCTACAACAAGCTGGAATTACATATGCCATATGGACTTACACCGTTATAACCCCTTTAGCAGGTTGCAGAAGTATCAGCTGCTTGCAGACACTGAAGACCATGTGTGCGTAACATGGGAAGGTAGCTTCCAATCCATCCTAGATGCCCAGGATCATATTATCCTGTGCATAGACAGGTATAAAAGGAGGAAGAATACCGCCCCATTGTTACGACTAAGGGTACCTACCCGAAACGCGTCAACGTTTATGCTGTGTACGATGTGGCTATGTCCGTTTTTCATATGTGAACAATAAAGAAGAGCTTTTAGAGGATCTCTATTGCCTCCGGGACCTTTCTTCTCCAAAGTAGAACTATTAGTCAGACCTCAGATATACCTCTCAGAGAGATCATAAAGTGCTTAAATACCTTAAAGTGAGAGTACAGATACTGAAGAGAGAAATATATCCACCATTTTAGGTTGAATGACAAGATTGAACAGTTAAACCACCATTTTGTGAATACCGACATTTTGTGATATGCAACACGTGTTTGTACATGGACTATCTGCTGCGGAGGCGGAAGTGTTATATATGAAGAAAAGGTGAAGTTAATAAAGAAGTTATTTCAAGCATTTGCTGTGCTCTTTAAACCTACTGTTTCCATAGAACGGCGCTAGAGGAATTACAGAGTAATAGACAGTCTGGTTAGACTAAACGAGATATCGGAATTCTTCTAATGCCACAGCGCAAAAGGCACTTCATAGTGCTGCACCTGCCACAGTATGTTCTGAGAATCAGGGGTTGGTGGCCTAGGGGACAATAAGTTGGTTGTAGGGAGGTCACATTCTTCATGTATGTGATTCTGAAGTATGTGCCTGGGGAAACCTCTCCTGAGAAGTTATTTGACATTTCAGAGAATCTGGAATCCATAATGGTAGTGTCCGACACAATATGTTTGACCCTCATAAGTTGTGATCGGGGGAGGGACCGAATCAAACCTGGGGGATGGTAACTGTTAAATCTGAGTAGGCTATTTTGATCCGTAGGTTTTGTGTACAGATCAGTCACCAAAGTACCGTCTCTTACCTCAAGATGGACGTCTAGGAAAGGAATTGCTCTTTTGCTGAAGTTAAGGGAGAGAGAGACGGAGTCCACGCTTGAGTTAATAATCTCATGAAAGTTCATTAAATCTTCTTCTGGTCCCTGCCAAACACAGAAAACATCATCAATAGATTGAACCCAACATCGGACATGCTTTTGAAAAAAATGATGTGTGTATACCACTTTTTCTTCAAAGTGGTTCATATAAAGGACGGCAAAGGTGGGCGCAACGTTACAACCCATCGCTGTCCCAGATTCCTGTAGGTAAAATGTATCTTCAAAAAGAAATGAATTATGCTTGAGTTCAAAAGACAATAAAGACAGAATAAAGTGTTGTTCACTAGATGAGAACTCATCCTCTTGGTGTAGAGATGTTTGGACGCACTCAATACCCTCTAATGTCGGGATATTAGTGTACAAACTGGCCACCTCCATCGAGACCAGGAGACAATCCTTCCAGTCCAGATGTATGCTCTGAATTTTATTTAAGAAGTCTGTGGTGTCTTGAATAAAGGATTTACCTTTCTGAGCATAGGGTCTTAGTAGACAATCACAACCGGAAGATAGAATCACAACCGGAAACTATAGGTCTCCCTGGGGGGTGTTCCCTATTTTTATGGACTTTAGGTAATATGTATATTACCGGAACATGTGGGTGTTTGAGGGTGAGGTAATCGGCCACTTTGTTGTTGATTATCCCATTATTAAGAGCTTCATTGATAATTACTGACAGTTCATTAAAAATATTCCTTGGTGGGATCATAGTCTATGGGTAAATAGGTATTGTGGTCCATCAATTGGCATAGGATCTCTCCCCTGTAGTCAGTTCTATTCATTACTACTATACTCGAGGCCTTGTCCGCTGGCTTTATGACTATACCTCTATCCTTGCATAACTTTGAGAGAGGACATAATAGTCTTTTAGACATATTATCGCTTACCTTCTTGGTGAGTGTCTTTTTTTCTAAGATCTTGAGGTCCTGTTGTACCCAAGAGATGTAAGACTCTGCAATGTCATATTTATTTGTGCCCGCCATCCTCAATATAGCGCTGGCTTTCCTTGACCCTGGTCACAACCTATCTATGAGTTATTATGTTTTTATTCCTATATTCTTTCTGCCACCACACCTGCTATTGCCGTTCCTTCTAGCTGTCCCAGTCTGGGGATACAACCTTCCCCTTTACCTCACTCTCCACTATTGTTTCTTATTGTCTTGCCTCTATTTCAGCCCTCTGGTATTTGCACAGCTATTTAAATTGGTGTGCTCTATGTATTATAGTAACCTTTATGTATTGTTAAATATGCTCATGGTCTATGTACTGACCTTTAGTATCACCATTGGGTGATTATTTATAAATTAAATTACTAAGCGTGATCTCTACTCATATATGTATGATGTCTCTGAATCATAGATTGATTTGCTTCCGTTTTCTTTTTTCTCATTTTTATAAATTTTTTCCTTTTTGTACACCAGCCTGATGAAGGGCTTTCTACTAGCGTGAAACGTTGTATTGGTGTGTACCATCATGTCCGGCCGAATAAAAAAACTAATTTGCATATCTACCATTTGGAGTGCTGTCTATTTGTATATATTACAAGTGGGGAACCTGAGGTGGAGTCAAGAACAGAACCGTGACGAGCACCCTAAAATAAGCCAGAATATTGCTAAATGCTGTAACCATTTGGGATTATACTATGGACTCTTTACTGTAAGAGCAGTGAGACTATGGACTCTTTACGGTAAGAGCAGTGAGACTATGGACTCTTTACTGTAAGAGCAGTGAGACTATGGACTCTTTACGGTAAGAGCAGTGAGACTATGGACTCTTTACGGTAAGAGCAGTGAGACTATGGACTCTTTACTGTAAGAGCACTGAGACTATGGACTCTTTACTGTAAAAGCAGTGAGACTATGGACTCTATACTGTAAAAGCAGTGAGACTATGGACTCTTTACTGTAAGAGCAGTGAGACTATGGACTCTATACTGTAAGAGGAGTGAGACTATGGACTCTATACTGTAAGAGCAGTGAGACTATGGACTCTTTACTGTAAGAGCAGTGAGACTATGGACTCTATACTGTAAGAGCAGTGAGACTATGGACTCTTTACTGTAAGAGGAGTGAGACTATGGACTCTATAATGTAAGAGCAGTGAGACTATGGACTCTTTACTGTAAGAGCAGTGAGACTATGGACTCTTTACTGTAAGAGCAGTGAGACTATGGACTCTTTACTGTAAGAGCAGTGAGACTATGGACTCTTTACTGTAAGAGCAGTGAGACTATGGACTCTTTACTGTAAGAGCAGTGAGACTATGGACTCTTTACTGTAAGAGCGGTGAGACTATGGACTCTGTACTGTAAGAGCAGTGAGACTATGGACTCTTTACTGTAAGAGCAGTGAGACTATGGACTCTTTACTGTAAGAGCAGTGAGACTATGGACTCTTTACTGTAAGAGCGGTGAGACTATGGACTCTTTACTGTAAGAGCAGTGAAACTATGGACTCTTTACTGTAAGAGCAGTGAGACTATGGACTCTTTACTGTAAGAGCAGTGAGACTATGGACTCTATACTGTAAGAGCAGTGAGACTATGGACTCTTTACTGTAAGAGCAGTGAGACTATGGACTCTTTACTGTAAGAGCAGTGAGACTATGGAGCTCTTTACTGTAAGAGCAGTGAGACTATGGAACTCTTTACTGTAAGAGCAGTGAGACTATGGACTCTATACTATAAGAGCAGTGAGACTATGGACTCTGTACTGTAAGAGCAGTGAGACTATGGACTCTTTACTGTAAGAGCAGTGAGACTATGGACTCTTTACTGTAAGAGCAGTGAGACTATGGACTCTTTACTGTAAGAGCAGTGAGACTATGGACTCTATACTGTAAGAGCAGTGAGACTATGGACTCTATACTGTAAGAGAAGTGAGACTATGGACTCTTTACTGTAAGAGCAGTGAGACTATGGACTCTTTACTGTAAGAGCAGTGAGACTATGGACTCTGTACTGTAAGAGCAGTGAGACTATGGAGCTCTTTACTGTAAGAGCAGTGAGACTATGGAACTCTTTACTGTAAGAGCAGTGAGACTATGGACTCTATACTGTAAGAGCAGTGAGACTATGGACTCTTTACTGTAAGAGCAGTGAGACTATGGACTCTATACTGTAAGAGCAGTGAGAATATGGACTCTTTACTGTAAGAGCAGTGAGACTATGGACTCTTTACTGTAAGAGCAGTGAGACTATGGACTCTTTACTGTAAGAGCAGTGAGACTATGGACTCTTTACTGTAAGAGCAGTGAGACTATGGACTCTTTACTGTAAGAGCGGTGAGACTATGGACTCTATACTGTAAGAGCAGTCAGACTATGAACTCTTTACTGTAAGAGCAGTGAGACTATGAACTCTATACTGTAAGAGCAGTGAGACTATGGACTCTTTACTGTAAGAGCAGTGAGACTATGGACTCTTTACTGTAAGAGCAGTGAGACTATGGACTCTTTACTGTAAGAGCAGTCAGACTATGGACTCTTTACTGTAAGAGCAGTGAGACTATGGACTCTTTACTGTAAGAGCGGTGAGACTATGGACTCTATACTGTAAGAGCGGTGAGACTATGGACTCTATACTGTAAGAGCGGTGAGACTATGGACTCTGTACTGTAAGAGCAGTGAGACTATGGACTCTGTACTGTAAGAGCGGTGAGACTATGGACTCTTTACTGTAAGAGCAGTGAGACTATGGACTCTGTACTGTAAGAGCAGTGAGACTATGGACTCTGTACTGTAAGAGCAGTGAGACTATGGACTCTGTACTGTAAGAGCAGTGAGACTATGGACTCTTTACTGTAAGAGCAGTGAGACTATGGACTCTTTACTGTAAGAGCAGTGAGACTATGGGTTCTTTACTGTAAGAGCAGTGAGACTATGGACTCTGTACTGTAAGAGCAGTGAGACTATGGAGCTCTTTACTGTAAGAGCAGTGAGACTATGGAACTCTTTACTGTAAGAGCAGTGAGACTATGGACTCTTTACTGTAAGAGCAGTGAGACTATGGGTTCTTTACTGTAAGAGCAGTGAGACTATGGACTCTGTACTGTAAGAGCAGTGAGACTATGGAGCTCTTTACTGTAAGAGCAGTGAGACTATGGAACTCTTTACTGTAAGAGCAGTGAGACTATGGACTCTATACTATAAGAGCAGTGAGACTATGGACTCTGTACTGTAAGAGCAGTGAGACTATGGACTCTTTACTGTAAGAGCAGTGAGACTATGGACTCTTTACTGTAAGAGCAGTGAGACTATGGACTCTTTACTGTAAGAGCAGTGAGACTATGGACTCTTTACTGTAAGAGCAGTGAGACTATGGACTCTATACTGTAAGAGCAGTGAGACTATGGACTCTTTACTGTAAGAGCAGTGAGACTATGGACTCTTTACTGTAAGAGCAGTGAGACTATGGACTCTGTACTGTAAGAGCAGTGAGACTATGGAGCTCTTTACTGTAAGAGCAGTGAGACTATGGAACTCTTTACTGTAAGAGCAGTGAGACTATGGACTCTATACTATAAGAGCAGTGAGACTATGGACTCTGTACTGTAAGAGCAGTGAGACTATGGACTCTTTACTGTAAGAGCAGTGAGACTATGGACTCTTTACTGTAAGAGCAGTGAGACTATGGACTCTTTACTGTAAGAGCAGTGATACTATGGACTCTATACTGTAAGAGCAGTGAGACTATGGACTCTATACTGTAAGAGCAGTGAGAATATGGACTCTTTACTGTAAGAACAGTGAGACTATGGACTCTATACTGTAAGAGCAGTGAGACTATGAACTCTATACTGTAAGAGCAGTGAGACTATGGACTCTATACTGTAAGAGCAGTGAGAATATGGACTCTTTACTGTAAGAGCAGTGAGACTATGGACTCTTTACTGTAAGAGCAGTCAGACTATGGACTCTTTACTGTAAGAGCAGTGAGACTATGGACTCTTTACTGTAAGAGCGGTGAGACTATGGACTCTATACTGTAAGAGCAGTCAGACTATGAACTCTTTACTGTAAGAGCTGTGAGACTATGAACTCTATACAGTAAGAGCAGTGAGACTATGGACTCTTTACTGTAAGAGCAGTGAGACTATGGACTCTTTACTGTAAGAGCAGTGAGACTATGGACTCTTTACTGTAAGAGCAGTCAGACTATGGACTCTTTACTGTAAGAGCAGTGAGACTATGGACTCTTTACTGTAAGAGCGGTGAGACTATGGACTTTATACTGTAAGAGCGGTGAGACTATGGACTCTATACTGTAAGAGCAGTGAGAATATGGACTCTTTACTGTAAGAGCAGTGAGACTATGGACTCTTTACTGTAAGAGCAGTCAGACTATGGACTCTTTACTGTAAGAGCAGTGAGACTATGGAATCTTTACTGTAAGAGCGGTGAGACTATGGACTCTATACTGTAAGAGCAGTCAGACTATGAACTCTTTACTGTAAGAGCAGTGAGACTATGAACTCTATACAGTGGGAGCAGTGAGACTATGGACTCTTTACTGTAAGAGCAGTGAGACTATGGACTCTTTACTGTAAGAGTAGTGAGACTATGGACTCTTTACTGTAAGAGCAGTCAGACTATGGACTCTTTACTGTAAGAGCAGTGAGACTTAGGACTCTTTACTGTAAGAGCGGTGAGACTATGGACTCTATACTGTAAGAGCGGTGAGACTATGGACTCTATACTGTAAGAGCAGTGAGACTATGGACTCTTTACTGTAAGAGCAGTGAGACTATGGACTCTGTACTGTAAGAGCAGTGAGACTATGGACTCTGTACTGTAAGAGCAGTGAGACTATGGACTCTGTACTGTAAGAGCAATGAGACTATGGACTCTTTACTGTAAGAGCAGTGAGACTATGGACTCTTTACTGTAAGAGCAGTGAGACTATGGACTCTGTACTGTAAGAGCAGTGAGACTATGGACTCTTTACTGTAAGAGCAGTGAGACTATGGACTCTTTACTGTAAGAGCAGTGAGACTATGGACTCTTTACTGTAAGAACAGTGAGACTATGGACTCTTTACTGTAAGAGCAGTGAGACTATGGACTCTTTACTGTCAGAGCAGTGAGACTATGGACTCTTTACTGTAAGAGCAGTGAGACTATGGACTCTTTACTGTAAGAGCAGTGAGACTATGGACTCTTTACTGTCAGAGCAGTGAGACTATGGACTCTATACTGTAAGAGCAGTGAGACTATGGACTCTTTACTGTAAGAGCAGTGAGACTATGGACTCTTTACTGTAAGAGCAGTGAGACTATGGACTCTATACTGTAAGAGCAGTGAGACTATGGACTCTTTACTGTAAGAGCAGTGAGACTGTGGACTCTTTACGCTAAGAGCAGTGAGACTATGGACTCTTTACTGTAAGAGCAGTCAGACTATGGACTCTTTACTGTAAGAGCAGTGAGACTATGGACTCTTTACTGTTAGAGCAGTGAGACTATGGACTCTTTACTGTAAGAGCAGTGAGACTATGGACTCTTTACTGTAAGAGCAGTGAGACTATGGACTCTTTACTGTAAGAGCAGTGAAAAAATGGACACCTTACTGTAAGAGCAGTGAGACTATGGACTCTTTACTGTAAGGGCAGTGAGACTATGGAATCTGTACTCTAAGAGCAGTGAGACTATGGACTCTTTACTGTAAGAGCAGTGAGACTATGGACTCTTTACTGTAAGAGCATTGAGACTATGGACTCTTTACTGTAAGAGCAGTGAGACTATGGACTCTTTACTGTAAGAGCAGTGAGACTTAGGACTCTTTACAGTAAGAGCAGTGAGACTATGGACTCTTTACTGTAAGAGCAGTGAGACTATGGACTCTTTACTGTAAGAGCAGTGAGACTATGGACTCTTTACTGTAAGAGCAGTGAGACTATGGACTCTTCACTGTAAGAGCAGTGAGACTATGGGCTCTTTACTGTAAGAGCAGTGAGACTATGGACTCTTTACTGTAAGAGCGGTGAGACTATGGACTCTTTACTGTAAGAGCGGTGAGACTATGGACTCTTTACTGTAAGAGCAGTGAGACTATGGACTCTTTACTGTAAGAGCAGTGAGACTATGGACTCTTTACTGTAAGAGCAGTGAGACTATGGACTCTATACTGTAAGAGCTGTGAGACTATGGACTCTTTACTGTAAGAGCAGTGAGACTATGGGCTCTTTACTGTAAGAGCAGTGAGACTATGGACTCTTTACTGTAAGAGCTGTGAGACTATGGACTCTTTACTGTAAGAGCAGTGAGACTATGGGACTCTATACTGTAAGAGCAGTGAGACTATGGACTCTATACTGTAAGAGCAGTGAGACTATGGACTCTTCACTGTAAGAGCAGTGAGACTATGGGCTCTTTACTGTAAGAGCAGTGAGACTATGGACTCTATACTGTAAGAGCAGTGAGACTATGGACTCTTTACTGTAAGAGCAGTGAGACTATGGACTCTTTACTGTAAGAGCAGTGAGACTATGGGACTCTCTGCCGGAAGAGGTGGTGATGATTAAGTAAAAGTCTAAATGAGTTCTGGATGTATTTCTGGAGTGTAATAATATTACAGGTTATAGTTACTAGATAGGTGTCGTAGATCCAGGGAGTTATTCTGATTTCCTGATAGTAGTCCGTAAGGTATTTTTTTCCCTAAAATGAGGAAAATTGGGTCCTACCTCACAGGGTTTTCTACCTACATCTGAATGAACTGTATTTTTTCAGCCTTACAGACTATGTTACTATTCACACCAGACAGCTTGACATAAATACCAGTTACCATTGATATCAAATGGAGCTGTACACAATTTCCTTTCACTTAGCTCCCCCTAGTGGCAGCTGCTGACAAGTGCAGTAAATCCATGTAGGGAACAGAAGCAGTACACGCCTTGCCCTGGACCCCATTGCAATCACGTGGTCTGCCTCCATGGTAGGTGCGCCATACACAGCACTTTTGCTTGGCCAGGGAATTTACATAGAGAGCTTAGGAGAGCAAACTGATTGTCTGCTCCTGAAAAAGTCCAGCTCCAGGCCGAGCACATGGCAGGAATGATGCTGTGTGTTTGAATTTAGCCTTGCCAATCACATTGTACTGCTCCATAGGCTGCTTCATATTAACAGTTTATTACCTTCCACTCACAGTTGAAAATTATCAACTCAGAATGTTTTTGTGTTTTCTAGCTACCTTGTGCATTATCTCAGGAGCTTCCCCGGGATGTGGGTCCCCAAAAGTTTCCAATCGGATTGTTGGGGGCTCGGATGCTGTGGATGGAGAGTGGCCCTGGCAAGTCAGTCTTTGGTATAAGGGCTCCCATTTATGTGGGGGTTCCCTGATCTCCAGCCAGTGGGTCCTGACTGCCGCACACTGCTTTATGGGGTAAGTCGAGGTGTTGATGTTGAGGTTCACAACTCCTACTGGGGATCTGTAGCAGCTTTGAGTCATCAATGCTGCTGTGCTCTCATGACAACACATTTTGTGCTACTTTTATGTTCAGTGTTGTCTTAGGGACATTGTAGATATGGAGTCTACAGATCCACTAACCTGTACCGTCCTTCCTTGTAGGACCACTGAGGACTACACCGCCCACTTAGGGGTCTATCAGCTCTCAGTGAAGAATCCTCACGAGCTTCTGTCTTCAGTGAAAGAATTCATCGTCCACCCCCAGTACACGGAGGTGGGGAGCAGGGGGGACATTGCTCTGGTCCAGCTTTCCAGTCCTGTCTCCTATACCCATTACATTCAGCCAGTGTGTCTGCCCGATGCGAAGGTCACCTTCCCTTGTGGCCTGGAATGCTGGGTGACCGGTTGGGGAGATATGTCCTCCGGGGGTACGTGTTCCTCTCCAACTCTAGCTCTAGAGGACATTTATGAAAAACGGAATGTTACCATAGAAAACACTTCACCTACTCAACCTACCAAGAGATGAACCACATGAGGGTTACAGTTCTACCTCTTTAAGACTCATGATGCTTGAAGAGGTGCCTACTGGATCGGGAGGAGCTACAAGCGCCAAACCCTGAGGGTCCAGTGTCCTGTTACCTGGTTGTATTGAATGCATTGTATTGTATGCATTATACATGTATTGTATCTTGTATGTAATATTGCATGTGTATTGTATGTATTGTATGTGTATTGTATGTTTTGTACGTGTTGTGCTGGACTGATTACATGGAGGAATATCACAGAGTGAACTAATTGATTCAGCTAGGCGGCATATTCTAACCGGGCCCACTGGCTGTGACGTGAAATTGAGGGAGTGGGTCCCTTGAGACTCAATCACTGGAGTGAGGCTTGTTTGAACAGAAGATCCTACTCTCTGGTGGATTTATTAATGAACATGCACCAGATTCCATATGCCGTGCATCACATTTATTAGACACGTTTTGCAACGTGTTTGACAAGGGAGCATGTCGTGGCCATTTGTGCCAAAATTGGCAGAATTTTATCAGATAATTGTAGTGCAAAGTAAACAAATAATAAGTGGTTTAAAGTCAGACTAGACAATACAATAAGCAATGGAGCGCCATCATCCCACCTCAGGCTCTGTGAGGGATCGGGCAGACTGTCTAGTAACGAATCTGGATCAGTAATTCTGCCCTTTTATCCAGTCTAAAACCATTGTCTCATGACAATATTTGTCGCCCATCCATCAAGTGTATGATGACTGGGTGTCCCAAAGGAATGAGTGTCCACGTCCCCTTTGTGATTGGAGCTGTGGTTACACATGGACACTATGGATCCCTTCAGAGTCTATAGGTATTGGCCGAGCACCATACTGCGCCATCTCTGTCAGTCCCATAGAGAATGAATGAACCGCAGTGTGCATGTTTGACCACCACTCCACTCACATGGGGGACCCTGAACCCGTGTTCTTGTGAATGGTGGGGGACAAGGCTGGTCAAAGCTCCTGTTCTCTGTTGTCACTCTTCATGGAGGTGTATGACGGTTGACAATACTGTGCAAGAAGTATCAAGGACTATAATTATCCTATACTACCAGAACGAGTGAAACGTTTTCAAGAAATCTACAGTAAGTCCAGTTGCCTTGATTTATTCTTTACAGATATACCATGACCTGGATAAATGAGAACCTTCACAGACATATACTACCACAGTAATATCAGCCCTGGATCTGTGATGTAATAGCTGCTGTTTCTCCTCAGTGAGTCTCAAGTATCCCGAGACCCTCCAGAAGGTGATGACCCCACTGATTGATTACGTGACATGTGACCAGATGTACCATCAGTGGTCCCCAGAAGCTGCCACCACTGTAATCATCCACGATTATGAAATATGTGCAGGATACAAAGAGGGGCAGAAGGACTCGTGTCAGGTCAGTGCTTTGTGAGGGATTCTAAGAACATCTCTGTCTGATCCTCCTTGGAACCAAATGGTATATCATATCAGAGTGTGTAGTCTGGACCAACCCTTTACTGCTGTTAGAGGGTTACTATGGGGCGGTCCAGACTACACACAGACCCTCATATCAGAGTGTGTAGTCTGGACCACCCCTTTACTGCTGTTAGAGGGTTACTATGGGGCGGTCCAGACTACACACAGACCCTCATATCAGAGTGTGTAGTCTGGACCACCCCTTCACTGCTGTAAGAGGGTGACTAAGGGGCGGTCCAGACTACTCACAGACCCTCATATCAGAGTGTGTAGTCTGGACCACCCCTTCAATGCTGTAAGAGGGTGACTAAGGGGCGGTCCAGACTACACACAGACCCTCATATCAGAGTGTGTAGTCTGGACCACCCCTTCACTGCTGTTAGAGGGTGACTAAGGGGCGGTCCAGACTACTCACAGACCCTCATATCAGAGTGTGTAGTCTGGACCACCCGTTCACTGCTGTTAGAGGGTGACTAAGGGGCGGTCCAGACTACACAGACCCTGATATCAGAGTGTGTAGTCTGGACCACCCCTTCACTGCTGTTAGAGGGTGACTAAGGGGTGGTCCAGACTACACAGACCCTCATATCAGAGTGTGTAGTCTGGACCACCCCTTCACTGCTGTTAGAGGGTGACTAAGGGGTGGTCCAGACTACACAGACCCTCATATCAGAGTGTGTAGTCTGGACCACCCCTTCACTGCTGTAAGAGGGTGACTAAGGGGCGGTCCAGACTACTCACAGACCCTCATATCAGAGTGTGTAGTCTGGACCACCCCTTCACTGCTGTTAGAGGGTGACTAAGGGGCGGTCCAGACTACTCACAGACCCTCATATCAGAGTGTGTAGTCTGGACCACCCCTTTACTGCTGTTAGAGGGTTACTATGGGGCGGTCCAGACTACACACAGACCCTCATATCAGAGTGTGTAGTCTGGACCACCCCTTTACTGCTGTTAGAGGGTTACTATGGGGCGGTCCAGACTACACACAGACCCTCATATCAGAGTGTGTAGTCTGGACCACCCCTTCACTGCTGTAAGAGGGTGACTAAGGGGCGGTCCAGACTACTCACAGACCCTCATATCAGAGTGTGTAGTCTGGACCACCCCTTCAATGCTGTAAGAGGGTGACTAAGGGGCGGTCCAGACTACACACAGACCCTCATATCAGAGTGTGTAGTCTGGACCACCCCTTCACTGCTGTTAGAGGGTGACTAAGGGGCGGTCCAGACTACTCACAGACCCTCATATCAGAGTGTGTAGTCTGGACCACCCGTTCACTGCTGTTAGAGGGTGACTAAGGGGCGGTCCAGACTACACAGACCCTGATATCAGAGTGTGTAGTCTGGACCACCCCTTCACTGCTGTTAGAGGGTGACTAAGGGGTGGTCCAGACTACACAGACCCTCATATCAGAGTGTGTAGTCTGGACCACCCCTTCACTGCTGTTAGAGGGTGACTAAGGGGTGGTCCAGACTACACAGACCCTCATATCAGAGTGTGTAGTCTGGACCACCCCTTCACTGCTGTAAGAGGGTGACTAAGGGGCGGTCCAGACTACTCACAGACCCTCATATCAGAGTGTGTAGTCTGGACCACCCCTTCACTGCTGTTAGAGGGTGACTAAGGGGCGGTCCAGACTACTCACAGACCCTCATATCAGAGTGTGTAGTCTGGACCACCCCTTCACTGCTGTTAGAGGGTGACTAAGGGGCGGTCCAGACTACTCACAGACCCTCATATCAGAGTGTGTAGTCTGGACCACCCGTTCACTGCTGTTAGAGGGTGACTAAGGGGCGGTCCAGACTACACAGACCCTGATATCAGAGTGTGTAGTCTGGACCACCCCTTCACTGCTGTTAGAGGGTGACTAAGGGGTGGTCCAGACTACACAGACCCTCATATCAGAGTGTGTAGTCTGGACCACCCCTTCACTGCTGTTAGAGGGTGACTAAGGGGTGGTCCAGACTACACAGACCCTCATATCAGAGTGTGTAGTCTGGACCACCCCTTCACTGCTGTAAGAGGGTGACTAAGGGGCGGTCCAGACTACTCACAGACCCTCATATCAGAGTGTGTAGTCTGGACCACCCCTTCACTGCTGTTAGAGGGTGACTAAGGGGCGGTCCAGACTACTCACAGACCCTCATATCAGAGTGTGTAGTCTGGACCACCCGTTCACTGCTGTTAGAGGGTGACTAAGGGGCGGTCCAGACTACACAGACCCTGATATCAGAGTGTGTAGTCTGGACCACCCCTTCACTGCTGTTAGAGGGTGACTAAGGGGTGGTCCAGACTACACAGACCCTCATATCAGAGTGTGTAGTCTGGACCACCCCTTCACTGCTGTTAGAGGGTGACTAAGGGGTGGTCCAGACTACACAGACCCTCATATCAGAGTGTGTAGTCTGGACCACCCCTTCACTGCTGTAAGAGGGTGACTAAGGGGCGGTCCAGACTACTCACAGACCCTCATATCAGAGTGTGTAGTCTGGACCACCCCTTCACTGCTGTTAGAGGGTGACTAAGGGGCGGTCCAGACTACTCACAGACCCTCATATCAGAGTGTGTAGTCTGGACCACCCGTTCACTGCTGTTAGAGGGTGACTAAGGGGCGGTCCAGACTACACAGACCCTGATATCAGAGTGTGTAGTCTGGACCACCCCTTCACTGCTGTTAGAGGGTGACTAAGGGGCGGTCCAGACTACACAGACCCTGATATCAGAGTGTGTAGTCTGGACCACCCCTTCACTGCTGTTAGAGGGTGACTAAGGGGTGGTACAGACTACACAGACCCTCATATCAGAGTGTGTAGTCTGGACCACCCCTTCACTGCTGTTAGAGGGTGACTAAGGGGTGGTCCAGACTACACAGACCCTCATATCAGAGTGTGTAGTCTGGACCACCCCTTCACTGCTGTTAGAGGGTGACTAAGGGGTGGTCCAGACTACACAGACCCTCATATCAGAGTGTGTAGTCTGGACCACCCCTTCACTGCTGTTAGAGGGTGACTAAGGGGTGGTCCAGACTACACAGACCCTGATATCAGAGTGTGTAGTCTGGACCACCCCTTCACTGCTGTTAGAGGGTGACTAAGGGGTGGTACAGACTACACAGACCCTCATATCAGAGTGTGTAGTCTGGACCACCCCTTCACTGCTGTTAGAGGGTGACTAAGGGGTGGTCCAGACTACACAGACCCTCATATCAGAGTGTGTAGTCTGGACCACCCCTTCACTGCTGTTAGAGGGTGACTAAGGGGTGGTCCAGACTATGGAGCCAGAGTGCAAGCAGTGCACCAACCATGTAATTTTGTCGGTATGTCATCTCCTGCAGCTTCCTCTTCTGGTGAGACACAGTTCAGAGACAATAAAGAATATTACAGACCTGGGACTTCTCTATGTAGGAGTGATTTATTAAAAATTATTTTTATAGTGAACTTACACATTTTGTACCGTGGATCTCTAGCTGATCCCTGGGTGATGGGACCCAACACTAATCACACATTGTCTTGGAATGTTCCTGGAAAACTTCACAGCCATGTACAGCCATTAGAAAAGTTTATTTTATACTTATTCTCAATTGTGATCTGCATTTCCACCTTTAAGGACAATGGAGGATGAACTTATAAGACTATACCAGCCCCTCCCGGCTGCATAGTTGTGGTCTTCTGGGTGGGAGGCCATCACTAGTAATAGGTGCAGAGGAAATGGATGCTGCAACAATAGCAGGTTAGCCCAGTCAGGAGCAGTCCCCAATCGCTGCCTTCCAGTACAGCTCGTCCCGATGTGGTGCAGGTCCTATACCTACAGCATTTGCAATACTTCTCTAATCCAGGGGTATGTGTCTTTATGGTGGACATATCATACAGAGTCTCCCTTCACTTGTAGCCTAGACTCTCACTGCTACCTTCTCCTCTTGTATCAGTCATTGTGTGGCTGGTGTTTCTTCATGGACCACCTTGAAATACGGATGAACAAACTGCTCCCCCATAGTGCCTGCTATCGATGTCCCATGGTATTGTCCCAGGCTGTGTCTTTTAACGACTTACCATAGGGGATGAAGTAATTACATAGGCACATGCCCAACAAGGCACCCCATGCACCTCAAAGGTGGGAATGGAATCTCCATTTATGGATTAACCACTGGTCCACGTGATGAGCCCAGCGTCTGTAAAGACACAATGCTGTGTATTTCCCACCAAACATGGAGTCTGGGACCTTATCTTACATAAATCCCACCAGCTTCATATTCTAAATAGTAAACAGCCAAATTTAACATAAGCCATATGCAGGACCCTCAGCATAACCATTATACATAATGAACTATACAGAAAACCCTACATAGAGGTCACACTATTAAAGGAACAATGTAGATATTAAACTGCTACATTTCGATGTAATTCACACAGGAAAAAAATACAACTGGACCGGGTCTAGCAGAACATAGGGGGTTTCTTTCACACCTTACAAACTAAGGATCTCTCTTGAAGTCTTTATTGTCTTACATTAGGCAGATATGGTTCTGACTTTTCCTCCTGGCTACCAGTGGAGACTCCTCTCGCATCATTGTATATATGTGACATGTCCATTATCTCCACTCTTTTCCAGGGAGACTCTGGAGGACCTCTGGTCTGTAAAGTGCGGGGTATCTGGTACCAGGCTGGAATTGTAAGTTGGGGTGAGAGCTGTGCACTACAATACCGCCCTGGGGTCTACTCTCTGGTGACAGTCTACCAGTCATGGATCCTGGAATATGTACCTGAACTAGAATTCATAAATGTGACAAGCTTTCCTCAGCCCAGCATACAATGTGGAGGAGATGTCTTCTCTACAACCAGGACCCCAGGTGAGGTATCAACTGCACTGACTCACCATGTAGACAAATATATTTATCCCTGTGACATGTGTGATGGAGGTGACACCATTGGTACATGACACCTATTGAGTTACCAGACAGCAGATTGAGCAGATTTATGGCAGCATGACACTAGTGGATATGGTAGCACCGGCTACACCTCCATCTGTGTTGTCACCACTGTCCAGTCCCTGTAATGTGGACTCTTCTACTCATTATACTGGCACCTTAAAGAATCACAGCAGTTAAAGATGTAGGAAAGGATTCATCTTCCAGACTCTACTCATGTCTATAGTGTAAAAAGGGAAATTAAAAGGTATTCCTAGAGTACTCCATTTAAGGATTTTTCTGTTACTATCCTTACTATAGTATTATATCTATAGAAGATCCAGAAAACATCAGCTGCTGAGATTTTATGGGGACTGATATTGGGAAACACTCTACTAGAAGGACTTAGAGGGTCACTATCTCCCCCTGCAGTCTGGTGGCAGATTACATTGTCTCGAAGAGCACTCTAGCTCAGTGATCTTCCACCTGTGACTCTCCTGCTGCTGGTAAACTATAACTCCCAACAGTTAACAGGAGAGACACAATCTGGAGACCATTGTCCTACAAAGGTGACAACATGTAGCACATGATTCATATCACATGAACTTAAGTAAGCAATATGACAAATTCTTGTTGCCCGTTGTTCCAGACAGAGAGGTGCATCCTCCACTGACTACGTGTTATTACAATTTACCTGACAAAAGACAAGAGTTTTGTTATATGATTCAGACCTGGGAAGATATCAAGAGATCAGATAAGAGCCTGAGATGTCTAATAGCAGATGGGGGTTCTCTAAAATGTACAACATATCCAATATGTCTCACCTTGGAAAGGAGAGAGCAGGGGAGAAGAAGACGAGAGGCCAGAGGAGGAGAAGAGTAGAGAGTAGGGGAGAAGAAGAGGGAGACCAGAGGAGGAGTAGAGAGCAGGAAATGGGGGGGGGGGGGAGAAGAAAGAGAAGGAAAAAAAGAGATACCAGAGGAGGAGAACAGTAAAGAGCAGGGGGAGTAGAAGAGGGAGACCAGAGGGGGAGAAGAGGAGTGAGCAGAGGAGGAGAAGCAGGAGCCCACAGACGATGAGAGAATATGATAATAGATTATAGGAGAGGAAGATGGAGATCAGAGGAGGAGAAGAGTAGACTAGAGGAGAATAGGAGAAAAGAGGGACAGTGAAGAGGTAGACTAGAGAAGGCAAGGAGAAACCTGGAAATGCTAACAGGGAGACCAGAGGACGAGAAGAGGAAAACCAGAGGGGAAAAAGAAGAGAGAGCAGAGGAGAAGAAGAGGGAGCCCAGAGGAGGAGAAGAAGGGATACCAGGGGAGGAGAAGAGAGAGACTAGAAAAGGAGAAGAGGAGTAACAGGTTTACAGGAAGAGAAGAGCAATACCAGAGGACGAGAAGAGAAGAGACAGGGAGAGGAGAGAAGAGAAGGGAAACCAGAGCAGGGGAAAAGTAGAGAGCAGAAGAGGAGGAGAGAAAAGGGATGGAGAAAAGGAGAGAAGGGAGACCAGAGGAGGAGAACTTTCAAGAGCAGGAGAGGAGACTAGAGTAGAAGAGGGAGACCATAGGATGTAAAGAGGAGAAACCAGGGAAGGAGAAGAAAAGAGACCAGGGGAGGAAAACAGGAGAGACCAGGGGAGATGAAGAGGAGAAACTAGGGAATTAGAAGATGAGAAACCAGGGAGGAGAAGAAGAGAGAACAGAGGAGGAGAAAAGGAGAAACCAGGGGAGGAGAGAAGGGAGACCAGAGGAGGGGAACAGTAGAGAGCAGGGGGGGGGGGGAGAAGAGGAGAGACCAGGGGAGGAGAAAAGGAGAGAAGGGAGGACACAGGAGAACAGTAGAGAGCAGAGGAGGTGACTAGAGACTTGAGAAGAAGAGGAAGACCATAGGTGGTAAAGAGGAGAAACCAGAGGAAGAAAAGAGGAGAGACCAGTGGAGGCGAAGAGGAGAAACCATGGGAGGAGAAGAAGACAGACCAAGGGAGGAGAAGAAGGTAGAACAAGGGAGAAGAGGAGAGACCAGGGGAGGAGAGAAGGGAGACAAGTGGAGGAGAAGAGGAGACACCAGGAGAGTAGAGAAGGGAGACCAGAGGAGAGGAACAGTAGAGAGAAGGGGAGGAGAAGTGGAGCGACCAGGGGAGGAGAAAAAGGAGAGAATGGAGGCTAGAGGAGAAGAATAGTAGAGAGCAGAGGAGGAGACTAGAGACTAGAGGAGAAGAAAGAGATCATAGGAGGTGAAAACGAGAAACCAGCGGAGGAGAAGAGAAGAGACCAGTGGAGGAGAAGAGAGAGGCTATGAGAAGAGGAGATGCAACAAAGAGAAGAGGCAGACTAGAGGACAAGAAGAGGAGAGACAAGGGAAGGGGGAGAGGATAAACCAAGGGAGGAGAGGAGGGAGACTAGGAGAAGGGGAGAAAAAGACAAGAGACCAGTGGAGGAGGGGCAACGAGTCAATTAGCATTGGTTGTGGTATTTAAATAAAGAATTAAAGGCTATGTACACTCTTGGCAACAATTTTTTTTAGCATTGCATTTTACTTTTGGGCTCAAAATCATTTATTCAATAATTGGCCTTTACTAAAAAATATTCAGTTGTTCTGTCACAAGAGGGTGGGTGTTTTTCTAGCTGTGTGAAGGCTACTTTCACTTTGTGCTGGTCATCTAATAACTCTTATCTTTAGTAAAAAGTCATACTTATTTAAGCCACATTCTTATCAGTAAGATCAGAACTGAGCCTTAATGAGTGTTTATAACATCAGAGATCAGAGATAAGGAGTCTGTCTGCTCCCTGTCTAATGGAAAAGACAGAAAATGCAGATCCTACTAGTAGATAAACTCAAAGCTGTGCAGGGAAAACGGCTCATCATTTTTAATAAAGACCAATTAAAAAAAAAAAATTTGTTCAAAATGAGTACAGTGGAATAATAAAAAAAAACTGAACCTTTGCATGGTGCTAAAAAGCCTAGCTCCAGCTCTGGTGTGGGGTGTTGATTTCTCTTTGTAGCTATTGTAGATAATTGCGGTAATTTCCAGTATGTAAACAGACAACTAAGCTGCACCCTGCCACATACTGCAGATGGAGCTACATGGGGCTGTGATCACAGAGCATCTCTTAGCGTAGCATAGAACGCCCTGAGCTGTCCTGTCTCTGGCTCTGACCACAAGGCTTCTGCTGTGTGTGGCGGAAAAATCTCCTGGCGTATGCATCAATCGTGTTCATAGGCTCCATTCATCATTTGGCCTCCATCGCGGTGATATGCATAAGCATGTATAGGCAATCTGATAGAAAAGTCCACGGCACAACATAGATAACTAAAAAAAACTTTGCAAAAATAAGAAAAATAAAAAAACTTTGCAAAAATGTTAAATAAGGGAAAAGAAAAAAAAGGAAAAAAAAACATAAAGATTACGAGACGTATTTACATGCGACTGTATTGATCACATGGCCAGAACTGTATCAGACACTGCCCAGGGTTGATACTGCTGCAGGTCCCAATGAAGCATTCGCCCACGGCTGGTACAGGTGAGGCTCCTCATCCGGCAGCCTCATCCATTTGATGCAGTTTTGACTTAAAAAAAATATCTCATGTAAATGCTCCCTGAGGCTGAATTCACATATGGGGGTCATTCACTAACATCCCTAACCCAGTTTTGGGTGTAACAATATTTTGTCTCAAATGTATTTTTACGCCGTCCTCGCCACTTGGGAGTGGTAGCGGGAAAGTTTTCATTCATGCCTGGAAATAGGCGTAAAGCCACACATCAGTGATTGTGAGGACTGGAGCCGCCACAGACATAAGGTATCAGCAAGGGATCTGCTCCTGTTTATGGCTGAAAATCACTGATGGAAATCACTGACCGAACACTGACGTGTGAATGAGGAGTAAATGTTTTAGGAAAATGACTACAGTCAGGAAGTGGAGTCGCTTTTCGCCCCTGGCACTTGGACTACCAGAGGAGGCACCTAATTAATGACCTGCTGTGCTCCTCATCATAAATGAGCCAAATCCTCCTGCAGCACAGGGGTCTTTAGAAGTGACCCCAATAGTTTTTAGGACCTTTTTTGATGCATTTTTCTGGCAAAAGTACCAGGTCCAGATGATTGCTAAAGGTCTGCGCACACAGGCAGAGGATTCCGTCGCCGGTACTGCCTGCCGGATCCGTCAAAACGTATGTCAACTGACGGCATTTGTCAGACGGATCAGGATCCTGATCCATCTTACAAATGAATAGAAATGCCAGATCCGTCTTTCCGGTGTCATCCGAAAAAACGGATCCGGCATTTATTTTTTTCAACTTTTTTTCGGTCTGCGGATGCGCAGACCGGAAAGACAAATCCGGCATTTCAATGCATTTGTAAGATCCTGATCCGTCTTACAAATGCCATCAGTTGGCATACGTTTTGACGGATCCGGCAGGCAGTTACGGCGACGGAACTGCTTACCGGATCACTCTGCCCCAAGTGTGAAAGTAGCCTATGGCTAGGTCTACATGACGACATTTGTCGCGCGACATTTGAGATGGATTTTCCTGCGACTGTCGCGTCACAGTCGCGGCATGTCACATGTTGCAGTGCGACACCATAGACTGCTGTTATAAAAATTGTCGCGCGACATTGGTGCAGTGTAGTTGTGCCCTATCTGTCGCGCGAATGTCGTCGCGTAGACCAAGCCTCTCTCTGTCCTGATCAGTCAAAAAGACGTCCTGGTGCATCCTGAACGGATCGCTCTCCATTCAGAACGCATGGGGATAAAACTGATCAGTTATTTTCAGGTATTGAGCCCCTAGGACGGAACTCAGCGCCGGAAAAGAAAAACGCTTGCAGCAATTTTTTCAATCGAGGTCAGTTTTTTGTGTCCATAGTGTTGTTTTTTAAGCAGCACATTTGTAGTTGTATTAATGGTGTTTTTTTTGTGCCATTTTTTTCTGCCATTTTTAATCCGCTTTTCTATAGAGAAATACATTTCTGCGTGTAACTAAATGCAATTCACTTCCGGGAAAAGAAAAACATCCATAAAAACACATGTACGATGCAAAAAAACACCAAGGCTTTTTTTTTCAAAGCTGCAGTTTTTAAAGTCAAAACCTTGAGTGGCTCCAGTAAGAATGAGAAGTCTTTCCTGTGGGCCACCTGTAGTATACGGGAGTTGTAATACCCGTTACTACCAAAGTGTCACTTGGTGTGCTGTCGTCCCTCCTAATTATGGGGAAGTTGCTTTATGCCAGTTTTATAAAATGTAATGTAATGTGTGTATTTCCCTGTCACTGAAACTTGCACTTACAGGCCTGCTAGGGGTGTCATTCCTACTTCTAGTCCATAGAGGGAGCTAGGGAGCCCTAGTTTATATAAGGCCAGACCAGGAAGTGCAGGGGAGACGGAGTCTAGTTTCAGTAAGCTACAGTTGGAGATTAGACAATGTCTGAGACAAGTCCAGGCCTGAAGCCTGCTGTTCAGGAGAAGATTCCCTCCTGAATACCCATATGCAGAAGCAGGAACATCTTAGCCTAAGGGCCTGAGGAACCATTCAGAAGCTAGGAGAGACTGAGGCAAAGAACAGAGGAGCCAGAGGTACTAAGAGAAACAGAGGAGGTACTTATTTAAGCCATAATCAAGGATATAAAGCCAGACTTAGGTTAATGGGCCTTGGTGAAGAATTGCTACATTCCAGGATCAGACAGAGTTAGAGTGCAAGCTCCTTTGCTGCAAGTCCTGTGTTCCACACTCTGTAATAACCCTGCTGTACTGTATTGCCTGCATCGACCGAATTGCAAAATCGACTGTATGCTGAGGAACTGCGTTTCCAATATTGTCTCTGCCTGCAAACTACTAAAGTTGAAGTTCTGTTTAAGACTACGTTTCCTCAAATTATTCCTGCATCCGCAAACGGCGTGCCACCGTTTACTTGGCACTGGCGTCACGAACTATTTCTACCTATACCTGCCCTTGCAGAGAGTCAGCTGTACCAGGTTAGTGTATATTGCACTACATCACCCAGAAACACCTACTACACACAACTTGAGTACACTGCACCTCTCTTTTGGCGTCACGAACAGGATCCGCACGCTTTCTAGTGCAAGAAGCGTGAACTTTGTGCCTTATACCGTTGCCCTGTGACCAAAGTGACATTTTCCTGTTTTATTCAAGTGGACTTTGTGGATTAAAAATCATACCCAAAGTGTGTCAAAAACTTCTAAAAAGCGCTGTACAGTATTGCGCTGCACAGAGGAAGAAAATCGCCGCATTGGAGTGTGGTTTTGTGGACTTTAAACATTCCTGCTTGCCGTCAGTGAATAGACAGCGTTTGTACCTAAAGATGGCCGCTGGGCTTGCTGAATTTACTGCTGCGTCACCTTCATCCCGAAAAGGCGGGAAAAATTGGCGCCTTTCTGAGGAAAAAGCGGGAAGAAGGTCAAGGGCAGGCGCCACGGCTTATCTGGACATTTGCATGTCTGCCAGCATGGACACCGCCCTCCATATACTGGAATACCTGGGGGGCGGCCTCCCAGTGCAGTGGGAGGAGCTGGCTGCGGTAATTGACGCGACCCTATCGCTCTCCTCAGAAGGATCGAGCATGTTGGATTGTGAGCAGAGTGTTGCTGCAGCGTCCGCACCAAGGATTGAAAAGATGACTGACACCGGTGTAGAGCCAGAGGAGGCTCCACCGGCCTACGCTCCGGGACCGGAGCAACCCGCCTGCCGCACCAGGGAGAAAGAACCCGAGCCCTACTATGGCTCATGGAGGGACTTTTTTCAGCCATCGTTCAAATGGTCTTCCCTGATGGCGGAGATTCGAGAGGCCGCTATCAAGCGAAATACCAAGACTAAGATCGTGTATGAGGAATTGACCAAGACCATTCACGAGAAGCATACACACACCCAACCCCGCCTGGAAAGGAGAAAGGGAGTGGTGCTGTCGTTTGACAAACCCCGTGGCTACGGGTTTATTCAGGACTATCTTACTGGCAGAGACCTCTATGTCAATCGAAGGTCTGTCAAAAGAGACTACCTCCCTTCGTACCAGCACAGCCTCCGCGAGGGAGAGGAAGTGGAGTACACCCCTGCCGAGGGCCTGCGAGGCCCCTATGCGACTGCTGTGACCCGTCCGAAGCGAGGACCTGAGGATTGGGAGGCAGAAGAAGGAGAAGACTACTCTGGCTGCGAGCGAGAACCGGAACGCTCTCCAGAGCCGGCCCATCACGCCTTTCAGGAGCGGAGCTCCTTCATCGGGCCGAACGTCTTCTGGCAGCCAACCGTGTTGGAGAAATGGGTGAGCCCCTATCCTTCCCCCGAGCTGCCTCGTCGGGAGAAGACAATATCTGAGCTGGAGCAGTTGAAAGGACTGAGTGCTACCTTCCAGAACATCCGGATGGGACGGAGACCAGATGCAAGTCCAGAACCTGAAGAGGCCAAGTCTGCGTCATCGGTGACTGTACCTGCGCCGGCGGCGCCAGCAGAGAACAGCGACTCCGACACAGAGAGCATCGGTGAGCAGATCGTCCGGCTGGAGGAGAAGTTGCGGGAGTTGCGTAAGACCTACACCGCCAGGATCCAGATGCCGCCGAGGAAGGATGAGGTAAGGGTGCCTGTCACCACCCGCCAACCGCCTTCTGTTGTCACCGCTCCGTCAGTGCCCCAGACCGGACCCGCGATTGCCGTGAATTGCTGCACCCAGAGCACCGGACCGCTTGCTGCGGCGGTGCCAAGCATGTCACCCCCTGCAGTGATCATGCCAGGGCCGGCACGGCCCACCAGAGGGTTTACCCCTAGGCCTATGGGGCCAATACCTATTAGGGGCCCCTTTACCCTGCAGCTGCCCCCTGATACTGTCATGTGGGCCCATCCTCCTGTAGAGGAATACTACAGAAGATACCTCCCAGCAGCGCCAAGTAGCTACAATATGCCACTGTGATCAGCCTGCTAGGCCTGTGATTTATTTCTTCATAAGAAGTTGATGTTAACCCTTCCAGGACAGGAGTCCTATGTTGCTGGACCTTTGTTGCAGCTGCCAGTTTGTCCACGGCTCAGTGGTAGGTGTTGACCACTGAAATCACAAAGTCAGCAAGGCCACGTTTGTTTCCAGGATCTCCTGCCTGTTTTTGCTACCCCACACTAAGTTGTGCCTGTTCCTTTGTGGCACCTTTTACCCTTCACCCCCTTTTCAGGTTGATCAGGGGTGTTACAGCACTTGTCTTTGCTGTCCATTTTATTGTGCAACCAGTTACCAAGGAACCGTGCCCGGAGACAGACTCAAAAGGACCTGAGCCTCTGAGATTCTTATTCTTTTAAAAGTATTGTGCCCAGAGATGGACTCCACCGCATGAGAGCCTCTGTGATTTAATAAGAAATGACCTGGGTACGGACTCATGTTTGTTATTTGAGCCTCCAAGAACTTTTATACCGTTTTCTACTGTTTTATCATGGACTTATTCATTGTCATGGACTATCCTGGTTATAATGTTACGCTGTGCCAGGTCAGCGCCCCCGTTCCATTCATTATCCTGAGAGAAGAGAACGACGCCCCTTGTCACTGCCCTGCACTTTTGCCAATTGGACCTGATGTAAATGTAAATGCAGATGAATTACATGTATGTATGCCTGCACGTCTCTATTTTCTATTTCAGGTAGAGATTCCAGTTGGGCGACCCATGATGGAGTACGAGGTCGTACTCAGCTTAAAGCAGTGGGGTATGTAGTGTACGGGAACTGTAATACCCGTCACTACCAAAGTGTCACTTGGTGTGCTGTCGTCCCTCCTAATTATGGGAAGTTGTTATATGCCAGTTTTATAAAATGTAATGTAATGTGTGTATTTCCCTGTCACTGAAACTTGCACTTACAGGCCTGCTAGGGGTGTCATTCCTACTTCTAGTCCATAGAGGGAGCTAGGGAGCCCTAGTTTATATAAAGCCCAGTCAGGGAAGTGCAAGGGAGACGGAGTCTAGTGTCTGTAACCTACAGTTGGAGTTTAGACTATGTCTGAGACAAGTCCAGGCCTGAAGCCTGCTGTTCAGGAGAAGATTCCCTCCTGAATACCCATATGCAGAAGCAGGAACATCTTAGCCTAAGGGCCTGAGGAACCATTCAGAAGCTGAGAGAGACAGAGGCAAAGAACAGAGGAGCCAGAGGTACTAAGAGAAACAGAGGAGGTACTTATTTAAGCCATAATCAAGGATATAAAGCCAGACTTAGGTTAATGGGCCTTGGTGAAGAATTGCTACATTCCAGGATCAGACAGAGTTAGAGTGCAAGCTCCTTTGCTGCAAATCCTGTGTTCCACACTCTGTAATTACCCTGCTATAACTGAATTGCCTGCATCGACCGAATTGCAAAATCGACTGTATGCTGAGGAACTGCGTTTCCAATATTGTCTCTGCCTGCAAACTACTAAAGTTGGAGTTCTGTTTAAGACTACGTTTCCTCAATTTATTCCTGCATCCGCAAACGGCGTGCCACCGTTTACTTGGCACTGGCGTCACGAACTATTTCTACCTATACCTGCCCTTGCAGAGAGTCAGCTGTACCAGGTTAGTGTATATTGCACTACATCACCCAGAAACACCTACTACACACAACTTGAGTACACTGCACACCTGCCTGCGGAGGCTGGTGAGCGCACGTAAGATGCGCACGAATTTCCATTATGTGCGTCTCTGCACCAAAATCTGCAATGTCTAACTGCAGGGGTTTTTTTTTGTGCGGATTTGATGCGGTTTTCTATTGAATAGGGGTGAAATCTGCAGGTAAAACCGCCAACATAACTGACACGCTATTTCATTTTGAAATCCACAAGGCGTGGCCAATTTCCACACGGAAACAAATCTACGAAGGCTCCATGAGATCAGTGTCGTGTCATTGCTGGTACTGTACCACGGATGGTAAAAACGCGCGTATTCCGCGGCATGCGTAGGTGGTCCTATGTGGTTTTTGATCCTGCCCATTTCAGTGGGATGTTTGGATGCGGATTGGACACGGAATCCGCACCAAAAATGAAAATGTCATTTCTATTCTCCCAGCTGCGGTTTTTAGAACCGCGAGTGAAAAAAAAAAAGCAGCGCCGTGTGCACTTACGAGCACTTTTCCCATTGAAAACAATGGTGATGAGTTGCATGTGTTTTTTTCGACTCGGTGTTTGGTTGTGGAATCTGCACCTACAGCTATGTTAAAAAAAACAGTGTGTGAACATACCCTAAGGCTACGACGACATTTGTCACGCAACAATAAGTCGCGCGACACATAGGGCACAACTCCACTGCAACACGTCGCGCGACAATATTTATAATGATAGTCTATGGTGTCGCACTGCGACGCGAAAGTCACCGAAAAATACATTTCGAATTGATTTTTTGCGACTGTCGTGCCGCAGACATACATATCATTATAAATGTCGTCGTGTAGACCTAGCCTCATGTTTCTGAGTGGCACTTGGCATTTGAGGGCTGATTTGTGTGTGACTAGAGCAGGGAGGGGCAGCCTCCAGCTATTATCACAGCCTTTGGTCACCTGTTGTATTCAGGTAATTGATTAAACACGACCTATGATGTCATCACCATGACGGTGGCCGACGCCTCCCGTGTGTGGTCACATGAATTCCTTTCAGTAGTTGAGGTGGTTGACAGAACGGAAGGATTCCCACCGAGAATAGGTTGAGGCAGATCCTGAGCTCAGGGAGGGGGGGATTCAGAGACGCTGCAGTCGTGGTGAGGCGGACACTGCAGACCGGGGGATTAGTCCTGATTTATCAGAGCGACACCACAAATCCCAGCAGTCATGACCGGCATCCGGTGCCTCGCCAGCCTCCTGCTGCTCTCCGGTAAGTGGCTCCTGCGATCCAACAATCAGTCGCTGCGACTTACCACAATGCGATCAGCAGTATGGCGGGTGTGTCCTCGATCGGTCTGCGGATGCCGATCGTCTATTGTTTATGGGGCAAAAGATTTTATTTTAAAATTCCTGAGCCGGATGGGGCCCCAGTTTCCCAGTCTAGTCTGTCTGCTGTATGGGGCCTCCGTATTTTTTTGGTCCATGTATGATCTAAATTTTTGCAGATTGCACAGGGAGCCACACACGGATGTCATCAGTGGGGCCCGCAAAACATGTGGGATGCACGGGGCCGCGGTTTGTGGTCGTGTGAGCCTAAAAGCGAGCAGTTTAAAAAATGTTACATTAAGACAATAAACTAGTTCTTGTTTATAAATATTGGGTGAGAAACATTGTAACAATGTGGTTCCTGGCCACACCCCTTAGTATTTCATGTAGGAGTCATCATACCTGGGGGAGCGAGGGGCGCAAATCTCTCTGTATACACCTCACGTCCCTATAACCTGCAGCCTAGGAAAGCTGGGTGACTACCCCTGTGTGCGCTGCATTACTGGCCCCGAGGTTGTCAGCTTTCCTAAAAATCTATATATTTTTTTATATAAGGTATATGCTTTACTGTGTGTCTGAGTTTTGCAGCCCTTCATTTAGAATCCATCAGACCCCGGACATTTTTCCCTATAATTTACTCTTTCTGTTCTGTGACCATCGTCTGCAGAGAAACGTTTCCCAACACATCCAAACCACCCGGAGCAAAAGATAAGAATCTCCCCTCCCCCCACAGTAAGAGGAAACCTTTTGTAAACTCTTCCCAACTAGATAAAAAAAAAAAAAAAAAGTTCTATTCAGTTTCTGGGAAAGCTGGGTTACTACCAATATGGCCGCCATTACACATGCCTCGAAGATTGTCGCCCATCTTCCCAGTGTGCAGCAGGTCTAGTCTGCCCAGTATAACGTGGAGGAGATGAGCTGCGTTCAGGACGTTGTCTGCCTTTTTCCAAGCGCTATCACTAGGGATGAGCGAATCGACTTCGGATGAAACGTCCAAAGTCGATTCGCATAAAACTTTTTCAATACTGAGTGGTGCCTTGGAACGGAACCGAGTGGTGCCTTGGAACGGAACCGAGTGGTGCCTTGGAACGGAACCAGAGTTCGGGAAATGTTTTTTTATAGTATAAATCAATTTCTGAAGTTATAATGCGAAGTAATAACTTCCGCTCATCGGAGCCAATACATTCTAAAGCCTTTCTCACGACCGTATGGCTTTTTCAGTGTTTTGTGGTCCGTTTTTTTTGTTTCGGTTGTGTTTCCGTTTCTGTTCCGTTTTTCCATATGGCGTATACAGTAATTACATACAAAAAATTGGGCTGGGCATAACATTTTCAATAGATGGTTCCGCAAAAACGGAACGGATACGGAAGACATACGGATGAATTTCCGTATGTGTTCCGTTTTTTTTTTTCTGACCCATTGAATTGAATAGAGCCACGGAACGTGATTTGCGGGCAATAACAGGACTTGTTCTATCTTTCAACGGAGCCCAGTCTGCATGTGTATGGGGCAGTCGGGAGGAGTACCTCTCAGCAGAGCCCAGTCTGCATGTGTATGGGGCAGTCGGGAGGAGTACCTCTCAGCAGAGCCCAGTCTGCATGTGTATGGGGCAGTCGGGAGGAGTACCTCTCAGCAGAGCCCAGTCTGCATGTGTATGGGGCAGTCGGGAGGAGTACCTCTCAGCAGAGCCCAGTCTGCATGTGTATGGGGCAGTCGGGAGGAGTACCTCTCAGCAGAGCCCAGTCTGCATGTGTATGGGGCAGTCGGGAGGAGTACCTCTCAGCAGAGCCCAGTCTGCATGTGTATGGGGCAGTCGGGAGGAGTACCTCTCAGCAGAGCCCAGTCTGCATGTGTATGGGGCAGTCGGGAGGAGTACCTCTCAGCAGAGCCCAGTCTGCATGTGTATGGGGCAGTCGGGAGGAGTACCTCTCAGCAGAGCCCAGTCTGCATGTGTATGGGGCAGTCGGGAGGAGTACCTCTCAGCAGAGCCCAGTCTGCATGTGTATGGGGCAGTCGGGAGGAGTACCTCTCAGCAGAGCCCAGTCTGCATGTGTATGGGGCAGTCGGGAGGAGTACCTCTCAGCAGAGCCCAGTCTGCATGTGTATGGGGCAGTCGGGAGGAGTACCTCTCAGCAGAGCCCAGTCTGCATGTGTATGGGGCAGTCGGGAGGAGTACCTCTCAGCAGAGCCCAGTCTGCATGTGTATGGGGCAGTCACTGCCGGATTTGGTTGCCCATAGAAATGACTGATAATAAGTGGGAGGTCGGGGTGTGAAGGAGGAACATTCCTGTGTTATCTGTCACATGGAGACCGGATGCATTTATCAACAAGTAGGTGACTCCGCATCATGAGAACTGTCTCTCTATGAACGTAGAGGTGACCATGGCCACCGATGGTCTAGGCCTGGCCTCCTGGGGTTTAGCCAGTGATCTTTCTTGGTGATGGATGCACTAAAGTTTTCCACACTGTTGCCAGTAGCTGGTGTCTGACTCTGTCCAATCCGTGTCAGACTGTGCAGGGACACACCCCTAATTGGTAACGCCCATCTGTACCTTTACTGCAAGTTGTTGATCGTTCATAAACTTCTCATAGAAATAAGAGGCAAATAGCCCAACATAGAGGAACAAAGGACCTCGTCTAAGTGTAAGACCCATCCAGTCTTGACTTTCATGTTTTGCCAAACTGCTCCATAGCCTTCGGAGCAGGGGTGGACTGGGAACCTGAAGTGGCCCCAGATACCTCAAATTCTGAGAGCATCAGCTCTTTTTGTATATGGCTTTTGGCCAAGAGGAGGGTTTAGGTGGCCCTCTGGGCATCAGCCTACCAGGAAATTTCCCTGTAGGGTCTATGGCCAGTCCGTCCCTGCTTTGGAGAGACCTCAGCTGAGGTGATGAAAGGGTGCTTGGCATTTACTGATGTTGTTTGTTGGGCGAATAACTGAAATATTTTCTGATAAAATGTCTGATGTCCACAAGTGAGAGAAATCTGAAAGGTAAAATATTCCATTATGGTTTCCAGTCTATACAACTCCAGTCATCTCCCAGATCACCACTGAAGCCCCGCCAATATGTGGAAGCCCAGTCATCTCCAATCGGATCGTTGGTGGCACAGATGCAAGTGAAGGAGCATGGCCCTGGCAAATCAGTCTCCGGTACCAAGGTTCCCACATCTGTGGCGGTTCCTTGATTTCCAACCAGTGGGTGCTCTGCGCCGCACACTGCTTTGCATGGTAAGTTGGTACCTACTCATATAATATCATGACCTTATCTACTGGCATAGCACAGCTCGGTGGTCAACCATGTTAAGCTGGGAAAAATGACTACAGTGTCCTTTCCTGGAACGTCAGTGGGATGGAGCCTGGGGAGGCAGAAAGGTGACCACCAGGGCACTGAGCCACCAGTGCATTCACTTCTTTCCCTTGGCGGTTGGGGAATATTGTTCTCTTGGTGCGGAGGGTTAGTACTTGTACTGTGTGGTCAGACTGGAGATCCAGCACTGGACCCATAATGGACTCTGTTAATGGAAACCATTATTGTCTATTGCCTCAGTGTTTCTTTCTTTCCTTAGGTCTACAAATCCCTCCGACTACAAGGTCGTCCTCGGAGAGTACCAGCTGCAAACCACCAGTCCTCACCAGGTGGAGTCCACCGTACAAAATATTACTGTGAATGCCCTGTACAAGGGAGCTGGCAGCTCTGGGGACATCTCCTTGATTAGACTGTCCAGTCCTGTTACTTATACTGAGTACATCCTGCCAGTCTGTGTGCCAGCCGCATCCATGAGCTTCCCTGATGGCACCAACTGCTGGGTTACTGGATGGGGCAATACAGGATTTGATGGTAAGAAGACCATAAGCAAATCATGTCACACTCTCCTGTAGAACTGCATAGTACTACAACCCCCATCAGTCACAGTGCATTTTACCCTATCATTTGTTGCACCATTATATACCACCAGACAGCACTACATCACCCATCATTTACCAGTGTTAAGTCCTATGATGCATTATGCAGTCACTAATGAGCCCACACCACTACATCCCCCATCATGGGTTGGTATATCCAAGCCTGTTTGGTGATACTTTCATGGAGAACCGCACAGTACTACATTCTCCATCAGCCTGACTTTGGCCACCATCATGGCACTTCTAGGTGGATCTTCCCATTTCATGAATCTGCTCTTGTGTTCCTGTAGTTTGTACTGCGTGACTTTACGCTTTTTTTTTCTTCTTTTCCGCAGTGAGTCTTCCGTACCCGCAGACTCTGCAGCAGGTCACGGTGCCTCTGATCAGCACCAGTGCCTGTGATGCCATGTACCACCTCAACTCCAACATTGGTGCCAGCCAAGAGATCATTCCAAGTGACCAGATCTGTGCAGGATACCAGGCTGGGAAGAAGGACTCCTGCCAGGTGGGTAACTTTCCAATAATGGTACCAGTTTTGTTGTCCTGAATCTGGGGGCTGTGGTGTACCCCCCTGTAAACTTTGTTCATAAAAAGAGATGAGTGAATGTGTAACTCCCCAGAGTGGTGTTACCACTACTGCACCCTGCTACTATCTTCAATGGGCTAATATAATGTCATCTTATGTATTTCTGTCCAGGTCCTCCACACTGTGCATTACTAATCTGTTTGCAACTGTTATATTCATGTAATGTGCCTGGTTCACCAGCAGATGGCAGCAAACACGGCAGAGCTGTAGTTGGGTAGAATGGAGCTTTACATTCCTTTCTAACCACCCTCTGGAGAGAAGTGGGCTTGTCCTACTTCCTGCAGGAAGGTTGGGGACCAGTTAGAGTTAGTGTGTTTTACCTCCAGCTAGGGGAAGGGTGTGCAGGGGCATGTCTCTGCTGGACGTGCCCACGCCAGCCAGAGGACCCTAAGCTCTACTGGCCATGGAAGCTTGAAGCCTCAGGAGCCAGGAGAAAAGTTCCCTGGCATAACCTAGAGTCAGACTACAAAGTGAAGTGCAGTGTACAGAAGAAGCTGAGTTATACAGCCAGCCTGTCAGTACAGCAGAGTCGGAGAGAAACAGATATAGCAGAATGGAGTTTGCCTGCCAGTTTCATGCTAAAGCCTGCTGAAACCAAGACAAAACCTGTAAACCGTTTGAGAATGTTTATGCAAAGTAAAGCTGCCATTGAACTTCATCTTAAGGTCTGGACTCAAGTTATTCTTTTATCCCTCAATTATTCCCCCTATTTATTGCTTCAGAGCCAAACCTGGGGTCCAGCCGTATCCAGGTAGGAGCACCGTGACACATAAAGAGACATTTTAGGCCGCACTATACCACTCAGCATTTCCTACACCTGGGACGCGTTATATAGAGGGCCCTAGGGGGAGGCACCCGTTGCAAATGTCTTACAATTCGATTTGGGTCAGATTTACCCATATTCGCTGTGTGTGTTCGAATTTGCCCAGAACTGATTCCACTTACCGTATTTTTCGCTTTATAAGACGCACCTAGGTTTTTGAGGAGGAAAATAAGAAAAAAATATTTTGAACCAAAAGGTGTGCTTTTGGTAGCTTTTGAACTAATGGTGGTCTGTGGATGACGCACTGTTATGGGGGGATCTGTGGATGACGCACTGTTATGGGGGGATCTGTGGATGACGCACTGTTATGGGGGGATCTGTGGATGACGCACTGTTATGGGGGGATCTGTGGATGACGCACTGTTATGGGGGGATCTGTGGATGACGCACTGTTATGGGGGGATCTGTGGATGACGCACTGTTATGGGGGGATCTGTGGATGACGCACTGTTATGGGGGGATCTGTGGATGACGCACTGTTATGGGGGGATCTGTGGATGACGCACTGTTATGGGGGGATCTGTGGATGACGCACTGTTATGGGGGGATCTGTGGATGACGCACTGTTATGGGGGGATCTGTGGATGACGCACTGTTATGGGGGGATCTGTGGATGACGCACTGTTATGGGGGGATCTGTGGATGACGCACTGTTATGGGGGGATCTGTGGATGACGCACTGTTATGGGGGGATCTGTGGATGACGCACTGTTATGGGGGGGATCTGTGGATGACACTTATGTCATCCACAGATCCCCATAAGTGTCATCTACAGATCCCCCATCAGATGCATCAGTGTGGAGGGAGGAGGCGGGGCCCGGTGTAGTGACTCTACTCTAATACACCGGGCCCCGCAACTGTTAAACATTCAATCTGATAGTATATGCTCAGTAAGGGCGGCTCTTACTATAGTACCGTAAGTATAGCGCAGACCGGCATCTCCATCGGTCATGCGCCACCTGCCGCAGCTCCCTCTGTCATGCGCCGTCTGCTCCAGCTCCCTCCTCATGTGCCGCCTGCTTGCTTATCTCACTTTATGAATGAACAGGCAGGCGGCGCATGACAGAGGGAGCTGGGGCAGACGGCGCATGAGGAAGGAGGTGCGGCAAGCGGCGCATGACCGATGGAGATGCCGGTCTGCGCTATACTTACGGTACTATAGTAAGAGCCGCCCATACAGAGCATATACTATCAGATTGAATGTTTAACAGTTGCGGGGCCCGGTGTATTAGAGTAGAGTCACTGCACCGGGCCCCGCCTCCTCCCTCCACACTGTCACTGATACTTCGCTGGCCGCGCTGTGCAGCATAGCGGCCAGCGAAGTATTCGCTTTATAAGACGCACGGACATTTTCCCCCCCACTTTTGGGGGGGAAAAAGTGCGTCTTATAAAGCGAAAAATACGGTAAATTGAAAGTGGTCCGATTTGCCTGGGAGAGTCCTTCACTTGCTCGAATAACCTAAGGTTCTATAGAATCTCTTAATTTTCTGAGTATTTTTATTGTATAGAATCAATTCCCTCCTCTCTACTCATAAGGTCTATCTCAGAGTACAGATTTATTATGTTTTAGCATTTTCCTGATCATGTCATTTATTGGACTATTACATATTTCAGGGTGACTCCGGGGGACCCCTGGTCTGTAAAATAAATGGAGTTTGGTATCAAGCTGGTATCGTAAGTTGGGGAGATGACTGCGCCCTGCCCAACAGGCCTGGAGTTTATACGTACGTACCTCATTACTACGACTGGATCTACTCCTATGGAGTCACGCGTTTCGTGTCCTCATCCTCAATATTTACTGCATCAGCATTACTACTGATCATCTGCCTATTGCTGCACACTTGATGGTTGGTGGATGGTTCTGTAGAGTCAATGAACTGCAATTATAACTTTAAGAACTGTTTGGACAGTGATCAGTGTCCAACTTGTTGATTGCTCTCGATCACATTGGTTTTATTTTCAATAAATTATTATTTTTTTTTATTACAAGTACAATGGATTTCATCTCTGTCTCCAGGTTCTTTGTTTGACCACTTTCGCTACCAACAAGTACCCATACATGTTTAATGAAAGTCCAGTGGCCCGGCAGGAGCTGGAGTAGAGGATGGGAGTGGTAGTGGCTCTGGCTGTTAGTCAATCAGTGTGTCTTTACTAACACCGTTGCTCTGTAGGGCGATGCAGTGAAAGGAGGAGGCACTCTCTTCCCTCAGGACACACGGGAGTGAAATGGCTGTTGTATGGTGTGGAGTCAGAAAACCAGGCCAGAGGTAGAAGAATAAATGTTTCTCTTTACTGAAGTGTAAAATAGGAGTTGTAGTACATCCAATTATAGCAGTCACAGTTCCAACTGTACAGAGTTCAACTGTCAGATACCAGTGTATGGATTTAGGCAAGGGTGGGTGTTAGCCTTCTTTCCTCTCTCTATCTTACTAAAGTCTCTCATTCACATGTATAGCTGACAACAATACCTTGCCAATAAAGGCTGTAATGTCCACTGCTGGATACAGGGTTTTGAAGGCACATCTGGCCAGGAGGTATCAAAGTGTGATATCTTAACCATGTACCTCACTGCAGCAAAGTCTGAATGGTTGTAGTGGCAGGTGACCTTGCTGACACCTATGCTCGATCATGCATAATTTTAAGTTCTCTAGTTCACTCTTTTTTGTATTACTCCTTTCTGTAGATCAGGGATGCTCATCCTATGGCCTTCCAGCTGTTGTAAAACTACAACTTCACCATGCCCTTCTGTAGGCTGTCCAGGAATGATGGGAGTTGTAATTTCGTAACAGCTGGAGGGCCGCAGGTTGAGCATGCCTGCTGTAGATCATGCAGAGATTGGTGAGAGACTGTCTCTCTGTCTCTCTGTCTCATTCAAATAAGCTTTATTGGCAGGACCAGATACATGTTGGCATTGCCAAAGCAGTTGAGTATGCATAGGGAAGGGGGTAATATAAAGGGGAATGGACATAAGTCTGTGAAAGTCCTCAGTTTCTCATGTCCCTCTCAGTCTGTGACACGCTGACACATATTGGGCAGCTCTCTTCACCATTGGCTCCTCTTCTCCCAGTAGAATTTGGAGTTTCCTCTTCTCTTCTGTAGAATTGTCCGGGATGAGAGCGGAGAGTCTCTGGAAGTGAGTGTCCCTCACTGATGAGTACTTGGGGCAATGTAGCAGGAAGTGTTCCTCATCCTCCGGGACCCCCTGGTCACATTGCTGGCACAGTCTCCTCTCCCTGGGCTTGTAGGTTTGTCTGTGCCGCCCTACTTCCATCTCCAGGCTGTGGGCGCTCATTGTCTGTACAGGCTCATTGTCTGTCTGTCTTTGGGGTCTTGTAGCACCTCCAGGTACGGGGCCAGTTTGTAGTCTCTCTGCAGTGACTGGTAAATCAATAGTTTTTTGGAGTTTGTTATTTCGTATCTCCATTCTCCAACATGTTTTACTTTGGAGTTATAAATTATGATTTTTATTTGAGATTTTGTCAGGCCGCATTGTTGAGAGTTTTGGGGAGACAAGGTGTTGATAAGTTGTTGCAGGCCACACGGCTTGGACTGGTTCTTAGTGTCCAGTAAGGCTTTATGGTGGTAGGAGTTGGGACTGCTGTTTTGTAGGTGGTCCCAGTATGATAGCGCCCTCTTCTGTACTGCGAGAAGTAAGGGAAATCTGCCCAACTCGGAAACATGGAAGAATATTAGCTCAGCAACCAGGAAAAACAACCTCCACATCCAAAATGGTGACATCTGTCTCAACTACTTTAAGGACCTCTACAGACTCTGTCTCTGTCTGTCTCCCCCCAGACTCTGTCTCTGTCTGTCTCCCCCCAGACTCTGTCTCTGTCTGTCTCCCCCCAGACTCTGTCTCTGTCTGTCTCCCCCCAGACTCTGTCTCTGTCTGTCTCCCCCCAGACTCTGTCTCCCCCCAGACTCTGTCTCCCCCCAGACTCTGTCTCCCCCCAGACTCTGTCTCCCCCCAGACTCTGTCTCCGTCTGTCTCCCCCCGAGCTGGGATCGAATGCCAGTATATGGGGTCATGGCCCCATTATCACGACTGTTATGCTGGAATTCTCCATTGCTTGCTGGGGTGTCCAATTCATTGTGGGATTTGATTGATTGAGATCACGGCCATCACCAATATTTGTTTTAGTCTCTCTTATTTGTCCAGACACGAGGTGGCTTCCTCTTAACCTCACAAGATAAGAACATGGGTCTTACCTAGGTAAACCTGTGCCACATACAAGAGGTGGTCAGGAAAATACATGTTAGAATCTCACTGGTCACCACGGTTTATAATAGAATAAGAACAGCCGTACGTCAAAGCTCCTGAGTTGTATGTTCCTCAAGTTCTTGAAAATCCTGGTCTTCATTTGTTTCTTATGGTGGCCATACCTCTTAGGTAGGGTCCATAAAATCCCTTCCTCGCCCACCATACAGCCAAGAGTAAATGTGCTCTTAATACCATCATCTCTCCCCCGATATCTGCTTCCGTTGCATACACGTGAGATGGTCGGCCGATCTGATTCGACATCTTTTCATTGTATCTAATTCTTTGAACTGACAACCGGATGTGTTGGGCTGTACAGTTGCTATGGGTGTTGTAAACCAAGGGTTAAACATGGTGTCACACATAATAAGGTGAAGAGTTAATGGCTGCCACTTTCTATTGTTTCAAGGACAATCATGAGAATCAGGACCCCACCCCCTTTCCCTCCAAAATGGACGGAGCGGCCAGTCAGGCATGTGCGCAGCCACTGCATTAATTTCTGTGGGAGTTCCGGAGATGGCGGAGTGCGGCGCTGTGCGCATGACTGACCGGCTGCTCCATCCATTTTGGGGGGGAAGGTGGGGTACCCATTTTCATGATCAGTGGGGGTCCCAGCTGTATGACCCCTTAAACTCTAATAGTTATGCCCTATTCCGTGGCTAGGGGATAATGTTGCAAAACTAGAATACCCCTTTAAAAGATCGGCCTCTGATCAGTGAACGGGGTCCTGGGTGGAGAATCCCCTTAACTCACCACATGGAGAATTATAAATCAAATCAGTTATTATATTTTTTTTCACACGATCAATACAGATAGTGTCAGGTTCTGTTCAGGAAAAAACGGATGGTTTCACTCGTGAGTTCGAGCAGTTTTGTCTGCGATTCCGTTCAGCGTGTGCGTGTTTTTTTCTGCATGGATGTGATCATTTTTGATGCTTTTTTTTCATGCAGATGTAGAAAAACTGAATAAAAATTCAGTTTTTCATTTCTATGGAGCCAGAGCTGCGTAAAAATTACAAGAAAATTTAGACCTGGTACATTTTTTTTCATAGTCATAGGTGCATATCCATAGAGCCGTGCAGGAGCCACCTTGACGCCTGTTAGATGGGCCCGACACAAGTTTGATTAAAATGTGCGCTAAGAGCTTCCATTGATCCATTTATAGTAGGTACAATACCACTTGAATTTAGAATGATCCCCATTTCTCAGCGTTACTGCTTATGTGTGTGCGCAGCCATTATTTTTTTTATTAAGAGCTGCGTAAAAAACGTGCAATATAGAAGGGTCTAAGATTTCTCCAGAATGCGGAGATCATGCGTTAAAAATCGTGTGCACAGAACCGTAGAAATGAATGGGTTAGGACGATGAGTTCACTACACGTATCGTATCCGTATGAAAGAAATTGCATTCCAAGAGCTATAACTTGATGGGGTCTTATTTTTTGCAGGACAAGTCATAGTTTTTAATGCACCGTTTTGGGTAGATGTAATGATTGATTGAAGCCAGCTGTTTAGCTTAAACACCCTTTTGTTTACGTCAGTAAAAAGGTGTATTAGTGGTCACTAAGGGGTTAAAGTGTAGATACAAGCTGTGTAATCCAAAGACCTGGTAGAGGGTAAATACTCATCTCATTTGCCCTCCTGACAGCCATCGTCAGTTGGTGCCTCTGTGGGTTGCAGTAACTGGTCTGCTGAAGTGCGTCAGTTCTTCCCTCAGGCTTCAGTATTAAGTATCTAGAAAACCAGGCAAGAAGATAACAATGTTGGGTGAAACCAGCTGTAGGTCCAGTCCCGCCCTCGCTTCTGCCTCGTCACGTTGTATACATTGAAGCTTTTCATAGAAGACATGGGAATCCACAGAGGAACCTGTCAGACCAGTCCGTTATCGCCACCACCGAGACAAAAGTTCTATACAATCTGACGTGAACGTACCTGCAATGTAAATGCAGAGATCCTCAATGGGATAGACCAAGCATCCTCAAACTGTGGCCCTCCAGCTGTTGTAAAACTACAACTCCCACTGTAGGCTGTTTGGGCATGCTGGGAGTTGTCGTTTTGCAACAGCTGGAAGGCCGCAGGTTGAGCATGCCTGGGATAGACCATGAAGTCCAGACCAGCAGGGAAACTGGAACCACCCAGGACACGTCCAACGGCCAAGATATGTCACCAGACTCCAAAACATGAACAGATCCCATCAAACCAATTACTGAGCAATAAATCTATGAATGTGAAAGGGTGAAGAGTATGCTGGTGTGATGTCTTCAAATCTGCGGCTGGAGTCCATATTATGGAGGTGTTTCAACAGGGAGGTTAATGACCAAAATCTTCTGCGTTAGAGGAGGCCGTTCATATAAGACAAAGGCTGGCTGAGTCCACTTATTTCCACAGAGCCGCCCGTCCATGTAATGTATATTGGGCTCTCCCCAATGGCAGATGTCTGGGAGAAAAGGATTGAGCTGCTACTTTCAGCATGCCTGATCATTTGTTTCCATGAGCCACCACTGGTGGAAAGGATGTTATAACAGTTGGTTGACACCAGAACCTTGGCTGGGCCTCTGCCTGTGTTCTGTACACAATCCCCTTTTGAATGGTTGGGTTCCCCCAGTGATGCAGGGAGAAGCACATTGACCTGACACAACCAGTAGGGCTGAGGCAGATAAGAGAGCGGGCAGAATGGAGACCACTAAAGAAATAAGTGCCAGGCTGCGTCGGTAGTTGAGCACTATCGTGTTGGTCGACCTATCGATCCAGTGTAGGTGGAAGAGGAAAAACCCTTGACCTGAGGAATAGCCAACACAGACCAAACCAACCGTTTAACCAATGCGTTACCATGTGTGCCACCAGAGGAAGCAGACTCCGGACGCTTGGGGCCAATACCAGTGTTCTTCAGCTCCAGTCCTCAAGGCCGACCTTCAAGTCATGTTTACAGGACTCCCTTAGTATTGAGATGGTAATATAGTGTCCGTGTGTCAGGACTTACCACAGGTTTTCATTTTGTGGAATATCCTCAGATCATGACTGGCAGGTGGGCCCTGCTGTTATTACTCCTGGTGAAATGAACCCAAATGGGTGCTGATTTGAATTGGTGCCAGAGATTCTGTCCCCTGGATCTGATCCACTTACCAGCCCCAGTGATTGTACCTCAAGATGTCAACAACCACGATGGGTTTTTGCCTCCATGGTCTTTCCTTTCCAGTCTTGTGCCTGTGCTGTCAATGCTCAATCACCCAACAGCACATGTCACAGAAGCTGCTTTAAAGGGTACCTAAACCTTTGTTAAATATTAGGTACCTTTAAGACCATAATGGCTCACACACACGTCCGACTGTGTAGTCACCATGCATGGCTGTAAAGCTTGGCCTGATTCTGCGTGTAGTTAGACAATCTTCACTAGAAGCGGGGCTTCCTTAGATCTTCATACATGGGACGTATGGAATAAAAGACATATGTGGGTACAATAAAGGAGTCTGACACTTCTGGAAGATCTTGGGTGGACTTTGTAGTTGGCACCAAGGTCAAGGATCTGAATCCAATCTTTGCAGGCTGCACATGTCCACCCGCGGGGATCGCTCATTGTGCTCCTTGCAGTTGTGGTTGGAGGCCTCTGTAGGGTTAAATTATGGTGCAGCTGAGGTTTTCCACCAGATATTATATTGCTATGCAGCGTCAGGTGTTCGTCGCTTTGTGTGGGGTTGAGATTCGTTTAAGGGGTGAAACCTGAATCTTTTCTCGGTGATAAAAGCTTTATTCTGAGGAAGGAGGAAGCACAAGGAAGAAGATCTGAGAGGAGAGAGGACCCTGCCATGGCTGGCTCCAGTCTCTCACATACGGGGGTCCTTGTAGTGATCATCGTGCTGCACGCTGGTATGTACACAGTCTGCTTCCCTTCATATCACTCTGTATCTGCTCCACCTGGTCCTGCAGAGGCCACAATATCCAATTCATGTGGCCTACACCATTAGGTAATGTGGACACTGCAGTTAATCTCTCTAAATATGCACTTAAAAAATCTTTTGGAGGTGGGGTCGGGTGCAAATAAATTACTGTTCATCCATTAACCCTACAGGAGGCTCCATGAAAAAAAAAAAAAAATTCTCTAACCCTAAGTAATAAATTACCACAATGAAACTGGGATTATGAGAGTATGAGTTTCTTAGACCAATATTGTAATATACTGGTGATGAGCGGCATAGGCAATATTCAAATTTGCGATATTTCGCGAATTTTTGGCCGAATATTTAACATAAATTTGCTAATTCGATAATTCGTGATCTCCAGTCATTGTTTACTTGATTGTGAAAAATCTGAAATGTAATATATTCGTGATAAATTCAAGATGATAATATTCAACACTATTTGCGAATATGAATATATAGCGCTATATTCAAAATATTCAGGAATTCTCGAAGTGGCGATATTCGTGATTAAAATTTGCGATTCGAATATTCGCGCTCAACACTATAATATACCTCAGCCACCACTAGAGGGAGTTTACTACATACAGATTATATAGCCACCACTAGGGAAGCTCACTACATACAGATTATACAGCCACCACTAGAGGGAGCTCACTACATACAGATTATACAGTCACCACTAGAGGGAGCTCACTACATACAGATTATACAGCCACCACTAGAGGGAGCTCACTACATACAGATTATACAGTCACCACTAGAGGGAGCTCACTACATACAGATTATACAGCCACCACTAGAAGGAGCTCACTACATACAAATTATACAGCAAACACTAGAGAAATATCACTACATGCAGATTATACAGCCACCACCAGGGGGAGGACACTACATACAGATTATACAATCACCACTAGAGGGAGCTCACTACATACAGATTATAGAGTACATTTTTCGATTGTGGGAGAAGACTGCAGAATCTGAAGGAAATTCATGCAAACACAGGGACATCATAAAATCTTCATCCAAACATTTTCTTTGGGAAGATTTGACCCCAGCTCCGTAAAACAGTAGTGTAACCATTGAGCCAGGCAGTAGTGAAAGGCTGTAGAACGTTCCTTTAAAGGGATTGTACAGGATTAGAAATCACCGGTATCTCATTTTCTTTAGTAGGGATGAGCTGCTCCACCAGACCCAGAGGGAGCTCACTACATACAGATTATACAGTCACCACTAGGGGGAGCTCACTACATACAGATTATTCAGCCACCACTAGGGGAAGCTCACTGCATACAGATTATACAGCCACTACTAGACGGAGCTCACTACATACAGATTATACAGCCACCACTAGAGGGAGCTCACTACATACAGATTATACAGCCACCACGAGAGGGAGCGCACTACATACAGATTATACAGCCACCACTAGAGGGAGCTCACTACATACAGAATATACAGCCACCACTAGAGGGAGCTCACTACATACAGAATATACAGCCACCACTAGAGAGAGCTCACTACATACAGATTATACAGCCACCACTAGAGGGAGCTCACTACTTACAGATTATACAACTACCACTAGGGGGAGGACGCTATATACAGATTATACAGCCACCACTAGAGGGAGCTCACTACATACAGATTATACAGCCACCATTACAGGAGCTCACTACATACAGTTTATACAGCCACCACTAGAAGGAGCTCACTGCATACAGATTATACAACTACCACTAGGGGGAGGACGCTACATACAGATTATTCAGCCACCACTAGAGGGAGCTCACTACATACATATTATACAGCCACCACTAGAGGGAGCTCACTACATACAGAATATACAGCCACCACTAGAAGGAGCTCACTACATACAGATTATACAGCCACCACTAGAGGGAGCTCACTACATACAGAATATACAGCCACCACTAGAAGGAGCTCACTACATACAGATAATACAACCACCACTAGGGCGAGGACGCTACATACAGATTATACGGTCACCACTAGAGGGAGCTCACTACATACAGATTATAGAGTACATTTTTTGATTGTGTGAGAAGATTGCAGAATTTGAAGGAAATTCATGCAAACACAGGGAGAGCATACAAACTTTATCCAAACGGTTTCTTTGGGCAGATTTGACCCCAGCTTTGTAAAACACTAGTGTAACCACTGAGCCAGGCAGTAGTGAAAGGCTGTAGAACGTTCCTTTAAAGGGATTGTCCAGGATTAGAAATCACCGGTATCTCGTTTTCTTTAGTAGGGATGAGCTGCTCCACCAGACCCAGAGGGAGCTCACTACATACAGATTATACAGCCACCACTAGAGGGAGCTCACTACATACAGATTATACAGTCACAACTAGAGGGAGCTCACTACATACAGATTATACAGTCACCACTAGAGGGAGCTCACTACATACAGATTATACAGTCACCACTAGAGGGAGCTCACTACATACAGATTATGCATTCACCACTAGAGGGAGCTCACTACATATAGATTATACAGTCACCACTAGAGGGCGCTCACTGCATACAGATTATATAGCCATCACTAGGGGGAGCTCACTATATACAGATTATACAGCAACCACTAGAGGAAGCTCACTACATACAGATTTTACAGCCACCACTAGAGGAAGCTCACTACATACAGATTATACAGCCACCACTAGGGGGAGCTTACTGCATACAGATTATACAGTCCCCACTAGAGGGAACTCACTACATACAGATTACACAGCCACCACTAGGGGGAGCTCACTATATACAGATTATACAGCAACCACTAGAGGAAGCTCACTACATACAGATTTTACAGCCACCACTAGAGGAAGCTCACTACATACAGATTATACAGCCACCACTAGGGGGAGCTCACTGCATACAGATTTTACAGTCACCACTAGAGGGAGCTCACTACATACAGATTATACAGCCACCATTACAGGAGCTCACTACATACAGTTTATACAGCCACCACTAGAAGGAGCTCACTACATACAGATTATACAACTACCACTAGGGGGAGCTCACTACATACAGATTATACAGCCACCACTAGAGGGAGCTCACTACATACAGATTATTCAGCCACCACTAGAGGGAGCTCACTACATACATATTATACAGCCACCACTAGAGGGAGCTCACTACATACATATTATACAGCCACCACTAGAGGGAGATCACTACATACAGATTATACAGTCACCACTAGAGGGAGCTCACTACATACAGATTATAGAGTAAATTTTTTGATTGTGGGAGAAGATTGCAGAATTTGAAGGAAATTCATGCAAACACAGGGAGAGCATACAAACTTTATCCAAACGGTTTCTTTGGGCAGATTTGACCCCAGCTTTGTAAAACATTAGTGTAACCACTGAGCCAGGCAGTAGTAAAAGGCTGTAGAACGTTCCTTTAAAGGGATTGTCCAGGATTAGAAATCACCGGTATCTCATTTTCTTTAGTAGGGATGAGCTGCTCCACCAGACCCATAGGGAGCTCACTACATACAGATTATACAGCCACCACTAGAGGGAGCTCACTGCATACAGATTATACAGCCACCACTAGAGGGAGCTCACTAAATACAGATCATACAGCCACTACTAGACGGAGCTCACTACATACAGATTATACCGTCACCACTAGAGGGAGCTCACTACATACAGATTATACAGTCACCACTAGAGGGAGCTCACTGCATACAGATTATACAGCCACCACTAGAGGGAGCTCACTAAATACAGATTATACAGTCCCCACTAGAGGGAGCTCACTACATACAGATTATACAGCCACCACTAGGGGAAGAGCACTACAGAGAAATCGTATAGTCACTACTAGAGGGAGCTCACTACATACAGATTACATAGCCACCACTAGGGGGAGCTCACTATATACAGATTATACAGCCACCACTAGAGGCAGCTCACTACATACAGATTATACAGCCACCACTAGAGGGAGCTCACTACATACAGATTATACAGCCACCACTAGAGGGAGCTCACTACATACAGATTTTACAGCCACCACTAGAGGGGGCTTACTACATACAGATTATACAGCCACCACTAGAAGGAGCTCACTATATACAGATTATACAACCACCACTAGGGCGAGGACGCTACATACAGATTATACGGTCACCACTAGAGGGAGCTCACTACATACAGATTATAGAGTACATTTTTTGATTGTGGGAGAAGATTGCAGAATTTGAAGGAAATTCATGCAAACACAGGGAGAGCATACAAACTTTATCCAAACGGTTTCTTTGGGCAGATTTGACCCCAGCTTTGTAAAACATTAGTGTAACCACTGAGCCAGGCAGTAGTGAATGGCTGTAGAACGTTCCTTTAAAGGGATTGTCCAGGATTAGAAATCACCGGTATCTCGTTTTCTTTAGTAGGGATGAGCTGCTCCAGCAGACCCAGAGGGAGCTCACTACATACAGATTATACAGTCACCACTAGAGGGAGCTCACTACATACAGATTATACAGTCACCACTAGAGGGAGCTCACTACATACAGATTATACAGTCACCACTAGAGGGAGCTCACTACATACAGATTATACATTCACCACTAGAGGGAGCTCACAACATATAGATTATACAGTCACCACTAGAGGGCGCTCACTGCATACAGATTATAAAGCCATCACTAGGGGGAGCTCACTATATACAGATTATGCAGTCCCCACTAGAGGGAGCTCACTACATACAGATTACATAGCCAGCACTAGGGGGAGCTCACTATATACAGATTATACAGCAACCACTAGAGGAAGCTCACTACATACAGATTTTACAGCCACCACTAGGGGGAGCTCACTGCATACAGATTTTACAGTTACCACTAGAGGGAGCTCACTACATACAGATTTTACAGCCACCACTAGGGGGAGCTTACTGCATACAGATTTTACAGTACCACTAGATGGAGCTCACTGCATACAAATTATACTGCCACCACTAGACGGAGCTCACTACGTACAGATTATACAGCCACCACTAGGGGAAGAGCACTACATACAAATTGTATAGTCACCACTAAAGGGAGCTCACTACATACAGATTACACAGCCACCACTAGAGGGAGCTCACTACATACAGATTGTACAGCCACCACTAGAGGGACCCCACCGCATACAGATTATACAGTCACCACTAGAGGGAGCTCACTGCATACAGATTATACAGTCACCACTAGATGCAGCTCACTACATACAAATTATACAGTCACCACTAGAGGGAGCTCACTACATACAAATTATACATCCAACACTAGAGAAATATCACTACATGCAGATTATACAGCCGCCACCAGGGGGAGGACACTACATACAGATTATACAGTCACCACTAGATGGAGCTCACAACACACAGATTATAGAGTACATTTGTCGATTGTGGGAGAAGACTGCAGAATCTAAAGGAAATTCATGCAAACACAGGGACATCATACAGTCTTCATCCAAACATTTTCTTTGGGCAGATTTGACCCCAGCTCTGTAAAACAGTAGTGTAACCATTGAGCCAGGCAGTAGTGAAAGGCTGTAGAACGTTCCTTTAAAGGGATTGTCCAGGATTAGAAATCACCGGTATCTCCTTTTCTTTAGTAGGGATGAGCTGCTCCACCAGACCCAGAGGGAGCTCTCTACATGCAGATTATACAGTCACCACTAGGGGGAGCTCACTACATACAGATTATACAGCCACTACTAGACGGAGCTCACTACATACAGATTATACAGTCACTACTAGAGGGAGCTCACTACATACAGATTATACAGCCACCACTAGGGGGAGCTCACTACATACAGATTATACAGCCACCACTAGAGGGAGCTCACTACATACAGATTATACAGGCACCACTAGGAGGAGCTCACTACATACAGATTATTCAGCCACCACTAGGGGAAGCTCACTGCATACAGATTATACAGCCACTACTAGACGGAGCTCACTACATACAGATTATACAGCCACTACTAGACGGAGCTCACTACATACAGATTATACAGCCACCACTAGAGGGAGCTCACTACATACAGATTATACAGCCACCACTAGAGGGAGCTCACTACATACAGATTATACAACCACCACTAGAGGGAGCTCACTACATACAGAATATACAGCCACCACTAGAGGGAGCTCACTACATACAGATTATACAGCCACCACTAGAGGGAGCTCATTACATACAGATTATACAACTACCACTAGGGGGAGGACGCTACATACAGATTATACAGCCACCACTAGAGAGAGCTCACTACATAAAGATTATACAGCCACCATTACAGGAGCTCACTACATACAGTTTATACAGCCACCACTAGAGGGAGCTCACTACATACAGATTATATAGCCACCTCTAGAGGGAGCTCACTACATACAGATTATACAACTACCACTAGAGGGAGCTCACTACATACAGATTATACAGCCACCACTAGAGAGAGCTCACTACATACAGATTATACAGTCACCACTAGAGGGAGCTCACTACATACAGATTATACAGCCACCACTAGAGGGAGCTCACTACATACAGATTATACAGCCACCACTAGAGGGAGCTCACTACATACAGATTATACAGCCACCACTAGAGGGAGCTCACTACATACAGAATATACACCCACCACTAGAGGGAGATCACTACATACAGATTATACACCCACCACTAGAGGGAGATCACTACATACAGATTATACAGCCACCACAAGAGGGAGCTTACTACATACAGATCATACAGCCACCACTAGAGGGAGCTCACTACATACAGATTATACACCCACCACTAGAGGGAGCTCACTACATACAGATTATACAGCCACCACTAGAAGGAGCTCACTACATACAGATTATACAACCACCACTAGGGCGAGGACGCTACATACAGATTATACAGTCACCACTAGAGGGAGCTCACTACATACAGATTATAAAGTACATTTTTCGATTGTGGGAGAAGATTGCAGAATTTGAAGGAAATTCATGCAAACACAGGGAGATCATACAAACTTCATCCAATCGTTTTCTTTGGACAGATTTGACCCCCAGCTCTGTAAAACACTAGTGTAACCACTGAGCCAGGCAGTAGTGAAAGGCTGTACAACTTTCCTTTAAAGGGATTATCCAGGATTAGAAATCACCAATATCTCATTTTCTTTAGTAGGTATGAGCTGCTCTACCAGATCCAGCACAGGCCCAGATGTGGAGCTGTTTCTGGGGAGAAAGGTGATTTTGTTGTCCAGGACAGTGATTGGACTGTAATAAAATCCTGATTGTCTCTACCTCATCGCCTCCTAGTGGCACCGCTTGAGTTTGCACTTCACCCAAAGAGGTGAATGTGTGTTCAGTGCTGCTTGGAATAACATGACCCTTAACATGGCGCTTCTCCTTCACGATGTACTTTAACTGGATAAATTAACCCTTTATGTGTCAATACGCTGCAGTGTATTCCTCTGGAAGACTGAAGGATGTGAGGCGGAGGATAATACCAAGCAGATAATCATTTGGTCCATTTAAGGGTAACCTTAAAAACACAGCATCGAGCCAGATGTCTGCTCCACAAAGTGCAGTCAGAGGGAGGCAGAGAAGTGCAGCGCAGCCAAGAGGTTCCTGTTATCTGCGGAGGTTTAGGGGTCTGTCTAGACACCTGGGTCATCTGTTGCAATTTTTGGGTAATTTAAGGAGATTTCTGGTAAATCTGTGGATAGACTCTAGGCTGCTCAGGGGTCTCAAACCTCCGACACTTCAGCTGTTTTGAAACTACAACTCCCAGCAAGCGCCATTAAATTCAATGAGAGTTTTGCCTCATGCACACGGCCATTGTTTTGGTCCGCGTCCGAACCACAGTTTTGACGGCTTAGATCACTTGAATGGGGCCGCAAAAAATGCAGACAGCACTCCGTGTGCTGTCCGCATTCGTTGCTCCGTTCCGTGGCCTTGCGGACAAGAATAGGCAGTTATATTAAAGGCTGTCCATGCCATTCCGCAAATTGCCGAACATACACGGGCGCCATCCGTGTTTTGCGGATCATAAAAAACGGAATGGTCGTTTGCATGTAGCCTTTTTAAGAAGAGATGAGAAATGTGTATGCTGGGAGTTGTAGTTTCACAACAGCTGGAGTGTCGGAGGTTGCTTACCCTTGTTGTAGATGTCAGTTGCTACAATGTTGCTGCTGGTGTGGTGGGGGACAGGTGTTACAGCACCACCTTGTGGATGACTTCAAGAATGTTGTATCAGTGTTATACTGTCAGTGATGATTTCTAATGTTAATCTGTTTTCCCTTAGTCCTAACAGCAGCACAAGCTTCCAGTCCTAAGAAGGTTACTTCTTTATAATGAGCACAGGGTGGGAGGGGCTAGAGGTCTTTAGCCCCTCAGGGGTCTCTAATTAAGTAACAATTAATTTGATTAAATTAAAACCCCTTCTGTCCTACTAGTACACAGGGGCAGAAATACCCCATTATTGTGTTGCTGTTAAGACTAAAGGAGAACAGATTAACTTTGGAAAATCATCGCTTATCACCCCGATCCAGTGTTCTCTGAATCACCCCCCTAGTTATTGTGCTGTTTTAGGACTAAGAGAGAACAGATTAATGTTAGAAATCATCACTTATCACCCCCATCCAGTGTTCTCTGAATCACCCTGGTGATTCTGCTGGTATTAGGCCTAAAGGGGAACAGATTAACTTAAGCCTCTGATCCAGTGTTCTTGGAATCACCCCGCATTATTGTGCTGTTTTAGGACTAAGGGAGAACAAATTCATGTTAGAAATCATCGCTTACTACCCCCGTCCAGCATTCTCAGAATCCCCTCTCGTTATTTTGCTGCTTTTAGGCCTAAGGGAGAACAGATTAACATTAGAATTCATCGCTTATCACCATGATCCAGTGTTCTCGGAATCACCCCCGTTATTGCACTGTGGTTAGTACATACAGTAAGGAAGGAGGATAATTGCTTCATAGGGAAGGACACTTCTAATTTTCTCATAGTTTGGATGGGTGCTCACACCAGAAAGTGACTTGGGGGGGACTTACAGCTCCGTTCATCCTGAGCCTCCTGCTGTACAAATAGAATGCAAGAACCATAGTAGACATTGACACATTGGCAGAAAGCAAAGAGGATGTGATTCTACATGGGAATGCAGCTTTATATGTCGCTTAGTGGGTGGAGCAAGATGGTGGATGGGAGCCGAAAGTGAGGTTACCCCTCAAAATACAGCCCGAACCGTCTTAGAGAAGTTGTCTGAAAATGTTCAGCTTTTTTCCCAGCAGCGCCCCCCTCCTCCACCGGCTGTGTCTGGTATTGCAGTGCTCTTGATTTAGGATGAGCTGCAATTACAGACACAGCCTATGGGCAAAAGTGGCGCTGTTTTTGGTGAAGCAGATCTTTTTCATAGTCTTGAACCTCTGAACGTGTCTTATGGTGGCCGTCTCTCCTTCCAGCTGGTCACACCTCGGCCCTCACTGCTGACCTCTCCACGTGCGGGTCACCTGTAGTCACCACCAGGATAGTTGGCGGAACAGATGCTGTGGACGGAGAATGGCCATGGCAAGTCAGCGTGCACTACCAGGGAAGCCATATTTGTGGGGGGTCCCTCATCTCCACCCAGTGGGTGCTGAGTGCGGCCCACTGCTTTGAAAAGTAAGTGCACCCCGTGAATGTAATGGTTGAGCTCTGAGGGCATGTTCACATGAAGGGAAATGTCGCTGCTTCTTCCAGGGTTGGTCCTTTCTGAGCACAGAGTAATCCTTCTCCGATTGGGCCAGTCCTTTACTCGTGGGCGGGGTGAACCTTCACAGACTCCTCCCACTGCGGATCCAGAAAACCCCTGTCCCAGCGTCGGATCAGAATCCTACATGCAGCTCTGGATGTGACCGGAATATAAGACATGATGTATGATCAGAATCATAGATGCAGCTCTGGATGTGACTGTAGTATGACATGATGTATGATCAGAATCCTGGATGCAGCTATGGATGGGACTGGAGTATAAGACATGATGTATGATCAGAAACTTGGATGCAGCTCTGGATGTGACTGGAATATAAGACATGATGTATGATCAGAATCCTGGATGCAGCTCTGTATGGGACTACAAGACATGGAGTACAAGACATGATGTATGATCAGAATCCCGGATCCAACTCTTGATGTAACTGCAGTATGACATGATGTATGATTAGAATCCTGGATGCAGCTCTGAAAGTGACTGCAGTATGACATGATGTATGATTAGAATCCTGGATGCAGCTCTGAAAGTGACTGCAGTATGACATGATGTATGATTAGAATCCTGGATGCAGCTCTGAAAGTGACTGCAGTATGACATGATGTATGATTAGAATCCTGGATGCAGCTCTGAAAGTGACTGCAGTATGACATGATGTATGATTAGAATCCTGGATGCAGCTCTGAATGTAACTGGAGTATGACATGATGTATGATCAAAATCCTGGATGCAGCTCTGAAAGTGACTGCAGTATGACATGATGTATGATTAGAATCCTGGATGCAGCTCTGAAAGTGACTGCAGTATGACATGATGTATGATTAGAATCCTGGATGCAGCTCTGAATGTGACTGCAGTATTACACGATGTATGATTAGAATCCTGGATGCAGCTCTGAAAGTGACTGCAGTATGACATGATGTATAATCAGAATCCTGGATCCAACTCTTGATGTGACTGCAGTATGACATGATGTATGATTAGAATCCTGGATGCAGCTCTGGATGGGACTGGAGTATAAGACATGATGTATGATTAGAATCCTGGATGCAGCTCTGAAAGTGACTGCAGTATGACATGATGTATGATTAGAATCCTGGATGCAGCTCTGAAAGTGACTGCAGTATGACATGATGTATGATTAGAATCCTGGATGCAGCTCTGAATGTGACTGCAGTATTACGCGATGTATGATTAGAATCCTGGATGCAGCTCTGAATGTAACTGGAGTATGACATGATGTATGATCAAAATCCTGGATGCAGCTCTGAATAGGACTGGAGTATAAGACATGATGTAAGATCAGAATCCTGGATGCAGATCTGGATGTGACTGGAGTATAAGAAACAATATATTATAAGATCAGAATCCTGGATGCGGCTCCGGATGTGACTGGAGTGTAAGACATAATATAAGATCCAAATCCTGTATGCAGCTCTGGATGGGACTGCAGTAAAGGATAAAATGTAATACTAGAATCCGGGATGCAGCTCTGGATGTGACTGGAGTATAAAACACAATGTAAGATCAGAACCCTGGATACAGCTCTGAATGTGACTGCAGTAAAGGATAAAATGTAAGATCAGAATCCTGGATGCAGCTCTGGATGTGAGTGGAGTATGAGCTGTGAGTTGTGCAGGAGGGTGATGACATCATGAACCATCAGGGGCCCTATTTACAGATCTCCTTGCATTGTTCTGGTGATGACGGGTTATGGGGCCGTTCCCCGGGGACAATGAGGCGCTCTGTAAATCATTTCTTATGATGGTGATTTATGCCACGAGCTCGTAGAACAGGCGGCGTCCGTGCGGAATCTGTCAGCGCAATTACTGAGCTTTACGAGACACCGTGTCCTGTGCGATTATCAGATTTAGTCTCAGTCACACCTCAGTGTTCGGTCCGTGATTTCCACCAGTGATTTGGAACCAAAACCCAGAACAGGAGCAGATCCCCCCTTATACCTTATGTCTGTGGAGGCTCCGATCCTCACAATTAGGCTGCGTTAACACGGGCGAGTATTTTGCGCGGGTGCAATGCGGTAGGTGAACGCATTGCACCCGCACTGAATACCAACCCATTCATTTCTATGGTGCTGTTCACATGAGCGGTGATTTTCACGCATCACTTGTGCGTTGCGTGAAAATCGCAGCATGCTCTATATTCTGCGTTTTTCACGCAACGCAGGCCCCATAGAAGTGAATGGGGTTGCGTGAAAATTGCAAGCAAGTGCGGATGTGGTGCGATTTTCACGCACGGTTGCTAGGAGACGATCGGGATGGAGACCCGATCATTATTATTTTCCCTTATAACATGGTTATAAGGGAAAATAATAGCATTCTGAATACAGACTGCATAGTACAATAGCGCTGGAGGGGTTAAAAAAATAAAATAATAATTTAACTTACCTTAATCCACTTGATCGCGCAGTCCAGCTTCTCGTCTGTCTCCTTTGTTGAACAGGACCTGTGGTGAGCATTAATTATAGGTCAAGGACCTGTGGTGACGTCACTCCGGTCATCACATGATTCATCACATGATCTTTTACCATGTTATAAGGGGAAATAATACAATCCACAGAACACCGATCCCAAGCCCGAACTTCTGTGAAGAAGTTCGGGTTTGGGTACCAAACATGCCCGATTTTTCTCACGCGAGTGCAAAACGCATTACAATGTTTTGCACTCGCGCGGAAAAATCGCGGGTGTTCCCTTAACGCACCCGCACATTTTCCCGCAACGGCCATGTGAACTCAGCCTTACTGATGGAAATCACTGACCGAACACTGACGTGTGAATGAGACCTTATACAGACACCTGTGAGGGGCGCCGCTGATCTCCCAGCCTGCTCCTTTCGGGTGGGGGGGGGGCTCTGACGTCCTGACCTCCTCCAGTCTCCTACCCGGGTCTACAGGAGGGGAGGAGCTTGGCGGTAGCACAGGCCCCTCCCTCCTGAGATGCGTCAGCGCCTATGATAACCGCCAGCATGATCCCCACCCGGACACAGGAGATCGCGGGAGCAGGACGGCCGCACATCAGGCCTCCATCTGCCACACGCTCTTCACCCTATGTTTGTCGCAGATTTAACCCTTTCTGTTACACTGCATTGTACGGGTACTGGAGCAGAAACTGCACCGAAAATCTGCAGCAAATACACAACATCTGAATGTGCCTTAAGGGGAGCGCAATAATGAGAGGGGGCAGCAGGGGGAGCCACAGAGGCGAGGATAGAAGAGGGTCTGTGAGCAGCGCCCCGCGGGGGCAACAGGACTCTTCTGTCCATCCTAATCCATCTAATATTGCCCCTCCCACCTTCTATAAACCCCACCTATCTTATATTGCCCCTCCCACCTTCTACAAACCCCACCTATCTTATATTGCCCCTCCCACCTTATATAAACCCCACCATCTTATATTGCCCCTCCCACCTTATATAAACCCCACCATCTTATATTGCCCCTCCCACCTTATATAAACCCCACCTATCCTATATAACCCCTCCCACCTTCTATAAACCCCACCTATCTTATATAACCCCTCCCACCTTCTATAAACCCCACCTATCTTATATAACCCCTCCCACCTTATATAAACCCCACCTATCTTATATAACCCCTCCCACCTTCTATAAACCCCACCTATCTTATATAACCCCTCCCACCTTCTATAAACCCCACCTATCTTATATAACCCCTCCCACCTTCTATAAACCCCACCTATCTTATATAACCCCTCCCACCTTCTATAAACCCCACCTATCTTATATAACCCCTCCCACCTTATATAAACCCCACCTATCTTATATAACCCCTCCCACCTTCTATAAACCCCACCATCTTATATAACCCCTCCCATTTATATAACCCTCACCCATTTTACATAACCCCTCCAACTTTATTTAAGCCACAACCATCTCACATAACCCCTCCCACTTGATATAAGCCCCACCCACCTTATATAGCCCCTCCCCTTCCCCCTGTGATTAGTGTTCTCGGTGCAGGCCTTGCTGACTGTCTCCCCCTCTTCTCGTCCACAGCTCCGTTTCGGCGGCGGATTATCAGGTTTACTTGGGTTTCCATCGCCTTTGGGTGAAGCCTCCGCCTCAGGCTGTTATTTCTGGGGTCCACACCCTGATTGTCAGCGCTGAATATAATGGGACGGGGAGCAGGGGGGACATCGCCCTCCTGAGGCTGTCCGCCCCCATCTCCCCCTCCCCGTACATCCTGCCCGTCTGCCTGCCCTCCGCCTCCGTCACCTTCCCCTGCGGCCTGGAGTGCTGGGTGACTGGCTGGGGCCACACGGCCTTCCACGGTAAGTCCTTCTAACATACTTTGTGCATCCATTCCACACCATTTTTAAGACCTCTGCTTGCTGTCAGTGAACATTCCTGTTCCATTCATTCCCTGTGGACTCCAGGCTGATACACTGTAACAAGCTGATCAGCTGTGTGAACAGGACTGGAGGAGGCAGGGATGGAAACAAGAATGTTCACATTCACTGACCGCAAGCAGAGCTTGAACATACATAAGAATTCATTCCTGTCCGTTAGAAATCAGCTGACTGGTCAGGAGGACGCCGCGCTCTCTGACACCAGCGAGTTCTCTATCGGCGCCGTTTGTTAACAATGTATTTATGACACAAAATGAATGTCACAGAATCCAGAAACCTTTTTGTCGCTCAGAATGTGATTTTGTGAAACAAATAACTAAGTGAATAAATGGCGCCCAATAGTTCTCCGTCCAGTGCGGACAATGGGATGAATCCAGACTGAATCTGGACCCTTCACTTCACTGGTTCTGAGCTCAGGAGCCTCGGTAATCCGGACTGAGTCCGGACCATTGATTTCACTGGTTCTGACCTAACGAGCCTCAGTAATCTGGACTGAATCCGGACCCTTCACTTCACTGGTTCTGAGCTCAGGAGCCTCGGTAATCCAGACTGAATCCGGATCATTGATTTCACTGGTTCTGAGCTCAGGAGCCTCGGTAATCTGGACTGAATCCGGACCCTTCACTTCACTGGTTCTGAGCTCAGGAGCCTCGGTAATCCAGACTGAATCCGGATCATTGATTTCACTGGTTCTGACCTCACGAGCCTCAGTAATCTGGATTGAATCCGGATCATTGATTTCACTGGTTCTGAGCTCACGAGCCTCGGTAATCTGGACTGAATCCGGATCATTGATTTCACTGGTTCTGAGCTCAGGAGCCTCGGTAATCTGGACTGAATCCGGACCCTTCACTTCACTGGTTCTGAGCTCAGGAGCTTCGGTAATCCAGACTGAATCTGGATCATTGATTTCACTGGTTCTGACCTCACGATCCTCAGAAATCTGGACTGAATCCAGACCCTTCACTTCACTGATTCTAAACTAACGAGCCTCAGTAATCCGGACTGAATCCGGACCATTGATTTCATTAGTTCTGACCTAACGAGCCTCAGTAATCTGGACTGAATCCGGACCCTTCACTTCACTGGTTCTGAGCCCAGGAGCCTCGGTAATGCAGACTGAATCCGGATCATTGATTACGCTGGTTCTGAGCTAAGGAGCCTCAGTAATCTGGACTGAATCCAGACCTTCACTGGTTCTGAGCTCACGAGCCTCGGCAATCCAGACTTAATCCGGATCATTGATTTCACTGGTTCTGACCTCACGAGCCTCAGTAATCTGGATTGAATCCGGATCATTGATTTCACTGGTTCTGAGCTCACGAGCCTCGGTAATCTGGACTGAATCCGGATCATTGATTTCACTGGTTCTGAGCTCAGGAGCCTCAGTAATCTGGACTGAATCCGGACCCTTCACTTCACTGGTTCTGAGCTCAGGAGCCTCGGTAATCCAGACTGAATCCGGATCATTGATTTCACTGGTTCTGACCTCACGAGCCTCAGTAATCTGGATTGAATCCGGATCATTGATTTCACTGGTTCTGAGCTCACGAGCCTCGGTAATCTGGACTGAATCCGGATCATTGATTTCACTGGTTCTGAGCTCAGGAGCCTCGGTAATCTGGACTGAATCCGGACCCTTCACTTCACTGGTTCTGAGCTCAGGAGCTTCGGTAATCCAGACTGAATCTGGATCATTGATTTCACTGGTTCTGACCTCACGATCCTCAGAAATCTGGACTGAATCCAGACCCTTCACTTCACTGATTCTAAACTAACGAGCCTCAGTAATCCGGACTGAATCCGGACCATTGATTTCATTAGTTCTGACCTAACGAGCCTCAGTAATCTGGACTGAATCCGGACCCTTCACTTCACTGGTTCTGAGCCCAGGAGCCTCGGTAATGCAGACTGAATCCGGATCATTGATTACGCTGGTTCTGAGCTAAGGAGCCTCAGTAATCTGGACTGAATCCAGACCCTTCACTGGTTCTGAGCTCACGAGCCTCGGCAATCCAGACTTAATCCGGATCATTGATTTCACTGGTTCTGACCTCACGAGCCTCAGTAATCTGGATTGAATCCGGATCATTGATTTCACTGGTTCTAAGCTCACGAGCCTCGGTAATCTGGACTGAATCCGGATCATTGATTTCACTGGTTCTGAGCTCAGGAGCCTCGGTAATCTGGACTGAATCCGGACCCTTCACTTCACTGGTTCTGAGCTCAGGAGCTTCGGTAATCCAGACTGAATCTGGATCATTGATTTCACTGGTTCTGACCTCACGAGCCTCAGAAATCTGGACTGAATCCAGACCCTTCACTTCACTGATTCTAAACTAACGAGCCTCAGTAATCCGGACTGAATCCGGACCATTGATTTCATTAGTTCTGACCTAACGAGCCTCAGTAATCTGGACTGAATCCGGACCCTTCACTTCACTGGTTCTGAGCCCAGGAGCCTCGGTAATGCAGACTGAATCCGGATCATTGATTACGCTGGTTCTGAGCTAAGGAGCCTCAGTAATCTGGACTGAATCCAGACCCTTCACTGGTTCTGAGCTCACGAGCCTCGGCAATCCAGACTTAATCCGGATCATTGATTTCACTGGTTCTGACCTCAAAAGCCTCAGTAATCTGGATTGAATCCAGATCATTGATTTCACTGGTTCTGAGCTCACGAGCCTCGGTAATCTGGACTGAATCCGGACCCTTCACTTCACTGGTTCTGAGCTCACAAGCCTCGGTTATCCGGACTGAATCCGGACCATTGATTTCGCTGGTTCTGACCTAACGAGCCACAGTTCTCTGGACTGAATCCGGACCCTTCACTTCACTGGTTCTGAGCTTACGAGCCTCAGTAATCTGGACTGAATCTGGACCATTGATTTCACTAGTTCTGACATAACGAGCCTTAGTAATCTGGACAGAATCCGGACCCTTCACTTCACTGGTTCTGAGCTCAGGAGCTTCGGTAATCCAGACTGAATCTGGATCATTGATTTCACTGGTTCTGACCTCACGAGCCTCAGAAATCTGGACTGAATCCAGACCCTTCACTTCACTGATTCTAAACTAACGAGCCTCAGTAATCCGGACTGAATCCGGACCATTGATTTCATTAGTTCTGACCTAACGAGCCTCAGTAATCTGGACTGAATCCGGACCCTTCACTTCACTGGTTCTGAGCCCAGGAGCCTCGGTAATGCAGACTGAATCCGGATCATTGATTACGCTGGTTCTGAGCTAAGGAGCCTCAGTAATCTGGACTGAATCCAGACCCTTCACTGGTTCTGAGCTCACGAGCCTCGGCAATCCAGACTTAATCCGGATCATTGATTTCACTGGTTCTGACCTCAAAAGCCTCAGTAATCTGGATTGAATCCAGATCATTGATTTCACTGGTTCTGAGCTCACGAGCCTCGGTAATCTGGACTGAATCCGGACCCTTCACTTCACTGGTTCTGAGCTCACAAGCCTCGGTTATCCGGACTGAATCCGGACCATTGATTTCGCTGGTTCTGACCTAACGAGCCACAGTTCTCTGGACTGAATCCGGACCCTTCACTTCACTGGTTCTGAGCTTACGAGCCTCAGTAATCTGGACTGAATCTGGACCATTGATTTCACTAGTTCTGACATAACGAGCCTTAGTAATCTGGACAGAATCCGGACCCTTCACTTCACTGGTTCTGAGCTCACGAGCCTCGGTAATCCGGACTGAATCCGGACCATTGATTTCGCTGGTTCTGACCTAATGAGCCACAGTTCTCTGGACTGAATCCAGACCCTTCGCTTCACTGGTTGTGAGCTCACGAGCCTCGGTAATCCAGACTGAATCCGGATCATTGATTTCACTGGTTCTGACCTCACGAGCCTCAGTAATCTGGACTGAATCCGGACCCTTCACTTCATTGGTTCTGAGCTCAGGAGCCTCGGTAATCCAGACTTAATCCGGACCATTGATTTCACTGGTTCTGACCTAACGAGCCTCAGTAATCTGGACTGAATCCGGATCATTGATTTCACTGGTTCTGAGCTCAGGAGCCTCAGTAATCCGGACTGAATCTGGACCCTTCTCTTCACTGGTTCTAAGCTAACAAGCCTAAGTAATCCAGACTGAATCTGGATCATTGATTTCACTGGTTCTGACATCACAAGCCTCAGTAATCTGGATTGAATCCAGGTCATTGATTTCACTAGTTCTGACCTCACGAGCCTCAGTAATCTGGACTGAATCCGGATCATTGATTTCACTGGTTCTGAGCTCACGAGACTCAGTAATCTGGACTGAATCCGGACCCTTCACTTCACTGGTTCTGAGCTCAGGAGCATCGGTAATCCAGACTGAATCCGGATCATTGATTTCACTGGTTCTGACCTCAGGAGCCTCAGTAATCTGGACTGAATCCGGACCCTTTACTTCATTGGTTCTGAGCTCACGAGCCTCGGTAATCTGGATTGAATCCAGGTCATTGATTTCACTAGTTCTGACCTCACGAGCCTCAGTAATCTGGACTGAATCCGGATCATTGATTTCACTGGTTCTGAGCTCACGAGACTCAGTAATCTGGACTGAATCCGGACCCTTCACTTCACTGGTTCTGAGCTCAGGAGCCTCGGTAATCCAGACTGAATCCGGATCATTGATTTCATTGGTTCTGACCTCACGAGCCTCGGTAATCTGGACTGAATCTCGATAATTGATTTCACTGGTTTTGAGCTCAGGAGCCTCGGTAATCCGGACTGAATCCGGATCATTGATTTCACTGGTTCTGAGCTCACGAGACTCAGTAATCTGGACTTAATCCGGACCCTTTACTTCACTGGTTCTGAGCTCAGGAGCCTCAGTAATCCAGACTGAATCCGGATCATTGATTTCACTGGTTCTGACCTCACGAGCCTCATTTATCTGGACTGAATCCGGACCCATTAGTTCACTGGTTCTGAGCTCACGAGCCTCGGTAATCTGGACTGAATCTCGATCATTGATTTCACTGGTTTTGAGCTCAGGAGCCTCGGTAATCTGGACTGAATCCGGACTCTTCACTTAACTGGTTCTGACCTCACGAGCCTCAGTAATCCGGACTGAATCCGGATCATTGATTTCACTGGTTCTGACCTCACGAGCCTCGGTAATCTGGACTGAATCTGGATCATTGATTTCACTGGTTCTGAGCTCAGGAGCCTCAGTAATCTGGACTGAATCCGGACTCTTCACTTAACTGGTTCTGAGCTCAGGAGCCTCAGTAATCCAGACTGAATCCGGACCACTGAATTCACATCTCTGGACGTTCTATACTGCGCAATGTTTACAGCTCCATAGAAGTGGGTGAGGTAAAGTAAATGGGGCGGCGTGAAGAACGGAATCATCCGGATACAATGCGTTTCTCACTGACGGTGCTCAGAAATGTTGGGGGTTATTCTTAAGTTTTTCTTCACGCACAAAACCTGATTGAATCCATGTGTAAAAACTAAAACACTGGAATCAATCACAGCCAAAACTGTTTATAATTGTGAGAAAAACCATCAGCTCTTCCCTAAGCGGAGCCCAACTCGTCCCGTATCACTAGTGTGAACGAGGCCTTAACACTATGATAAATGTCACCTCTCATTGTCAGGAGATCGTCCTTCTAACGGGACCCTGCAGAAGGTCAGGACACCACTGATTGACCATGAGACATGCGACACATTGTATCATATCTGGTCCCTCGACTACTCCACCATCATCCAGGAGGACAAAATATGCGCTGGTTTTGTGAAAGGGCAAAAAGACTCCTGCCAGGTACTGTATATGCCTACTTGTGTGGATAGACAGACAGATAGATAGATAGATAGATAGATAGATAGATAGATAGATAGATAGATATGAGATAGATAGAGAGATAGATAATAGATAGATAGAGAGATAGATAGATAGATAGATAGATAGATAGATAGATAGATAGATATGAGATAGATAGATAGATAGATATGAGATAGATAGATAGATATACACTCACCTAAAGAATTATTAGTTACACCTGTTCTATTTCTCATTAATGCGATTCTCTAGCCAACCAATCACATGGCAGTTGCTTCGATGCATTTAGGGGGGTGCTCCTGGTCAAGACAATCTCCTGAACTCCAAACTGAATGTCAGAATGGGAAAGAAAGGAGATTTAAGCAATTTTGAGCGTGGCATGGTTGTTGGTGCCAGACGGGCCAGTCTGAGTATTTCACAATCTGCTCAGTTACTGGGATTTTCACGCACAACCATTTCTAGGGTTTACAAAGAATGGTGTGAAAAGGGAAAAACATCCAGTATGCGGCCGTCCTGTGGGCGAAAATGCCTTGTGGATGCTAGAGGTCAGAGGAGAATGGGCCGACTGATTCAAGCTGATAGAAGAGCAACGTTGACTGAAATAACCACTCGTCACAACCGAGATATGCAGCAAAGCATTTGTGAAGCCACAACACGCACAACCTTGAGGCGGATGGGCTACAACAGCAGAAGACCCCACCGGGTACCACTCATCTCCACTACAAATAGGGAAAAGAGGCTACAATTTGCACGAGCTCACCAAAATTGGACTGTTGGAGACTGGAAAAATGTTGCCTGGTCTGATGAGTCTCGATTTCTGTTGAGACATTCAAATGGTAGAGTCCGAATTTGGCGTAAACAGAATGAGAACATGTATCCATCCTCTGATGGCTACTTCCAGCAGGATAATGCACCATGTCACAAAGCTCCAATCATTTCACATTGGTTTCTTGAACATGACAATGAGTTCACTGTACTAAAATGGCCCCCACAGTCACCAGATCTCAACCCAATAGAGCATCTTTGGGATGTGGTGGAACGGGAGCTTCGTGCCCTGGATGTGCATCCCTCAAATCTCCATCAACTGCAAGATGCTATCCTATCAATATGGGCCAACATTTCTAAAGAATGCTATCAGCACCTTGTGGAATCGATGCCACGTAGAATTAAGGCAGTTCTGAAGGCAAAAGGGGGTCCAACACCGTATTAGTATGGGGGCACTAATAATTCTTTAGGTGAGTGTATATGAGATAGATAATAGATAGATAGATAGATAGATAGATAGATAGATATGAGATAGATAATAGATAGATAGATAGATAGATAGATAGATAGATAATAGATAGATAGATAGATAGATAGATAGATATGAGATAGATAGATAGATAGATATATATGAGATAGATAATAGATAGATAGATAGATAGATAGATAGATAGACAGACAGATAATAGATAGATAATAGATAGATAGATAGATAGATATATATATATGAGATAGATAGATATATATGAGATAGATAGATAGATATATATGAGATAGATAGATAGATAGATATGAGATAGATGATAGATAGATAGATAGATAGATAGATAGATAGATAGATAGATATGAGATAGATAGATAGATAGATATATATGAGATAGATAATAGATAGATAGATAGATAGATAGATAGATAGATAGATAGATAGACAGACAGATAATAGATAGATAATAGATAGATAGATAGATATATATATATATATATATGAGATAGATAGATATATATGAGATAGATAGATAGATATATATGAGATAGATAGATAGATAGATATGAGATAGATGATAGATAGATAGATAGATAGATAGATATGAGATAGATAGATATGAGATAGATAATAGATAGATAGATAGATATGAGATAGATAGATAGATAGATAGATAATAGATAGATAATAAATAGATAGATAATAGATAGATATGAGATAGATAGATAATAGATAGATATGAGATAGATGATAGATAGATAAATAGATAATAGATAGATGATAGATAGATAGATAGATAGATAGATAGATGATAGATAGATAGATATGAGATAGATAGATAGATAGATATGAGATAGATAGATAGATAGATAGATAGATAGATAGATAAATAGATTGATAGATAATAGATAGATAGATAATAGATAGATAGATAGATAGATGATAGATAGATAGATAGATAGATAGATAATAGATAGATAATAGATAATAGATAGATAGATAATAGATAGATATTAGATAGATAATAGATAGATAGATAATAGAGAGATAGATAGATAGATAGATAGATAGATAGATAGATAATGGAAGCTTCTTGTCTTCTTTTCAGGGAGACTCCGGAGGACCCCTGGTGTGTAAAGTCGATGGTGTCTGGTATCAGGCTGGCATTGTAAGCTGGGGAGAAGGCTGTGCTTATCCGTTTCGCCCAGGGGTCTACACCCTAGTTCCAGCCTATGAGCAGTGGATCAGAACGTTTGTGGATGTGAACTTTACCGATGTGACAGACATGGCTGACCCCCCTTTACCGTGTGCAGACGGCCTGGACAATATAGAATCTCTTGAGAGTAAAGGAAACATTGGAGGAGAACATCATGGGTGGACACCCCTGGTTCTACTGCTTCTTCTGTGGAGATGTTTATAACCCATCAATGTTCTGAATGTTTAGAGTAGTAGTTAGTAGATCTCATACTGATCCTCTATTGTAATGAGGTGTCTGCAGGTGTAATAGGAAATGATCCATCCAGGACTGGTCATATCTCTAATGAGAAGCTTTTCACTGTCCAAACTCACTGGATCTACTTTGGTCCCAACCCTGTAGTCTTACCATTGTCAAGGTTCTTGAGGCTGGGAATCTATTCTTGTCTTAACTGTGGTGGTCTTTCTATGGTCTTAACCCTACCTTAATCTTATGGTCTTATCACTGTGGTGATATTTCCATGGTCTAAACACTGTAGTGGTCTTTCATGATCCTAAGGTCTCTTGCACACAAACGTTGTGGTTGCGTTCCGTGCATTGGGGACTGCAATTTGTGGTCCCCAATGCACGGGCAACTTTCATGCCGCGGCCAGGACGGATTGAGACCCATTCAACTTGAATGGGTCCGTGATCGGTCCGCATCGCAAAAAAATAGAACAAATTCAATTTTTTTTGTTGTGCGGAGGCACGGACAGAAACACCACGGAAGCACTCCGTAGTGCTTCCGTGGGATTCCAATCCATGCTTCCGTTCTGCATTTCTGTGATTGCGGACCCATTCAAGTGAAAGGGTCCGCATCCGTGATGCAGAGTGCACACGGGCCGGTGCCCGTGTATTGCGGACCCACCGTATGCCTGTCGCAATACAGCCACGGGCACACAACGTTCGTGTGCAAGAGGCTTAAGTCTGTGGAACTACCTTGATCTTGATTTTGTGATGGTTTGATGCCTTTTAACTGTGGTGGTACGTCCATGGTCTTAACTCTGGCCTGGTCATTCTAAAATCCTAACATTTATGTTTACTCTGATTTTTTTAAAGTTTTCAGAATATTCAAAGCAAATATAGTCACGACAATAACACGCAGGATTCTTAGTCGATAACAATCAAAAGCCAAAAAAAAAACTGTTTCCATGTTTTACAGATATGTCATAACAATATACAGGCATTAAAAGAATACACAGACTCTTCTGCCAATAGCTAAAAATTGGTAAACAAGGTGTTCATCCAAGTCAAATCAGAATATGACCTTAAAGGACCACAACGGATCCTCTGTTAATAGCAATAAGGTGAAATAAGAATCTATGAACCAATCACAATCTGAATGAGCTAATAAAGAATAACACAGATAGACAGAATAGAAAAGAGAAAGAACAGGAAACAGGAGGGAGGAAAGAAAAACGGGGTAGGAAGGTGAGGGGGAAGGGAGGGAAACTCTGCCCCGGTTTACTCACTAACCAGCCGAACACTATAATCTATTACGTTGAAGACCCCAGATCCTGAATTCTTGTGGAAAACTCAGGAGAACCAATAAAATCAAGAAGGGGCCTCCACCCAGCCTCAAATCTATCATCCCGATCATGTGAGGTAGCAATTAGTTCCTCCATCCTAATCAGAAACCTTAATTCCCCAGCCCATTCATAGAGAGAGGGAGCGCGATCCATCTTCCAGTGCCTCGGGATAGTCACCTGGGCCGCCGTGAGGAAAAATCTTAAAGCACTTTTCTTTACCATGGAAACTGAGCCAGGTATTAAAGAGAGAACTCCTTAAACTCCTTAAGACTCCTTAAAGACGTCTAGCACTTGATCCCAGAATCTTTTAATCTTAGGGCAACCCCACCAAATGTGAAGCATAGTGCCAACTTCCGATTTGCATCTCCAACAAATATCAATAGTTGAAGGAAACATTTTATGGAGGGTGGAAGGGCAGTAGTACCATCGGGACAGTATTTTGAAGTTATTTTCCTGAGCCTAAGTCGAAATCGATAGACTGTGAGAGAGTGTACATATTTTATCAACCTCCGCTGGGGAGAAAGTGCGATGAAGGTCCAATTCCCACTTCCCAAAGCAAGGCGCTAGGTAGCAATTACTAAGTTTTGTCAAGGTCTTGTAGAGCTGAGAAAGCACTTTGTAGTGTAGGTCCGGTTTCAAGAAAAGGCGGTCAAAGTCAGTCATCTCCGGGCATGAGAGGTGTGGAAGGAGATCCCTGATAAATGATTTAAGCTGAGCATACTCTAACCAATATCGCCCCTGTCTCCTATCCGAAGGAATTAAAGTATCCAAGGGAACAAACGTATTCCTGTTAAGGACATCTCGGACCCTAGGATGAGATCGGCCAGACCAGTGCAAGAATCTAGAAGCCTGTTGACCAGGGGCGAAAGATAGATTACCCATTAGAGGGGTCATGGGGCCAGGTAGTTGAGACAGACCAAATTTTTGAGTCCATTTGTCCCAAATAGAGAGAGAGTGACGTATTAAAAAGGGCCATTCCTCCGATGGCAGTCTATCCTCCTGCAGAACCCATGGGGCCACCAAACAATCCATTGGAGCAAGATCCTGGTCCATCTGGACTCACAGTTTAGCTTTAGAGCCCTTGGACCAATTAAGGATCCACATGAGAACAGCCGCCGAATGGTACAGTTTCAAATCTGGCAAACCCATGCCACCCCTGTTCTTGTGTTTAGTCAGTATACGAGCATTCAGTCTGGGTTTACCCTTACCCCATACAAATCTAGTTATTGCTCTATTAATGGTTATAAAAAACTTCCCTGGAACGCAAATGGGGATTGTTTGAAACAAATACAAGAATTTTGGTAGGATATCCATTTTAACTAAATTTATTCTACCGAACCACGAAAGGGATTTTAGAGAGTAATTTCCCAGCTCCGAGATTATTTTAGTTTGGAGGGTTAAGCGGGTATAGGAGGTGGAGGTGAGCCGGAATTTGCAATCCCAAGTAGGTAATGCTCGTTGTCTGACATTTAAAGGTGAAATTGGATTAAATAAGTGTCATTTCCGCGGCCGGTAGTGAGATATTTAACATTTCACTTTTATTCATATTGACCTTAAAGTTACTCAGAAACCCGAATCGATGAAATTCTTGCAAAATAGATTTCAGGGTAATATGAGGGTTCGCAACATATAAGAGTAAATCGTCCTCATAAAGAGCTAGCTTATGATGGTGGGTATGTAAGTATATCCCCGTGATGTCGGGGTTGTTATGTAATGCAATGGCAAGGTGTTCCATTACAAGGACGTAGAGAAGTGGCGAAAGAGGGCACCCCTGGCGCGTGCCATTACGAATATTAAAAGCGGAGGCGAGAATACAATTTATTTTCACTCTGGCGGATGGACTGGAGTATAGGGCACTAACTTTGTCAATCAGGTTTGGGCCAAGTCCTATCTGACGCAGGGCAGCTATCATGAAGCTCCATCGAACCCGATCAAAAGCCTTCTCGGCATCTATTGAGAGAAGACAAAAGGGTTTCCCCAGGCATTTTGCTGTCGCAATAGGGTTAATGGTTTTGTTAGTATTATCCCTAGCTTCCCTGTCAGGGATAAAGACCACTTGGTCCCAATGAATCACCGTCGGGAGCACCAAGTTAAGGCGGGAGGCCAATAATTTGGAATACATCTTAATGTCACCATTGATAAGGGATATGGGACGGTAATTACTGCCAGCGGAAAAGGATTTGACTGGGAGATGCTATTAAAAACTTTAAGAAGGAAAGGGACAAGGAGGTCAGCAAATATTTTAAAAAAGGAAGCCGTAAAGCCACCTGGCCTGGGCTTTTCCCTCCCTTTAGGTTAGAGATGATCGTTCTGAGTTCAGGCTCCGTGAAATCATTCTCAATGTCAGCCATTGTGTCCACGGGAATAGTGGGGAGGGCCGTGTCCGTAATATATTGATGAATGCAACTATCTAGAATATTTGTTGCGCTACTATCTAACTGACGATTAATGTTATATAAAGACTCAAAGTATTGTTTAAAGGCGTCCGCAATCCCTATGGGGTTGTGAATCATGATACCAGTTGCGTCTTTTATGCGGAAATATAACTCAACTGTTGGCGGGGATGAATAAAGCGAGCTAAAGCTTTACCCGGTTTACTGGAGTGTTCAAAAAGAAAACTCCTGAATTTTTCATGTTGTCTGCGAGAAGTTTCTTTAGTGCCTCCCACTAAATGGGAAGAGGCGAGGCATCCGAAGCGTGTATATCTAGAAATTCCTTTATGCTGGAAGAGATGGCCGCCCGACAGACGCTATCTTTGAGCAAAGTGTCATTCAGGCGCCAGACCCATTCTTTAGCCCAGAGGCCAGGCAGTTCTAGAGAGAAGAATACTTGGGAGTGGTCAGACTATGTCATAGTGCCTATGTGGGAAGATGGATTAAACGTCAACGCATGGTGGGAGATAAAAAACAAATCTAGTCTACCATAAGATAAGTGTGTCGGGGAAAAGAATGTATAGTCCCTATCCTTCAGGTGTAGGATGCGTCACATGTCAACTAGTTGCCTTGAGAAGAGGGAATGATGCACCCTGGAAAGTGTCGATTTTGGAACCCGTGAGAGTCCCGACGAGGAGTCGAACGATAGCTCCTAGACCATGCTAAAGTCTCCACCCAACAGTATAATCCCTTCTGCCCACGTTGGCCCACGTTGGGAAGATAAAGGTTTCCAATGGAACAAGAACCTCCCCAAGGGGTCCGCTTGATGGTCTAAAAGGGAATATGAGAGGGAATAAGAGAGAGATTTATTTATGGCAATAGAAACACCCCATGACTTTAAATCAGGATTAGTACTATGAGCCCAATAACCATAATGTTTGGTAGATAAAAATGGAACACGGCCTGTTCTAAAATGCGTTTCCTGGAGTAAAAGGATCTGAGTCCTCTCTCTATGCATGCTGTATAAAATCTAGAGCATTTTTTGGGGATATTCAAGCCCCTGACATTGAGGGAGGCTAACTTGATACAAGGTGGAGGAGCCATGACTGCCAACAGTGGGAAGGGAAGGACACACAAGGAAGGGAGGAGGAAAGAAAAAGCAAGGAATAAAGAAAGAAATTTGAGAACACACACTAAACCGTCACAATAATATCTGAGCAACAGTATAACAAATTAGAGCAAGGCTCAGTGTGTTATAAGAAAAATCAGACCCAACAAGGGGGGGGGGGGGGGGGCTCCCGTTCATGGGCGAAGTCCCAGCGCAGCCCAACGCCAGTTTGTTATCCATGAGAGAAAAAAAAAAAAAAAAACACTAAACCACCAGAGGTTCAGCTAACTAGAAAGAACACTGTGTCCTAAAATATCATAAATGAAAAACGTAATAATTCAGAGGAATACAACTGTAGACCTCCAAGGACCTCCAATCACAATGGGCCTGGAGAAAAAAAAAAACTTGAGAATCATCACAATAAAGAGTCACAATACATATTCAGGTGAGATGATTGTCGTCCTGACGTCTCTGGGAGTTTAATCGATTTCTTCTGAACGGAGGACCGTTGGAAGTGGAGGAATGAACTGCTAATCCGGTGAGCGAAGAGAAGGGAGGTCAAGCGCTTTGATGAAGGGGTCCAAATCCGCAGGATCTCGCAGTTCAAAGTGTCGGTCATTTTGCGGACAACCAGTTGAAAAGGGAACCCCCAAGAATAGGGGATATCATGAGCTCGTAGAAGATCCAGCAATGGTTTGAGGGCCCTCCTCTGGGCCAACGTGGCTCGAGAGAGATCTTGCAATAACAGTAGCGAATCCCTATCAAAATCAATGGAGGTTAGGTTTCGGGGTTTCCTCATTATTTCTTCTTTCACTGAGTAATAGTGGAGGCGTAAAATCACATCCCGCGGCCTAGAGGGGTCTTGGTGCCAGAGTCCTGTGAGCCCTATCAATTTCCAGATGGTCCGAAACCTTGGACTTCCAAGATGGAGCTGAATATGCCCTTTATAGTTGGAATCAAGTCCTCTGTTTTAGTCGCCTCTGGAAGGCCTCTAATTCTGATATTATTCCTTTGATTCCTATTTTCAAAATCATTGTGCAATTTGTATAGTTGGCAAATGTGACGATCTCTGATAGTCCCATGTGTAACCAGTTCCTCCACTTTCTCAGCTGTGCGGTCCTGTATGGACGCTACCTCCTCCACCCTTTCCTCAATAGCTTGTACACTCACCTAAAGAATTATTAGGAACACCTGTTCTATTTCTCATTAATGCAATTATCTAGTCAACCAATCGCATGGCAGTTGCTTCAATGCATTTAGGGGTGTGGTCCTGGTCAAGACAATCTCCTGAACTCCAAACTGAATGTCAGAATGGGAAAGAAAGGTGATTTAAGCCATTTTGAGCGTGGCATGGTTGTTGGTGCCAGACGGGCCGGTCTGAGCATTTCACAATCTGCTCAGTTACTGGGATTTTCACGCACAACCATTTCTAGGGTTTACAAAGAATGGTGTGAAAAGGAAAAAACATCCAGTATGCGGCAGTCCTGTGGGCGAAAATGCCTTGTGGATGCTAGAGGTCAGAGGAGAATGTGCCGACTGATTCCAGCTGATAGAAGAGCAACGTTGGCTGAAATAACCACTCGTTACAACCGAGGTCTGCAGCAAAGCATTTGTGAAGCCACAACACGCACAACCTTGAGGCGGATGGGCTACAACAGCAGAAGACCCTACCGGGTACCACTCATCTCCACTACAAATAGGAAAAAGAGGCTACAATCTGCACGAGCTCACCAA